>NW_024387416.1:288111-972978 GCF_900408965.1 Simochromis diagramma | reverse complement strand
TCACTCACTGAGACTGGTTTGTTTATGCCACAGGCTTAGCTGATGGTAAAAGAATGGAGAATTCATGTAAAAGGTGAAATACGGTGCTTTTAAAATTTACTGCACTCCTCACCAAGACACAATATTGTGAGAAGTCAAAGGAGCTTGTAAAGAAAAGCGTCTGGACTTCTTTAAGTTGCTTGAAGACGTTTCAGCTCTCATTCGAGAAGCTTCTTCAGTTCGAAGGTCACATGGTGGAGAGTCCCAAATTTAAGCTCTGTGGGAGTATCCCCACAAAGGTGATCAGCCAGGGTTTCGGGTGAGCGCACTGTGAAACACTGTGAGCGACCATCTTTGAACAGAGGCTGTCTGCCATCTATAATCCAGTTTTGAGTTCCCTCCCCAGACGCCTTAACGCCCACTCACATCCTGGGCCATCTGACCTCAGGAAATCACATGATAAGGTGGGGCCAGGTTTCACAATGAGCTCACCCGAAACCCTGGCTGATTGGGACCCACACCCGCTTTCACACCTTGGCTCAGGTGATTAGAGGATCATCAGGGGGTCCTTTTGTCCCTCTTTGGGGGGGGGATACCCCCACTGGGATTAAATCTGGGACTCTCTGCCATTTGACCTTAGAACTGAAGAAGCTTCTCGGATGAGAGGTGAAACGTCTTCAAGCAACTTAAAGAAGTCCAGATGCTTTTCTTTACAAGCTCCTTTGACTACGATGACCTGGATGACCGAGAACCTTCACAGACAATACTGTGAGAAAGTTTTGAGCCAGCCCTGGATTTCTTCATATATTTAAATGTAAACACAGCATATGAGGTAAAAACAGAGTTTGTACATGTCTAACCAGCTTGAAAGACAATATTTGCTATGACCACCTTTATTCTTCAGCACAGCCTGAACTCTCTTAGAGGCTTTCTTGTAATTTCTTATTGCCCCCCCCTTTTTTTTTTCTTTTTACAGCATCCTGAGTTTGGGGGAAATCGTGTTTCTCATGGTTCCTCACTGCTGAATCATTAAAAGAGCGCTGTAACATTAATAAGCACTATTGTGTGAATAACAAGCGAGTTCAGTCTATCAGTTCCCACCTGCTAACTAACAGCTCTGGCTCCAGGTGCAGCAGCAAAGCCCGCGGGGCTCGATGCTACGCCACATTCACCTGCAAACGTCTGTAATTCTGACTAAAACCTTCTCTCACAGCGTGTAGAGCGCACATACATTTCAACTGTAGCCCGTCATCATTTTACTCTTCAAAGCTTGCTCGGATTACACTGACAGTCAGCCACTTCCCTTTCTACATGGCAGCCATGTGAATTCACATGTTTCCCATCACCATCATCATCAAACGCTGCGTATCTGATTTATCACTGCAAAACCTTCAAACCTGCTGCCTACATCTTTGAAGTTAGCATATTTATATTATAAAAAAGCATAATAATGATAGATTATTGCAGAAAAGCTGCACAAGCAACAATCAGAAACAAAGGGACTCATCTAAAGTTCTGTAAGTTTAATTTAATGAAGGCTGATGTTATTTACTCGCCCCTCTTTGCTTCACTTAAAGAATATGTTCACATTAGCTTCTGCTTGGAGCAAAATTACACTATATTTAGCCAATAAATAAACCTGCTGCCAGGTAGCCAAGCATTTTATTTGTCTGGACTGGAACACAAGTTTCAAGGTGTTGACGACACAAGCAAGCTGTAAATCACTCTAATTGGCTTCCCGCCTCTGCCTGAAATAAGGCGGGAGCCAATACCGTGGCTGCCCGGGCTCTGTGGCGACAGCTGTCTCCACATAATGCAGGTTGTTATCCTGATGCCATCCACCGAATTATGCAGTAGATGCGGTGGGAGGCGCGCATCGATCACAATCACGTCACAGTGTGTTTTCCTTGCAACATCTGCTCCCGTGTGTCTGGATATCACCTCATTAAAAGGGCAACGATGGAGCCGGCACTGTGGAGGAGGGCGCCGCGTTTGGAGAGCGGAGAAAAGAATCAGAAGAAAAACAGGGGAAAAAAACACAACAACAACAACAACTTTGACAACTACAGCCAAAACGTTTCCATCAAAAGTGATGTCGCTTTGTGACGGTTCTGCTCGAAGGGAACAAAAGGCACTCAAGGCTCGGCTGTTTAATGAAGGATTTCAGCTAATTGAGACGTACGGCCATTAGCTGAAAGCCTTTTGCTGTTTTTCCTCGTTTGGTTTGCTTTCGTAATGCATGCAAAATGATAAATCATAGAAATAAAGAAGCATTCTTCAGTCACTGAAAGGGAGATTAGAGATTAGAAAACTCTGAGAGCTAAGAAAGTTATTTATCAGTGGAAACAAAGGCACGAAAAAAGAAAACAAGACTACGACTGAACAGGAAAGCAAGCAGTTTAAAATACTGTCACACCGTAGCTCACACTCTAAGTGCGCTCTTCTGCACTTTATCGCACTTTTCCTCCCACTATTCTCGCAATCAGCCACATGTGGCTAAGTTAACATGTGCACAGTAATCTGGCTTCTGCATAACCGAAGCAAAGGGTGGTTTTGCCACACAGTTACATAAAAATCATCCAAATGAACGACTTCCATCGTCTTTAGATTGACTGAACATTGCGACATCTGTAGAAAAGCCTTTAAAAATAATTATCGTCCTCAAATAAAAAGCACCTTCATTAAATTCGGAGCTTATTTATCAGTTTATTAATTTCATCGCCTCAGGGACGCGAACACCTTTCACCAAGCGAGCAAACACACAACCCTCCAATCAACACCTGCCACTGACAAGTCAACACTTATTGACAGCGGGCTTATTTTTAGTGAAGAATAACAACTTCACTGCCAACTGTGATACATGGTCCAACTGTGTGTTTCTACCAGAACCAACTGACACATATCAGAGACTGAGGCAGAGCTTTAGACAAAGCTGTGCTTTCTCAAATGCCAAATGCTCTCCGAATGTGGAAAAAACCCCCACAGTTTTATCACTGTAAGTGCAGAAGAGTGAGAAAATGTGGGTAGTTTTATATAAGATGACTTCAAACTGATCAGTAATAATAATTAAAGATAAAACTGGTGTTTTCCCTCTAACCTAAAGTCTAAACATTCAGAAATAAAGTGACTATAATCAAAAAAATGAAGCAACGCTGACCTCTTGCTGCTTTGTTCGGGAGGTCGAGGAGACCGAGTAAGCCAGACGGCTTCGTGCTTGCTCTTTATTGGTTTTCAGCTCATCAGATCAGAGTGGCTACAGCTCAGGGGAGAGCACAGAACACAGCGAGTCATGACTCCATATCTAACAGTCGCTGGAGCTGGAGCTGGAGCAGGCTGAGAGGCTATTGACACTCACCCGCTTTAGTATTGTGCCACTGGTACAAAGATCCGGCTAAAGACATAACAACCAAGGAGCGAAGACGTGACGCCAAATAAAGAGTGAAATGTAAAATGTGAAAGCAGTGGATCAACGGCCATCCAGACTGTGAACATGCTTTCAGTGAGTAGCCTCAGCTAACATCCATGCTAACAGTTTTGTTTTTAAAAAGCCAATTAAATTTAAGCTGTAACTACTGACTGGTGTTCTGTCTTAAACACTGCTCTCGTCCACGTTTATTCTTTTGTTATCAAGCAAAAAAAAAACATAAGCACTAACTTGCTTCTCCTTGATTCAAACATTTGAAGAACAGGTGATAAATTATCCGGTCATTAAGTGATGACGTGACGAATCCTACTTCCGGGCCTAAAGTAGTCTGCGTTTAATATGGCTTTTGTGTTGTTAACATGTTTAATGTTTTGTATTTTCTTCTATTTAATCTCAAAAAGCTCCTAAAACAGTCAGTGATCACTGTTGACCTCCCTCGGCTTTTATTACCGCTAATCATTTATTTAAGCTCAGTTTTTAAAACCTTAGGATGTAACTACAGCCCAGCCCATGCAGCAGTATATGAATGACTAACCTCGTATTGTGGATGGATTATCTCAGTTGTTCTCCTGGCTGGAGTTTGGTCCTTTTACAGCATCCTGCCATGCGATTACATTTGTTCCTGACCACCGAGAACACTCACGTTAACTTTTATCGAGTGGAAAAAAAGTTAGCTTGTTTATATTATGCTAACATAGCTGTGTCGCTAGCGGTCACGTAGCACATCATTATATAGCAGCTAGCCCAACTTCAGTAACCCTACAAACGTCACTGCTGTTTAGTTTTCTGTCTTCATTTATGTTGGAAGTGATAACAGAGCTGTACGTTTTAATTTGTTTCCAAAACCCCGCAGTCAGGACATGCTATATTGTATTTAGATAGAAGCTAGCGAGCTAACTTCCTGCTAACTTCTAACTCCGTTAAATGTCATAAATTCTGTTTTCATGGATGCCTGGATGTTAAACTCAATTGTTACACCTGGTAGAGCAGAACGCTGATCATTTTATTAAAGATGAAAGACTTTAGACAGTTTTTCAACTCTCAGTAATGCCATAGTGATCGTTTGATATATGCAGCGGAGTTTAGGCCCAGACACGGCTAGTGACGTCAGACTGAACGACCGGATTAGGTACGCCTCTTCAGCTGCTCATTAATTATTATATATTCTATATTATAATTGTTAGAAAATGAAACGATACTTTTGAATTTTTCCGCTTGTATTCGTGGAGATGACATACTGTAATGTTCAGCTGTTGTGTCAAGATAAAGAAGAAGATTACATTAGGAACATGTGGCACACACTGACTAAATGTTTACATTCAGCGGTTTTGAAAAACAAGCTATAGCTGCACATAAACCGCTGAATAAAGGCTCTAAGGGGCCTGGCTCTGGATCAGACTACAGCAGCTCTGCTGCCTCCCTCATTCAGCATGCTGTTAACTGAAATATCAATTGTTCACACTTAAGCAGCAGTCTTTTTCCACAGTGCTGCAAGGCAGCTTGTTAGAGGACAGCATAAACAAACCGACACGTACACAGTTTGTCGCCTCGAGCAGCGAAAGCCAGCGATGTCTATTAAAATCTCTTCATTGACATCGAGGGCCAGTGGAGCTCATCAAGAACAGCAGTCGCGGCAGAGTGAAGTTGATTTGAATCACGGGCAAAACAGGAAATGAGAAACACTCTTACAGTGTTGCCTCTTGGCGTGCGCCAGTCGGTTTAGACTATAACAGAGGCCTCTTAAATATTCATGGGTCTGCTGCGGTTTGAAGCAGACATGTTGAAGTGCAACAAGTGTACGGCCTCGCTGAAGTCAGGAAAATTCATGCAGGAGCTTAAAAGGGATGATTATGATTAACGTGATGTGAGAAAATATTGCCTAAAGAACACCGGAGCAGTTATAGGACACACTGACTGCCTGATGAAGCGTGACTGACAAGTTGTTATCCACTGAACACACCCTGGAAAATCCTGGAAAAGTTACATGAAGTTACAAAATTATCTTCATTAGAAAATAGCAACTGAGCCCATTAAGTGTCAGGAGGACACCACCCAGACTTCTGTCCATCCAGAATTCTCCATAGACATCTCCCCCTACTGGCCATTAAAAAGAATGCATGTTTAAAGGCACTTCAGAGTCGACTCCATGCTTTCTGTGGCCTTAATGAGAGTCTAAAGGGGTATCAAACATAAAACCAGGGTGCCAGAATCAACATGACAAAGACTCCAATCCGGCGAACTAGACTGCTTTAAAAAAGGTGAAGGAGGGCATACATTTTGGGCTTTTACTGACCTTTCCCAAGGCCTTTCAAACTGTTTAAAGCAATTGAATAACTGCTAAACAATTAAATGTGAGAGAAATTCCTGTTACTTCATAATCTACTATAGAACTTCTGTTTTTCACAACTCCTCCACAGTAAAAAAAAAAGAAAGAAAGAAAAATAGGTGTTGTTTGTTAATAAAACAAAACCCATTTTGGTTTATAATAACTAAAAGACAGTCTGGACAATGGGCTATCAGACCTTTTCTGTAATTTCACACATTTATTTCTTACACTGTCATTAACTACTAGAGCAATTTTCTGTCATTTTAGATTAAAGTGGGCTGTATGTGGTCCATAATGGAAAATGAGTTTGACATCTCTGGCCTAAACAAATATTATGCAAAGATTACATTAAAATGACAATGCATACAAAAACAAAACAAAACTGCAATACAATAAAAACAAAAAAACACAAAAAAAAAAAATAAGAGTATTGGCACAGCTGCCAAAACATAGGCTACGTCTGCACTAATCCGGATAAATTTGAAAACGGCATTTTCTAAAAACGCTCTGCATCCACACTATCGTTTTCATCCTCACAGAAAACACTTATGGTCCTGTACTGCGCATGTGTGAAATGTAAGACGATTCGACCTGCGTCATTTCCGTCTGCCATTTATTTACTTTCCAAGTTATTAGAACGTGTCGGCACAATGTCGAGGAAAAGCGCCGAGTTTTATCTGGAGCTACCTGGAGCATGTACAAACTGATATTAATCTTTAATAGGGCTGTCAAAATTGAGAGTAAACCAAACAACTCCTGTACAATGCCGTCCCCTGTCTTCCTTGAATTGGTCACATGACTGCATCATATGACTAAAATGCGTCATCGTTTTTCGAAAGCCTCCGTTTTCGCTGTCCACACTGCCACGCGAAAACAGCTTTTCAGATTTATCCACTTTGGAGAGCGTTTTCAAAAAGCTCCATTTTCCTTGACCAAAAACGCCGTCTCAGTGTGGACAGAAGGCCAAAAGGGAGAGAAAAAGATGTGTTTTCAAATGAAAAGCATGGTCTATTTGATTTATCTGTACATTTCATGCATGAAACATGGTCCTCATTGGGTTGGTTGAACCTCTTGGACTTCATGTCTGTGCTTTAAAGGTTGAGGGAACCTCGTCAAACTGTTAAAAGACTGAGAACAAAAAGTAGACTCCACTGGTGGTACCCATCAGCCTCCTAGTAGATTCACCTATGGTATCAATTTGAACATCATACTTCACCTTGTTCTCGAGTTATCATGTTCATAAACGTAGATGTCCACCCCGCCAATCCGCCGGCCTGTTGGGGTGAAGACGACACCCCATGAGCCTTTTATCGCTGAGTAGTAAAAAAGGAAGTGGACCTTGAGCGGACACCATGTCAACAAAGAAGTCCATAATTCCTATGTTGGGCCCCGAGCAGATTCGATAATTGCATTCAATGCTGCATAAACCAGCATTTGAATACCACAAGTGAACCCAACACAAAGCATGAACTTTATGGACGAGATGTCCTAGAAGTTTTTATAACCGGGGAAAGTTTCCACTGCTCATTGACAACTGAGTAAACTCAGTTTGACAATAACAGCTGAAGAGAACAAACAAGTAGAAGTGCTGGGCCTTGAGCTGAGGTTGATGCAGCTGTTGTCTCTGAGGTCAAAAATGAGCCGTCAAATTCAATATTCCATCAGAGCGCTTTGTGCAACGCGGTCGTTCTTTTCACGTCCTGCTCGACAGTCGAAATCGCAGGGGCAATGCATGGCGTGACTTCTGTTAGATGAAATTAATGTCAACACAATGATAATAAATAAAAGAAGCTACTTTCAGCTGATCGTATATTCACAGGGAGTCGCCACATGTTTGATTTGGCAGATTTTTATCCCAGATGCCCTTCCTGACACAACGCTGAAACCATTTGTGTTTCCTCCTGGGACTGAACTGGGGACCTTTTACTTATCCAATACACTGCGTCAAGCAACACAATGGTGGAGATAACTTCTATTGAACAAATGCTTTTTCTTTGTTTATTAGAAGAGGTTTAATGACACTGAAAACAACACAAAAAATAAGGCTGCATGGTCTTAAAATTCACCAAAATGCACTTGATGAGCCAGTGTGAGCACCTCTATAAAAGCAGAGGTTTTAGCAGTTTGCTGGTTGGGTGTTGACACAATGCCGAAGAGGAAAGACATCATCAATTATCTTAAAGAATTGTTGCTGCCCATCAATCATTTCCATGTCCATCATTCAGCAGTGAGAAAGATTATTCACAAGTGGAAAACACTGACGCTGGCTGCCAAGCTGCCTATGACTGGATATCCCAGCAAATTCACCCCAAAGTTAGACTATGCAATGCTCAGTACGACCTCAAAAAACCCAAGAGAAACATTGCAGACTCAACCGGCCTCAGTTAGCTTGTTAAAAGTTAAAGCTCACGACAGTAGAATTAGAAAAAGACTGAACAATTATACCGTAGCTTCTCTCTTATCAACACCTCGTGCCAACTGTTAAGCATGGTGGTGAAGGCGTGAAGATTTGGGCTTGTTTTGCAACCACATAAAAAGCCTGCTTTGCAGTCTCTGAGTTAATTCCTCTGTAGGCTATTTATCCATCAACTAAAGCTCAGGCATACTGGGTCAAACAACAGGACAATCATCCCAAGCACAGCAGCAGATCTACAACACAGTGGGACCAGTCAAACTCCAGACCTCATGGTGATTGACATGCTGTTGAATACCCACCTGGCAGACATGCCGTTGGGCGCTGAAAGTTGACATCTCACAGATTCTGAGGCTGCATCAACATCATCGTGAATTCCCTCTTACTTTGGCTGTTTTGCTTCCACCACGATAAAATCAGACTTCCTGCACAGCTCTTTCCCTCTCTCAGTGTACTCGGAGACCAGTTTCCCATCACAAATCTCACTTTTCTGCATTATTCGCTTGCTTATTGTGCGCCAGTCTACTGTTATGTACAGTACTGTCGGTCGCAGCTTCTTTTTTTCCAAAAATGACCTCCGACAAGAGAGCCTAATTTCTGCTGTTCAATACCGAAGAAATGTCAACTTTTACAAATGAGGCCAAATTGCAAAACGCTTCGTTCTGTCTCTAATAAAACCTCTGTAACTTTGCTCTGCTTCATTTCAGCAGCATCAGGTAATGCTCATATGCTGATTCATGGGTTTCTTCCTTTTTTTGATCTACTCTGTTTTTAAGGGGGTTATCTGCTATAAAAAGCCAGGCCAGGAAAATCTCCTTTATGTTTTTTTGGGGGTTTTTTTGCGTTTTATCCTCAGTTACTTCGACACAAAGACATCTGCTGTGACGTTTACACCTCTGATGAAGTCTCACAAGTGTCAGCTAGTTCTACAAGCTACTGAATCATGGGGTGTATGTAGTTTTCCACACACGTGTCATATTGTTTCTGTTTTAAGGCTGGGTAAGGACTAGATTTGTTTAGATTTTGTGATGTGTAAAACCTTATAACTAACAGAGAGTACACTTTCTTTTTACCATGACTAGGTTTCCTTCACATCCTGGATTTACTATCAGAAATGAGTCTGCCAGAGACTATAACACACTAACTTAACTGAGGCAGATTTTTATTAAGTTTTTTGTACTCCTGAGAATTCACACTTTATTCCTCCATCCAAATAGTCTGGAGAATATCATCTTAAATCAACAGTGCGCCCAAGGAAATTATTATTATTTTTTTTATAAACGAGGCTTTTTTCACAGCTGGTGTGCATTTCATATAAACCAGCCGAGTGATGTCAGTCATACTCATATTTCAGCTGTCACCGCAGTAGCTTTTTTTTCTGCTGGGATAAGCCTCCCGCTACTTATGCTATAAGCCTTGAAATTGTTTAGTAAATAACAACATGAAAAGGCATTTTGCAGATCCGGCACTGGATTATGCCCAGGTACCACACTGACTTGTTCTCTTATCTTTATGCATTCCACATCACTGACAGCCACGAGCTGGAACCGCTCCTGTCCGGTAGGTGGCGATAAATGCCACAGATAAGACGCAAAGAAGAAGCCGTCGCTCGCTTATGACGTGTGTTTCCCGCGACCTTTAGCTTCGGCGGTTGTAGCGGCTTTCAGTGGAGGACTAATTTGAGTGGGTTTAAAATGCTCAAAAAGAAATCAAGCACCAGTGAGAAGAAAAGGAAGCACTTTCAGTCCGAGGAGCGACATGACAGCGGTAAACGCAGGAGTACGGGGCCCGGTTTAGAGGTGAGGCTTTCGGGACTAGCGCCTTGCTAAACTCCATAGAAAAGAAGTTCAGGAGTATAACAGCCACAAATATATGTGAATAAGTTTAGGGTAAATGTGAGGGTAAATTAAATTGTGTTTAAAATTTACATACTGGTTTTAAATAATTGAAAAGTTGACGCATTTGCTGTTTTGTGTACCTCGAGTGTCTCTCGATTATTATTGTTATTATTGCGTTAATGTTATGTTTGCATCGTCACAACAACTTTATTTTAGCGTTAAAGCCTCACTGTTGGTTTGGTGCTCTCTGAGTGAAAACCATCGTGTTACTGCTTTATAAATACTTTGATTAAGTCGCACTGAATGAATTGTTTGCTCTGCTTATTCACTGCAGTGTCTAAATATAATAAAAGGAAATTCTTAATTTGTCTTTTTTAAATCATTTTTTAGTGTAGTTAACTTTTTTTTTTAGCTAATAAGAATCAATTAAAGGATTTCAGCCACTAGGCAGCAGTAAAATTTGGCTTTGGATGAATTTTAATGATCCCTTTAAATGCAAACTGTGCTGCTGGATTTCATGCTGTTACACTATTTAATTAACTGAGTGTATCTTCTCTTTAACAAAAGAAAAAAATACTGAAAACAGCCTGAGTCACAACATTGTGTTCAAATTATTTGTTTCCTAATCGTGGAGACTGTATTTAAGTTTGCAGAGCATATTCTATGTATACGAGTGCAGCTGTGTGCTTTAGTTTGTCTTCCCCACTTAAAGGACTCAAAGGACGAGCTCGCTGATCCTGAGCTTGACAAGATTGGCAGTGACATTGAGGAAGGGGGACTGGACCTCAGCCTGGCCTTCCAGCCCATCACAGCTTACGTCGGTGACAAGCGGGAGATGCTGGAGCAGTGCTTCCATGTGCTGGGGGAGAAGAAGCTACGGAAGATGCTTCCTGATGAACTCAAGGTGATTTGTTCAAAAAAAGCTTTCGTTGTCGGTTATCTGCAAAACTCAACATCTTATTGTGACTCTGGACTGATTGGACCACCTGCATCAAGCACTTGTGTGTTTCTTTAATAAATTATAATTAATACCCAAAGAATATTTTTGCCCAGATTCTTGCCAAACTTTCTGTCTGCCCTACAGTAGACCCTGAATTTAACATCTAATTTGTGTTTGTGTTTTGTGAAGTGGTGGCACACATCACTGGTTTTCATTTCCAAACAGCTGGACTTTACCTGCTATTTTTAAATATTTGTTGCCAAGTCGCTGGTACGACAAAGGCTTGGGAGGCCATTAAAGTATCCCAGCATCTGAGATACTTTTTAAAGATGTTGTCGTTTACAGGAATGCAGTGTAGAGGAAATCAAAACGCTGTGTTGGGAGCAGCTGGAACCCATCACGGAGAAAAATCTCATTCAGATCTTAGCAGGTAAGACTGAAGCACGTTTCTATTTTATAAAAAAAAATCATTTTGAAACTTCTGCAAAACATTTAATTTCACATAAAATGTGTCATTGTGTCAAGGGGAGGAGGTGACCGCTGGGAATGACAATGAAAACTCTGAAGAGTCTTTGGAAAGCCAGTGAGTGAAACAGTTAATCAGAGAACAACTACGCTGTGACTGTGTTTTTATTTCACATGTTTATTTTCCCCCCGCCAAGGCAAGACAGTATTGTAGACTCTACATCGTGCCTCAAGGAAACTGCAAAAAGCGAGGACCCAAAGCAAGGTAATTAATATGTAATGACTACAAAGAACATCCCCGAGGCGTTTATAGACTTCAAAGACAGAAGGAGGCCGTAAAGGGACGTTTCACATTTTAAATGACTGTAATTTTCTTCGCAGAGGGTGGCGGCTCTGGTGAAGAGAGCGACGTCCTCAGCATAAACGCAGACACTTACGACAGCGACATAGAAGGACCCAAAGAGGAGCAGACCGTTAAAGAGGAGCAGACTGCGGCAGTGAAGGAGGGAGACGACGATGGCGACAGCAGGCTGTGCACTGACCCGGCTGCAAATCCGGAGCCGGCAAATCCAGAGCCGAAGAAAGACATTCAAAGCGACATAGACAAGAGCGTGAGCGAGATCTTGGCGTGCTCCTCCACTCCCATCAAAGACGCGGCTAAAGAACAGAGCACACCGCTGCAGTCCCCAGATGTCAGCGGACCCGTTTCTAGCGGCGACCCGGCCGTTTGTAAGCCGTCGATTCAGCAGCTGGAGCTACTGGAGCTGGAAATGAGAGCAAGAGCCATAAAGGCTCTAATGAAAGCAAGTAACGGGAAAACCGCTCATGTAACGCCAAACACGTAGCGTGTCTTTTACTTGAATGGTTAATGCTCTTAAAACGATTCAGTTTGCACATCCTGTCTTGTTTGTAGAGGGTACAGCTCAAACCATGATGTGCTTGTTTTGCTCCACATTGGAATGATTTCTAGATGGTGTTTAATTGTGTTTTTTGCATTAAACAAAGACCCCTCCTCCTGCGTGGGATTGGATATCACTTTTTCAAATGTGTTTCTCCCATGGAGCACTAGATGGCAGTGTTACTCTGTCAGAGCACATCCGCAGGGCTGTGTCTAATCTGCGAGAGGACAGCAAGGGCATGTTTATAGGCTCACATTACACTGAAAGTGGTCTCGGGCACCAGTCAGAGTCAGGTTTTCTTAATAATGATGTCACTTGGAAACGCAGCTGTCCTCGAGTCAGCCTTAGAGGATGTGAGAGGATCAGAAAAGTGTGTTACTTCATAGGTTTGTAAGGCAGAGCAGGTGGTTGCAGTGCTGTTTGTATCTTGTAGACACTTGAAGCCTTTCTTCACCCAACACCTGTTTGACTTGTTAAACTGAAAGCGTGCACAGGAATACAAAATCCCGCTCTGCTCTGCTCTGCCCGCCCGATAAGGAACCGAAAAGCCTTCAAGTGGTCATAAACTACCCACTGGCTCAAAAATGACACGAGTGCATGATATGATTAGACAGCTACCCACTCACTCCTGTAGATCAAAACAAAGACCCTGCCAGCTCTCCCACCAGGATAACTTTAAATTAAATTCTGCTTCTCGTGCTTTTGTCAGTCAGCGAGAATTAATAGCGTCTGTTAGCCTAACAGGGCAGTTTCTTTTGCTCTGATTTATTCTAAAGCTGCTTTGCTCCAGCATAAACTGTATGGTTGCTGCATGTATGTGTGTGTCCGTGTGCACGCAATTACATGCAGATGAAGAGAAGAAAGGCTTTCTATCCCACTACCCCGAAGGAGACAATGAAATGTGCGATAAGAAGCCAGTTGCCTCCAGGTATTTGCATTTAAAAGGGTTATTTCATGGAAGAGGTGAAGGCGGGAGGGTTAAACGTGTCGTTCTCTGTGAATTTATGTGCAGGTATCTCCACGCTCGCTGATGATGTGAAGAGGGAACGAAAATGTCCACTTTAGTTTAAAAAAAAAGAAAAGAAAAAAGGCAGGGGGGATACAAAGATTGTAAAGTGCTTGTAGTGTCTATGATGGGTGAGTATTTGTCGGCGTCATTTACTGCTATTAGAATGCCAATTACGATTTGGTGTGTGCCATTAAATGGCTTTTTAAGCAGACCTCAAAAATGAGTAGGCTGGAAAATGGGATTGATGGAGGTGAGACGATACTGTTTTGTTGAAGGAGTGCTTTGTGAATTCGAATGAACCTAATGAACCGTGTTAAAATATTGAAGCGTGATGGTTCTGTGAATGGCGCTATTATCAAAGTCAAACACAAGGTCGCGCAGGAAAATGGCGAGCCCGCCGGTTCATAGTCGCACCTCTCGTTTTGGGCCAAGGCTCTGGGTTTGCGACGCTCGTTGGCGATTCAGTTCTCGCTGATCTTCAAGTCTCAGATTCATTTAGGGTATTGGTGTCAAACATAAGGCCCGGGGGCCAGAATCGGCCTGGCAGAGACTCCAATCCAGCTCACTGGATAGGTTTAAAAAAAAAAAAAAAAAGAAAAGAAGAAAAAACGAGAAAGAAGGGCATAAATTTTGAACTTTAACTGTATTTTCATGAACTTTAAAGCATTTCCTACTTATTAAAAACCTCCCCCATTGTCATTCAAACTAGACTTCAGTAACTGACTAATAGATAAACAGTTAAATGACGGGAAGATTACTGTTTTGTTTTGTTTTTTTTTCCAACATTTACCATACAATGTATTTATTTCACAATTGGCTCAGTTTAAAAATATAAAAGGTGTTCTATGAATGAAAAACATTCAGTTTTGTAATTACAGGAGAGGTTTTTTTTGTGATTTTACACATTTATTTATTTATTCATACACATTTCTTCCATTTACTACAGCTGCATTTCTTTTCATGTGGAAAAGCTGAGCTGCACTGCTAAAATCAAACTTCTTTATCTTGTATTAAAACATCTCATGGACTGTAAATGTAGTTAAGGGGGCTTTCGCTGGTACGGTCTACTTAAGATCAAAGTGGGTTGCATGTGGCCCATGATGTAAAGTGAGTTTGACATTCCTGATTTAGAGTTTTCAGAGCTGACTTGGTGTCTTCCCAGAGATGTTAGGAAGTCTAGGTTAGAGGAAACAATAGACCTAGTGTATGTGTGTGCCAGACGTCCTGGAAAGCTTTGCTAAATAATAATTTACTTTGTGCAGTGTTTATCTAATGAAAGTGGAAAATATGAACTTGAATAAAAAGTTGGTCCATTGTGGTTGCTGAATGATTACACCTCAAAGACACCCATGACCCTTTGACTATATATTATTATTATATATAATTGATCCAAGTGCTTTTTATTTAGTGCTGCTTCAAACATGCAAATATGTCCGGTCATCCAACAGTTTAGGATTAAAGACATCTAACATTATAAATGGATATTCCCCAGCTTCAGATGAGAGCCTGTTTAAACATTTAGATCAGAGGTGCCAAAGGAGGCATCCACCAAAGAACAGTTTACACCACTGGATGTCTTTGTAAAGACTGAAAATGGAATAACTACTCCTTTATATACACTCACTGGCCACTTT
Source organism: Simochromis diagramma (assembly GCF_900408965.1). NCBI lineage: Eukaryota > Metazoa > Chordata > Actinopteri > Cichliformes > Cichlidae > Simochromis > Simochromis diagramma. The sequence goes on along the minus strand of NW_024387416.1, from coordinate 958,051 downwards.
ATTCCCTGCACCTTGTTACTGCTGGGTTGAGCTGTCCTCATTCTTCACAGCACAGATTCGACAAGGTGCTGGACACATTCCTCAGAAATATTGGTACATGTTGGACATGGCAGCATCGCACAGGTGCTGCACATCCATGATGTGAATCTCCTGCTCCTCCACATCCCAAACGTGGTCTATCCGGTCGTTAAGTCTGACGTCACTAGCCGTGTCTGGGTCTAAACTCCGCTGCAGGTCCATATATCAAACGATCACTATGGCATTACTGAGAGTTGAAAAACTGTCTAAAGTCTTTCATCTTTAATAAAATGATCAGCGTTCTGCTCTACCAGGTGTAACAATTGAGTTTAACATCCAGGCATCCATGAAAACGGAATTTATGACATTTAACGGAGTTAGAAGTTAACAGGAAGTTAGCTCGCTTCTATCTAAATACAATATAGCATGTCCTGACTGCCGGGTTTTGGAAACAAATTAAAACGTACAGCTCTGTTATCACTTCCAACATAAATGAAGACAGAAAACTAAACAGCAGTGACGTTTGTAGGGTTACTGAAGTTTGGCTAGCTGGTATATAATGATGTGCTACGTGACCGCTAGCGACACAGCTATGTTAGCATAATATAAACAAGCTAACTTTTTTGCCACTCGATAAAAGTTAACGTGAGTGTTCTCGGTGGTCAGGAACAAATGTAATCGCATGGCAGGATGCTGTAAAAGGACCAAACTTCAGCCAGGAGAACAACTGAGATAATCCATCCACAACACGAGGTTAGTCATTCATATACTGCTGCATGGGCTGGGCTGTAGTTACATCCTAAGGTTTTAAAAACTGAGCTTAAATAAATGATTAGCGGTAATAAAAGCTGAGGGAGGTCAACAGTGATCACTGACTGTTTTAGGAGCTTTTTGAGATTAAATAGAAGAAAATACAAAACATTAAACATGTTAACAACACAAAAGCCATATTAAACGCAGACTACTTTAGGCCCGGAAGTAGGATTCGTCACGTCATCACTTAACGACCGGATTAGCCTGAGATCTGGTGACTGTGGAGTACAGAGGGATAGTGGGAAGGAAGAACCAGTGTTGCCAACTCCCCAGTAAGGAAAATCGCTATTGGTTGTCCTAAAAGTCGCTAGAAGTCGCTAAATGACGTCATCGCCTAATTTGCATAATTGGTCATGCTACTCTAATTTTAACCTATGTTGTTGGAGAGAGAAATAACATCGTGGAAGAGACATAAAGTGAGTAAAAAACGTCCTAAATGCATTTAGAGTTTATTTAGAACTACAAATTAAATTTATTTTAGCAATTATTGTTCTTTTTAATGTCACAATTCCAACCCTGCTCCTTTATCCGGGCTTGGACCGGCAAAAGTGACCCGAAATAGGCGCTCTGGTGGAGTTACTTTGTGTGTGTTTATAAGTAGTTTTAAACCTTGTCCTTTAAACCTGATCCACAAAACAGCATAAGAGTAAAAGAAGAACTGACTGCGTTACAGCACCCGCTGCTTGTTGAGAGTAAAAGCAATACGCGCTTTCACGTCTTTTTTTCTGAAAACTCGCTAAATATAGCGACAAAGTCGCTAAGTTGGCAACACTGGGAAGAGCTCCCTTTGAACAGGAAGAAAACTTGAGCAGAACCAGGCTCCGGGGAAGGGCAGCCATCTGCAGCGAATTTGGGCTGAATTTAGCTAATAAGCTAAAATTATTTTGACACGTGGATTAGATGTTGTATATAAGTAGCAATATTTTAGGTAAAAAATACTTAGTTACTACTATTAAGTAAAGGTACAACAAGAACTTACAAATGTGTAAGTACACTAAGTGCAGAGTACAGTATAACTGACTACTATATATGATCTACTCATTCATTTTGATTTAGAGGCAGCTTTTGTGGTAAGTATGACCACTTATGAGTACAAGTAGCATTAAATAAATAAACTCATATAGTCAAGTTTTTCTTTCACAAGGAGTAAAAGTACTTTCTCTACCTGCTGTAATGTAGTACATATACTGCAACTGCCTGTAAGCCTCACTAAATAATTTTTGCATGAATTCATTGTTTAGGTCAACACAAGCTAAAAAGTCTGTAATATAACTGTAAGAAGTCTCTAATATGAGTACTGTAAAACATGTTTGGTTTTTTTTGCTTGGGTGAAGCAGTCTTACAACAAACATGGAGGTGGAACAGCCAACCGAAAGGAGAGGAAGAAGGATGAAGGTGTGCCGTAGCGTAGCAAAAAGAGAGCTTTAGCTCGGTGGTTGATTACAGCCTGTGGCCGAAGGTACAAGCGGGACATAATGTCCATTTGTTTCTTTATAGTTTGTTGTAGCACATTCAAAGGTAAGAGCTATTTGCTCTACTGAACAGGTACAAGTAATTAAGAACAAAATATCAGCAGCAGTAAGAATTTAAAAGGTAATAATAATAATGAGAAGAAGTGCAGCACTAGCATATGCGCTGCAGTATCCTAGCATCTTTAAGTTAGCTTCAGCTAATGTGAAATGGACCACAACTCAAGGGTCCACATTGTCTTGAGTTTTAAATTTTCCACTGCTGAATGCTGAAGGCTTTGTAATTTTTATTTATTTTGTTTTTTTGTCATCATTTTGTTAATTGTAAAACGTTATTATTTGTCAGCTAACAGCTTTATATGTGTGCATCCTTGAATCTCAGGAGGAAACAGTCACTGTCACTGCTGCTGGCATGTCCAAAAGCTATCACAGTGCTACCTTTCCTTTCCTTTGATAAACATCTCTGGTTTATTTTTAATATTAGAATTTTTCTGCATCATTTGCAATATTCCCCTTAATTTTTATAGTCTCATATGTCTTTATTGGCCGCTGGGAATTGTTTAAAATGTAGCAGACGAAGGACAAGTGTGTTGTTTAATGCAACCTGTCAGTCCAATATAAAACTGTAGATGTTACTGTGGTACCACAGGGAAATACGGTGCGAAAAGAAAAAAAATAAGGTCTGAAAAATGTTGATGTCATTTTTTTAGGAGCGCATCCTGTTTGCATAAATAAAGTAATTCTCCTCAAATTTCCTCTGTAGCGTCTCTGTGCTTTTCTGCAGCTAGAAATTAAATTGAACTAACAGCTCATGCTGACAGGCAATAAATAACTTAGCACCTCTGTAAACTAAATAAATTGATTTCCCCAAGCAATGACTCATCGGACACATTTCATTTTCTTCAAGTTGCAGACAAAACATTTTTTTCTTAAAGTAAAGGTGATATTAAATGTTACATATACCTTGTTTTGCCTATATATCTAATTCTGTGAAGCATCTAATTTATTAGATACAGTTAAAAAAAACAAGAGCTGCATGTATATTAGAGACAGGCCATCCTAGTAACTTCAACCTAAATTCTGAATTTAGTGACACTGCAATGCTCTGAGACACTGGACTGGAATGGACTGGCGGTGGCTGCCGGGCCTGGCAGATCCCCGTGTACTAAATAGAAGTGAAGAAGTTAAAGAATTGAAAAGGGGAGAGAGGGTGGGGCACGTAAATGAGAATGAACAGCTTGTAGAACTGGGGGAACCTATATAGATGAGAACCGTAAGGAGCGTGTTTGGAGGCGTGGTCCTGCTCCTGAAATTCCGATACTTAATCTCCAAATAGAAAAAGACTGAACAAGTGTGTTGCCAGGAGAAAGCCTCTTCTTTCTAAAATGATGGCAGCACAACTTAGGTTTGCAAAGCTGCATCTGAACAAACCACAAGACTTCTGTGATATTGCTGTTTGGACAGATGAGACCAAAGTTGAGGTGTTCGACCATAATGCACAGTAACATGCTTGGAGAAAACCAAATACAGCTCTGCTAAGGACTACATGATTGTTTATGATGTCCTGATTTGCAAATCCCCAGAGCAGACAGACACATGTTATTTTCCCATGATGCTTCATGTATACACTATAACCTTTTGAGAATCTCTGGTCATTGTTGGGATCTGAGATTTCCAGAGCTGTGTAAATTGAATGGTTATATCAGCCCTGGAACAGTGCCTTCTTCTTCTGTTTTGAATCGTCTGTCAGTGAATGGAAAAGAACTTGTTTGATCACAGGTGTGCTGTACATCTGTTCACTATTCACTTTGTTTTTGTGCATAAATGCTTGGCTTTTTCCTCAAAGCTTGGCAGAACCTTTTTTTCTCCCTATTTTCCTTTTTAAAAAAAAAAAAAAGTGAATTGGGTTATAGTAAGACTGCCTGAAAGAGATTTGAACATTTGATATTCCACTCCAGCGTAGCATCTGCGTTCGGAGAAAATTCTTCCCCTTCACTGACTCCTCTGACATCTGACTTTCAGATTCCATGCATGCTCTCTCCACATGGGTCTCCCCCACTCCCTCCCTCTTAACTCTGGGGTCTGCATTCAAATGGTGCATTAATACCATCAAACAACCATTGAAATTCTGCCAGGTAGACCAGCCGGCCAATAAAGCAAAATTCTTTTGAAGGATATCGAGAGACATCAGGCAGGATGGATGACCTCGCACAATCAAATCAGCATAATCAAATGAAATATCGCAATATTACATCAAAGCCAACTCCCACTGCGACAGCGACTGCAACACGACCAACAAGCTCAGCCCTCGGGGGTATCCGTCCGCTCGCTCGCAGAAATCTTGCAGTTGATGGACTCAAGTTAACGTTTCGCTTCTTTGATGGGTTCAGGTTTACTGGCTTTGTAATAAGTGTGTGTCGCTTTTAAATGCTTTTATAAAATCTGCTTAGACTTCAATCAGCAAACACAAATGATTCCCGCTGATTTGTGCATGCAGACTGCATCCCTTATCTGTATTACTGCACAAAGATTTAGCACTCCTTTGAGAATTAACTGCGTTAGCATCCGACATGCAGTAATTACTCGAGCAACAGAATATATTTCTTTTTTTTGCATCGATATTCTGTTTTTTTTTTGGTCAAACAGAGTAAATGTTATTTAGAAAAATGTGCACCATCAAAGGAAAATAAATGTTGACTGAATAATTAGCAAATGTTCAACTTAGACAAAAGAATGGAAAACGTTTAAAGCTAACACATCAATCTGTGTGCTTAATAGTTATTATACATTATATTATTGGATTTAATTAAGCTTTACAATGACATCTGCAGTTTGAATGATTTCATTCTAAATAGCATCCTGTGAAAGGCCATTTTTTTCACAAATATTCAATCTCTAAGTTTTTTTTGCATTATCACATCGTCTGGGTGTTAGCCAGGCTTGCACAGTGATACCCTGATCTTTGCAGACGTGCAGTCTTGCAGGGATGAAGTTGTCAAAATCCTGTACAGGGAGTGCAGAATTATTAGGCAAGTTGTATTTTTGAGGAATAATTTTATTATTGAACAACAACCATGTTCTCAATGAACCCAAAAAACTCATTAATATCAAAGGTGAATGTTTTTGGAAGTAGTTTTTAGTTTGTTTTTAGTTTTAGCTATTTTAGGGGGATATCTGTGTGTGCAGGTGACTATTACTGTGCATAATTATTAGGCAACTTAACAAAAAACAAATATATACCCATTTCAATTATTTATTTTTACCAGTGAAACCAATATAACATCTCCACATTCACAAATATACATTTCTGATATTCAAAAACAAAACAAAAACAAATCAGCGACCAATATAGCCACCTTTCTTTGCAAGGACACTCAAAAGCCTGCCATCCATGGATTCAGTCAGTGTTTTGATCTGTTCACCATCAACATTGCGTGCAGCAGCAACCACAGCCTCCCAGACACTGTTCAGAGAGGTGTACTGTTTTCCCTCCTTGTAAATCTCACATTTGATGATGGACCACAGGTTCTCAATGGGGTTCAGATCAGGTGAACAAGGTGGCCATGTCATTAGTTTTTCTTCTTTTATACCCTTTCTTGCCAGCCACGCTGTGGAGTACTTGGATGCGTGTGATGGAGCATTGTCCTGCATGAAAATCATGTTTTTCTTGAAGGATGCAGACTTCTTCCTGTACCACTGCTTGAAGAAGGTGTCTTCCAGAAACTGGCAGTAGGACTGGGAGTTGAGCTTGACTCCATCCTCAACCCAAAAAGGCCCCACAAGCTCATCTTTGATGATACCAGCCCAAACCAGTACTCCACCTCCACCTTGCTGGCGTCTGAGTCGGACTGGAGCTCTCTGCCCTTTACCAATCCAGCCACGGGCCCATCCATCTGGCCCATCAAGACTCACTCTCATTTCATCAGTCCATAAAACCTTAGAAAAACCAGTCTTGAGATATTTCTTGGCCCAGTCTTGACGTTTCAGCTTGTGTGTCTTGTTCAGTGGTGGTCGTCTTTCAGCCTTTCTTACCTTGGCCATGTCTCTGAGTATTGCACACCTTGTGCTTTTGGGCACTCCAGTGATGTTGCAGCTCTGAAATATGGCCAAACTGGTGGCAAGTGGCATCTTGGCAGCTGCATGCTTGACTTTTCTCAGTTCATGGGCAGTTATTTTGCGCCTTGGTTTTTCCACACGCTTCTTGCGACCCTGTTGACTATTTTGAATGAAAAGCTTGATTGTTCGATGATCACACTTCAGAAGCTTTGCAATTTTGAGACTGCTGCATCCCTCTGCAAGATATCTCACTATTTTTGACTTTTCTGAGCCTGTCAAGTCCTTCTTTTGACCCATTTTGCCAAAGGAAAGGACGTTGCCTAATAATTATGCACACCTGATATAGGGTGTTGATGTCATTAGACCACACCCCTTCTCATTACAGAGATGCACATCACCTAATATGCTTAATTGGTAGTAGGCTTTCGAGCCTATACAGCTTGGAGTAAGACAACATGCATGAAGAGGATGATGTGGACAAAATACTCATTTGCCTAATAATTCTGCACTCCCTGTATGCTAGTCTTTCTGACACACATTATTAAGAAACCGCCACGCACTGATCCCAACGTCCTGTGGCACGAAATTTAAAGAGATGTGAGAAACAAACTAACGCCTTTCTGCATCCACTTTCCTTAAAAACAATCACTGTCCCTGTAATGCTGAGCTTTAAACAGCTGCATGGTTATAGTCCCAGATGTCCTACGAACAGCAGCGGACCACCAAAGTGTCCCCAAGACAGATGATGGATCACGGCACAGCTCGCACTTTTTATGACGCTAGGTGAAGACAGCGCCATTTTTGCCGGGGTTGGGACAGTGAACTGTCAAATCCTGGCGGGGTGCAATTTTATTTATTTATATTTGGATGATTTATTTCCTGCAGAAGCACCAAAGGACGGAGCCAAGTAAATTACTTTTGTCAACGTTGTGATAAAGCTGTCAAATTGCTTCCCACCACCAGCTGGCAAGCAATTGTATTACATAAGTAATTGTCAAAAGGAATGTCAGGAGAGGAGTATATTGCTTGGTGAGTCTGTCTTTCCATCAGGGTTTCCATCATGTTCTGTGCTCCTGCTCAACGGCCTTATGGCGAGTTTTAACCATGTGGCAGTGAGTGGTTCTCGTGGGTAAAGCTATAGGCCAGATGCACATCAAAATGCTAAATGAACTTTCATACCGCAGTTCTTTTTAGTCTTTTTCAACCACTCAAAGTGCCTCATGTTCACAGATCCTGGGCACTTTTGTGGTTCACTATCCTGCCCAAGGATGCTTGAACTACTGACCTTTCAATGTGTGACTGGCCCACTCTGCTGCCTGTATTCTAGTAAGTAAATAACTAAGTTTATTTATATAACACCTTTCAGGATAAATTCACAAGGTGCGTCACATCAAATCAAAACAACAAATTACAAAATAGGCAATAAGGCAAAATAAAAATAAAATGAAATGCTTCTCAAATGCCAGCTTAAAAAGAAAAGTCTTCAAATACTTTTTGAATGAGCTCACAGATCTTAGACTGTGGGGGACAGAGAGGGGGGGTCGCTATTGAAAAGGCTCCTTTAGTTTTAAGTCTAGATTTGGAGGGTTGGATAATGAACCCTGAGTCCTGCAGGCAGCATGTGGCTTTACTGATGTAAGAAGGTGGTTTGCCATGTGAAGGCCAAAATGTAAAAACCAGAATTTTGAATTGAATTCAGCAGAGGTGTGACATGAGAAAGTTTAGGAACCTAGCAGCAGCATTTACCACTATTTCTGTTGAAAACAAGAACAAACCAGACCTTTAACATGCAAATCCAAGTAAAACTCCAGTCAGTGCACTGTATAGATGCTACACAGAGCTTTATAGTCCCAATTTTTCTTGTTGTAGTTCTACTGCCTTATTGTCTGAAGTGATAACATAGAAAAAGTATTTTTTTACTGGAGTGAAACTTAAAAAACTGTCCACTCCAGTCACTGTTGGTGTCAGTGTCTTCTTCATGAGGTGAACTGTGCTGCCATCGTTCCCATTTCCTGTTCAGGACAATGTTTCAGCCACTTAGTATTCAAACTACGCATAGCTTTTAACAGACAGAGAACAAAACAAAACAAAAAAGCTCAGGAATTATCCAGCTCTTAACACTTTTGTTCTGTTTATTTCCACTCTTGGATCTTGCATGATGGCAGTGAAAGGGGATATTCCCAGTACGGTCATTTTATGCACATGCACTTGCAGGGGTTAGTCAAAAAGGTTGCTGAGGAAACCTAGCCCACTGTTGCACATCACCCTAATCTTGCTTCCCGTCATTGGCTTCCAGCAAGAAGCAATCAGGGATTGTAACATCTAGTTCTTTTATTGAATCATTGGCTCCCAGTGAAATTCAAAATTCATTAAAAATGTTATCAATATATGTTGGCCTCCATGTTTTTACCAAGAGTTTATTCTTTCAGTCGGCCTGTCCCATCATCTGATTAGGATCTTTTGTCCTCTCAGTGCTTTTCTACATGTTAATTTTGAAGTTTTGGCTCCTAAATATCTAAACAGCCTCGCTTATCCCACAAAGCTGGCTGAATCAGATAAACCGTTCAAGTCTTTCTCATTATGAATTATGACGTTTATTGTAGCCATTTCAACAACACAGATGATGGGAACTCTGTGTGCTCATATATATAAAGATACAATGTATACGCACAACAAGACACGGCACAACACAAGATACTAAATAAATGTACCAGATCAAAACAATAAAACGTGGAATCTATGGCAGTGCACCTAGGAGATACATCCGGTTCATACATACAGCTCATATATATTAAAGTCATCTCAAGTGAGGTGAAAATAATAACAACAACAAGTTAATGTGTATTTTACATTTTTCAAAATAAGATGCGAGGCAAGTGTGTAAACCTTTTGATTAATAAACAACAGCATTCATATTTCTGCACATATGTAGTTGTGCAACCAGCATACTGAGTCACACCGAAGCGTGGCTACAATCCGGCCCGTCAGCTTAGAAGGTTTGGCTGTGATTGGGCCGTGATAGTTACTGTGTAATCAGTGCGCCCTTCATTGCGATGGCCATTATGCTCGCCTTAATTAACAAAACTCAAGTTGTGCCTTTGAAAGTGAGGTCATCACAACTGTAAAGCTGAAGCCAGCACAGATTCAATCAGGGATGCGAGGACAGATGTTAAAATGCCACTGAAGGTTCGCACCACAGCGGGAACAGGTGTTACTGGGTCGGCCGGTAAATGGCGTAGATTTGCTAGGAGGCGAGGGGGGGAATAGTTTGCTGTTTATCTCCGTGTTTGTGTACCTAAAGGTCCTGGATCGGCTCCAGCTGCCTGCCTGAAGCATTAAGTGTGACTCCACATTCACTTGACAATACCCCCAGGAAATAATGAAATGATGTTGGCAAACGTATTTATGACAAATAAGAAAACAACCACTCGGGTCCAGTGTTGATAAGCAAGAAAGTGACACTGTCAAATGGATTCGCAGTGTTGTGAGCTCAGAAAGCGAATAATTTGTTTGTCAGAGGCTAAGTACTTGAGCGCGCTAACAATGATTTCTCTGGAATTAATCAAGGTGAGTTTGAAGTGATTCTAACATTAATCAACCTTTGCCAATCAGTTTAATCTGGTCCGACCCAAACTAATCAGAAGCGGGCAAACGCAACCCTCTCGAGGCTTCACAACTGAGCTTTTATACGTGTATCTTCCCCCCCCCCCACAAAGATGAATTGACTACCACTTTGTGCAATTAAAGGTCAATGGAAGTGATGAGTCACTTCAAAAAAATCAACATTTTAAAGCCAAAAGATCCATCATGAGTCATCCTGAATTCACAGCAAAGGTCCGCCTATTATCGCGCCCCTTAATATTGATAGCCTCAACCTCAACCTACTCCTAGGTGACTCATTAGTCACAGATATAATGACGTGTCATAAAAGAGCAATCAGTGTCCTGGATATGAGTGATGACTGGGGCTTAAGACACCCGAACTGTGATGCAGTACATGCTTGGTCTGAGTGGGTTTGGTGTTTAGAGATGGGGCCGAAAAGATGCCCACCCTATTTGCGTTTCCCTCGAGGTAAACAAACAGCATCCTGCCGCTGAGAGACTTTTTCTTTTCTTTTTTTTCTTCTTGTAGATAGCAGAGCAGTCATAACGGCCATGTTGGAGGTTTCATCAAAGCTTTATCATCCTTACACCAGACTCATTACACGGGTGCAGAGATGGCATAATAAAACGTGACTTAATCAAAAACAAGCAGGCCTCCAGAAAATTGGCTCCCCACAACTGAGTGTGTGGAACAATCGGGCAGGGGCTACTGTTTTACTTAACCTCATCAAAGTCCTCATTTAGGTGATGGAGGACGCAGGCGCCGAGGCAAGGGGCTGCTAGGGGGGCTGTTTTCTTATTTTCAATTTATGCTTGATGAAATGAGTCAGCACTTTAGAGATAATTACAGCAGTACATTTATTATGTGGTGCAGTCTCATTCTATATTAAAAGCCGGGCGCGGGTGGAATTGTTTTTAACATTTCCGGATGCCTGGGAGACTTTTCTTTAGAGTTGTGGCCAGCTGCATTTGGCCTCCCTCCCTCCCAGAAAAGAAAAAAAATCCCCTCCCCAGCCTCACGGCGCCTTTTCGTTAAAATTATCAGTAGTCGGTGGTTGCGCAGAGTGAAATGAGGCTCTAACAAAGTGTGCCACATACTCTTGCACAGATAGTGTGAGATCCAGGTTTAAAGTTTGAGCAAAAAAGACATTTGCAGTGGGTTTTTTTCTTCTCTCTGCTGGGGTTGAAATCTTCCCCGAAAGCGTTTCTGAAGTGATGTGTAAGTGACTGTTTCTGTAATGGGCTATGCCACGGAAATGTTTCCATGGTAACATGGCAAAGGCGCTAGTACAGCTCAATGCCGCTCTCTGGGGAGTATCTGGGGAGCTTCTGCTTACTGGGAAATGATGATAATAGCGCAGAGTGTTGGATAAACTCAACTGGGGAAGACTAACCCCTCCATTTTTCAGAGAAAAGAGACAATGTTCATCTTCTTTCGTAAAGTCTTTTACTCACTTTGTTTTGTTTTTTACACTACAGTATGTTCTGTAGTCTTTGCTTTGATTTTTGTAAATTTGTGTATCACACTTGAACAGACGGTGTAAGTAACTGTTCAAGAACAAAGCAGACACAGATAGACTAGGACTTGCCAAACCTCTGATTTAAAAATCTCAAACTTGTAGCACACTAAATTACACATATATACATATATTGTGTGTGTACATAAAGACAAACTAAAAAAACAACGCATAAAAAGTCAGTTTTGCAGGACTTTTGTTGCAGCAGCTCAAAAATGGGGCTCGGTAGTTTGTATGACCTCCAACAGATTGTATGCATGTCAGAGCATACAATCATGAGATGACGGATGGTCTGAGATACAACCTAGCAGTGTCAGATGGATCAAACCATGAGGTCAACACACATGAAGCCAGGAATCGCTGAGGACCAGTAGGAACCTATAACCCACTACACCAGCGTGGGGTCTGACAATGGCTCCAAGGATTTGAGACCCAGTGAGGAGAGGTCTGCGTGTTCTTCATGGATATGCCTCCTCAAACCATCACTTGGACCGACCACCAAATCAGTCATACTGAATGACGTACAGGCAGTATTACAGTCTCCACGGCTTCTCCAGACACTTTCACGCTCTGTCACATTTGCTCAGGATGGTCCCGTTCTTATCTGTGGAAAGCAGAGGGCATCAGTGGTGAACCTGCCAATGCTGGCACTCTATGGCAAATGCCAACTGGGCTCCACGGTGCAAGGCAGTAAGGACAGAGCCCACTAGAGGACATCTGCCCTCAGGCACCCTTATGAATCTGTTTCTGTTGGTTTGGTTAGAGACATTCTAGAGGTCATTTTTGTGGTATAATGAATGGCTACTTTGACCATGAGCTACTGCTAATAGCTAAGTGTAGCTTTTAATTATTGTCACATGCTGCAGTGCAACTAAGAAATAGCCCAACAACCATACTAACCTAATTAAAACCTGCTTCAATATCTATAATCAAACGAAATGAAATTACATTGTAATATATCGATCATGATGGGCCGCCTGGACCGACAATGCAAAAGCCAATTTTTTTGTCCCAGTCCAGCCCCGGTTTAGTGGTTTAGGACCTTCTACAGCCCTTTCCAGCCCTCATAAGTTACAACCTTTCTCCTGGAATCTCCTCCATGTCTCCTGATGCTGTGCTGGTAGATGCAGCAAATCTTCTGGCAATGGTGTGATGTGTTATTTTAGAAGAGTGGACTACCCGTGCAAACCTCTGTAGCGTGCAGGTAGTGCATCATGCTACCAGTAGTGACACCCCATCTTAGCCAAATACAAAGTAGTGAAAAGCTGTCAGACGAGGAGAGCAAAAGCATTCCTGTTTTCGAGGTTGTGTTATCGTTGCCCCTCTAGTTCACCTGGGGTTAATGTCATTAGCGTCAAAGCAGCTGATCAAAACCCCCCTCTGCTACTCAACTGATCACATCAATATCCCAGAAGTTTAATCGGCTTGACGCTGTGCTCTGATTAAAAAGTGTTCATTTATTTTTATTTTTTAGCAGTACATTTTAAACGTGACAGCTTCTGGCCTCAGTATCTGATTCATGCTTTTTGTTTCTTTAATTCAAACCGATATGCTAAAGAAAATCTTACAGTTGCTCAACTTAATTGGAAATACCGCACATAATTCCTCACACAGGAATCTCACAAAGAGGCAGCCGCAGAATGGAAGACTATCTGACCCGGTAGCTCCTCATGTAGTGAAAAACCTCTGCTCAAATCAGATACCTGTTAATGCCCCACTGGCACTCGGGCTCTTTTCTCAGCACTGATATGGGCTCGCGTGTGCGTGTTGTTCAGTGTTAGATGTCAGATTCCAGCGGCTTAGGGAACACAGCTTTGTATTAGATCACAACTGCGCATAAATTACATCCATAGCGATTATTAGATGTGCAGAAATAACTGAAGAACGAAACTCTTTGGAGTTGAAAATGTCACATTAATTTCAAACACATTACCCCCTGCCGGAAGGCTTAATGAAGAAGGCTATTAGAATGTCATACCTGCTTACTTGTGAATTTTTGTACAAAGTTTATTTGATATGTCAGAGTCAATTACCCAAGTCTTTGTGATAAGAAACTGCTCAGTGGACCTGAACCCACAGTTCTACTCATGGAGCACTTGGATATTTTATCCACGGCTGTGCTTTGAATAATTTCCAGGCAGAAATTCTGCTTTAGGAAGGCTCTCTATTTTCCTTCTGCCATCTTAGGGCCATCGAGGTTTTGTCCTTGATGTCACTTTGCAAAGCATTTTTCTTGCCTCTACAAATAAGTAGCCTGACAAGATGAGGGGAAACTATAATTGACTAATGCTTGATGGATTAACAAATCCGCAGAGGCTGTGTCTAATCTGCGAGAGGACAGCAAGGGCAATGTGTTAATAAGGCTCACAGTACACTGAGAAGTGGTCTCGGGCACCAGCAGAGTCAGGTTTGCTTAATAATGATGTCAACTTGGAAACGCAGGCTGTCCTCATTCAGCCTTAGAGGATGGAGAGGACAAAAAGTGTGATAATGTCCATAGGTTTTTGTAAGGCAGAGCAAGGTGGTTGAAAGTGCTGTTTTTATGATTGTAGAACCGTTAAGCCGTTTCTTCACCCAACACCCTGTTTGAACTTTTAAACTGCAAAGCGTGCACGGAATAGCAAAATACCGCTCTGCGCTTCTCTGCCCGCGCCGATAGGAACAGAAAGCCGTCAAAGTGTGTCAAATAAACGAACCCACTGGCTCAAAAATGACACGAGTGCAGGAATATGATTAGACAGCTTACCCACTTCACTCCTGTAGATAAGAACAAAAGACCCTGCAGCTCTCCCGACCAGATAACTTTAAAAAGTTACAGTTCTGCTGTCTTCTCGTGCTTTTGGTCAGTCAGCGAAAATTAATAGCGTCTGTTAAGCCTAACAGGCATTTCTTTTTGGCTCTGGAGTTATTCTAAAGGCTGCTTTGCTCCAGCATAAACGGTATGGTTGCTGCATGTATGTGTGTGTCCGTGGGTTTTTTTTTGTTTGGGTTGTTTTGCACACGCAGTACATGCAGATGAAGAGAAGAAAGGCTTTCTTATCCCCACGTACCAAGGACCGCGAAGGAAGACAATGAAATTTGCATAAGAAGCCGAGTTGCCCCTCCATGTATTGGTTGCATTTAGAAAGGGGTTTATTTCATGGAAGAGGGTGAAGGCGGAGAGGGTTAAGACGTGTCGTTCTCTGTGTGAATTATGTGCAAGGGACTCCACGCTCGCGGATGATGTGAAGAGGGAACGAAAATGTCCACTTTAGTGTAAAAAAAAAGAAAAGAACAAAGGCAGGGGGATACAAAAGATTGTAAAGTGCTTGTAGTGTCTATGATGGGTGAGTATTTGTCGGCGGCATTGTACTGCTATTAGAATGCCAACGTTAACGATTTGGTGGGTGCCATTAAATGCTTTTTAAGCAGACCTCAAAAATGAGTAGGCTGGGAAAATGGGATTGATGAGAGGGTGAGACGATACTGTTTTGTTGAAGGAGTGCTTTGTGAATTCGAAATGAAACCTCATGAACCGTGTTAAAAATAGTGAAGCGTGGAATGGTTCGTGACTGGTGAATGGCCGGCTAATTATCAGAAGTCAAAAACACAAGGTCGGCGCAGAGCGAAAAGGGCGAGCCCCCGATTCAATATCGCACCGCTTCGTTGTGGGCACAGGCTCTGGGTTTGCCGACGCCTTATGGCGAGGCAGTTCTCAAGCGGATTTCAAGTCGCAGATTCAGTTAGGGTATTGGTGTCAACATAAGGCCCGGGGGCCAAATCGGCCTGCGAGAGACTCCAATCTCCAGCTCAGCTGGATGCGTGTAAAAAAAAAAAAAAGAAAAAAGAGAAAGAAACGAGAAGAAGTGCATAAATTTTGAACTTTAACTGTATTTTTCCATGAACTTTAAAGCATTCCTAACTTATTAAAAACCTCCCCATTGTCATTCAAACTAGACTGCAGTAACTGAATAAAGAGATAAACCAGTGAAAATGACGGGAAGATTACATGTTTTTTGGTTTGTTCTTTTTTTTTTTCCAACATTTAACCATACAATGTATTTATGTCACATTTGGGGGCCCCCCCCCCTCAGTTTTAAAAATATAAAAGGTGTTCTATGATGAAAAACATTCAGTGTTGTAATTTAGCAGGAGAAGGTGTTTTTGTTTGTGATTTTAAACATTTATTTATTAGTTTCATAACACATTTCTTCCATTTAACTAAAGCTGCATTCTTTTCATTGGAAAGCGGAGCTGCACTGCTAAAATCAAAAAAACTTCTTTAGCGTGTATTAAAACATCTCATGGACGGAAATTGTAGGTAAAGGGGGGCTTTCCCCAGGGTAACGGTCTACTTAAGAGCAAAGTGGGTTGCAATGTGAGCCCATTGATGTAAAGTGAGTGTGACATTCTGATTTAGAGATTCAGAGCTGACTTGGTGGTCTTCCCAGAAGATGTTTATGAAGTCTAAGGTAGAGGAAACAATAGACCTAGTGTATGTGTGTACCGAACTCCCCTGGAAAGCTTTGCTAAATAATAATTTAATTAGTGCAGTGTTTTTATCTAAATGAAAGTGAAAAGAGTAACTTGATAAAAGTTGGTCCCTTGTGTGGTTGCTGATGAGTTGAACACCTCAAAGAACAACCCATGACGACTTGTTGACTATATATTAATGATATATATAATTGAATCCAAGTGCGTTTTATTTAGTGCTGCTTCAAAACATGGCAAATATGTCCGTCAGCCACAGTTTAGATTAAAAGACATCTAACAGGTAGAAATGGTATTCCCCAGCTTCAGATGAGAGCCTGTTTAAAAACATTTAGATCAGAGGTGCCCCAAAGGAGGCATCCCCAAGAACAGTTTACAACCACTGGATATCTTTGTAAAGAATGAAAATGAATAACTCTCCTTGAGAGAAACTCACTGGCTGACTGTATTCCAGGCGACCTGTTACTGCGGGGTTGAGCTGTCCTCAGTTTCACAGCACAGAAATGCCCGACAAGGTGCTGGAACACATTCCTCAGAAATTGGGTACATGTTTGACATGGGCAGCATCGCACAGTGCTGCAACATCCATGATGTGAATCTCCGGCTCCTCACATCACCAAACGTGGTCATCCTGTCGTTAAGTCTGACGTCACTAGCCGTTGTCTGGGGTCTAAACTCCGCTGCAGGTCACATATATCAAACGATCACTAGGGAAATTACTGAGAGTTGAAAAACTGTCTAAAGTCTTGCATGCTTTAATAAAAGGATCAGCGATTCTGCTCTACCAGGTGTAACAATTTGATATTAACATCCAGGCATCCATGAAAACGGGAAATTAAATGACATTTTAACGGAGTTTATAAGTTAACAAGGAGTTAGCGTCCTTCTATCGAAATCAATATAGCATGTCCCTCTGACCTGCCGGGGTTTGGAAACAATAAAACGTACAGCTCTGTTATCACTTCACACATAAAATGAAGACAGAAAAAGCTAACAGCAGTGACGTTTGTGAGGGTTAGCTGAAGTTTGCTAGCTGGGTATAATAATGAGTTGCTACTGACGCTAGCGACACAGCTATGTGTAGCAGAATAGAAACAAGCTAACGTTTTTTGCCACTGCGATAAAAAGTGTTAACGTGAGTGTTCTCGGTGGTCAGGAACAAATGTAATCGCAGGCAGGAAGGCGTGTAAAAGGCCAAACTGTTACAGCCAGGAGAACAAACTGAGATAAATCCAGGCCAACAACAGGGGCGAAGGTTAGTCATTCATATAAGGCTAGCATGGGCAATGGGCTGTAGTTACATCCTAGGTTGTTTAAAAACTGGAAAAAAAAAAAAAAGGCCGTTTTTTGGAAAATTTAAAATGGAATTTGTTAAGCCGGTTTTAAAAAAAAAAAAAAGTGTTTAAAAAAGCTGAAGGGGGGTCAACAGGTGATCACGGAACTGTTTTAGGAGCTTTTTGAGATTTAAATAGAAAGAAAATACAAACATCAAAACAGGTTAACAACACAAATCCATATTAAAAACGCAGACCAAGTACTTTAGGCCCGGAAAGTAGGATTCGTCACGTCATCAACTTAACGACCGATGAGCCTGAGATCTGGTGACTTGTGGAGTACAGAGGGAAGAGATGGGAAGGAAGACACCCTGCTTGCCACCCCCATAGTGAAACATCGCTATTGGTTGTCTAACAGTCGCTGAGAAAGTCGCTTAAATGACGGTCAGTCGCCTAGAATTTTGCAGTAATTGGTCATGCGAATCCCTGTAATTTTAACCATGTTGTTGGGAGAGAGAAATAATCAGCGTGGAAGAGATCGAAAGTGCAGTAAAAAACGTCCTAAATGCATTTAGAGTTTATTTAGCAACTACAATTAAATTGATTTTAGCAATTATTGTTCTATTTTAAATTCTACAATTCCAACCCTTGCTCCTTTATCCGGGCTTGGACGTGCATAAAGGTGACGCCGAATAGGCGCTCTTGGTGGAGTTTACTTTGTGTGTGTTTATAAGTGTTTATTAACCTGTTGTCCTTTAAACCTGATCCCACAAACAGCCCATAAGGTACGAAGAAGAACCTGACTGCGTTACAGCACCCCTTCGCTTGTTGATGAGTAAAAGCCACTGACGCGCTTTCAACGTCTTTTTTTTCTGAAAACTCGCCTAAATATAGCGACAAAGGTCGCTCAAGTTTTGGCAACACTGGCGGAAAGGCTCCCTTTGTAAACGAGGAAGAAAACTGAGGCAGCCAGGCTGCCTGGAAGGGCAGCCATTGCAGCGAATTTGGGCTGAATTTCAGCTAATAAGCTAAAATTATTTTGGACACGTTGATTAATGTTGTATATAGAGATTAGCAAATATTTGAGGTAAAAAATACTTAGTTAACTACTATTAAGTAAAGGTACAGACATAGAACTTACAAATGTGTAAGTACACTAAGTGGCAGAGTACAGTATAAACTGACTACATAGATAGAGCTACTCATTCATTTTGATTTAGAGGCAGCTTTTGGTGGTAAGTAAGCACCACTTATGAGTTCAAGAGCATTCAATAAATGAAACTCATAGTCAAGTTTTTCTTTCACAAGGAGTAAAAGTACTTTCTCTACCTGCCGTACTGTAGGTACATATCACTGCAACTGCCTCTGTAATGCCTCACTAATACTTTTTGCATGAATTCATTGTTTAGGTCAACACAAGCTAAAAAGTCTGTAATATAACTGTAAGAAGTCTCTATATGAGTACGTGTAAACATGTTTGGTTTTTTTTTTGCTTGGGTGAAGCAGTCTTACAACAAACATGGAGGTGGAACAGCCAACCGAAGGAGAGGAAGAAGGATGAAGGTGTGCCGTAGCGTAGCAAAAAGAGAGCCTTAGCTCGGTGGTTGATTACAGCCTGTGGCCGAAGGTACCAAGCGGACACTAATGTCCATTTGTTCTTATAGTTTTTGTTTAGCACATTCAAAGGTAAGAGCTATTTGCTCACTGAACAGGTACACGTAATTAAGAACAAAATCATCAAGCAGCAAGTAAGAATTTAAAGGTAAATATAATAATGAGAAGAAGTGCAGCACTAGCATATGCGCTGCAGTATCCTAGCCACTTTAAGTTAGCTTCAGCTAATGTGAAATGGACCACAACTCAAGGGTCCACATTGTCTTGAGTTTTAAATTTCCACTGCTGATGCTGAAGGCTTGTACTTTTTATTTATTTGTTTTTTTGTCATCATTTTGTTAATGTAAAACGTTTTATTGTCAGCTAACAGCTTATATGTGTGCATCCTTGAATCAGGAGGAAACAGTCACTGTCATCTGCTGCTGCATGTCCAAAAGCTATCACAGGGCTCCCTTTCCTTTCTTTGATAAACATCTCTGTTTATTTTTACTATTAGAATTTTGCTGCCATCCATTTGCAATATTCCCCTTAATTTTTATAGTCTCATATGTCTTTTATTGGCCGCTGGGAATGTGTTTAAAAAGTAGCAGACGAAGACAAAGGTGTTGTTTAATGCACCTGTCAGTCCAATATAAACTGTAGATGTTACTGTGGTACCACAGGGAAATACGGTGCGAAAAAGAAAAAATAAGGTCTGAAAAATGTTGATGTCATTTTTTTAGGGCGCATCCTGTTTTTGCATAAATAAAGTAATTCTCCTCAAATTTCCTCTGTAGCGTCTCTGTGCTTTTCTGCAGCTAGACAATTAAATTGATCTAACAGCTCATGCTGACAGGCAATAAATAACTTAGCACCTCGTGTAAACTAAATAAATTGATTTCCCCAAGCAATGACTCATCGGACACATTTCATTTTCTTCAGTCGCCAGACACAAAATTTTTTTCTTAACGTAACGGTGATATTAAAGTACATTACCTTGTTTGCCTATATATCTAATTCTGTGAAGCATCTAATTTTTAGATACAGTAAAAAAAAGACAAGCGGCATGTATATTCAGGACAGGCCATCCTAGTAACTTCAACCTAAATTCTGAATTTAGTGAACACTGCATGCTCTGAGACACTGGACTGGATGGACTGGCGGTGGCTGCCGGGCCTGGCAGATCCCCGTGTACTAAAGGAAGTGAAGAAGTTAAAGAATTGAAAAGGGGAGAGAGGGTGGGGCACGTAAATGAGAATAACAGCTTGTAGAACTGGGGACGAAACCTATATAGATAGAAACCGTAAGGAGCGTGTTTGAGGCTGGTCCTGCCCCTGAAATTCCGATACTAATCTCCAAATGAGAAAAAGACTGAACACGTGTGTTGCCAGGAAGAAAGCCTCTTCTGTCTAAAATGATGGCACGACAACTTAGGTTTGCAAAGCTGCATCGAAACAACCACAAGACTCTCTGTGATATTGCTGTTTGGACAGATGAGACCAAAGTTGAGGTGTTCGACCATAATGCCACAGTAACATGCTTGGAGAAAAACCAAATACAGCTCTGCTAAGGACTACATGATTGTTTATGATGTCCTGATTTGCAATCCCCAGAGCAGACAGACAGAATGTTATTTTCCCATGATGCTTCTGTATACACTATAACCTTTTGAGAATCTCTGGTCATTGTTGGGATCTGAGATTTCCAGAGCTGTGTAATTGAATGGTTTTATATCAGCCCTGGAACAGTGCCTTCTTCTTCTGTTTTGAATCGTCTGTCAGTGAATGGAAAAGACTGTGTTTGATCACAGGTGTGCTGTACATCTGTTCACTATTCACTTGTTTTGTGCATAAATGCTTGGCTTTTTCCTCAAAGCTTGGCAGAACCTTTTTTTCTCCCTATTTTCCTTTTTAAAAAAAAAAAAAAGTGAATTGGGTTATAGTGAAGACTGCCTGAAGAGATTTGAACATTTGATTATCCACTCCAGCGTAGCATCTGCGTTCGGAGAAAATCTTCCCTTCACTGACTCCTCTGACATCGACTTTCAGATTCCATGCATGCTCTCCACAGGTGTTCCCACCAGCTCGCCTCACCTCTTGAAGCTCTAGGGGTATCTTTGCAATTCAAAGTGGTGTTGCATGTAATAACAAATTCAGAGACAACCAAATGACCAATTCTGCCAGGTTCGACCAGCCGTGCCACTATAAAGCAAAATCTTTTGAAGGATATCGAGAGAATCAGGCAGATGGATGACCTCGCACAATCAAACAGCAATCAAATGAAATATCGCAATATTACAAGAATCAAAGCACTCCACTGCGACAGCGACTGCAACACGACCAACAAGCTCAGCCCTCGGGGTATCCGTCGCTCGCTCGCAGAAATCTTGCAGTTGATGGACTCAGTTAACGTTTCGCTTCTTTGATGTTCAGGTTTACTGGCCCTTGAATAAGTGTGTGTCGCTTTTAAATGCTTTTATAAAATCGCTTAGACTTCAATCAGACAAACACAAATGATTCCCGCTGATTTGGGCAGGCGACTGCATCCCTTATCTGTATTACTGCACAAAGATTTAGCACTCCTTTGAGAATTAACTGCGTTTAGCACCGACATGCAGTAATTACTCGAGCAACAGAATATATTTCTTTTTTTTGCATCGATATTCTGTTTTTTTTTGGTCAAACAGAGTAAATGTTATTTAGAAAAATGTGCACCATCAAAGGAAAATAAATGTTGACTGAAATATTAGCAAATGTTCAACTTAGACAAAAGAATGGAAAACGTTTAAAGCTAACACATCAATCTGTGTGCTTAATAGTTATATACATATTTATTGGATTAATTAGCTTTACAAGACATCTGCAGTTTGAATGATTTCATTCTAAAAGCATCCTGTGAAAGGCCATTTTTTTCACAAATATTCAATCTCTAAGTTTTTTTTGCATTATCACATCGTCTGGGTGTTAGCCAGGCTGCACAGTGATACCCTGATCTTGCAGACGTGCAGTCTTGCAGGGTATGGAAGTTGTCAAAATCCTGTACAGGGAGTGGCAGAATTATTAGGCCAAGTTAGTATTTTGAGGAATAATTATTATTGAACAACAACCTGTTCTCAATGAACCCAAAAACTACATTAATATCAAAGGGATGTTTTTTGGAAGTAGTTTTTGTGTTTTTAGTTTTACTATTTTAGGGGGCATACTGTGTGTGCAGGTGACTATTACGGTGCAAATTATTAGGCAACTTAACAAAAAACAAATATATACCCATTTCAATTGAGTTTATTTTTACCAGTGAAACCAATATAAACATCTCCACATCACAAATATACATTTCTGATATTCAAAAACAAAACAAAAACAAATCAGCGACCAATATAGCCACTTTCTTTGCAAGGACACTCAAAAGCCTGCCCATCCATGGATTCAGTCCGTGTTTTGATCTGTTCACCACAACATTGCGTGCAGCAGCAACCACAGCCTCCCAGACACTGTTTCAGAGGAGGTGTACTGTTTTCCCTCCTTGTAAATCTCACATGTGATGGATGACCACAGGTTCTCAATGGGGTTCAGATCAGGTGAACAAGGTGGCCATGTCATTAGTTTTTCTTCTTTATACCCTTTCTTGCCAGCCACGCGTGGAGTACTTGGATGCGTGTGATGGAGCATTGTCCTGCATGAAAATCATGTTTTCTTGAAGGATGCAGACTTCTCCTGTACCACTGCTTGAAGAAGGTGTCTTCCAGAAACTGGCAGTAGGACTGGGAGTGTGAGCTTGACTCCATCCTCAACCCAAAAGGCCCACAAGCTCATCTTTGATGATACCAGCCCAACCAGTACTCCACCTCCACCTTGCTGGCGTCTGAGTCGGACTGGAGCTCTCTGCCCTTTACCAATCCAGCCACGGGCCATCACATCTGGCCCATCAAGACTCACTCTCATTTCATCAGTCCTAAAACCTTAGGAAAAACCAGTCTTGAGATATTCTTGGCCCAGTCTTGACGTTTCAGCTTGTGTGTCTGTTCAGTGGTGGTCGTCTTTCAGCCTTCTATCCTGGCCATGTCTCTGAGTATTGCACACCTTGTGCTTTTGGGCACTCCAGTGATGTTGCAGCTCGAAATATGGCCAACACTGGGTGGCAAGTGGCATCTTGGCAGCTGCATGCTTGACTTTTCTCAGTTCAGGGCAGTTATTTGCGCCTTGGGTTTTTCCACAGCTTCTTTGCGACCTGGTTGGACTATTTGAATGAAAAGCTTGATTGTTCGATGATCACCTTCAGAAGCTTTGCAATTTTGAGACTGCTGCATCCCTCTGCAAGATATCTCACTATTTTTGACTTTTCTGGAGCCGTCAAGTCCTTCTTTGACCCATTTTGCCAAAGGAAAGGACGTTGCCTAATAATTATGCACACCTGATATAGGGTGTTGATGTCATTAGACCACACCCCTTCTCATTACAGAGATGCACATCACCTAATGCTTAATTGGTAGTAGGCTTTCGAGCCTATACAGCTTGGAGTAAGACAACATGCATGAAGAGGATGATGTGGACAAAATACTCATTTGCCTAATAATCTGCACCCCTGTATGCTAGTCTTTCTGACACACATTATGTAAGAAACCGCCACGCACTGATCCCAAGTCCTGTGGCACGAAATTTAAAGAGATGTGAGAAACAAACTAACGCCTTTCTGCATCCACTTTCCTTAAAAACAATCACTGTCCCTGTAATGCGAGCTTTAAACAGCGTGCATGGTTATCGTCCCAGATGTCCTACGAACAGCAGACGGACCACCAAAGTGTCCCCAAGACAGATGATGGATCACGGCACAGCTCGCACTTTTTATGACGCTAGTGAAGACAGCCGCCATTTGCCCGGGGTTGGGACAGTGAACTGTCAAATCCTGGCGGGGTGCAATTTTATTTATTTATATTTGGAGGATTTATTTCCTGCAGAAGCACCAAAGGACGGAGCCAAGTAAATTACTTTTGTCAACGTTGTGATAAAGCTGTCAAATTGCTTCCCACCACCAGCTGGCAAGCAATTGTATTACAGAAGTAATTGTACAACGGAATGTCAGGAGAGGAGTATATTGCTTGGTGAGTCTGTCTTTCCATCAGGGTTTCCATCATGTTCTGTGCTCCTGCTCACGGCCTTATGGCGTAGTTTTTCACCATGTGGCAGTGAGTGGTTCTCGTGGGTAAAGCTATAGGCCAGATGCACATCAAAATGCTAAATGAACTTTCATACGCCAGTTCTTTTTAGTCTTTTTCAACCACTCAAAGTGCCTCTGTTCACAGATCCTGGGCACTTTTGTGGTTCACTATCTGCCCAAGGATGCTTGAACTACGACCTTCAATGTGTGACTGGCCCACTCTGCTGCCTGTATTCTAGTAAGTAAATAACTAAGTTTATTTATATAACACCTTTCAGGATAACTCACAAGGTGCGTCACATCAAATCAAAACAACAAATTACAAAATAGGCAATAAGGCAAAATAAAATAAAAGAAATGCTTCCAAATGCCAGCTTAAAAAGAAAAGTCTTCAAATACTTTTGAATGAGCTCACAGATCTTAGACTGTGGGGGACAGAGAGGGGGTGGTCGCTATTGAAAAGGCCCTTTAGTTTTAAGTCCTAGATTTGGAGGGTTGGATAATGAACCCTGAGTCCTGCAGGCAGCATGTGGCTTTACTGATGTAAGAAGGTGGTTTGCCATGTGAAGGCCAAAATGTAAAAACCAGAATTTTGATTATGAATTCAGCAGAGGTGTGACATGAGAAAGTTTAGGAAACCTAGCAGCAGCATTTACCACTATTTCTGTTGAAAACAAGAACAACCTAGACCCTTTAACATGCCAAATCCAAGTAACACTCCAGTCAGTGCACGTATAGATGCTACACAGAGCTTTATAGTCCCAATTTTTCTTGTTGTAGTTCTACTGCCTTATTGTCTGAAGTGATAACATAGAAAAAGTATTTTTTTTACTGGAGTGAAACTAAAAAACTGTCCACTCCAGTCACATGTTGGGTCAGTGTCTTCTTCATGAGGTGAACTGTGCGCATCGTTCCCATTTCCGTTCAGGACAATGTTTCAGCCACTTTAGTATTCAAACTACGCATAGCTTTTAACAGACAGAGAACAAAACAAAACAAAAAAAGCTCAGGAATTACCAGCTCTTAACACTTTGTTCTGTTTATTTCACTCTTGGATCTTGCATGATGGCAGTGAAAGGGGATATTCCCAGTTACGGTCATTTTATGCACATTGCACTTGCAGGGGTTGAGTCAAACAGGTTGCTGAGGAAACCTAGCCCACTGTTGCACATCACCCAATCTTGCTTCCCGTCATTGGCTTCCAGCAAGAAGCAATCAGGGATTGTAAATCTAGTTCTTTTATTGAATCATTGGCCCCAGTGAAATTCAAAATTCATTAAAAATGTTATCAATATATGTTGGCCTCCATGTTTTACCAAGAGTTTATCTTCAGTCGGCCGTCCCATCATCTGATTAGGATCTTTTGTCCTCTCAGTGCTTTTCTACATGTTAATTTTGAAGTTTTGGCTCCTAAATATCTAAACAGCCTCGCTTATCCCACAAAGCTGGGCTGAATCAGATAAACCGTTCAAGTCTTTCTCATTATGAATTATGACGTTTATTGTGCCATTCAACAACACAGATGATGGAACTCTGTGTGCTTCATATATATAAATATACAATGTATACGCACAAACAGGACACGGCACAACACAAGGCTACTAAATAAATGTTACCAGATCAAAACAATAAAACGTGGAATCTATGGCAGTGCACCTAGGAGATACATCCGTTCATACATACAGCTCATATATATTAAAGTCATCTCAAGTGAGGTGAAAATAATAACAACAACAAGTAATGTGTATTTTACATTTTTCAAAATAAGATGCGCAGGCACGTGTTGTAAACCTTTTGATAATAAACAACAGCATTCATATTTCTGCACATATGTAGTTGTGCCAAACGCCGATACTGAGTCACACGAAGCGTGGCTAACAATCCGGCCAGTCAGCTTAGAAGGTTTGGCTGTGATTGGGCCGTGATAGTTACTTGTGTAATCAGTGCGCCTTCATTGCGTGGCCATTATGCTCGCCTTGAATTAACAAAACTCAAGTTGTGCCTTTGAAAGTGAGGTCATCACAACTGTAAAGCTGAAGCCAGCACAGATTCAATCAGGGATGGCGAGGAGATGTTAAAATGCACTGAAGGGTCGCACCACAGCGGAACAAGGTGTTACTGGGTCGGCCGGTAAAATGCGTAGATTTGCTAGGAGGCGAGGGGGGGAATAGTTTGCTGTTTATCTCCGTGTTGTGTACCTAAAGGTCCTGGATCGGCTCCAGCTGCCTGCCTGCAAGCATTAAGTGTGACTCCACATTCACTTGACAATACCCCCAGGAAATAATGAATGATGTTGGCAAACGTATTTATGACAAATAAGAAAACAAACACTCGGGTCCAGTGTTGATAAGCAAGGAAAGTGACACTGCAAATGGATTCGCAGTGTTGTGAGCTCAGAAAGCGAATAATTTGTTTGTCAGAGGCCTAAGTACTTTGACGCGCTAACAATGATTTCTCTGGAATTAATCAAGGTGAGTTTGAAGTGGATTCTCAACATTAATCAAACCTTTGCCAATCAGTTTAACTCTGGTCCGACCCAAACTAATCAGAAGCGGGCAAACGCCAACCCTCTCGAGGCTTCACAAACTGAGCTTTTATACCGTGTATCTTCCCCCCCCCCCACAAAGATGATGGACTACCACTTTGTGCAATTAAAGGTCAATGGAAGTGTGAGTCACTTCAAAAAAATCAACATTTTAAAGCCAAAAGATCCATCATGAGCATCCTGAATTCACAGCAAAGGTCCGCCTATTATCGCGCCCCTTAATATTGATAGCCTCACCTCCACCTACTCCTAGGTGACTCATTCAGTCACAGATATAATGACGTGTCATAAAAGCAATCAGTGTCCTGGATATGAGTGATGACTGGGGCTTAAGACACCCGAACTGTGATGCAGTACATGCTGGTCTGAGTGGGTTTGGTGTTTAGAGTGGGGCCGAAAAAGAATGCCACCCTATTGCCGTTTCCCTCGAGTAACAAACGCATCCTGCCGCCGAGAGACTTTCTTTCTTTTTTTTCTTCTTGTAGATAGCAGAGCAGTCATCGACGGCCTGTTGAGTTTCATCAAAGCTTTATCACCTTACACCAGACTCATTACACGGGTGCAGGAGATGGCATAAATAAACGTGACTTAATCCAAAAACAAGCAGGCCTCCAGAAATTGGCTCCCCACAACTGAGGTGTGTGAACAATCGGGCAGGGGCTACTGTTTTACTTAACCTCATCAAAGTCCTCATTTAGGGATGGAGGACGCAGGCGCCGAGGCAAGGGGCTGCTAGGGGGGCTGTTTCTATTTTCAATTATGCTTGATGAAATGAGTCCAGCACTTTAGAGATAATTACAGCAGTACATTTATATGTG
The DNA here is from genome assembly GCF_900408965.1 of Simochromis diagramma. Taxonomy (NCBI): domain Eukaryota; kingdom Metazoa; phylum Chordata; class Actinopteri; order Cichliformes; family Cichlidae; genus Simochromis; species Simochromis diagramma. The sequence goes on along the minus strand of NW_024387416.1, from coordinate 930,722 downwards.
GTGCAGTCTCATTCTATATTAAAAGCCGGGCGCGTGGAATGTTTTTAACATTTCCGCGATGCTGGGAGACTTTTCTTTAGAGTGTGGCCAGCTGCATTGGCCTCCCTCCCTCCCAGAAAAGAAAAAAATCCCCTCCCCAGCCTCACGGCGCCTTTGCGTTAAAATTATCAGTAGTCGGTGTGCGCAAGTGAAATGAGGCTCTAACAAAGTGTGCCACATACTCTTGCACAGATAGTGTGAATCCAGGTTTAAGTTTGAGCAAAAAGACATTTGCCGTGGGTTTTTTTCTTCTCTCTGCTGGGGTTGAAATCTTCCCCGAAAGCGTTTCTGAAGTGATGTGTAAGTGACTGTTTCTGTAATGGCTATGCCACGTGAAATGTTTCCATGGTACATGGCAAAGGCGCTAGTACGCTCAATGCCGTCTCTCTGGGAGTATCTGGGGAGACTGGCTCTTACTGGATACTGGTTTTAAATAATTGAAAAGTTGACGCATTTGCTGTTTGTGTACCTCGAGTGTCTCTCGATATTTGTTATTATTGCGTTAATGTTATGTTTGCATCGTCACAACAACTTTATTTTAGCGTTAAAGCCTCACTGTTGGTTTGGTGCTCTCTGAGTGAAAACCATCGTGTTACTGCTTTATAAATACTTTGATTAAGTCGCACTGAATGAATTGTTTGCTCTGCTTATTCACTGCAGTGTCTAAATAAATAAAAGGAAATTCTTAATTTGTCTTTTTAAATCATTTTTTAGTGTAGTTAACTTTTTTTTTAGCTAATAAGAATCAATTAAAGGATTTCAGCCACTAGGCAGCAGTAAAATTTGGCTTTGGATGAATTTTAATGATCCCTTTAAATGCAAACTGTGCTGCTGGATTTCATGCTGTTACACTATTTAATTAACTGAGTGTATCTTCTCTTTAACAAAAAAAAATACTGAAAACAGCCTGAGTCACAACATTGTGTTCAAATATTTGTTTCCTAATCGTGGAGACTGTATTTAAGTTTGCAGAGCATATTGTATACGAGTGCAGCTGTGTGCTTTAGTTTGTCTTCCCCACTTAAAGGACTCAAGGACGAGCTCGCTGATCCTGAGCTTGACAAGATTGGCAGTGACATTGAGGAAGGGGGACTGGACCTCAGCCTGGCCTTCCAGCCCATCACAGCTTACGTCGGTGACAAGCGGGAGATGCTGGAGCAGTGCTTCCATGTGCTGGGGGAGAAGAAGCTACGGAAGATGCTTCCTGATGAACTCAAGGTGATTTGTTCAAAAAAAGCTTTCGTTGTCGGTTATCTGCAAAACTCAACATCTATTGTGACTCTGGACTGATTGGACCACCTGCATCAAAGCACTTGTGTGTTTCTTTAATAAATTATAATTAATACTCAAAGAATATTTTTGCCCAGATTCTTGCCAGACTTTTTAAATGGGCCACAGTTGAAATGTTAGACTTCCTCCCTATAAATTTTGACTCTCAAATATCTTTCTGTCTGCCCTACAGTAGACCCTGAATTTAAATTTAATTTGTGTTTGTGAAGTGGTGGCACACATCACTGGTTTTCATTTCCAAACAGCTGGACTTTACCTGCTATTTTTAAATATTTGTTGCCAAGTCGCTGGTACGACTTTTCCTCTTTATCTGAAAATAAAAGAACTGATTAGTTCTCATGCAGACGGGAGCTAAAGCCAAAGGCTTGGGAGGCCATTAAAGTATCCCAGCATCTGAGATACTTTTTAAAGATGTTGTCGTTTACAGGAATGCAGTGTAGAGGAAATCAAAACGCTGTGTTGGGAGCAGCTGGAACCCATCACAGAGAAAAATCTCATTCAGATCTTAGCAGGTAAGACTGAAGCACGTTTCTATTTATAAAAAAAAATCATTTTGAAACTTCTACAAAACATTTAATTTCACATAAAATGTGTCGTTTTGTCAAGGGGAGGAGGTGACCGCCGGGAATGACAATGAAAACTCTGAAGAGTCTTTGGAAAGCCAGTGAGTGAAACAGTTAATCAGAGAACAACTACGCTGTGACTGTGTTTTTTATTTCACATGTTTATTTTCCCCCCGCCAAGGCAAGACAGTATTGTAGACTCTACATCGTGCCTCAAGGAAACTGCAAAAAGCGAGGACCCAAAGCAAGGTAATTAATATGTAATGACTACAAAGAACATCCCGAGGCGTTTATAGACTTCAAAGACAGAAGGAGGCCGTAAAGGGACGTTTCACATTTTAAATGACTGTAATTTTCTTCGCAGAGGGTGGCGGCTCTGGTGAAGAGAGCGACGTCCTCAGCATAAAACGCAGACACTTACGACAGCGACATAGAAGGACCCAAAGAGGAGCAGACCGTTAAAGAGGAGCAGACTGCGGCAGTGAAGGAGGGAGACGACGATGACGACAGCAGGCTGTGCACTGACCCGGCTGCAAATCCGGAGCCGGCAAATCCAGAGCCGAAGAAAAGACATTCAAAGCGACATAGACAGAGCGTGAGCGAGATCTTGGCGTGCTCCTCCACTCCCATCAAAGACGCGGCTAAAGAACAGAGCACGAACCGCTGCAGTCCCCAGATGTCAAGCGGACCCGTATTCTATCCGGCGACCCCGGCCGTTTGGTAAGGGGCCGTCGATTCGCAGCAGCTGGAGAGGCTACTGGCGCATGGAAATGAGAGCACAAGAGGCCATAAAAGGGCTCTAATGAAAGCAGTAACGAGGAAAACCCTCATGTAACGCCAAACACGTAGCGTGTCTTTACCTTGAATGGTTAATTCTCTTAAAACGATTCAGTTGCACATCCTGTCTTGTTTGTAGAGGGTACAGCTCAAACCTGATGTGCTTGTTTTGCTCCACATTGGAATGATTTCTAGATGGTGGTTATAATTGGGTTTTTGCATTAAACAAGACCCCTCCTCCTGCGTGGGATTGGATATCACTTTTTCAAATGTGTTTCTCCCATGGAGCACTAGATGGCAGTGTTTACTCTGTCAGAGCACATCCGCAGGGCTGTGTCTAATCTGCGAGAGGACAGCAAGGCATGTTTATAGGCTCACATTACACTGAAAAGTGGTCTCGGGCACCAGTCAGAGTCAGGTTTTCTTAATAATGATGTCACTTGGAAACGCAGCTGTCCTCGAGTCAGCCTTAGAGGATGTGAGAGGATCAGAAAAGTGTGTTACTTCATAGGTTTGTAAGGCAGAGCAGGTGGTTGCAGTGCTGTTTGTATCTTGTAGACACTTGAAGCCTTTCTTCACCCAACACCTGTTTGACTTGTTAAACTGAAAGCGTGCACAGGAATACAAAATCCCGCTCTGCTCTGCTCTGCCCGCCCGATAAGGAACCGAAAAGCCTTCAAGTGGTCATAACTACCCACTGGCTCAAAAATGACACGAGTGCATGATATGATTAGACAGCTACCCACTCACTCCTGTAGATCAAAACAAAGACCCTGCCAGCTCTCCCACCAGGATAACTTTAAATTAAATTCTGCTTCTCGTGCTTTTGTCAGTCAGCGAGAATTAATAGCGTCTGTTAGCCTAACAGGGCAGTTTCTTTTGCTCTGATTTATTCTAAAGCTGCTTTGCTCCAGCATAAACTGTATGGTTGCTGCATGTATGTGTGTGTCCGTGTGCACGCAATTACATGCAGATGAAGAGAAGAAAGGCTTTCTATCCCACTACCCCCGAAGGAGACAATGAAATGTGCGATAAGAAGCCAGTTGCCTCCAGGTATTTGCATTTAAAAGGGTTATTTCATGGAAGAGGTGAAGGCGGGAGGGTTAAACGTGTCGTTCTCTGTGAATTTATGTGCAGGTATCTCCACGCTCGCTGATGATGTGAAGAGGGAACGAAAATGTCCACTTTAGTTTAAAAAAAAAAAAGAAGAAAAAAGGCAGGGGGGATACAAAGATTGTAAAGTGCTTGTAGTGTCTATGATGGGTGAGTATTTGTCGGCGTCATTTACTGCTATTAGAATGCCAATTACGATTTGGTGTGTGCCATTAAATGGCTTTTTAAGCAGACCTCAAAAATGAGTAGGCTGGAAAATGGGATTGATGGAGGTGAGACGATACTGTTTTGTTGAAGGAGTGCTTTGTGAATTCGAATGAACCTAATGAACCGTGTTAAAATATTGAAGCGTGATGGTTCTGTGAATGGCGCTATTATCAAAGTCAAACACAAGGTCGCGCAGGAAAATGGCGAGCCCGCCGGTTCATAGTCGCACCTCTCGTTTTGGGCCAAGGCTCTGGGTTTGCGACGCTCGTTGGCGATTCAGTTCTCGCTGATCTTCAAGTCTCAGATTCATTTAGGGTATTGGTGTCAAACATAAGGCCCGGGGGCCAGAATCGGCCTGGCAGAGACTCCAATCCAGCTCACTGGATAGGTTTAAAAAAAAAAAAAAAATAAAAGAAAAGAAGAAAAAACGAGAAAGAAGGGCATAAATTTTGAACTTTAACTGTATTTTCATGAACTTTAAAGCATTTCCTACTTATTAAAAACCTCCCCCATTGTCATTCAAACTAGACTTCAGTAACTGACTAATAGATAAACAGTTAAATGACGGGAAGATTACTGTTTTTTGTTTTGTTTTGTTTTTTTCACCATTTACCATACAATGTATTTATTTCACAATTGGCTCAGTTTAAAAATATAAAAGGTGTTCTATGAATGAAAAACATTCAGTTTTGTAATTACAGGAGAGGTTTTTTTTTGTGATTTTACACATTTATTTATTTATTCATACACATTTCTTCCATTTACTACAGCTGCATTTCTTTTCATGTGGAAAAGCTGAGCTGCACTGCTAAAATCAAACTTCTTTATCTTGTATTAAAACATCTCATGGACTGTAAATGTGTAGTTAAGGGGGCTTTCGCTGGTACGGTCTACTTAAGATCAAAGTGGGTTGCATGTGGCCCATGATGTAAAGTGAGTTTGACATTCCTGATTTAGAGTTTTCAGAGCTGACTTGGTGTCTTCCCAGAGATGTTAGGAAGTCTAGGTTAGAGGAAACAATAGACCTAGTGTATGTGTGTGCCAGACGTCCTGGAAAGCTTTGCTAAATAATAACTTACTTTGTGCAGTGTTTATCTAATGAAAGTGAAAAATATGAACTTAAATAAAAAGTTGGTCCATTGTGGTTGCTGAATGATTACACCTCAACGACACCCATGACCCTTTGACTATATATTATTATTATTATAGATAATTGATCCAAGTGCTTTTTATTTAGTGCTGCTTCAAACATGCAAATATGTCCGGTCATCCAACAGTTTAGGATTAAAGACATCTAACATTATAAATGGATATTCCCCAGCTTCAGATGAGAGCCTGTTTAAACATTTAGATCAGAGGTGCCAAAGGAGGCATCCACCAAAGAACAGTTTACACCACTGGATGTCTTTGTAAAGACTGAAAATGGAATAACTACTCCTTTATATACACTCACTGGCCACTTTATTCCCTGCACCTTGTTACTGCTGGGTTGAGCTGTCCTCATTCTTCACAGCACAGATTCGACAAGGTGCTGGACACATTCCTCAGAAATATTGGTACATGTTGGACATGGCAGCATCGCACAGGTGCTGCACATCCATGATGTGAATCTCCTGCTCCTCCACATCCCAAACGTGGTCTATCCGGTCGTTAAGTCTGACGTCACTAGCCGTGTCTGGGTCTAAACTCCGCTGCAGGTCCATATATCAAACGATCACTATGGCATTACTGAGAGTTGAAAAACTGTCTAAAGTCTTTCATCTTTAATAAAATGATCAGCGTTCTGCTCTACCAGGTGTAACAATTGAGTTTAACATCCAGGCATCCATGAAAACGGAATTTATGACATTTAACGGAGTTAGAAGTTAACAGGAAGTTAGCTCGCTAGCTTCTATCTAAATACAATATAGCATGTCCTGACTGCGGGGTTTTGGAAACAAATTAAAACGTACAGCTCTGTTATCACTTCCAACATAAATGAAGACAGAAAACTAAACAGCAGTGACGTTTGTAGGGTTACTGAAGTTGGGCTAGCTGGTATATAATGATGTGCTACGTGACCGCTAGCGACACAGCTATGTTAGCATAATATAAACAAGCTAACTTTTTTTCCACTCGATAAAAGTTAACGTGAGTGTTCTCGGTGGTCAGGAACAAATGTAATCGCATGGCAGGATGCTGTAAAAGGACCAAACTTCAGCCAGGAGAACAACTGAGATAATCCATCCACAATACGAGGTTAGTCATTCATATACTGCTGCATGGGCTGGGCTGTAGTTACATCCTAAGGTTTTAAAAACTGATCTTAAATAAATGATTAGCGGTAATAAAAGCTGAGGGAGGTCAACAGTGATCACTGACTGTTTTAGGAGCTTTTTGAGATTAAATAGAAGAAAATACAAAACATTAAACATGTTAACAACACAAAAGCCATATTAAACGCAGACTACTTTAGGCCCGGAAGTAGGATTCATCACGTCATCACTTAACGACCGGATTAGCCTGAGATCTGGTGACTGTGGAGTACAGAGGGATAGTGGGAAGGAAGAACCAGTGTTGCCAACTCCCCAGTAAGGAAAATCGCTATTGGTTGTCCTAAAAGTCGCTAGAAGTCGCTAAATGACGTCATCGCCTAATTTGCATAATTGGTCATGCTACTCTAATTTTAACCTATGTTGTTGGAGAGAGAAATAACATCGTGGAAGAGACATAAAGTGAGTAAAAAACGTCCTAAATGCATTTAGAGTTTATTTAGAACTACAAATTAAATTTATTTTAGCAATTATTGTTCTTTTTAATGTCACAATTCCAACCCTGCTCCTTTATCCGGGCTTGGACCGGCAAAAGTGACCCGAAATAGGCGCTCTGGTGGAGTTACTTTGTGTGTGTTTATAAGTAGTTTTAAACCTTGTCCTTTAAACCTGATCCACAAAACAGCATAAGAGTAAAAGAAGAACTGACTGCGTTACAGCACCCGCTGCTTGTTGAGAGTAAAAGCAATACGCGCTTTCACGTCTTTTTTTCTGAAAACTCGCTAAATATAGCGACAAAGTCGCTAAGTTGGCAACACTGGGAAGAGCTCCCTTTGAACAGGAAGAAAACTTGAGCAGAACCAGGCTCCGGGGAAGGGCAGCCATCTGCAGCGAATTTGGGCTGAATTTAGCTAATAAGCTAAAATTATTTTGACACGTGGATTAATGTTGTATATAAGTAGCAATATTTTAGGTAAAAAATACTTAGTTACTACTATTAAGTAAAGGTACAACAAGAACTTACAAATGTGTAAGTACACTAAGTGCAGAGTACAGTATAACTGACTACTATATATGATCTACTCATTCATTTTGATTTAGAGGCAGCTTTTGTGGTAAGTATGACCACTTATGAGTACAAGTAGCATTAAATAAATAAACTCATATAGTCAAGTTTTTCTTTCACAAGGAGTAAAAGTACTTTCTCTACCTGCTGTAATGTAGTACATATACTGCAACTGCCTGTAAGCCTCACTAAATAATTTTTGCATGAATTCATTGTTTAGGTCAACACAAGCTAAAAAGTCTGTAATATAACTGTAAGAAGTCTCTAATATGAGTACTGTAAAACATGTTTGGTTTTTTTTGCTTGGGTGAAGCAGTCTTACAACAAACATGGAGGTGGAACAGCCAACCGAAAGGAGAGGAAGAAGGATGAAGGTGTGCCGTAGCGTAGCAAAAAGAGAGCTTTAGCTCGGTGGTTGATTACAGCCTGTGGCCGAAGGTACAAGCGGGACATAATGTCCATTTGTTTCTTTATAGTTTGTTGTAGCACATTCAAAGGTAAGAGCTATTTGCTCTACTGAACAGGTACAAGTAATTAAGAACAAAATATCAGCAGCAGTAAGAATTTAAAAGGTAATAATAATAATGAGAAGAAGTGCAGCACTAGCATATGCGCTGCAGTATCCTAGCATCTTTAAGTTAGCTTCAGCTAATGTGAAATGGACCACAACTCAAGGGTCCACATTGTCTTGAGTTTTAAATTTTCCACTGCTGAATGCTTTGTATTTTTATTTATTTTGTTTTTTTGTCATCATTTTGTTAATTGTAAAACGTTATTATTTGTCAGCTAACAGCTTTATATGTGTGCATCCTTGAATCTCAGGAGGAAACAGTCACTGTCACTGCTGCTGGCATGTCCAAAAGCTATCACAGTGCTACCTTTCCTTTCCTTTGATAAACATCTCTGGTTTATTTTTAATATTAGAATTTTTCTGCATCATTTGCAATATTCCCCTTAATTTTTATAGTCTCATATGTCTTTATTGGCCGCTGGGAATTGTTTAAAATGTAGCAGACGAAGGACAAGTGTGTTGTTTAATGCAACCTGTCAGTCCAATATAAAACTGTAGATGTTACTGTGGTACCACAGGGAAATACGGTGCGAAAAGAAAAAAAAAAGGTCTGAAAAATGTTGATGTCATTTTTTTAGGAGCGCATCCTGTTTGCATAAATAAAGTAATTCTCCTCAAATTTCCTCTGTAGCGTCTCTGTGCTTTTCTGCAGCTAGAAATTAAATTGAACTAACAGCTCATGCTGACAGGCAATAAATAACTTAGCACCTCTGTAAACTAAATAAATTGATTTCCCCAAGCAATGACTCATCGGACACATTTCATTTTCTTCAAGTTGCAGACAAAACATTTTTTTCTTAAAGTAAAGGTGATATTAAATGTTACATATACCTTGTTTTGCCTATATATCTAATTCTGTGAAGCATCTAATTTATTAGATACAGTTAAAAAAAACAAGAGCTGCATGTATATTAGAGACAGGCCATCCTAGTAACTTCAACCTAAATTCTGAATTTAGTGACACTGCAATGCTCTGAGACACTGGACTGGAATGGACTGGCGGTGGCTGCCGGGCCTGGCAGATCCCCGTGTACTAAATAGAAGTGAAGAAGTTAAAGAATTGAAAAGGGGAGAGAGGGTGGGGCACGTAAATGAGAATGAACAGCTTGTAGAACTGGGGGAACCTATATAGATGAGAACCGTAAGGAGCGTGTTTGGAGGCGTGGTCCTGCTCCTGAAATTCCGATACTTAATCTCCAAATAGAAAAAGACTGAACAAGTGTGTTGCCAGGAGAAAGCCTCTTCTTTCTAAAATGATGGCAGCACAACTTAGGTTTGCAAAGCTGCATCTGAACAAACCACAAGACTTCTGTGATATTGCTGTTTGGACAGATGAGACCAAAGTTGAGGTGTTCGACCATAATGCACAGTAACATGCTTGGAGAAAACCAAATACAGCTCTGCTAAGGACTACATGATTGTTTATGATGTCCTGATTTGCAAATCCCCAGAGCAGACAGACACATGTTATTTTCCCATGATGCTTCATGTATACACTATAACCTTTTGAGAATCTCTGGTCATTGTTGGGATCTGAGATTTCCAGAGCTGTGTAAATTGAATGGTTATATCAGCCCTGGAACAGTGCCTTCTTCTTCTGTTTTGAATCGTCTGTCAGTGAATGGAAAAGAACTTGTTTGATCACAGGTGTGCTGTACATCTGTTCACTATTCACTTTGTTTTTGTGCATAAATGCTTGGCTTTTTCCTCAAAGCTTGGCAGAACCTTTTTTTTCTCCCTATTTTCCTTTTTAAAAAAAAAAAAAAAAAAAAGTGAATTGGGTTATAGTAAGACTGCCTGAAAGAGATTTGAACGTTTGATATTCCACTCCAGCGTAGCATCTGCGTTCGGAGAAAATTCTTCCCCTTCACTGACTCCTCTGACATCTGACTTTCAGATTCCATGCATGCTCTCTCCACATGGGTCTCCCCCACTCCCTCCCTCTTAACTCTGGGGTCTGCATTCAAATGGTGCATTAATACCATCAAACAACCATTGAAATTCTGCCAGGTAGACCAGCCGGCCAATAAAGCAAAATTCTTTTGAAGGATATCGAGAGACATCAGGCAGGATGGATGACCTCGCACAATCAAATCAGCATAATCAAATGAAATATCGCAATATTACATCAAAGCCAACTCCCACTGCGACAGCGACTGCAACACGACCAACAAGCTCAGCCCTCGGGGGTATCCGTCCGCTCGCTCGCAGAAATCTTGCAGTTGATGGACTCAAGTTAACGTTTCGCTTCTTTGATGGGTTCAGGTTTACTGGCTTTGTAATAAGTGTGTGTCGCTTTTAAATGCTTTTATAAAATCTGCTTAGACTTCAATCAGCAAACACAAATGATTCCCGCTGATTTGTGCATGCAGACTGCATCCCTTATCTGTATTACTGCACAAAGATTTAGCACTCCTTTGAGAATTAACTGCGTTAGCATCCGACATGCAGTAATTACTCGAGCAACAGAATATATTTCTTTTTTTTGCATCGATATTCTGTTTTTTTTTTGGTCAAACAGAGTAAATGTTATTTAGAAAAATGTGCACCATCAAAGGAAAATAAATGTTGACTGAATAATTAGCAAATGTTCAACTTAGACAAAAGAATGGAAAACGTTTAAAGCTAACACATCAATCTGTGTGCTTAATAGTTATTATACATTATATTATTGGATTTAATTAAGCTTTACAATGACATCTGCAGTTTGAATGATTTCATTCTAAATAGCATCCTGTGAAAGGCCATTTTTTTCACAAATATTCAATCTCTAAGTTTTTTTTGCATTATCACATCGTCTGGGTGTTAACCAGGCTTGCACAGTGATACCCTGATCTTTGCAGACGTGCAGTCTTGCAGGGATGAAGCTGTCAAAATCCTGTACAGGGAGTGCAGAATTATTAGGCAAGTTGTATTTTTGAGGAATAATTTTATTATTGAACAACAACCATGTTCTCAATGAACCCAAAAAACTCATTAAAATCAAAGCTGAATGTTTTTGGAAGTAGTTTTTAGTTTGTTTTTAGTTTTAGCTATTTTAGGGGGATATCTGTGTGTGCAGGTGACTATTACTGTGCATAATTATTAGGCAACTTAACAAAAAACTAATATATACCCATTTCAATTATTTATTTTTACCAGTGAAACCAATATAACATCTCCACATTCACAAATATACATTTCTGACATTCAAAAACAAAACAAAAACAAATCAACGACCAATATAGCCACCTTTCTTTGCAAGGACACTCAAAAGCCTGCCATCCATGGATTCTGTCAGTGTTTTGATCTGTTCACCATCAACATTGCGTGCAGCAGCAACCACAGCCTCCCAGACACTGTTCAGAGAGGTGTACTGTTTTCCCTCCTTGTAAATCTCACATTTGATGATGGACCACAGGTTCTCAATGGGGTTCAGATCAGGTGAACTAGGTGGCCATGTCATTAGTTTTTCTTCTTTTATACCCTTTCTTGCCAGCCACGCTGTGGAGTACTTGGACGCGTGTGATGGAGCATTGTCCTGCATGAAAATCATGTTTTTCTTGAAGGATGCAGACTTCTTCCTGTACCACTGCTTGAAGAAGGTGTCTTCCAGAAACTGGCAGTAGGACTGGGAGTTGAGCTTGACTCCATCCTCAACCCGAAAAGGCCCCACAAGCTCATCTTTGATGATACCAGCCCAAACCAGTACTCCACCTCCACCTTGCTGGCGTCTGAGTCGGACTGGAGCTCTCTGCCCTTTACCAATCCAGCCACGGGCCCATCCATCTGGCCCATCAAGACTCACTCTCATTTCATCAGTCCATAAAACCTTAGAAAAACCAGTCTTGAGATATTTCTTGGCCCAGTCTTGACGTTTCAGCTTGTGTGTCTTGTTCAGTGGTGGTCGTCTTTCAGCCTTTCTTACCTTGGCCATGTCTCTGAGTATTGCACACCTTGTGCTTTTGGGCACTCCAGTGATGTTGCAGCTCTGAAATATGGCCAAACTGGTGGCAAGTGGCATCTTGGCAGCTGCATGCTTGACTTTTCTCAGTTCATGGGCAGTTATTTTGCGCCTTGGTTTTTCTACACGCTTCTTGCGACCCTGTTGACTATTTTGAATGAAACGCTTGATTGTTCGATGATCACGCTTCAGAAGCTTTGCAATTTTGAGACTGCTGCATCCCTCTGCAAGATATCTCACTATTTTTGACTTTTCTGAGCCTGTCAAGTCCTTCTTTTGACCCATTTTGCCAAAGGAAAGGACGTTGCCTAATAATTATGCACACCTGATATAGGGTGTTGATGTCATTAGACCACACCCCTTCTCATTACAGAGATGCACATCACCTAATATGCTTAATTGGTAGTAGGCTTTCGAGCCTATACAGCTTGGAGTAAGACAACATGCATGAAGAGGATGATGTGGACAAAATACTCATTTGCCTAATAATTCTGCACTCCCTGTATGCTAGTCTTTCTGACACACATTATTAAGAAACCGCCACGCACTGATCCCAACGTCCTGTGGCACGAAATTTAAAGAGATGTGAGAAACAAACTAACGCCTTTCTGCATCCACTTTCCTTAAAAACAATCACTGTCCCTGTAATGCTGAGCTTTAAACAGCTGCATGGTTATAGTCCCAGATGTCCTACGAACAGCAGCGGACCACCAAAGTGTCCCCAAGACAGATGATGGATCACGGCACAGCTCGCACTTTTTATGACGCTAGGTGAAGACAGCGCCATTTTTGCCGGGGTTGGGACAGTGAACTGTCAAATCCTGGCGGGGTGCAATTTTATTTATTTATATTTGGATGATTTATTTCCTGCAGAAGCACCAAAGGACGGAGCCAAGTAAATTACTTTTGTCAACGTTGTGATAAAGCTGTCAAATTGCTTCCCACCACCAGCTGGCAAGCAATTGTATTACATAAGTAATTGTCAAAAGGAATGTCAGGAGAGGAGTATATTGCTTGGTGAGTCTGTCTTTCCATCAGGGTTTCCATCATGTTCTGTGCTCCTGCTCAACGGCCTTATGGCGAGTTTTAACCATGTGGCAGTGAGTGGTTCTCGTGGGTAAAGCTATAGGCCAGATGCACATCAAAATGCTAAATGAACTTTCATACCGCAGTTCTTTTTAGTCTTTTTCAACCACTCAAAGTGCCTCATGTTCACAGATCCTGGGCACTTTTGTGGTTCACTATCCTGCCCAAGGATGCTTGAACTACTGACCTTTCAATGTGTGACTGGCCCACTCTGCTGCCTGTATTCTAGTAAGTAAATAACTAAGTTTATTTATATAACACCTTTCAGGATAAATTCACAAGGTGCGTCACATCAAATCAAAACAACAAATTACAAAATAGGCAATAAGGCAAAATAAAAATAAAATGAAATGCTTCTCAAATGCCAGCTTAAAAAGAAAAGTCTTCAAATACTTTTTGAATGAGCTCACAGATCTTAGACTGTGGGGGACAGAGAGGGGGGGTCGCTATTGAAAAGGCTCCTTTAGTTTTAAGTCTAGATTTGGAGGGTTGGATAATGAACCCTGAGTCCTGCAGGCAGCATGTGGCTTTACTGATGTAAGAAGGTGGTTTGCCATGTGAAGGCCAAAATGTAAAAACCAGAATTTTGAATTGAATTCAGCAGAGGTGTGACATGAGAAAGTTTAGGAACCTAGCAGCAGCATTTACCACTATTTCTGTTGAAAACAAGAACAAACCAGACCTTTAACATGCAAATCCAAGTAAAACTCCAGTCAGTGCACTGTATAGATGCTACACAGAGCTTTATAGTCCCAATTTTTCTTGTTGTAGTTCTACTGCCTTATTGTCTGAAGTGATAACATAGAAAAAGTATTTTTTTACTGGAGTGAAACTTAAAAAACTGTCCACTCCAGTCACTGTTGGTGTCAGTGTCTTCTTCATGAGGTGAACTGTGCTGCCATCGTTCCCATTTCCTGTTCAGGACAATGTTTCAGCCACTTAGTATTCAAACTACGCATAGCTTTTAACAGACAGAGAACAAAACAAAACAAAAAAGCTCAGGAATTATCCAGCTCTTAACACTTTTGTTCTGTTTATTTCCACTCTTGGATCTTGCATGATGGCAGTGAAAGGGGATATTCCCAGTACGGTCATTTTATGCACATGCACTTGCAGGGGTTAGTCAAAAAGGTTGCTGAGGAAACCTAGCCCACTGTTGCACATCACCCTAATCTTGCTTCCCGTCATTGGCTTCCAGCAAGAACCAATCAGGGATTGTAACATCTAGTTCTTTTATTGAATCATTGGCTCCCAGTGAAATTCAAAATTCATTTAAAATGTTATCAATATATGTTGGCCTCCATGTTTTTACCAAGAGTTTATTCTTTCAGTCGGCCTGTCCCATCATCTGATTAGGATCTTTTGTCCTCTCAGTGCTTTTCTACATGTTAATTTTGAAGTTTTGGCTCCTAAATATCTAAACAGCCTCGCTTATCCCACAAAGCTGGCTGAATCAGATAAACCATTCAAGTCTTTCTCATTATGAATTATGACGTTTATTGTAGCCATTTCAACAACACAGATGATGGGAACTCTGTGTGCTCATATATATAAAGATACAATGTATACGCACAACAAGACACGGCACAACACAAGATACTAAATAAATGTACCAGATCAAAACAATAAAACGTGGAATCTATGGCGGTGCACCTAGGAGATACATCCGGTTCATACATACAGCTCATATATATTAAAGTCATCTCAAGTGAGGTGAAAATAATAATAACAACAAGTAAATGTGTATTTTACATTTTTCAAAATAAGATGCAAGGCAAGTGTTTAAACCTTTTGATTAATAAACAACAGCATTCATATTTCTGCACATATGTAGTTGTGCAACCAGCATACTGAGTCACACCGAAGCGTGGCTACAATCCGGCCCGTCAGCTTAGAAGGTTTGGCTGTGATTGGGCCGTGATAGTTACTGTGTAATCAGTGCGCCCTTCATTGCGATGGCCATTATGCTCGCCTTAATTAACAAAACTCAAGTTGTGCCTTTGAAAGTGAGGTCATCACAACTGTAAAGCTAAAGCCAGCACAGATTCAATCAGGGATGCGAGGACAGATGTTAAAATACCACTGAAGGTTCGCACCACAGCGGGAACAGGTGTTACTGGGTCGGCCGGTAAATGGCGTAGATTTGCTAGGAGGCGAGGGGGGGGAATAGTTTGCTGTTTATCTCCGTGTTTGTGTACCTAAAGGTCCTGGATCGGCTCCAGCTGCCTGCCTGAAGCATTAAGTGTGACTCCACATTCACTTGACAATACCCCCAGGAAATAATGAAATGATGTTGGCAAACGTATTTATGACAAATAAGAAAACAACCACTCGGGTCCAGTGTTGATAAGCAAGAAAGTGACACTGTCAAATGGATTCGCAGTGTTGTGAGCTCAGAAAGCGAATAATTTGTTTGTCAGAGGCTAAGTACTTGAGCGCGCTAACAATGATTTCTCTGGAATTAATCAAGGTGAGTTTGAAGTGATTCTAACATTAATCAACCTTTGCCAATCAGTTTAATCTGGTCCGACCCAAACTAATCAGAAGCGGGCAAACGCAACCCTCTCGAGGCTTCACAACTGAGCTTTTATACGTGTATCTTCCCCCCCCCCACAAAGATGAATTGACTACCACTTTGTGCAATTAAAGGTCAATGGAAGTGATGAGTCACTTCAAAAAAATCAACATTTTAAAGCCAAAAGATCCATCATGAGTCATCCTGAATTCACAGCAAAGGTCCGCCTATTATCGCGCCCCTTAATATTGATAGCCTCAACCTCAACCTACTCCTAGGTGACTCATTAGTCACAGATATAATGACGTGTCATAAAAGAGCAATCAGTGTCCTGGATATGAGTGATGACTGGGGCTTAAGACGCCCGAACTGTGATGCAGTACATGCTTGGTCTGAGTGGGTTTGGTGTTTAGAGATGGGGCCGAAAAGATGCCCACCCTATCTGCGTTTCCCTCGAGGTAAACAAACAGCATCCTGCCGCTGAGAGACTTTTTCTTTTCTTTTTTTTCTTCTTGTAGATAGCAGAGCAGTCATAACGGCCATGTTGGAGGTTTCATCAAAGCTTTATCATCCTTACACCAGACTCATTACACGGGTGCAGAGATGGCATAATAAAACGTGACTTAATCAAAAACAAGCAGGCCTCCAGAAAATTGGCTCCCCACAACTGAGTGTGTGGAACAATCGGGCAGGGGCTACTGTTTTACTTAACCTCATCAAAGTCCTCATTTAGGTGATGGAGGACGCAGGCGCCGAGGCAAGGGGCTGCTAGGGGGGCTGTTTTCTTATTTTCAATTTATGCTTGATGAAATGAGTCAGCACTTTAGAGATAATTACAGCAGTACATTTTATTATGTGGTGCAGTCTCATTCTATATTAAAAGCCGGGCGCGGTGGAATTGTTTTTAACATTTCCGGATGCCTGGGAGACTTTTCTTTAGAGTTGTGGCCAGCTGCATTTGGCCTCCCTCCCTCCCAGAAAAGAAAAAAAATCCCCTCCCCAGCCTCACGGCGCCTTTTCGTTAAAATTATCAGTAGTCGGTGTTGCGCAGAGCGAAATGAGGCTCTAACAAAGTGTGCCACATACTCTTGCACAGATAGTGTGAGATCCAGGTTTAAAGTTTGAGCAAAAAGACATTTGCAGTGGGTTTTTTTCTTCTCTCTGCTGGGGTTGAAATCTTCCCCGAAAGCGTTTCTGAAGTGATGTGTAAGTGACTGTTTCTGTAATGGGCTATGCCACGGAAATGTTTCCATGGTAACATGGCAAAGGCGCTAGTACAGCTCAATGCCGCTCTCTGGGGAGTATCTGGGGAGCTTCTGCTTACTGGGAAATGATGATAATAGCGCAGAGTGTTGGATAAAACTCAACTGGGGAAGACTAACCCCTCCATTTTTCAGAGAAAAGAGACAATGTTCATCTTCTTTCGTAAAGTCTTTTACTCACTTTGTTTTGTTTTTTACACTACAGTATGTTCTGTAGTCTTTGCTTTGATTTTTGTAAATTTGTGTATCACACTTGAACAGACGGTGTAAGTAACTGTTCAAGAACAAAGCAGACACAGATAGACTAGGACTTGCCAAACCTCTGATTTAAAAATCTCAAACTTGTAGCACACTAAATTACACATATATACATATATTTGTGTGTGTACATAAAGACAAACTAAAAAAACAACGCATAAAAAGTCAGTTTTGCAGGACTTTTGTTGCAGCAGCTCAAAATGGGGCTCGGTAGTTTGTATGACCTCCAACAGATTGTATGCATGTCAGAGCATACAATCATGAGATGACGGATGGTCTGAGATGCAACCTAGCAGTGTCAGATGGATCAAACCATGAGGTCAACACACATGAAGCCAGGAATCGCTGAGGACCAGTAGGAACCTATAACCCACTACACCAGCGTGGGGTCTGACAATGGCTCCAAGGATTTGAGACCCAGTGAGGAGAGGTCTGCGTGTTCTTCCATGGATATGCCTCCTCAAACCATCACTGACCGACCACCAAATCAGTCATACTGAATGACGTTACAGGCAGTATTACAGTCTCCACGGCTTCTCCAGACACTTTCACGTCTGTCACATTTGCTCAGGATGGTCCCGTTCTTATCTGTGGAAAGCAGAGGGCATCAGTGGTGAACCTGCCAATGCTGGCACTCTATGGCAAATGCCAACTGGGCTCCACGGTGCAAGGCAGTAAGGACAGAGCCCACTAGAGGACATCTGGCCCTCAGGCCACCCTTATGAATCTGTTTCTGTTTGTTTGGTTAGAGACATTCTAGAGGTCATTTTTGTGGTATAATGAATGGCTACTTTGACCATGAGCTACTGCTAATAGCTAAAGTGTAGCTTTTAATTATTGTCACATGCTGCAGTGCAACTAAGAAATAGCCCAACAACCATACTAACCTAATTAAAACCTGCTTCAATATCTATAATCAAATGAAATGAAATTACATTTGTATATATCGATCATGATGGGCCGCCTGGACCGAAAATTGCAAAAGCCAATTTTTTTTGTCCCAGTCCAGCCCCGGTTTAGTGGTTTAGGACCTTCTACAGCCCTTTCCAGCCCTCATAAGTTACAACCTTTCTCCTGGAATCTCCTCCATGTCTCCTGATGCTGTGCTGGTAGATGCAGCAAATCTTCTGGCAATGGTGTGATGTGTTATTTTAGAAGAGTGGACTACCCGTGCAAACCTCTGTAGCGTGCAGGTAGTGCATCATGCTACCAGTAGTGACACCCCATCTTAGCCAAATACAAAGTAGTGAAAAGCTGTCAGACGAGGAGAGCAAAAGCATTCCTGTTTTCGAGGTTGTGTTATCGTTGCCCCTCTAGTTCACCTGGGGTTAATGTCATTAGCGTCAAAGCAGCTGATCAAAACCCCCCTCTGCTACTCAACTGATCACATCAATATCCCAGAAGTTTAATCGGCTTGACGCTGTGCTCTGATTAAAAAGTGTTCATTTATTTTTATTTTTTAGCAGTACATTTTAAACGTGACAGCTTCTGGCCTCAGTATCTGATTCATGCTTTTTGTTTCTTTAATTCAAACCGATATGCTAAAGAAAATCTTACAGTTGCTCAACTTAATTGGAAATACCGCACATAATTCCTTACACAGGAATCTCACAAAGAGGCAGCCGCAGAATGGAAGACTATCTGACCCGGTAGCTCCTCATGTAGTGAAAAACCTCTGCTCAAATCAGATACCTGTTAATGCCCCACTGGCACTCGGCTGCTCTTTTCTCAGCACTGATATGGGCTCGCGTGTGCGTGTTGTTCAGTGTTAGATGTCAGATTCCAGCGGCTTAGGGAACACAGCTTTGTATTAGATCACAACTGCGCATAAATTACATCCATAGCGATTATTAGATGTGCAGAAATAACTGAAGAACGAAACTCTTTGGAGTTGAAAATGTCACATTAATTTCAAACACATTACCCCCTGCCGGAAGGCTTAATGAAGAAGGCTATTAGAATGTCATACCTGCTTACTTGTGAATTTTTGTACAAAGTTTATTTGATATGTCAGAGTCAATTACCCAAGTCTTTGTGATAAGAAACTGCTCAGTGGACCTGAACCCACAGTTCTACTCATGGAGCACTTGGATATTTTATCCACGGCTGTGCTTTGAATAATTTCCAGGCAGAAATTCTGCTTTAGGAAGGCTCTCTATTTTCCTTCTGCCATCTTAGGGCCATCGAGGTTTTGTCCTTGATGTCACTTTGCAAAGCATTTTTCTTGCCTCTACAAATAAGTAGCCTGACAAGATGAGGGGAAACTATAATTGACTAATGCTTGTTGGATTTGTTAATCCAAGAAAGAGATTTTCATTTTCCTGACAAACTTAACTTTTGTCTTTTGACACAAACTTCATACCATTGAGGAATGGTGTGGAAATACTCCGTTTGGCATTAAACACTGTTTAATTTGCAACAGGCAGCGTTTTGCAAGGTGAAAATTAGAGCAGCGGAGACCATGATGCCCTATATTTAGCTCCTAGTAAGTATAGCTATTAAGAACATGTATAACATTAGTACCAATTCTGGACCTGTGGGTTAACTTTACTACATTCAATAAGAACGGAGTTAAATGCAATTCACTGTACATAAAAAAGGGTAGCTCGAGCAAATTGTGAAAACATTTGACTCAAGTCAATGTAACGCCTGCTGTGATTATTCAAATAAACCTATCTAAAGTTCATAGGAGGATTTATGTTTCTGGTTACTTTCTGCCAGGTGCTGCTCTTTCTACGTAAGCAGGCAATAGCAGAGCAGACAGACAGTCAGCACATAGGCTCACAAAGGTAAATAACCCATTAAAAGTTGGATTGGTTATCACTCACCTCTGATGCTAGTGTATTTCTTCATAAGGGCAGTGTTCCTCATTGCAGATGGCATCTCGATAAATCTATTCATGATTAAACCCAGTTTTTGATTAAATCTTCTTGTGACAGCTCTTTCAAGTCTTTTTTGCCCATTTTGGACCCAAGATATGTTTTATGTCACCTGCCTAAAGGATGTTCATATTGAACTGGATCGTCTGAAGTCATGCTCTGATTGGTTTTTAGGATTCAGAAGCAGGGGACTGACTGCAAACTAACCAATCAACATTGCTTTCATTTATGTAGTCAACCTAGTACACTTCAACTGTGAGAGACAGAATGTTAAAAAAAAATCCATGAATCCACATGGTAGGATTTGTAAAGAATTTATTTGTAAATTAGGGTGGAAAATAAGTATTTGGTCACCTCAAACAAGGAAAATCTCTGGCTCTCACAGACCTGTAACGTCTTCTGTAAGAAGCTTTTCTGTCCCCCACTCGTTACCTGTATGAATGGCACCTGTTTGAACCCATCATCTGTATAAAAGACACCTGTCCACAGCCTCAAACAGTCAGACTCCAAACTCCGCCATGGCCAAGACCAAAGAGCTTTCGAAGGACACCAGGAAAAGTATTGTAGACCTGCACCAGACTGGGAAGAGTGAATCTACAATAGGCAAGCAGATTGGTGTGAAAAAATCAACTGTAGGAGCAATCATCAGAAAATGGAAGACATACAAGACCACTGATAATCTCCCTCGATCTGGGGCTCCACGCAAGATCTCATCCCGTGGGGTCAAAATGATCATGAGAACGGTGAGCAAAGATCCCAGAACCACACGGGGGGACCTGGTGAATGACCTGCAGAGAGCTGGGACCAAAGTAACAAAGGTCACCATCAGTAACACACTACAACGGCAGGGAATCAAATCCCGCAGTGCCAGACGTGTTCCGCTGCTGAAGCCAGTGCATGTCCAGGCCCGTCTGAAGTTTGCCAGAGAGCACATGGATGATACAGCAGAGGATTGGGAGAATGTCATGTGGTCAGATGAAACCAAAGTAGAACTTTTTGGTATAAACTCAACTCGTCGTGTTTGGAGGAAGAAGAATACTGAGTTGCATCCCAAGAACACCATACCTACTGTGAAGCATGGGGGTGGAAACATCATGCTATGGGGCTGTTTTTCTGCCAAGGGGACAGGACGACTGATCCGTGTTAAGGACAGGATGAATGGGGCCATGTATCGTGAGATTTTGAGCCAAAACCTCCTTCCATCAGTGAGAACTTTGAAGATGAAACGAGGCTGGGTCTTCCAACATGACAATGATCCAAAACACACCGCCCGGGCAACAAAGGAGTGGCTCCGTAAGAAGCATTTGAAAGTCCTGGAGTGGCCTAGCCAGTCTCCAGACCTCAACCCCATAGAAAATCTGTGGCGGGAGTTGAAAGTCCGTGTTGCTCGGCGACAGCCCCAAAACATCACTGCTCTCGAGAAGATCTGCATGGAGGAATGGGCCAAAATACCAGCTGCTGTGTGTGCAAACCTGGTAAAGACCTATAGTAAACGTTTGACCTCTGTTATTGCCAACAAAGGTTATGCTACAAAGTATTGAGTTGTATTTTTGTTATTGACCAAATACTTATTTTCCACCCTGATTTACGAATAAATTCTTTACAAATCCTACCATGTGGATTCATGGATTTTTTTTTCACATTCTGTCTCTCACAGTTGAAGTGTACCTCTGGTGCAAATTACTGACCTCTGTCATCATTTTAGGTGGGGGAACTTGCACAATCGGTGGCTGACTAAATACTTTTTTGCCCCACTGTATAACCCTTGGGTTTTTTATCAATTGGTTGTAAATTAACCTGGTGCTGGTGCACGTGGGTCCTCAGCATGCTTTGGCAGATCTGTACGTATGAAGCTTATAGTTACTAACACTGACAGGAGCACTTCTCTTAACATTACTAGTACTTGGCAGCAGATGACAGACACCCAAATCAAGCTAATTCATAATTAGAATTAAAACAGTCACCAAGTTTATTGCCAAAGAGTTGCCGACCTTTGTGGAGTCCAGCTAGTCCAGGGACTGTATCTAGCTAGCACAGCAACAATGTTTGAACCAAGTTGCTTCATCAGATTGCCCAGGTAATTTATTGCCCACTTATTCGTGTTCAGTGTGACATTCAGAAGACATCAAAATATGGAGATACAGATTAGGACGAAATTATTACCACCCCAAGGCAGTTAAAGGTTTTAAATAAATCAGTTTAGGCTTGAAAACAAGAGTTGTTGATGCTCAAAAAGCAGGAGATGGATATTCAAAGTTATCACAGTTGGAGAATCAAGAACTGGAGTGAGAAGTATCATCAAGAAATTCAAAGAGAGCCACACAGTACAGAACACGGCTGGCAGAGGTAGGAAGCGAAAGATTTCAAAGATTGTGGGAAGAAAAATTGTGAGACATGTATTTAAAGACCCCAGAACATCTACAAAGACACCCGTGAATGACTTAGCCGAGTTGGGAATTGTAGTTTCAAAGAGGACACTAGAACCCTCCACAGGAATGGACCGTGAGGTTACAGACCAAGAAAAACTTCACGTCTTCATTAGAGACACCTTCAAGCCAGACTGAAGTATCCCAAGGACAACCTAGGGAAAGATTACGCGTACTGTAAGCACATTCTTTGGTCAAATGAGATTAAACTAGTGCTCTTTGGTCCCAGAGATGTTGGAGAAAGACGGGAGAAGCGTACAATCCCCACAGTGAAACATGGAGGTGGGAGTATCATGCTGTAGGGAAGCTTCAGTGCATCTGAAACTGGAAATCTAGTCATGGTGAAAGGAATCAATGAGAAAAGAAGAATATGTAAAGATTTTGAAAGAAGATCTCAAGCAGTCATCAGCAAAATTGGGTCTAGTTTGCCACTATGTATTTCAACACGACAAAGACCCAAAACATCGCTTGTGGTGAAGAAGTACCTCCAAAAAATCAAACTAAACACCGACTGGCCTGCACAAATTTGATTAAAAGTGTTGGTGGTGGATTAAAGACCAAGGTCCATGCCAGAAAACCATCAAATCTGGAGGAGCTTGCGAGATTCACCGAAGAAGAATTTCTCAGGAGTCTTAACATGTAAGACTTGTTGAAAACTACAAAGAGCAACAGCATACAAAATGAAAATATTGTTTGGAAAAGCTGTGTCAAAATCCTTCACTGCCTTTAACAAAAATTGATGAAACCAAAAATCACTGGGGATGCTGGGGTGCTGCTGTCATCGGGATTATTATCTAAAGGTATTTTTATAGGATTAGTAGTGGGTCTTGCTTAAAAATATGACTTATTTCTCCCTTTTGCTTCTTCAGCAACAAATCTAAAGGATCATTGTGTGCAGTGTACACAGCGAGACTCATATTCTTCCTATCATACACAGTACCGCATCAGATACACAAAAACACACAAGTAATTGTGGCAGCTGTCCTACTTGTGTTTAAACTCCACTTCAGTCATTTTAATTTGTCAGCTTTCTCAGCATGGAGCCGGTGTCTCTGCGGACATGAAACATTGTATGTCATTCTCGCACACGTTGCAGGAGTGCTGGGACAAACACCGGATGAGCGACTAAGAAAACAATTCCCCTGGATGTGCCTGTTGTCTCGCCCTTCCCCTCTCTCTCATGCTCTTTCTGCATCTTTCTGGGGCTGAATCACATTTCTTGCTTCCCTCCAGTGTGTCATATATATAGGTACACGGTCACGTGCGCACGCGTGCACGCGCGCACACACCCGCCGCGGCTCCTCTGACACTCACACGCGGCCTGACAAATCCCCCCTTCTGCCAAAAAGTCGATAAATAAATGCATTGTCTCTTCACTTTCTGCTGTTGGCATCAGCCTGTCTAAATTGTCTGAGAAGGCAGCGGAGTGTGAAATTGAGTTCAGAACTGTACGCCGTGTGAGGTGGCACAAGATGAGCGTATGTTTGCTTATTTATTCATATTGCAGCGGCGTTCAGACGTGGTTTTGCAAGAAGGGGTCAGTTAAACACACTGAGGTGTTGTCGGTGGAAATTTGACAAGTTTAAAGGAAGAGGCTTCGGCAATGGTGTTTTACCCTTGCATTGGGAGCAATAGGTGATTCATCTGAGGGGTAAATGAAGCTTCAAAGTGAAATTGCGCAGTTACAGTGAGTCCACCAACCACCACTTCTTTTATTTTTTATTTTTTCGCCTCAGTCCCCGGGTGCTGTGAACCAGGACGGCTTCTTTTTGACAGTCGCTATCATTGTTCTAAATGCCATCCACACTGAAGCCTCCGTAGGTGCATGCAAAGCGAAAAGGTAATTTTACTTGAATCACTGGGTAGTGATTGAATAACTTCACAGTGATTTGCTCTCTCCTATTTCTGAAAAGATGAATTTCTTTCCCAAAGCCAAAGAGTTCATGCGAGAATAATAGCACCTGCCCACACTAATTTGCCAAGAACAAATGATTTTGCTTGAGAATGTAACTTTTGTGCCGCTTTCCAGAGATTTAATCAGAGGTATTACGCAAACCTTCCCTTCCTCAGCTCTTTTTCTTACCCGTCTGTGATGAATGTGTTGTTACCGGATGATGTATGTTTATAGATTGCCAGGGATAACTGCTGTTTTGAAGAGTTATAGCTTCCCCCTCGCATCAAAGAAAGTGCTTCTGTGTGAAAATCATTCAGGGATTTCAGGTTTGTCTCTCAATTTCACTGAGCACAACACATGATAAATGTGGGTTTGTTTAAAGAAACTTTGTTTCTGACTTTTTTGACAAGGCTTTTTGAATGCCAGCATGCGCCCAAAGCTCTGGCACTTAGTGGGAAAACAATCCACCCATTTACATTTTAACTGCAGTGGTTCAAGCGTCCCGTAATCACCCGTCCCGTAATCGCTGTCACCGTAATCACCATACGGCAGTCAAAAACTGAAATGACAGCACAAATCTTTACATTTTCAGCATTAGCTTTGAGAAGAATGCAGGGGATTAGAAGATCACTAACAGTCTAAGGAGCTTGGAAAGAAAAGCGTCTGGACTTCTTGAGTTGCTTGAAGACGTTTCACCTCTCATCCGAGAAGCTTCTTCAGTTCTAAGGTCAAATGGTGGAGAGTCCCAGATTTAAACCCCGTGGGAGTTTCCCCCCAAAGAGGGACAAAAGGACCCCCTGATGATCCTCTAATCGCCTGAGCCAAGGTGTGAAAGCGGGTGTGGGTCCCAATCAGCCAGAGTTTCAGGTGAGCTCATTGTGAAACCTGGCCCCACCCTATCATGTGATTTCCTGAGGTCAGATGGCCCAGGATGTGAGTGGGCGTTAAGGTGTCTGGGGAGGGATCTCAAAACTGGATTATAGATGGCAGAGAGTTGGTGTCGTAAACCCCCGCCTCTGTTCAAAGATGGTCGCTCACAGTGGACATAGATGGCTTCTTTCACTCCTCTTTCAAACCATCTGTCCTCTCTGTCCAAAATGTGAACATTGGCATCCTCAAAAGAGTGTCCTTTATCCTTAAGATGCAGATGGACTGCTGAGTCTTGTCCTGTGGAGGTGGCTCTTCTGTGTTGTGCCATGCGCTTGTGAAGTGGCTGTTTGGTCTCTCCAATGTAGAGGTCTGGGCATCCCTCGCTGCACTGCACAGCATACACCACATTGTTAAGTTTGTGTTTAGGAGTTCTGTCTTTGGGATGAACCAGTTTCTGTCTGAGCGTGTTGCTGGGTCTGAAGTACACTGGGATGTCGTGCTTGGAGAAAACTCTCCTGAGTTTCTCTGATACACCGGCTACGTAGGGGATGACAATGTTGTTGCGTCTGTCCTTCTTATCCTCCCTCGCTGGTGTCTGATCTTCTTTCCTGTGCATCTTTGCTGACTTTATAAACACCCAATTAGGATAACCGCATGTTTTGAGTGCTTCCTTTATATGTGTGTCTTCAAGCAACTTAAAGAAGTTCAGACACTTTTCTTGCCAAGCTCCTTAAACTACGATGACCTGGATGACTGAGAACCTTCACAGACAAGATCACTAACACAACAATAATTAACCTATTTCCCTTCATCTACAATGAAGTACAGTAACCTAAAAATGGCTATTTTCCCCCAACAGGACTCTATATTTAGACTTGTGGAAAAACTAAGTACACCACATGATTCAACAACTTGTAGAACCACATTTAGCAGCACCGATTTCAAGTAATCGTTTTCTCACACAAATTTTAGCTCACTATTCTACAACACTGCTTCAGTTCATTGAGGTTAGCAGATATTTATATATTCGCAGCTCTCTGAAGGTCCCGCCACAGCATTTCAATCAGGTTGAGGTCTGACCTTTGACCGGGTCTTTGCAACACTTTCATTCTTTTCTTGATTATTTTCTTTTTGAGTCATTCTGTTGTAGATTTGCTGCTGTGCTTGGGATCATTGTCGTGTTGCATGACCCAATTTGGGTCACGCTTTAGCTGGACGGACAGCCTCAGATTTGACTCCAGAATACTTTGTCTTACAGAGGAGTTCATGGTCAAGTCAATGACTGCAAGGTGCCCAGGTCCTGTGGCTGCAAAACCAATCAACTCCACCACTTTGCTGGGCAGCTGTTTGCGCTGATGTGCTGTTCTTGGTTTTAAATGAATGTGACACAATGGATTATGACCAAACATCTCCACTTTGGTCTCATCTGTTCAAAGGACTCTGCTCCAGAAGTCCTGTGGTTTGCTCAGATGTAACTTTGCAAACCTAAACTGTGCTGCCATGTTCTTTCTAGAGAGAAGAGGCTTTCTCCTGACAACCCTCCCAAACAAGCCACGCTTGTTCAGTTTTTTTCTCTAATTGTACTGTCAGTAACTTTAACATTTGATATTCTAACCCACTCTAATAGAGTCTGAGATGTAGCTCCTAGTTTTTTGTGAGAATTGTTGCATAATCTGACACTGGGGTGAATTTTCTGGGGCGTCCCCTCCTGGGAAGCTTTTGGAGTTGTGTTAACATATTCCAGATTAGCAAACTGCCAAATGGTTATCAGTTAGCTGGGAGCAGCTAAGGCATAGACAGTGTAGTCGGCACTGCACAGAATTCAGTGAAAACATGCAGTAGAAGAACATGCATGTAATAATTATTTCAGACGTAATAAGTTGCATTGAAATTTGTCAAAAATATGAATCTTAAAGTTGCCCCTTTCCATTTTCAGTTTTCTAAATTTAAGTGTTTCTCAGCAAAAAGAACAGTGTGTATCCTCGGGGTCACAAACATGTGATTAGCTCCCGTTCGGCTCATTTTTGAAATACCTTAGCTGGATAGTTGGAATTCTGCGCTTCACCGTCATCTTTACATTTCTTATGTGTAATGTGAAGTAACATGACACCACATTGCATGTGCTACCTTTAAAAGAGAGTAATAGCAGGAGTGTTACCTGAATTAATACTGTACTGTTTGTGCCCATCTGTATGTCCAGCCTGTTCTCATTCTCGGGGCGTTGGATGCTGTTATTTTAAAGCCGCTCTCCTCTCCGAGATGAACGAGGTGTCCTTTGGCGTTGTTACCATGATCACCAGAGTTAAAGGGATTAGTGAGCTTTTATTCCTACACTTTAATTTCTTGCTCTAATATTGAACTTCATGTATTGAAGCGGTACACTATAAAGCTTAATAATGACCATACCGACTATACATAAATGGATGAGATAAAAAGCTAATTTTGTGTTAATCTCACCACCTCAAAAACATATTGGCCTATTATCTCTGTTTAGGCATCCTCACCCATTAGCTGAGTAAATACACAATTACTGTCACAGTAATTAACATATTAGTTGGCCCAGTCTCTAATTTAAAGACCTATCTCTTCCATTGTCACATTAGTATGACACCCCAGCTAGCACATTACATTTTTTGTTCTATAGGTTGCCCTTTTCAGAAATGCAGAGCCGCTTTAATGTGCCTAATGATGTAATTAGTCGTTCTTTAGAAATCACTACAGCCGGAGCTCTGAAGCCTGCGCCTGCTTGATTTCCACAAAGTGTCACATTGAATGGAGAATATT
The DNA here is from genome assembly GCF_900408965.1 of Simochromis diagramma. Classification (NCBI taxonomy): domain Eukaryota; kingdom Metazoa; phylum Chordata; class Actinopteri; order Cichliformes; family Cichlidae; genus Simochromis; species Simochromis diagramma. Next base: position 902,927 of record NW_024387416.1, on the reverse strand, counting down.
CGTCTGGGCTGGCTCGAGGCTCGCTTTTGAGGCGTGAACTTGAAAAGTGGAGAGCACATAATGAACGCAAACATGAAAAGCTGCCTCTGGGGCATACGGTTGTATATTATAGATTTGAATTGTATTGATCTGTTTACTAACTGCTGCTAGTGTAAGAAAATTAGGTTTGCCAGAAAAAGCCCTGCCCATAAAAGTCACGCCGTCTCTGACAGAATTCAGTTCTGCGACAATCGCTCGTGGGTTTTTTTGTGTGTGTTTTTTGTTTAAAGTCTCTCTGTGTGCCGCTGGTGTAACTTCGCTGAGTACTGATGACGGGGTGTCAATCGGTAATTATCAGTACATTCATTCCAACCATTTCTAGTGTTACTTCTCGTCCAACTTCAAAGTCACTGAATTTAAAGTCGAGTCCGTGTTCGTTGTGATGTCTTTGAGTCCCTGAAAGCCATCAGCTCCATAGACACTGTGCCATTATACTAGTGCCAGCCAGCAATTCCCTTGAAGTTTTCTTAAATCAATATTTCAGCGCTGAATGACAAACTCGTCCTTAAACAAAAATAATTTTCCTTGACAACCTGAACAAGCGTTAAGCCGGCTGCAGAAGGTTGGCCCTCCTAAGAGCCCATTAAAAGTGTTTTAATGAGAGGAGAGTGGAAGGCAGCGGTAGACCCCCTACTAGCTTTTGATACAATGCACTGTTACCTCATTAAATCCTGATGATGTTCAGCGGTATTCCAGGAGCGTTGTGAGACCCATGTGTTACTCTGTGGATGCTCAGTCGCCATGGGGGCACTGCTGGGGGGCTGCGGGTACCAGCTGGACTTGGCACCCAAGCTTAGCCCTAGATGGTGGATAATGGCATCGCTGCTTCTTGTTCACATCACATGTCACTTTAAACTGCTTGGTAATGGCTTTTATGGGCTGCCATGAATTGGGCAATAAAGGGAGGCATGTGGCAACCATAACAGAATAGTAAGTTAGCTGGGTTGTTGGCCTGCTCATTGTCACAGTTTTATACTGCCTAAAATGTTTTTCTGTCATGTGCATTCCCGTTACTGCTCGATGAATCTGCCATATGATGCTCGGGTACATACATGTGCAAGGTGTTTTGTTACCTCTGTCAAGGAAGTTGTTTCTCTGTCTGAAACACGATAACTCCTGAAGTTTTGAATGAATTCCAAAGAAACTTTGTAGAGGTGTAGAGTGGGGTCATGTTGACTTCCATTAAAATTTGGCTGAGGTCTTCAAGGACAAAAAGCCTTATAACTTAGAAACCATGATTCCTACATGATTGTGTGTAAAATGCCACATAACGTTTTAAAATATCATATCCATGTGGTCACATGTGACCTCTGACCTCCCCTTCAAGGTTAATAGATCATGGTCAAAGTGATAACGATGCTATTTAAGAGTTATGTAAGACTATGTTTGTTACTTATTGACAACGTGTAGACATATAGGCGAGGATATATGTGGATTCCAAATATCACATTATATTTGACATCCATGTCACATTTGACCTCTGACCTCACTTTTATGTTTCACATCTGCCTTTCTCTCAAGTACACCCCAAGATCTTTAAAGGAAGTATCATCTAGAGAAAGACAATGAGTTGTCTGGTTAGTTAGAAATATACTGTAGTATAATACTATATAATGACTTCATGTTATTCATATCCACTTATTTACCGCTCCAGTTGTGTGCCCCCCCCCCCACACACACCACCACCACTTTAGTGTTTCCAGTCAAAATTGACCGGTTTGTTTTAACAGCTCTTACATTAGCATAACAAACATTTTTCAGCACCACATTCAGTTCAGTGGGTGGTTCAATGAGTTGTTCAGTGGGTCGTTCAGTGGGTCGTTCATTGGGCCATTCAGGGGGTCAGAGGCCAAAGAGTGGGGGCGGGGGGACTCCCATTCATTTCCTGTGCCGGTCACTTTCGACTGGGAACACCACATGTGTAACAAGGTTGATAAAGCACTCAAAAGTCAATGAAAAGAGGTGATCATCACTTTTATATGTTCAAGTGCATAAGTGTGGAGGATGTAATAAGGCCTTGAGGCAATCAGATCTAAAACACAATATTTCTGAGTGTTTTAAGTTGTAAATCGGACAGATTTGCCCTGAACGCGACAGGAAGGTTACATATCAATCCCTATTATCAATGACCTGCTCCTACATAATGTTTGCGTGCCGAGCATCCGTCATGCTTCCCTTATCTGATTTTTACTGCTGTAATCGTAGCAGTACCTTGGATTTTCAAGTTGCAAAATTTCAAAATTAATTAATTAAAATTAATTAAATCAATCTTTATTTATAAGAAGAAAAGAAAATATCTACGCTCTCCAGTAAAGTCACTAATTAAATCATTACTGGTACAGTCAGAGGGTTTTAAGAGTCACATAAGTGGATACGTGCACATCATCCATGCAGGTTCAAACAGTTTCCATTGATTACAGAATAAATGCACATATTAAATATATGGAAGGTACATTTATAACCATTAGTGTTCTAGCAACACCTACACAATCGCAATAAAGATACTTTGTTTCAATATAAGAGAGAGTAAAATAGTTGATATTTCAGAAGAATTAGACAATATGAGTCAGGGACTGAAATCCAAAATTAATCTTATGGGGCAAAGAGTTATTGGCTCTGGTGAACAACGAGCTATTAACATTAGAGAGTCCAAAGTTCTGTCCTGATTCAGAGGTCTGATATATCAACAAGAATGAGCACTGCAAACCAGTCAACAACAGATTATTATAGAAATAAATCTCCTGGTGTCACTGAATCAATTTTTTAATATATATTCAACTTGTATAGGAGACCTTATTTTAGAGCAAATCAAATAATTTCCTCTCCTGATGGCAGTTATAATGTACACGGCATGTGTACATAGCTTACAAAGCGTGCTTTCATGTGCAAGTGTCATTTTTTGTCACCTCCCACATCCATTTCAAAAAGTTGTCGTTACGCACGGTAACAGCGATGTTATTTATATGATAAAATGCCCACTAAAAATACGGCCTTCATTTTGCTGTCAAAAACTCGGCCATGTTTAAAACCTTGCATTGCTGAACGTAGAAGTAGTGTTTTATAATGTACACATATAAGGAGATTTAACAGAAGATGATCCTTTGTATATATGAGGACTTAATAAAATCAGTTGTTGACTTTCTGTCACATTTTTTGTTGTTTTTGTTTCATTTTTTTTGGTTTGTTTGCTTTTTCAAGAAATTTGATTCCTATGAAGTCGTTGTCTTGTGTGAAGACAGTAAATTTATAGCTGGATCCTCTCTTCTTTAGATCAGGGGAAGCACCACCCCTTGTTTTAAAGGAAGAGTTTCACATTTAAATTCAACAGCAGATTTAGACCAGTCCCTTGCGCACAGAGATTTCTCCAAATTCTCTGAATCTTTTGATCTGACGAACAAGATGAGCAACTAATCTCAATGTTAGAAGCATTTTTATTTCAGTTTATGGGTTATATTCCTTTTCTTTCCCATCTATTCATCCATTTTCTTAACTGTTTGTCCATGTCAGGGTCACAGGGATGTTTTAACCAGCAGACTTTAGACAGGTCACCATTCAATTCGACTTCTTTAAATTCCAGCTTTATTCGTGAAGTGATTGATTTTCACCACTTGTTCTCGTCTATACGACCTGCATCTTTAATTGACCTCATGTCAAGATCAAGGACAACTGTTTAAGGAAAAAGCATTGAAAGTAGCAGACTATTCGACTGCTGCAGATGCTTACTCTTTTTTTTTCCCTGCCTGAAGAATGGATGTTTTAATACGTGAATTATTAAAACGAAGTTTCCAATAAAAGGTAATCTTATTGGAAACTGCACAAATTTGGTGCCATCTTGCCTTGTATTGTGCGCGTTTGAAGTGCTTTTACAAGTGGTTTGAAGTGATGTACTGTATGGTAAAAAGGTAAAAAGAACAAACAAACTGAAAAGTACTGTTCAGAATAGTTTGGCAACCTAGTAATATGAAGCATCTGAAGACAATCCCACGAGGTTGTTAGAGCAGCGTGGTTGGAAAGTTATAAAACTACACGCCAGTGGTTAAAAAAACAAAATAAGAAAGTAAATTGCAATTTGAAATGTAATTTTCAAGTTTCTCAGTGTAGGCTACAAGTAAATTTAACTTTGATTATGTTTTCCCAAATGTGATAACAGAACTAATGGAGAAATATTAATACCTTTTTAATCATGCATAAAGAGGAAGGGTTTTTGTACGCCTTCATTTTTGGGCTTTGTTAATAACAAAATAGCGTTTTTATTTCGAATATGTAAACCAGCCCCTCAAATTAAGAGCTTCTCAGCTCGAAGCAAAGCCACAGCTGAAAATAAGCATGAGCAAATCATGTCACTGTTATGAGCCTATATTGTTTTTCAATTTGAATTAGTGCCTAAATGAAGCATTATGATACATGCACACAACCTCTCGGTTTATTATCCCGGGCTTTTTTGCAGTCGGTGTTGTTTTAATCACATTGAAGCATGGTTTAAGCAGAACGGGGAAACAAAAGCGGATTCTAATTTTAAGAGCTTTTCCTTTTTCATTTGTCTCCACCACGAGGTATATTTTATGGCTCTTTATGTATGTGTGTGTATGTGCGTCGGAGTGCTGAACGCCACGCCACCGTGTGTCTTGAGAGACTCCATAGGCTTTGCAGCGGGGCTGCTATTGGCGAGATAGAAATGTAATTTGCCTTTAACAGTCACACTTCTTCAGTACAGGAATAACAGATCAGGTCTGTTTGTTTTTGTAGTTTCACCCAGCCCCAGATGCATGAGGATATCATACAGAGATATTGAAATACAGCAGGTTGGTGGGGGGGAGTAATGGAAACATGAGGCAATGTGCTGCACGAATATTATTTCCTTAGTAAGAAATAAGGCCACCTTTTGCCTCCAGAGCAGCTTCATTCTTCCTTGTAATGTCATACAAGCACTGAACTGTGTATGCAGTGGGAAGTTTGAAGCATCCCTCAGAAAGGAAAAACCTCCAGTTATTTGAGTGATGAAGGAGGCGGAAATCTGCACTGCACTCTGCGCTCCAGAAATTCCCATAAAGGATTACTCCAGTGTGATTGGAGTGCTGGCTTATTTCCTGTCTTCCTCTACTGGCTTACATCACTCATATTTTTTCCAGCTTGTATCTTGTTATATTTGCTGGTACTGACTTTTTTTGTTTTTTAGAAGTGGAATAATTAGAGATGAGTAGAGACTATTCTGAGTAGACAAAAAAACAGTTGATGCTAGTTATGGGGAAAAAAAATCTGGTTAGTATTCCTGTTTTTTATGGACTGCAGCTGGAGGTTATGGCTGTGTTAGTGGAGGATGCAAGTTTAAATACAGCCACTGGGAATCTGGATATTTTTCCTTTTTGGAAAGCAAAATATGCAAGTCATGCTTTTAATCTCCTTTATATCCTATGCTTACAATTTTTTGTAAGTGTGCACATTTAACAGATAATAGCTTCTCGTTTTTCTTGTCTTATTTAATTTTGCTTCCACACTAAAAGCACAGTCAGCTGCCATCAGTAGAGGGCATCCCACATAGAGTGTATATACTCACGGTTGAGCCTCACATCGCTTAACACTACCCTTCAGAGCACCTACGCATCAGAAATAAAAGTGAGGTAGTGAAACAATGATCAACAGCGTATAACACCTGAGGTTTGTTATGTTTATTGTCTACAGGTTTTCAAGGTTAATGTCACCTGAGCTCACAGTTTGAGTCTGTACCAGTCTTTGCTTAAGGCTACAGTCACCGCAGGGACAACAGCGTCTGGAGACTGTGGCACGACCAAAGTTACTGCAGCCTTTGTGCAATCAAGTGATCAAGTAGTCTGAGTGGTTTATATAAAAGTCGCCATCTTCAAACCTGCTTTGGTGCATCAGATAGGCAGTTATCAAACACTGAAATTCTGATAATGATATGTTGATCTCAGTAAATAGAACAAGATGCTTCCTTCCCTGTGCGCAGTTTTATAGAAGCGGGTTGAAGAAAGACGGTTTTCTTAGGAACCTACTGTAGTGTAATGTTAACTCTTTCTTCTGCACATTTATTATTGCTACTGTTTTAGTTGTTTTTTTATTGGTTTGTTTGTTGTTTTTGTTTTTTGATTGATTGATTGACTGAGTGCATTTTGACATTATTTCATATTAAAGATGGACAGCACAGCTGGATGTGGGATTTAATTGTGGCACAGTAAAATGTTTGTATTGTTGGACTTAATTGCGAGTGTCTAAAGTGGAAGTCTGAGACTGGGCATTTTGTGCATATTAGTTTAACTAACCCTAAATCTAATATATTGTAACATTTAGATGCTAATGTAACACGCTAACACAATCCAGTGTAATGTAATACATGTTATTTTGGCGAGTGAAGCAAAAGAAAGAAAGAAACATGAATGCTGCTCTGTGCTGAGAAAAGACATGTGGAGATGTTCTCATTGTGTACTGATCTCTGTGTGGAAATGTCACTAAAAGCCTGAAACACTCAAACCCACTCTGCTCACTAAAAAAAAGGGAAACAAGACGTATCCTTGCAGCTTCCTGCATCAGGATTCTCCTTTCTTGCCATCCACGCTCTGTTCTGCCACATTTCAATAAAATACCAGTATTATTGCAGAGAAGCAATATGAGGGGCGATGGCCGTGTGACTGAGGACTTATAGCTGGTTTACTGCTAAGAAGCTACATTCAAATAGTTTCTAAAAGTGGATGGTGGATAATGAAAGGCTCAGACATGGACAGCATGCTGTTGGCTGTTTTGTGGAGAACTCCTTTGAGGCTTGAGTCGTGCATTTTGACAATCTTATTTACTGCTGACTAGCTAGCTTGATTAGCTAGAAGCATGCGTGAGTCACTGTAATACTGAAAAGTGTGCTAGTGTAAGTTTGCACAAACAGTTTTAAAAACAAACTTTCCCTGCCGTAAAGACTGAATAGCAGTGTCCTTGCCTTTTTTTGAGTGAAAATTGGCACCCACTTCGTTCATGTAAAACTTTTTAAAGACTTAAAATAGCAAAGGGAAAAAAATCATCCCTCTGACCAGAAAAAAAATAGCTGTACAAATCAGTTTCTTTTGTACCGGGCTGGAGAGACTCCCTTTTTGAAGCCAGCAAACATCTTACATCTATTTTGGTTTCATTTTTTAGCACTGGAGGTGAAATGTTCTCTGAGGCAGTTTTTAAGGGTAGAGGTTGTTCTGGTAGAAATAATAAATACTTCATATAGCAAAGTAAAGACCAGTAGAATTTTAGCAGAAATATAAAATACATTTGAGCAACGAAACTCAAAACTGAGAAACTAAGCATTATAATGAATAATTATGCATATACTGGATGTAGATGCAGATTTAAACAGTTTTGGTCAAGTTACTTGAAAATAGTAATTAGTTATTTTATTACTTAGTTACTTTTTTAAAAACATGACACACAACCTGAATACGTTGTAAAGCAAGAGACCTTTCAGCTCAATTCTATTTTTTTGCACAATCCATCATAAAATGTAATCAAATGAATTAGTTTTAATATTTTAACTTTATTGCAAATTATATGCAACAGTCTTTGACTTGAAGAAATTTGTTTAACATTTAAACCTGTTTTCTGCATATTCCAGCATCTAAAATAAAATTATGTTTTGTGTTTACACTCTTTTAATCAGATGCAAGTAAAACGCAGCAAAAAATAATTAAAATCAAAGATTCAGCAGCACTAAGTCCTGTCGGTCTTAAGCCTTTTTTCACTTTATTATCAGGAGTGGGGCCGGTGGAGGTTTTGCCCGGTGCTGAGGCGGTCATGTAAGGGGGGAGGGTATCCGGGGGTTCCTCTGTGAATTTCTCATTCCTGTGGCAGCGTGCTCGGCGCTTGCTCAGATTTGAAGTGAAATTTTTCGCTGTAGAAAGAAGTTTCCTTCCCACGCAGAGTGTCCAGCGTTCGCTAATGTTTTTGTCGCTTTTTACAGAATCAAACTCAAAGTAATGTCAGTACTTCCGAGCTTTAAACGCTGCACAGTCTTAAGTTCTCCCGCGCTCCATATGTAGATCTACACACGTCTGTTGCTACCATGGACGTCACACGCTTGTACGTCATTGTCATGAGTCACACTCACAAACAAAACCACGGTTTAGTAACGCAGTCATGCAGAATGCTTACAGGAAAGTAACAGTAATCTAATTACTTTTTTGCGATAGGAATCCCTTCTTTACTTGTTACTTGAAAAAAGTAATCGGATTACGCATTACTGCCCATCTCCAGATTTAAATACTGCAGAACTCGCAGTAAATTATGTTCCATTTGTAGCACTTTCACTTTGATAGTCCACCTTAAGAGGGAAGTTGTGTTGAAGTCACAGTAAGAAACTTACAGTCCCATGGAACTAAGCTTTGCTTTTATTCACTAATTACTTTCATTTTTAGTAGCTGTTTGATTAGCTTTACTTGGTTATGTCTAGAAAAACATTAACATAAACATAAACCTAGTCGCTGTGTTCAACGCAGACCTGAAAAGCTGAAGTGCTTTCACGTTATTTGCTTATTCACATAGTGATCTTCATCTATATCTCAGTTATATACACAATCAGTTTCATGGGTAATCGCTGCAGAAATTCAAAAGGTTCACAAACTTTTTCTTGAGACCGCCTCATAGTTGGAGTCGGGCTTGTGAGTTAATTCTTAATTCCCCTGTTTACATGCATAAAGCTGTCGCCATTTGACAACAGCCATTTGCCACTTTGGCATTTGTTGCAGCAATTACATATGACTCTCCTATTTATTCCCGTTGCTTTTCAGTCATCTGGACAAAGACAGAAGGAGTCATTTTTCATACCCTTCTGCATGCCGACTTACTCACTGTCACAGGGACCGTTTGTAATTAGACTACTATTACTGTCTGCCAAATTATTGGTTGTTTTTCCTTCAGAAGCTCCAAACCATCATATGCTTATATTTGCCAGCGAGAAACTGAAACCACTTTGTCCATACTGGAAGAGATGCATAATTGGTATTGTGAATTTCATTTGAAATGTGTAATTTGGCCGGGAACCTGTTCCTGGCTGCTGGAGATTTGATAAGCCTCCTGCCCTTTTGTCAAGTTGAACAGACTGTAAAGGCAGCGAGATGTGCCCCAGGGACCAATGAACAGCTAAACAGATGACATGAATCCGAGCAAGAGTTCCAATGAACTTTCCTTGAACTAGAGAGGACCGGTGATCCATGGCCATGCATGTATCTCTCTTTTCCACACTCTTCCCTCTTTCTTTTTTTCCCGCCCCGTGACTATAACTACCCTATCTGCTACCCCACCCTATTTCTCTTTCTATTCATTTTCTCGAGCACTTTCTCGGAAGGAGCCAATGCAGTAGTAGTTCTTAAGCTAAAGTCACTAACAAGGCGCTGTCACAGTGCAGTGCCACTTCACTGCTTCCCCATCATGTGGGATTTTGGTCTGAAAGACGGCAGTTCATTTTCCAATGTGTGGGCTTTCACTCCTAACATCCCCTCCTCGATCTCCCATTGTGACTGACCAGGAGCGTTTCAAGGCTATCGGTTTGATTTATCCACTCTTCTTGGACAGTAAGCAAATGTTTTGCAGTTTGCCAGTATTGCAAAATTCATGTGAAACTATGTACTTTCAGTGATCCTGCAATCATATCAAAACAGCTAAATTAAAATCTGATCTTGATGATTTTAAGTGAGGTTCTAGTAGCCTCTCACTCAATCGCTGACCTAAAACTGAGATGGAATGAATGCAGACATTAAAAACTCCTGGATGATGGTATGTATGCATTGTAGTGGTGGAGCAATGTGGCTTCAGTACCTCACTTTTTCTTCTTACTTGACATAATCCTAAGTCTATTTTTCACAGGGGCTTTGGTAGATCAAGGTCATTGCGACATTCAGTTGTGAAGACATGTCATATGAAATTGCTGGCTTTCATTTATTCACAGTCTTACTGTACACATCTGTGTATCACCAACAGGGGGCAGTGTAGCAGTTAATAATGATGCCTGCTCTTACTTTGTAGCCACATAGCCTGTCCTTTCAGTTATACAAAGGAGCAGGGGAGCATTGATTTACATACATTAGAGGTGCCTTTAAAATACTTTTCAAAAACGTTTAATCTCCCCGTCGGCTCTAAATTTCATTTTTTGCCTTTATGAGAGAAAAAAAGACCAAATTTTATTTTTCCGCCTTTCAAATATTAGATATACCTGTTGTTGTGATTCAGTAAGTGCAGACTAATGTCTAAAATGAACCAAACACCCTTTAAAACAAGTCACACGTTTACTTTACATTTCTAAAACATTACTATAACATTTTTATCATGAAGAAATAGTTGTAAAAAGGTTTGTTTAATATGTTTTTCATTCTCAAACAGTGGATCTGTTGTTCAGTGGACTTTGAAGTTCACATATGTGTGTTTTCCCCGAGGCAGCTGGGAACTTCTGCTGGGAACTTGCATACAAGTTGATGCTTCAACCTCCAAAATTCATACTGAATTTCTTTATATTACATTACTTTTTGAAGACAGCATTTATTTACTTGTTTGTGTTATTCTTCGTCTTGAAATGACCGCAGTAAAAAGGCTAAAGTACACTGTGTTGTGAAACAACATTACCACTTACCTAACCTGCCGTGCTTATTTTGACTTGCCTTATTTTTTGAGTTTTGCAAAAGACCTTGAATTCCCTCCATCTGTTCAACCCATTTTCTTCCCAGCAGTATAAAATTTTGACCAGTGTGTTAAATAATCCACATTTTTTTCAACAACAGGTAGCAGGCGATGAATTAGCAGCAATATCGACATGCCTCTGGCACAGCTCTGTACGTTAAAGAAAGGCAGTAATAAAAAGCGACAGATTAACAATAGAGCAGCGAAGCAAACTAATTAGAGCAGAGATCCAAAACAAATATGTTGCGGCCAAAATAGTAAAGCTTTGTTATTATGAATAAATAATGATGACATTTTGTTACACTGTTAAGAAAATACTGAAAATTTGACTGAAAAAAAGTTTTTGTCAGTTTGTTTTGTTATTTGTTATAGAAGCTTTTGGACTTTCCCTTAAATGGTAAATAGTAAAATTCAATGTGTGGTTAGAAAATATGGTTACATAGTTACATGGAAATTTTTAAAATGGGACATTTTACTACTTTAAAAGATTTTTTGCCAATCTTGTTTTCCAGTGCTGTACTTTAATTGTTAAAGAATTCGTACGTCCCTGCTGACCTGTACAAACTAAACATTACTTTTGCATTTGGAAAGTTCACTGGCACCTTCTTCAATGCCTGTTGACTAATATTCCACTTTCCGTGATGATTTTGGTTACAATTTCAAAGCAACGTCGGTGCTTTCTGCCTTGTCTAGTGACTTGCACACAACTACAACTGAAGCAGACATCTTGGCTACAACCTTTACTCCTAAGAATGTAGGAGAACACTTCCCCTGATGATTTGTTGGCATGAGAAATCTACACCTGTCAGTGCTAATATTTAATGTAAGCAGTCCCTCAGGGTGAAAATGTCATACTTGTTTGCAAGTCCTCAAGTGTTTCACAGTTTGCTGAATCCAGGGAGCAAAGGCCTGGAGAAATGTTGAACTGGTACAATATTTTCTCATAATACTGCCTGTCAGCCACAAACAGTGTATTAATTATGCTGTAATGCTAAATGAATAGATAATGAAGTATCACCTTAGTGTCTAGCTTCACATTCAGTCTTCCATGCACCGCAAGCTTACTGCAATTATTAATCTGACGTAAATCGTAATTACGAACTGAGTACTGAGTGGAGTTTTCAGGGTACCACAGCAGGCAGATTATTCACTACCTGCCCATTAGCATCTTAATTGTTCCTAATTGTTGTCAAGTAACTTTAATTATCTACAAATAAGCCATTGCACACAATAGGCTACAGCCATACATTCATCTTTTTTTTTTCTTTTAGCAGATTAAAGGTTGTTTAAAAGTTGCACTCTTCAGAGATTTATAGTTTTCATGCTAAAAACCTTCACTGGTGCAATATGACAGCTGCATTGTGGGCTCCTGTGTATCTTTTGAATGAGCTTAGTTGTTTAAGATAGTTAGGATATTAAAATAAGTGAGTTTGCAATAATCCCACTAACAGCTGATCGTGGAATATCTAGGAGGGGGGGGAAACTGCAGTGGAAGAGTTTAGGAAGTGGACTGCCATAAAGCTGCAGAGGTTCCAAACCTCCTCTGGTATTAACATCAGCACAAATTCTGTGTGCTGGGAGCTTCGTGATATGGGTTTCCATGACCAAGCAGCTCCTAAAAAGAGGTGCAATGTGCAGGCGGCCCAGTCATTTTGTCCATATCGTCCTTATATCTTGATTGGCAATCTGTATAGTTAGAAATACAAGTTGTTTTTTGCTTGGAATTAATCTTCTTGGTATAACCCAAATGTACCAATTCCATTATTGGTTGAATAATTCCAGGTGTCATATACTGATGTTTTGTTAGAGAGAGATCTCCCTGTTTGTCACATAATAGAAACTGTCTTGTATTAATACACTGACACGGTGAAAAGGTTGGACAGTGGGAACCAGTGACTATAAACTGGGCTCACATAAAAACTGTCAGAACAGGATTATACTATTTTTTGTATATTGTTTGTTTTTGGGGTTTTATTCTTATCAGTGATGTTGATAATTTCATATTTAATCATCCATTAGCTACACAAACATTATGATATTTTGTTTTTTGAAAATTCCAAAACTTAAAACTTACACCTCGAGCAGTCACACTGTAAAAAAATAAAAAGAAAACTACACATATATGGACCGAGTTGTGGAGAGACATTTATGATATGTTCTAACATATGTCTAAAACACCATGGAAATGCCAAAATAGTCGTGTTAATTTAACCAGGCTAAAACCAATTAAAGCACTGCATTGACGTAGGCTTAACCTGGGGGGTCATTCTCACTGCAACACAATTAGCGGTGTGTATAGGTGGAATCCGGTTAAGCTCCGTGTCACAACACTAGTGTGCCCTAGAAGATGATGTATCAGCACTATCTTCTATCTAGACTTCATAGTCCAGCAGGCCAAGTTAGCAAGATAAACAAGCACTATAGAATTTAACATATCTCCTAACCCTTTTCTTTCAGCAAAATCAAGCAACTCTGATATTAAGCTGCTGGAAGGTATGTAACTGTAGTTCTTGAAAAGGTGGCGTATGTATTGAAGATACTGAAAAAGTATAATTTGACTTATTCACAGTGACATCATCTGACGTCTGGTTTCTGAAGTCTAGTTTTAAGTCCTAGATTTAAGCATTTCAGCAGCTGCCATGTTAGTTTTTGAGCTAGAAGATTTCTTATCCAGAAAGTTACATCCCTAACTATTATCTCTAATTGTGATTAGATTGGGAGCAATTGTGAAATACTTTTTCTTTTCTTTTTAATCAACTCACAGGATGCCTAATGAAGCAACTGAGCATCAGTGGGATGATATTGTTGTGAGAGTACCGCGTGGGTGTGGGGAAACTGGCTAACACACTCCCTTTCCTGCCATGAGAAGCTCCATTTAAGGGATTAAGGTCACACTTTTCCTTATCTGTAGTCCAGAGTTCTCGCTTTAGCCAGCTGGTTCTCACAGATGAGATCTGGACGTTACTATTTTCAACAGGTAGACTGGCTGTTGATATCCCCGAGCTTCATATCCCTCTTATCCTGAGCCTCAAAATAGGATAACAAACTGGACATAAAGAAGGACCTTGTCTAACCCAAAAATCCTACTTTATCGCTGAGACATGGCTAAATTTTCTTTAGGGCGCATTGCAGTCTGCACATAGAAAACATTCTGTCTTTAGGCTATTGAGGTGAATAATGAAAAAGTCCCCAGAAGAACCTTTAATGGGGAAAATGTGGACCAAATCCCAGGGAGAGCAACAGAGGAGAGATTGCAAATTTTGTGTGTGGAATAGAGCGACATAGTAAATTTGTAGTATAAACAAGTAGAACAACAAAATAAATGAAGAATGTGAGGATCCAATAAACAAGTTACTGCATAAAAACAGGAAAAACCTGATTGGATACATCATGGTCACTTCTATCAGGATTCAGTGTATTTCTGTCTTTTACATCTGTGTAATGGATGGACGGACACCTGTGTATGTGCTCGATGTCTGAAACAACTTTCGGTGCAATTAAAGCATTTAATTGATTTTTCAAGCCATTAATGCAAATCAGTGCATTAGGAACAACATCAAAAACAACAACAAAAGGCAAAACAAAAGTCCTGAGAGGGAAAAAAAACAGGTTTAGTGTCTTTCCACACCTTTCGCTTTAATAACGAGGCAGTAATAATAGGGTTGCTTTCGTGAAAGTGGCTAAGGGCTCGTTTGAGAGTAAATGTTACATAGATTAATAGAGTCCATAAAATTCAGGATTTCTGAGGCCTTTATTGATGTGTGAGAGCAGCAAATTTTTTTGTTACTGAGAAAAGTAAATGAGATGTGCTGTTGTGGTTACACATCTTTTTCTAATACTAAAATATCTCAGGGATTCAGGGTGGAGCTAAACTTTTTACACTAGTAGAAAGGACAGTTCAGCTGCTCCTAATCACTCAAGATCAAAGTGGCACACGATGCAAAATGAGTTTGATATTCCTGGTTTAATGTCTGCTACAATACTGGAATGATGCAAAAGGGTTGCAGTCTGCATTTGCATCCACAGATTTGCATTCACAGTGTTCCAGTTTCAACCAGTTCTCATGCTTGGCCATCAAATGCTGCACCGAGTACTGTGACAAGCAGCTACTCTTAACCCCTAAGCATTAGCAGTAGCCACAGCTGAGCTATTTCAATAAAGCTGGAGTTAATCTGTCACTTTAATGACGTTGGTTATTGACTTTGTCATTTCATGAAACTGCCATTTGGTCTATAGATGCTTCAACCATGTTTACAGGATTGGTTTGGATATAAAACAACGAAGTAATAAAGACTGGAAGAAAGGAAGGATGTATAACTATAGCTGCAACTATTCATGAATACAGCTTTAAACATTAAACTTTAAACTGCTGTGAATTTTCCCATTTTCCTGGGATTGTGTGAACACATAGTTACTGTAGATGCTGCATTTTCCTGGCACCATCTCCCATGAAGCTTGCTTCTGCCTGGAATTTCGAGTGCTGATTTAACGATGAATAATATCCATTCTCAGCATCTGCTGGTTCAGACATCTCATGCGTGGACATTTCTCTTGTGGTTCACTAGTAATCACTTTATGTTTAAAACCAGTCTGATTTCACAAGGTCTTCAGCTAATTCCGAAATTGCCTTTGTTTACATCAAAACTGTAGCTGCAGGACATTTTTCATCTTCTCATTTGCAACCTTGTTGACATTGGTGAAAGTCAAATTAACCTTCTGACGGGACATTCATGCAGAATAATACGTCCAATAGCTCCAGCATGAATATGTTTCCCTTCCTATTCATGTTTAAAACATGCTTATTTCTTCAGCATTGTGCATGTGATTGAATTCAAATTGCTTTATAGTTCATAAATGGAAAGTACCAAGGCTATTGCAGAGCTCTCATCGCTTTGCCAAAATATTTCTTAAAGAAGGCTGCACTTCAGGTACAAATTAATGTGTTTAATGCTCAGCCATGTGGTATTTAGATAGGCTTCTTTTTGCATGTAATTAAACTAATGGTCATTATCTAGCGTGTCATTGCTTTGAAAAGTGCATGGGCACCTCACTTAAGAGTTCTACTAAGTGACATAATGGAGATTATCCAACCTCCTCTTTGTCGTTTCTGTGTTTAAAGCTTTGTGGACAAGTTCATAAATCACCCAGTTAGCTAATGTGGATATCCTTTTTGGAGAAAATGACTATGGATTTGGAGGTGATGTGATTGCCGAATGAAAATAAGCACATTTGTCATTGTTATCATTCAGACTGGTGCTGCCCCCTGAGAATGCTATTCAGAAAATGATGAGACCACGGGGACCTAAATAGGCTGGGCGAGCTGAGGTAAATGGGAAATGCACTTAAATTCAGCCATTACATCTGTTAGCTCTTCTTTTTAGGCATCTTCAGTGCGGCTGGATAAATGGTTACATAATGGAACATGTGAAGAAAAGGTCAGTAAATAATTTTAAGCGCCGAGTTTCCATAGGTGACGGCAGGAGAGATATCAGCAAATCACCCCGAGATTACACATTTCAAAGAGCGTTTGCTTCAGTCAGAACTGTATCACCATGCACATTGCCGACTGCATCCAAGAAGCTTTCAAGTTTCCTACTTGAAAGAGGCTGGTTGGAACCAAAGTATTTGACAGTTGTATAATTTGGAAACTAGAAGGCGTAGGCTGCTTTAAACACCTCCAGTGTCAGCATTTTTTAAACATGTGCTCCTCTTGCTTGTGGCAGAAAAGGCAAAGTTTACCATGCGCTGTTATGTGTGATCATAAACGGAAGCAGTTGCATTTAATATAAGGATGATGCAGAAATAGCTATAAATCTGGATGTTTAATAGGCAAGGCAAGTTTATTTATATAGCACAATTCAACAGCAAGGTGATTCAGAGTGCGTTACAGAGACATTAAAAAACATAAACAAATAAAAAGCATGATTTAAAATGGAAAAAAAGAGAAAGGAACAGTAGATAAAATCAGTAGTTATAATGTAAGTTTTGAAATTTAAGCTTAAAAGTAAAACAGTGTGGATTTGGTGCTTTATTCAAATGCAGCTGAGAACAGGTGAGTCTTCAACCTGGATTTAAATAAATTGAGTGTTTCAGCTGATCGGAGGCTTTCCGGGAGTTTGTTCCAGATATATAATAATAATGGATTGCATTTATATAGCGATTGTCGAGACCCTCAAAGCGCTTTACAATTCCACTATTCATTCACTCTCACATTCACACACTGGTGGAGGCAGCTACAGTTGTAGCCACAGCTGCCCTGGGGCAGACTGACAGAAGCAAGGCTGCCATATTGCACCATCGGCCCCTCTGGCCATCACCAGTAGTCGACGTGTCTTGCCCAAGGACACAATGACCAAGACAGATAGAGCTGGGGATCGAACCGGCAACCTTCCGGTTATAAAATGAGCTTCCCAAACCCCTGAACCACAGTCACCCCATAACCACGGCTGCCCCATATGGAGCATAAAAGCTGAATGCAGCTTCTCCGTGTCTGGTTCTGACTCTGGGAACTGATAAAAGACCGGATCCAGATGACCTGAGGGATCTGGAAGGTTCATACTGGGTCAGGAGGTCACTGATGTATTTTGGTCCTAAACCATTCAGAGCTTTATAGACCAGCATCAGAACTTTAAAGTCTATCCTCTGACGGACAGGCAGCCAGTGTAAAGACCTCAGAGCTGGACTGATGTGGTCCACTTTTTTGGTCTTAGTGAGGACTCGAGCAGCAGAGTTCTGAATGAGCTGTAGTTGTCTGACTGATTTTTTAGGTAGACCTGTAAAGATGCTGTTACAGTAATCAAGCCTACTAAAGATGAATGCATGGACTAGTTTTTCCAGGTCCTGTTGAGACATCAGATCTTTTATCCTTGATATATTCTTGAGGTGATAGTAAGCTGATTTTGTTATTGTCTTAATGTGTTTTTCTAAGTTTAGGTCTGCGTCCATCACTACACCCAAATTTTTCGCCTCGTTGGTAGTTTTTAGGTGTATAGATTGAAGTTCTCTGGTGACCTGTAATCATTTTTCGTTGGCTCCAAAGACTATTACTTCAGTTTGGTTTTTGTTTAGCTTAAATCAGCTAGCACAACTAACAGGTCAGCACTTCTATGGCAGTCCATCAGTTAGTTACAGTAGGAAAACGTGGTATTGTAGTCACACTGGCGAAAACAGTGGTTGGAGACTGCTGCAAGACTTTAACTGTCCTTTCAAAGATATGGACCAGGCCTGGGACCAGTCGTCAGCTGCTGTCTTCAGACAAAGGTTGGTGGGTCAACAAGGCGGTAAAACAAGAGTCAGTGTGCTATTAGTCTATCAGCTTGCAATTAAATAGAATCAAGCTGGCAATTAGATGAAATATGATGATAATACAGCGACTGACTTTGGTAATTTGCCAAAAAATTGTAAATCTATTGCTGTCTGAAACCTAGAAATTTACATGAACTATTTACTTTTAAATTCCACCCAGAACCTCATTGATATGTGACAGAAATTCAGAAATTCCTCCATGAATGGTGATGTAGTTGCTCCGAGGTGGTGATTTAACTACTAAATAATACACGTGCTCCACATCCTTGCTTCTATACAGGAATTTAACCAAAACACAAGCTTGCAAAGAGTCATGTAATAGACAAGTTCCACTTATCAGCACTGACTGACTCAAACTGACTGCAATATTTTGGCACGCTGTACAGATTTATGAAATTTCATACACCAAAATAGAAATGATGCCCTTTAATGTCAATGAAGCCATCAAGAACCAAGAAAGCTTTGTTTGTGTAAATAGAATAAAGATCGTTAGAAGCTACTAAAACCAAGGTTACACCATCACATGCAGACCCTGGGCTCGAGCGTCAAGCATTTGAGAAATGGAACAAGCTTAAACCTGTCCTCGCAGATCAGCGTACACACCTTTCTACCAGAGTACAGTTCTTCACTGCATGTGTGAGATCCCGACTTTTGGACAGTGTACAGACTTGGCATCTGACTGTGAAAGAAACCGCAAAAATCATGGTTGTATATTGCAATTGGTCTCTTACAGCAAAATAATTCAATGCAATCACTGGCCAACCACTGATTGAGATATTAAGGTACTATCAGAGGTCTTCAGATAGCTTTAAAGAAATAAACTAAACGTATCTCAGTTGCAGACAGTGTGTCACCAGCTGGCAGGAAGCAAGGTGTGTCCAGCTGCTTCAAATATCTTACTTTTTGTTGACCTGTCCATCCACCCTGACCTCCACTCTGTGCATATGCTGGCTGTTTAACAGTACTCTTACCTTAGCTGCTTAGAAAATCATTTTAAATCAATCAGTACTCCATGACAAAGTGATCTAATTTTCCGTTGCGCACAGCGGTAATGAAACTGTGCAAGTCATTTGACGAGCAAGGTAAATATGTCTTTATTGGAAAGAATTCAATTCATTAGGTACACTTCAGTATGAACACTGGTGATAATTTTAACTTGCAGTTTTCATATAAATAAAAATGCTTACTTGTCTTGCTGCATGTCATCGCCAGGTTTAAATCAGATCTAACTGAGTACATTACTATGACAATGGCAGTGGAAGGGCACTTTCTATCATCTGGAATGAAAACAAACTGCAAGTTCACCCTTTAAAGCCATTCCCACGGGACATGATGGGAAGGAGGGGAAAAAAAGTTTCTGACAAAATCAAATTTGATACAAATTGCATTTGCTCCCAAGGAGGAGACATCGAAACCTTTTCGCAAGAATAAGCTGACAGTGATTTCATTTGTCTAAGTAGATAAATCATACATATTGAACTTGTCTCTCATGGCGTGTCACTGTTCAGACCTGATTTAATTTACCACTTTCTGGTGGAGCAAGAAGCCATGCTTAAACATAGAAACTCTGAAGGTTACACAGTCTCAGCATTTTAATTAGCTGCATGGTTCCCCTCCCCCTTTTCTCAGCTTTTAACCAGATGAGTTAAAACCCAAAGAAATGTCTCTCCTTCCCCGTTTTCCTGGAGTTTTCTGTACAGTTATCAAAAGACCTTCAATTCCATATCCCAGAAAATGGAAATTAGATTTCCAGTGCTTTTAAAAACCCATTGTCTTCTTGTCTTTGACCTTTTGAAAGTTTGGACATCTGCAGTGTCTTTGTACATTCGTTGCTTCCTATAAAGGCACTGCTAAAAATCAAATGAGAGAATTCAAAAAGAGCCCTTGAAAATGCTCTGTGAATTGGGTGGGGTTGGAGGGTTCAAGTGTACCTGATGGGAGATCAATTGTACTGGAGTGCAGCAGTAACATTTATGATGCTCTCTGCAACAGGGTGGGGGCGGCGGGTGCCATGTCTGACAAGAGGACAGAAGCAGTCACAGGAAAAAAGCCGTGATGAAAGACAAACCATTTGTGCCCACGACTGAATACTGAAAGCTATATTTTACGGCTGCTATTCTACCAAATTGCTTTTGTGCGTTGGGGTGGTTTTTTAAATAATGCAATCGGTTAAAAGCTCTCTGTAAATGCTACGCTTGTATAGCGTGGGAAGCTGGAATGGAATTGAGTGCATTTTTAGGAAAGAGGGTTATAATTTATGCACCATTGAAATATGGCCACTTTATGTTTTTCTTTTCCACTTTGATTCAATAGGGTTCAACATGTACACAATCTGTTTGAAGATGAGTTCACAGACCCTTCGGTCCAATGTCTTTAATAACAGTCATTCGGATGTGTCTGGACTGCTTTGATAGTGGGGTTTTTAAGAGTATTATGATATGATGATGGCTACATGTGGCCTTTGATTCGTTTTGCCTTTTCAAATGATTGATTAAAATTCAGACCACTGCTGGAGCACCATTACTGACACAACAGCATTTTGTACAGCGGTAATACTGATGATAAGAGTGGCACGCACCTCCCTCACCTCTGCCTGCTGCTGTTTTGTAATTAAAAGCTTTAGCAGTCAGTTGTTAGCATGGCTGCACAATCGCCGGGGAGGCGGCGCTCATTGACCCTCCTCACCAGTGCTCTCGCTGCTCCTCATTGAAAAAACACACAATGCACCCTCAGGACAATGGCTGACAAAATGATGGATCAGTTCTTCCATATTGGCTTGTTGATCCATAGTCACCCCTCCCTTTGCCCCCCAACTAGCAGTGTGGATATTGGCATTTGCCACTCAAGTGATTGCATCCTTCGGTCCCATAACTGCTGATTAGTCAAATTAGTCCTGGTCTGTGGAATAATTAATGTTTAACATTAGGGTCTTCACTGTGCATCATCAAATGGCAAAGAGGTGAGCTTTGTGATGGTGATTGGACAGCAGGGGCCTGGCACCTTGCAAACAGGGAGGCTGATCAGTGTTATCCTAGGATAACCTTGGCATGCTTCTGGCTACATGGCAATGCTAAGGGAAGATTAGTGTCTGACACTGGAGCCTACCTTTAATTGTCCATTAATTAATTTCTTTATTGCTTATTGCATTAAGGGGATCATTTTTTATCTGCAGGAAGGCTGGGGATAGGAGTTGTGGAGAGCCTTCTCTTCTGTCAATTCAGTGCTGTAATAGCGATACGAAATCAAGCTTAGAAACACAAGAAAGTGAACACATAGTTTAAAAAACACTTCCAGTCAATAAAGTCTCAATAAAAAGCCTGCTTAAACAAAAAAGTTTTTAAGAGTCCGCAGAGTCAGCTAAACATAATTGTAGGGCAAGTCTGTTCCAAAGTCTTGATGCCACAGACTGAAAGGCTCTGTCCCCCCTCGGTCTTTAATCTTGTACGAAGAACAAGAGGGTAGAAAAAACTGTGCAGATCCTGGCCAGTTAGTGCTCCATATGTAGGTACAAGAATTTTTAAATGAGTCTTAAAATCTGCTGAGTGTAATCTAATGACAGAAACGCTTGACTAATTGTCTACAGTTAAGGCGATGATGTCGTATGTTACAAATTAAAAGATAAAATGCTGATTGATAGATGTGAATGAAAGTCAAGAGAGGAATTAGATATTACACAAAGACTTTAAACATCGGATTTAGCAGTTGAACAAAAAGATTAGAAGGAACTAGTAACTTCTAAAGAGCTAATTACTGACCTGGGTATAACAGTAGAGTAGGATGGGAGTAGCTGGGAGTAGTAGCTGGCAAGGCTTAATAGACATATATAGCTGAATGTTATCGGCATATAAATAAGAAATGTCAGAAGAAGACTGAATGATGCAGTCTAAAGGATAAAGAAAGAAAGAAAATTATTATAGTAGCAGAACTGAACCTTATGGAAACCCACAAAGTACGTTAGGCAATGTTAGAGGAGAGTTAACAAAGTACAATTTTAGGTTAAAAAATATCAAAGGCTGCACTGTAGTCAAGGAGAAGCAATACAGAACAATTCCCTGACCAAAACCCATTAAAACATTATTATAAACCTTCAAAAGAGCAATCTCCGTTGAGTGCTGCTTTTTAAAACCAGTCAAAAATCTGTAATTTGCATAATAAAGATCAAATAAAGAGCAAACCCTCTGAAAAAGTTTAACACAATCCTCAAAGAAGTAAAAGCTGTACCTTAACACTGTCACTAACACACTTTAAAATGCACAACTTTTACTGTGAAAGTTTTCCCACATTTCAGTGTTACTACTGTTTGCAGAGTAGCTTGCAACCGCTGGTAGATAAGTTAGCATCTACCGTGCAAACACTTGTAACCATGACAGTCTGCTGGTGACCAACAGAGTGGGAGGTTTTCTTTGCTGGCTTGTGACTGCCAGCAAGATAAGATAACATAGCCTTTAGTAGTCCCACAGTTCAGTCCCCCATATTTCAATAAAATGCATCTGCAGTTCCCAGATAACTGTATAGTCCTACTAATATTGCATCTCCATGGATGTTTCTTGCACATTACTGCAGTCCCAAACCTTTCTAGTTATTACCCAGTGATATTACAAATGTCTGACACAGTCGTATTGTTTAATCATCTTTAACCTGCAGGTTCCTTAGTACAATGTCTGTGTTATAGTCATCTACCAATTGGCTGTCCTTCATGTCTACTATTTGATCTACTTAACAGCACATTTAATTGCGCACTATTGGTTATTTTTCAATCAATCAATGAAGTAATTTTTCAACCAAAATGCCAGAAATGCAACTTCTAATATCGAATATTTGCTTATAATCACAGCGTTTTACACAGGCAAATTTTTTTTTTTTTTTTTTTTTACATTTTTACCTTTTGTCCTATTTCATGAATCAGAGTGGGCTGATTCAGAACACCTGCAATATGATTTCATCCATTTCTGATGGTGAGTCACATCTCTGTTTCTCAGAATTATAGAGAAACAGAAATAAGTCAATCTTAACATGACGGTTCGAAAAAAAGGTAAATAAAAACAAAATTGCCCTGCTTATATTGTAAATTCTGCATCGGAAAGCCTTTCTGAATGACTTGCAGGTATGTTTGAATTGGGGGTACTATTTTTCATTTTGAAGTAATGAAATATTTAAGGGGCAGAGAGAAGTCTGTGCAACAAGCTTGACCTTCATAGCAGAAAGTCAGCCCTATTATTACAGTATTTATATGGCTGTCCCAACTCACGCCAGCATGGATATAAAAATATTTAATTACTCAATTAACTGAGGTGGAATATGACCCTGTGGGAAACAGGTGAGGGAGTAGGGCATACGTGCCCGGATTCAACAATAGTAGAAGAGCACAAATGAACACTGCAAAGGAGAGTGTGTTAATTTATATGGTGGCATTTGAGGAAAAATGCAGTTAAAGTTTCAGTCATCTTCCTGAGACACTTCTACATGTGAATGAAACTGACAGAAGAACAATGCAAGGCTCAGTGGATGGACGCCAAAGGATCCCTAAATGGATGCAAGTGCTGTATTGTTTTCAGTTTGTAAAAAACAAAACAAAACATTTTTTAAAAAGCCCAGTGCATTGAGAACATATTCTGCCTTTAGCTCTGTCACTGCATTTCACCCGTGATGTTATGGATTTTTGGGGGGAAGAGAACATTTATATCCCAGATGGGGGCTCTAATGTGGCCAGATTCAGTTCATTATCGATTGTTCCTCTTTTAACTGCACCGAAAGCGTTCAAAGGAGCGATGAGAAAGGGATTACCGTCAAAAGGGCTGGAATGAAACTTTCATAGGAGCGGTTTGCTATTCCTTAACGCTCAAAGCTACTTTGAAAGTAAAATTTGGAATTTACATTTCACGTCGCTTCCCTAACTGGTTTGAGACTGCCGAGTCCGGCGGGGTAAGAGCTTGTGTGAGAACTCACAGATATCGAGGATATTTTTGGATAACAGAATAATACACAGGGTTTTATTTTACAGTCATTCCAATGAATACATCAGCTAGAATTACTAGATGTAAAACTACGTAGGCGTAGATTTACTAACAGATCATTTAACTGTACTGCAAAATCATAAAAAAAAAATCTCTTTCACCCATGTGGACCTTGCAAATGAAAATTATTGCAAACACCTTTAATACCTTTGACTATCTCAGTTAAGTAACCAAACAATACATTTTAAAGTCAGCTCCAGGCTTTCCTTCTGTATTTTCTTTGAAATATGAGGTCTGACACTGGCTGCTAAGTACAGTTTCTATTGTGTTTCATAATCGTATTTGACAATATGTGTATCATGGGCTGATGATGAGTACAAAGGCAGAAAAAACCCAGAAAAAAAACTAATTGTAATTTGCAATTCTACAGGGGAACTCATTAGAGTCAAAGCTGACAAAAGTCACACTTTTCTCTAAGAAAAAAAAAATTCTGACTCCAGCAGACATTGATTAATCATCTCTTGAGGAGTTTGAAGGTCCATTCATAAAAACGCTGCTCCGTTCCACAGATTTTATGGGAGAGATTAATCATGTTTTGATTTGTTAAAAGACTGCTGACTTGAAGCCGTCATAGAAACCCATTTGATCTTTTCCCCCCACTTTTCTATTAAGCACACTTGTGCTGACTACAGAGAAATTTTACTGTCAAAAACTTCTTTTTTTTATGCCCAGATTCAAGATATTGCTAAACAGAAAAGAAGCCATCAGTAACATGAATTGAAATTATAGCTTACCAAGCTCACTCATGGTCCATCTGTCCACCCACCCATCCATCCATCCATCCATCCATCTTCTTCTGATTATCCAGTTCAAAGTCATGCCGGGGTTAAGGCCTATCCCATTCGTGATAGGGCTGGGGTATCCAACTCCAGGCCTTCAGGGCCGGTGTCCTGCAGGTTTTAGATCTCACCCTGGGACAACACACCGGAATCACATGATTAGTTCATTAGCAGGCCTCTGGAGATCTTCAAGATATGTTGAGGTGGTAATCTAACCATTTAAATCAGCCGTGTTGGATCAAGGACACATCTAAAACCTGCAGGACACCAGTCTTCGAGGCCTGGAGTTGGACACCCCTGTCATAGGGCAAGAGGTAGGATATAGCCTTGATATGTCTTCAGTCTATCTCAGGGCTCAGTTGTGTCTAAGAAATGAAAATTGATTAAAAAAAGTTTAATCAATGTTTTTCCCCTAGAGAAAGAAAGAAACTCGTATTAGAGTTCCATTTTAGGTATAGGACTGACTGTAGGCAAGCCCAAGAGACTCTCAGGTATTTGGTTCAAAACTGATGTCCTGGGTTTATCGTATGAAAATTATGAAATAGTTTATGTAATTGCATGGCAGGTATCCCATTGCTTTATGATGTTTCTTGCCTAGATGTAGAAAGACTTCAATGTCTTCAAAAATGAGCCTATTCTCATATTTTGATTCACATATCAAAATATTTCATTTTGGCTATAAAGCTTTCATGTTTACACAGCCTGGAACAAAGTGGGTTTGGAGCTCTGTGGATAGTGTCCACAGCTGTACAGTGGGTGTTTTATCATTGATTCTTAATCAGTCCTGTCAATGTGGCTGTATTGAGCAACAAGTATGCCCGTATGGAAAAGTTCAGCCTTTCACCTCTGCTAATTCCAGTCAATTAACTCAACATTTACTTAAATCATGTTTTATGTGTTGCTGCTTTTGGGATCATTTTTAATGACATTACTAGGAAAGTGAAATGGCTTGCTCTCTTATACGGCTCATCCAAAAAGTCTTTTCAATATTTTCGGGGAGTAAAACTTGATAACTTTCCACCCTTCTGTCTAAAAATGGTGAATTCTGAGCAAACAGAACCCAAACGTAGTGGCATTCAAAATTTTTGAGGCTTTAGGTGATATAAAATGCTTTAACCCATACGTCTGGGTTATGTATTTGAGCATATAATTGTAATTTTTCTCATCAGCTCTCTGGAGCAACAGCAATTTTATCTGCCTTGACTAATTTATTAACTTACGAAGAAATAGATTTGGTGTATGCATCAGCTTTAAGGATAAAAAAAATAAAAAGTAGGAATCTGAAGTTCTGTGTTAATATATTGGCAGTAACTCAGTACTACATAGAAAACTGTTAACAGTTATCAAAGTTAAGATCAGACTCAATTACATGCAACATAACTTCTCTATGAAGCCCTTGGGCTTAACAGGCAGTCTGAGTCAAGGTTATGAATGTCAGATTTTATAGCGTTCAATAAAAATAATGACTTTATAGTACTGAATGTAAATACACTAAAAGGGGACTGAGAGCATAACGCATCTAAGTAATATCTGGCTCATTCTCTGGACTGCAGTATTTGATAGATTTTCAGATGTATCAGTGTTGCCAACATTACTCCGAGGACTAGGAAAAGGTATACATTTATATGACAGTTGTTGCACTATCACAATGTAAGCAGCACATTCCAGTTGTCTTATGTAGGAGTTAAAGCCTCTTAACATCCTGATTAGCTTTTATTAGCTATGAAATAGGCAATTTATTTTCACACAGATACAGAAAGCACATGAGCTTTTGCAGATTGTACCTAGAGAAACTTCATGTGGCAGTAAAACGCTGTATGAATTTTACCCTGACACGTCCCTAGTATAAAGTCTGTGGAGAGCAGGTAACTGTCCCGATAGCAAGCTAGTATGTTAGCTAGTCACAACCCATCTCCAGCTCTCCTTACTAAATGTGTGAAGGAGCAAATGTAAGCAACGTCCAGACCACATTTTCTCTATCTTGCTCGGAATTCATGATAGCAAAGGATTCCCAAAGGATACTACAGTAGGAGTATCACTTGCTGAGAACATGCTTTCCCCCCTCGGTATCATGTAGCCCAGGGCTTTGTAAGGAGATAACTGAAATGGTATTTCATATGAATGTATTAAGCCACAAAGACTCAAATCCCATGACAGAGGTATGATCAGAAATACATTACCCCCGTAGCCTTCCACATTTCAGCATACATTAGCATAAACAGTGTAAGCGCTAACTTAGCTGTAGCGCTAACATCTCTGTGCATTCACCACAGTTCTTCAACTCGATGGTCGGCTTGACGAACAAGAATCACAGGCAGTTCACGAACTCTGACCTTTGATATGTTAAACATTTCATAACTGCCACCTCACAACAGTATGACAAATGTTTGCAAGCTACGGCAAAACAGTGATTGTCACGCGCTAGAAGCTAACCGAAAGGAGATCTTGTGTGCATTCACTGTGCATCATACAGCATTTGGAAGGCAGTCTTACCCAAACCAATTTGTTTGCGAGGACTAATGCCAGACAGCTGCGCAATTACACCTCAGCACAAAGCTAAGCCAATCTACTAAAGACAGTAATGGCTTGCATTGATATGCCTGTATCTGTCTGAACAGTACCCACACACTGAATTGTCAACATAATGTCACACTCGCATCTCAGGTTGAGCAGTGAAGCAGTTTTATTTATTTTTTTCCTCTCCAGCGCTTGTTACTTGATAATGAAAGCGAGATGATGGCAGTGAAATGCACCCGTATTAATCTCTCAGCTTTTTCTACCATGACAGCACAATTTTCAGTGCCTCCTCGAACGATCAGCCGCCTCAGTGTATATGTCCCTCGGAGCAGATGCAGAGTATGCTCGCATCTCCCAGATCCAATTTGGATATAATGTTTAACGTCTGTCACTGTGAAAAAGGCAGAGAGGTGGAATCTTGGTGACACCAGACAAACTTTGGAAGGCATTTAATATTTCTGGATTTTTCTTTAGAGTTATGTGGCACGAGTAAGCTCACTGTTGCTAGACTCAAGTGAATAACTGGTTTTAGGGGAAGGCTATGGATACCCACACATTAATCTTGAAATGACTGGCATGCTTTGGTTTGTGCGTCATTGTGGAGCTATCAGATGGATCTCAGAAATTTCTCTTTCTATTGATTATTTTCAGCTTTCCTATTTGCTTCTGTAAATTGAATGCAGCCCAGAAATCTCCACTCATACTGGAACATTAATCTCTTTTCTTTTTAGACTGCACACTTTTTTTGCATTGAATTCTTGGAGCCTCAATGTGCAAGGTTGCATTTCTTTTTCTGGACGGCATTTGTAGTAAACAAAATAATAAAATTCACACGCTTGGGATTATTCCCACATAGCGTTATGGGTTATGCAGATGCAATTCCAGAGCTTTGTGCAAGTTAAATGATAGTTTCATGTTAATGTTCTTTCTGTGCCAATGCTACCCAGTGGTTTCCAGACTCATGTCTACCTGTTGCAGTTTTTCACAGTTAGGATTTTCTTCTTTTTTTTTCTCTGCCTCTGTTATCGTAGTATATTCGCAGTCAAGTCACAAAGAAATTCTTTGTAGTAAAATGAAAGCGAGAGTTAAAAATGGCCATCTTTCTACAGCAGAAAATCGGCCCAAATACAACTTGCTGCCTAATTTTATGGGAACAGCTCCCAACCAACCCTTCCTGTTGCTTTTTCACAGAAAGCACAATTATTTACTCACAAAGTGAATAATTTTGTAAAAGCTATAAAGTCAAACTCTAGCAAAGTGAGGAAACTGCAGATTTTTGGGGGGGTTATTTTTGCGAATAGGTTGGAGTTTGGACTATCCTGTGAGCTTGGTAGGTTGACGTTTGATTATTTTAATATTCTGACAGTAAGGCTGATTCTTCTGGAGTTTTTTCCTGTCTTCACTACATCATAATCCAAGTTAAAAGATTCAGTTTTCCGATTTGATTTCAGTGTTACATTAGTGTGTAGAGACTGCAATTGCCAAGAGCCGCCGATATCGACTTCAGCCAGTGTCAGTTTTCTTTCTATGAACTGACAACATGTATGAAAAAAATAACTTCTTAAACTTTTATTCAGTCCATCCTCTTCCCCTTCTCCTTACAGCCCCACATATCCAGGGTCACGGGAGCCTCTCCCAACTGTCTTACGGTGAGAGGCAGAGCACACCCTGGACAGGTCGCCAGTTAATTTAGAGTTACCAATTAACCTAACCCCACTAACTGCATGCCTTAGACTTAGACTTAGAGCTTTTTATTGTCATTGTGTGGTTTCTTGCACAGCGAAATTGGGTAGCTGGACCATAAAAGGTTCAAAAGTAAAGAAAAGAAAACAATATACAATGAGAGAAAAAAATTAAAAGAAATATGTATGTACATATGTGTCTTTGTTCTGTGGAAGGAAGCCAGAGTACCCAGAGAGAGCCACAGTTTCTCAAACAATTAAACAACTGAAGATAACGTGTTCTGCTCTTGGGAAGAAGTGCAAATAGTAAGTGAGTCACTGTGCACCTTTACCTGACTTATGGCCTGCAATTGTATAGCGCTTTACTCAGTCCCTAAGGACCCCAAAGCGCTTTACACTACATTCAGTCATTCACACACACATTCACACACTGGTGATGGCAGCTACATTGTAGCCACAGCTGCCCTGGGGCGCACTGACAGAGGCGAGGCTGCCGGACACTGGCGCCACCGGGCCCTCTGACCACCACCAGTAGGCAAACATGGGGTTAGTATCTTGCCCAAGGATATTTGGCATGCAGCCAGGAGGCAGCCTGGGATCAAACCCCCGACCTTCTGATTAGTGGCTGACCTGCTCTGCCACCTGAGCTACAGCCTCCCCACACACAATGTTACTATGCTAAACAAAAGCAGGTGGAACAGAAATATATGGTAAAACAAATTTCAGATACTTGCACCGTTTCCAGTATGTAAGGGCATCGACTCCTGTCTTTGTTATTTGTCTCTGTAATTTTCATCATAACTGCAACACATACTGAGGCTGCTGGCTCGTGGTTGGCTCTGAGCTCTGGATAGCGTTAGCCGCTTTTCCTTATTAGTGTCTTTAAAATATTACACTGGCTAACTGAAGTGTGCGATTGGGTTTGTTTTTACAAATGTTTTCATGGTGGTCCCCCTGCAGTTTATCAAAAATGGTCAATAATTCAGCTCTAGTCTTATTGTATTATTTGAATTCTGTACCAAAGGTGTAAGACAGCAAACACACACATTTACATAAGTTATTAAACTTATTTTATACATTTTCTGGGCCAATGCTTCATTCTCAGACTCATCCCTATCCTGAAAACAATGATTGTCAGAAACATCTTTTTTAGTGACCCCAGTCAATCCTATTTTGCAGTCTGTAAATACTGACTGGAATAGAGGTCCTCCACTGCAACAGCAGCTGCACTCAACTGTGAACGTAAAGTCCACTTAAAGTTCACAACTGTAGCTTATAAAAGAAAATTATGTAATCTTTTTTTAAATGACTTTTTTTTTTTACATTTCTTCAGTTAAACTGAAAGACACGGGAGAGGAGCTGCTGCTACAGACAATTTAAAGAAGTTGTAGTCACGGTGTTCAAATGCCTTTAAGCTCGCCAAAAAACTTTGTTATGCCGTGCATGGTGTCGTTTTAGCGTTCAGCGATAGTCCTTGATTTCTTCTCTTCTGGGAATAATGGTGTTTCCAGTTAGCAAGTTAGAAGAAAATATAAAAAAATGTCATATATTTCTGCAGCTTTTTATCTTCTTATAATGCAACACAAAGCAGCTTTATAGCAACTAGTGAGATGAATTAAGAGGCTGGCCAACTCACAAAGTAATTCCAGGCCCTTTGCTGAGGTAGACTGGCATTTGTTACAGCTTTTTATAACGCTACCCTCTTTGCTGTGGACTCATTTCTCTTCCAGTTGCTGCTTTTATGACAAGTGTTGAATGCAGAATTTCCCGTGCAAGCAAAACTAATTACAGCTACAATTGTAACTGAAGGCTCCACAGAAATAAACACCTGACAGCCACAGAATCAATTACATGACGCTACACAGCAAACTTACACACACTCGCCACTTTGCTAGGTACACCTGTTTAACTGCTCATTAAGGCAAACGTCTAATCAGCTGATCACATGGTAGCAGCTTAATGCATTTAGGCATGTGGACAAGACTGCCTCAAATTCAAACTGTGCATCAGGATGAGGAAGAAAGGTGATTTAAGTGACTTTGAGCATGGTATGTTTGATGGTGGCAGATGGTCTAGTTTGAGTATTACAGAAATCTCTGACCTACTGGGATTTTTCCACAGAGTGACCTGAAAAAAGTGAGCAGCAGTTCTCAGAGTGAAACTGCCTGTTTGGTGCCAGAAACGCAGATGAGGACAGTCAGACTGCTACAAGCTACTGGGAAGTAAAATAAGTCAGAAAACCATTTGTTACAACCAAGGTACGCAGAAGAGCATCTCTGAATGGACAGCACATTGAACCTTGAAGCAGGCGGGCTGCAGCTGAAGACTGTGTGCCAGAAACTGAGGATACAATTCGCACAAACTCACAAAAATCTACGATCTGATGACTCAATTTCTGCTGTGACATTCAGATGGTACAGTCAGAATTTGGTGTAAACAGCATGAAAGCATGGATGGATCCTGCCCTGTATCGATGGTTCAGATTGCTGCTGGTGTAATGGTGTGAGGGATATTTCTTTGGCACACTTTGTGTGCCTTAGTACCAAATGAGCATCACTGAAACACCACAGCCTACCTCAGTGTTGCAGCTGACCCTTTATTCCTTTATGACCGCAGTGTACCCGTCTTCTAATTTCTGCTTCCAGCAGTATAACACACCATGTCACAAAGCTCAAATGATCTCCCACTGGTTTCTAGAACATCTCAATAGGTTCACTGTATTCAAATGACCTCCCCAATCACCAGATCTCAACCTAAGTGAGTACTTTTTCGATTAAGGAGCGCTATGAAGAGTTAAAGTAGTTCTGAAGGCAAAAGGGAGCTAACCCTGCAATGCTCTGTCCTTTGGTTTGGACCAGTCCTTTATTTATCGTCTCCAGTTGGTCCAAAATGCAGCTGCTCATTTGCTGACTGGTATTAAATGGAAGAAGCATATAACCCCAGTGTTGATCTCTTTACACTGGCTTCCTATTACTTAGAGGATCCCATTAAAATTGTACTTTTTGTTTTTAAATCAGCACCTCCTTATTTATCTGAGCTCCTATGTATTCATGCTCCAGAAAGAACCATGAGGTCTAGTTCAAAACTAATGTTATCCATTCAGAGGAACTAAAAAATGTCTTGCAGCATCAGAACCTGGCAGGTCCCAGACTCTGCTGCTAAATATTAGATCTGCACATTTTAAATCTCTAATGAAGACGAATGTTTATGGACTGAGTTTTAGCACATGTTGACTCAAACATTTTTGGTTTTAACAGCCTTAGTCTTTGGTGTTTCCAGTTTTTTTATTGTCTTAATGTATTATTCTTTCTCCTTTTTATTTTTATTGCATCGTTGCCGTGCATTTTCCTTATTTTAGTTGTTGTTTTTTAGTTTGTAAAGCACTTTGTGTAGCACAAGCTGCTGTGTTACTCTCCAAAGAGTCTCACATAGTCCTAATCTGGCTTTACCAGTGGTGTTCGTGACATTAGACATTAGTTCATTGACATGCATATGTTTCGGACAAGACATTCAGACAGGATGAGCAAAGTGTGCGCTTCACTCGCGCTCATTTACTGACATCACCAGCTGGAGATGTAACATTAATATTAATAGGCTGTCACTAAATAACCGACTCTGTTGGAAGCCGGCAAAAGATTCTTTACCAGATGCGGCTTTGGACGTTATCAAGCTCGACATTCTTCGCGTTTTCATTCTTGCGACGGGTTTCCTTACTTTGTAGTGACATGAACCCTCCTAAATTTTCAACCACATGCTTTCCAAACTTTCACTTATACTTGCCAATACTTGCCAGAAGTCTAGTGTAGGGAAGAAGTAGAAGACAAGTATGGAGAACAAAAAATGTGACAAACTTGCAAATGTGGCAGATTCACGTTATTAAGATCAGACATCATGTGCAATTATTAGATCCCCAGGTAATAGTAATCCCGTGCAAAAAAGAGTTTTCATCTTTAAACACTTTCTGTGTTCAGTCCAACTTGACACTGGATTGCTATAAACTGGAAATGACTGAGGTCGAGTTCAGTGCCGGCTTTTCTCTGTCAGTGCACCTTGGCTAAGGAGGCACTTTACAGCTTTGTCAGTCTGGAGTGACAGTGAAGCCATGTGTAGTGTAATCGCGAGCCGCCGTGTCACCTTGAAAGACAACACGTAAGACATAGCGCTGGAATTATAATGCCTTTCTGTTTGCCTCTGCTGATTCTTTTCTCAAAGTTTTCAAAGAATCGATAGGAATAAAGCACTTTGGACTAACAGCTTCTCAAATAACGTTGTTTTGCTGCATTGTGCACGTACACACCGAGGCTGGGATTGGATTTCTGTCTTACTCACAGGTTTAAAACATAGAAAGAGACTGCAGATGCAAGGCAGAGGCAACAATAAAAAGTGGCTCTGACTTTAGGTAAAGACTCGACTACGATATTTCTCCTAAAGGTTGTCTGCCTTTCTCTGTTATCTTCTCTTCCTCTTACTCACTCTCTTATTCTCACTGTAGCTTTCTCTCGCTCTCCCACACCCTTTTTCCCAGGACCATTTTGTGACAGAAAACATTACCGCCATTATAGATAGCTAGATACTGTTCGCTGGGTGTCAAAAGAATCAGATTGATCACATGGCACGACAGAAGTGTTGCGCTTTGGCAGAGGGGACAGTCAGAAAGGCAGAAAATAATAGGGTGCTCGCCAGGCCTGACAGATAACTTGGAAGAAGCCATACAATAGGCGAGCAACATGGCTGAGCCCCACAATAGAACAAGCAGGAAATGGCTTTGCATTTCAGCCGTCCTCTCATTTCAGCTGACATCCCAGATAGCATATGTCACACTGTAGAAAAATATCTACGCGAGGGTACGGTGAGTCACAGCAGCACGCAGCCAGTGAACTCCTATTACAGCCCAACCTGCAAAATGTGCAGATACATGAAAAAAAAAACCCTCAGTGGTTACCTTTGGTCTTTTCCAATGTGAAACAATTCCCTGATTTATGCTCAATTAGCTTTTAATTAGAAATCTATCTCATTTGAATGGAAACATCAATCCTCGTCCAAAATAAGCAATTTATCTGCAATTATAAAACCCATTAAAGCATAATTAGAGTTTCACACTAAAAATCACATCAGGGTAAAACGGAGCATTTCTCAGTGTATTTTTATTTTTTTAATGCAGGGTGGAGTAGTGCCATCTTCTCTAGTGAAGGAGGTTTCATGGTGAGGCGTCATTAGAGCTCAGTCTTGTATTGATTAGACCAACAGGAAAAAAAAAATGGTAATGCTGGTTATTCCTCATGTAGATTATTCAGGATGGAAGTGTTGGCTGGGATAGTCCTCCACCCTGGTTTGGACTGGTGTAATAAATTAGGTGGATCGGTATTAAACGTTGACATTTTGGTTGTCTGCGGCGTATTCTGGTGATATTTTAACTTTTTGATCAAAAGGTTGACATTTCTAGGTTTGCATATGTTGTCATCAGGTCAAAATTTCATTTTTTTCCAGTCCTTTAATGAACAAACATTGGCATCAATGTGAAAATATACAATGCCAAAAAATGTTTTACTTGTTGCTTTTTGTTGTGTGATGAACTTTTGAGTCGGACAGCTTGATTGGTGCATTTCTGATAATGGCAGCTTGGCCTTGCTGTCATATAAAAAACAGCAATCATTCGAAACGATCATTTTCTGTATTACTTGCATTCTGTCACATTGTTGCCCATGAAGTTTGGCCCAGTCTTCTTTATAGCATTGGTTCAGTGCATTGAGGTTTGTGGACATTCATCTATGCACAGCTCCGTTAAGGTCCAATCATCCCAACATTTCGATTGGGTCAAGGTCTGGTCATTGAGTGGGCCGTTGCAAAACCTTGATTCTTTTTTTTTTGTGGTTAATCCACAAAAGTTTGGGCCAAATTTTAGTTGTTGGACATGTAACTTCCCATTTGACTCTACAATCCTTTGGTAGAGTTTATGGTCTACTCAATGGCTGAAAGGTGCCCAGGTCCTGCAATGTGACTGCAAACAAGCCCAAATCAATACCCCTCCACCGCCGTGCTAACTGCTGGTATGATAGTCTTGATGGTCATGAGAATTTGCATAATTAAGATTAAGGAACTGACCTCCCAGCCCATTGTTCCTTCAGTGGGCTGGTTTCAGTCATTACTGTTTATAAGATTGGGGAAACCTGCAGTCAGCTGAGACTGAAGAAGTCACTTGGATGAGTGACGAAACGTTTCTCCCACAAAACGCTACGTCCAGATGAACAGAATCAACTTTTGGAGATGCTGGTATGATAGGTGTTTGTGATAATTTGCTATGTTTGGTTTTCACCAAAAGTGACCAAACTTACGACCAAACACCTCTGCTTAGGTGTGGTCAGACATTGTTTCAGAAGTCTTTTTACAGAAAGAAACTTTCACAATTCAAACAAGCCTAACTTTAATATTTAACATGCTGAATTGTGATGGTTTGTGGGGTGAAATTGTTAAGACATTAACTCCTGAGAAGGTTGTGACATTGTGTTAACATGCACCTGAATGCTTCAAGCCAGCAAAGTGCCAAATCATCTGCTTTTATAGAGGTGCTCACACTTTCTGATGATTTGTTAATCAAAGTCGTGCCCAAATTCATGGGCTGCATCCTCCTGAGGACCCGGCCTTCGCGGTCTACGTGGGCCGAGTCCTCAGAAGGTCGGGTAGGCCAGAAGTAAACTGCTGTGAAATTGGACGGTCTAGCCTCCTGATTTGCGTCACCGCTGTCTCAGTGGAGTTTAATAAACTCAGCCGTCTGCTCCTTGCTATCTAAAATATAACAGGATGCTGGCGTAAATTCTCGACCATCTCACACTTCTGTTTAATCAGTTTTCTGTTTGACGTTTATTCAGCTGTGTGAAAACCACCCGAGGGATTAATCAAGTTTTATTTTATCTAATCTAATCTAATAACTTTAATCTCAGCCAAACAGATTTACTCACGAACAAATAAAACACTGAAAAAAGACAAACAATAACATTTTTAGGTTGTCTAAGTGACTTATATATTATGTTTAACCTGAGTAGCGAAAGTCCGCGGTGATCTGAAAATGATGTGCCGGGAGTTGTGCCGTTCTCTGCGGCTCTAGTGACCCTCGATCTCCCGGCTTGCTATCGAGCTGGTGGGTAGCAGGCGTCTCCAAAAACATCGAAGCACTTTTGCAAATATGCGATACCTTGATAAACTGAGCAAATATTTGAAGTTTACACACCCAAATTCTCGCCTGAAAATATGTTTATTTTGTGACCCAGAAAGATTCATAAGAGTAATTATAAAACTTAGTAGCAGCCGCCATTGCCGGAAACTGGAGTTTGGCTGGGCCGCGCTATAAATTCTGGGATATGGTGGGCCACGAAGGACACACCGACCCATCCTTCAAATTCGGGGAAAAGGAGGAAGCATTTGTTGGCTGCATTCGAAGGAGTCTACGAATTTGGACAGCCTTCAGAGCGTCGCTGTGACGTAATGGATCTACAAATGCGTCCTCAGGAGGATGCAGCCTATGAATTTGGACACAACCCAAGTGCATTTGATTAGCAGCATCAAACTCTTGCTCGCCCCTTTTATGTCCTATAAAAGCAGTGAAAGCATCCCAATCCATCGAAGGAGACGTTTGCTGGCTCTAGCCTTCTATCTGACACATTTAAATCACCAACTGTGAGCTTCAAAATGTACAAATAAATAAAAGCAAATCTTTTGGCAAAGTTTTATGACTATTGATTTCCATTGAAAGTCAGATGGTGAAATTAATGGACTGACTGCGAAATATCTGGTGAACGCAGTCAATCCTGCACAGGGCGTTAGATTGATCAAACCATATTTTCCATCTTCTAAACGTCACAACCCATCTGTGAAGCGTCAGGAGCTTTGCTGTTCTAGCTGCAGGAGGAGCAGCAGCAGCATGTCCTGCAGTAAAACCCACAGGCTTCTCCCTCGCTGTGTGTGTGCGCGCGCTGCCGTTTCGCCCCTCCTGTCATAAAAACACTCTCCTAGCACCATTTAACCTTGAGCTGTTGCTACTCAGGCACATATCACCTTTGCAGCCCCCTTGGCCGTGGACATCAATCAAAATGTCCACTGCGGTTTAGGCTGAATCAGCAATTTCAAGAGATTGATTGAATTTTATCTTGATTTCATAAAACATTTAGACAAACCAATTAAAGAGGTGGCTGACCACAGCCACCAGCACTTAATCCATCATGCTGTCAAGGGGATAAAATCATATTGACACTAATGTAGTCAATAGTTGGTGTATTTGTAATTTGGTACAATAAAGTGGAAGTTAATTAGACAAGCCCAAAGAATGAGTCATAATTAATACGAAAATGGCTGCACGCTTGACAACAAGCCTGGATTATTTTAGAACACGGGGTGTAAATTTTTAACCATGTTGACTTTTCGTGCATAACTTGCTTGTCCCCTTTGGCTCCGTTCACTCAATTTCCAATGCATTCTACCTCACAATGCAGCAGGCCAGTGGTGTTATACTGCAGTGCGGTCCAAATATTATAATAAGATGGATGTCTACTGCAAATTTTCCTAGAGGACCAGCTTTCTTGCTCTTGTCCACCAACTGCAGGTGAAATACAGCATGTCCATTAACATGCAGTGGTTCTCCCCGGAGTTAACGGCGTACTCCTGCAGAACTCTTTTCCTCTTTGTTTTAAGGCAGCTCCTTAATTACTAGCTGTCCCATTCAGGTTGTAAATGGTCCTTTATTGCCATTCTGTAATCAGAATAAATCCTCAAGCCTATTCACTGGCCTAGTGCCCCTCCATTGATTTACAAATGACCCATGTATTATTAATCCAATGTTTTCCCCTGTTTTTTACCTCATTATAAGCCCTATCTGCAAGTAAAGGGCACCTCGCCACAGCGTTATCACACATAACAGAGTTTCTCCAGAATTTTCTCCGAGGTTTGTTTTCCGATATGATACTGTGTTGTGTTGATAAAAAAAGAATAGGCAAAGCAGGGCAGCGATATCAATGTTTCCCCCTGCATTTAATATAGAGGATATCACTTTTATCAGCGTTGTTCTATTGTGCAGTCTCTTCTTAGCTTTGACCTCTGTAGAAAGACAAAAGAACAGTGTGACATGCCTTTTAGAAAGGAAATTATGTCTGTGCTGGCAGTGGGCAGTTTATTGGAGGACTTTTTTTTTTTTTTTTTAAGACTTCAGATGATTTGATAAATGATACAGGGCTATAAATTTGTTTTAGACACAGTATAAAAGAAGTCAGCGTAACCTTAAAAGTCCACAAGAGTCTTAACATACGGTGGCCCTGAGAGGCCAAATGGACTGCAACTTAAGAAAACACCAGCAGCAAGAAAAACGCTGCAAAAGCACACAAAACACAACGAAAATAGGAAAAACGACAACGGAAATAGGACAAAACAAAACAGGAGTAGGAAAAAACAGATTTCCAAAAGCACAAGTGAAGTGTTTCTGGGGAGACAATAACCCGACGGACTAGTTGCAGGAACCAAAACATGCTAGGTAACTGTGTTTTAATCTCATGATTCATTTAATACTGATGGTGGATTTTTAGGCTAATAGGCTAACACGCTAAGCTCTCATCTTTTCTTTCCTCACAAAACCGATAGATCCTCCACTTCTTTTAAGTGTCTCCCAGAGCAATTCTTAACATATTTTGGTTCCTGCAACTGGTTCGTCGGGTTATTGTCTCCACAGAAACACTTCCCTTGTGCTTTTGGACAGCCTTAACAGCCTTAACAGCCTTAAGCGGGTTTTTTCTTTTTAAAAAATGGCCAACATGGGTACACCACGCTAGTTGTAAAAAAAATTGTACATCTGAGTTAATTATCTCAGATGTAAACTACCTGTTTATTTTATTGTGTAATTTTCTCCTTTATTTCCTCTTTTCTGTTGTACAGTGCTTTGTGACTGTATATGTAAAGCTCTTCATACTCTGTTTTTATTAGTTCAAGCTCTCATTTTGTAACTTTATAATCCTGACATTCTCTTGTTCGTTTGAACTACTTTGAAGGAAAAATGTCTCTGTTATTGGTTGGTGTTTTTCAGCTTCCACAGTAGTTTCTTCAGCAGCTAGCAGGTGTTTGCACACGAGTTGCCATCTTTCATGTAAAGTAGGGGCAACTGTGGTGATCTGCCAATGCAGGTGCAATGCTGCGAACTTCTTTGCGACCTAGCAACTGCCAGCAACCACCCTAAAACAAGTCAAGAAAACTACATTTTATTCTAGAGAGCAACCCCCTGGTGGTTGCCAGGGGGTTGCTGAATGGTCTCTTGGACTGTGTTTGGTTTGATACTACAACTTAAAAGCTTTTGGAATTAAAATGAGCCTGCTCATTAAATAGGCTAAGATTAAATTTTGTTATGTTCATGTCACGCTACCAATAAGAATGTTATATGACACAAACTGACACTAAGCAGGCCCAAACTTGGACAAAATGTAATACAGCATAAGACAGCAAGGGTGCAGCCCAAAGGGGCTTGTCATTTTAAACTAGGAAAACGTCTCACAGCAACACAGCCTGTGGTTGCAGCTACAGTATCACTAGCCCTTCAATGAAACTGAAGATGGTTATCAAAGAGATCAGTTCCACAAACCACTGGACCAAATATAGGAATTAAATAAGATGTCTTTATTGACCCTGTAGTTTCACATTACAGCCTGAAATGAGATCATAGGAAAGATGGAAGCTCTGATCAATGCCTCAGTGGAGCAGTGAAATTAATAAAAGTCATGGTTGTATTGACAAAGCCTTCGGCAGATAAACGCCGTGTGTGAGACGGTCAAAATTTGTGTTGCACAAAGATTCCTATCGGCCTGTGTAAACTCGTAACATTTGCAACATGCTGCGACTCTGCCTGCACATTGTTTTCTTGTATTCAGACTGAGCAGATTGCAGATGAGTAAAACTCAGACTGCAAGTTGATATAATTGATTAAATTCAAGGTTGAAAAGCGTATTAGCTATCTTAGGTGAAAAGTCTTCACCCGAGTCTTCTGAGTGTCTATAAAAAATTGTAAGGCTCGCTTCAGAAGGATAAAAGTGCCAATAAAGGCAGATAAAAAGGTATGTGTAAACGACCACGGCAGACCCAGTGGCATTTTGATAATTTTTTATTAATCCCTTCACGGTTGCTGTACATTCGCACTCAGAGCTGCAGCTTTCCCGCTGCCAGCTCAACATAACAACAACAACGCCAACCACAGGACCCAGTACAGTATTTAATTCGGCGGCCACAGTATGGAATCAAAACGTTCACACTAATTCAACGTTTCCATTGTTGGTCTGCAGCCGTTCCATTGCACAAGAAATGTACAGACACTGAACGCAGTCATCAATTCTAATCAACGCATCGCCTCGAGTCCATTGTGCTCCCAGCTTCCTCCTTCAA
The DNA here is from genome assembly GCF_900408965.1 of Simochromis diagramma. Taxonomy (NCBI): domain Eukaryota; kingdom Metazoa; phylum Chordata; class Actinopteri; order Cichliformes; family Cichlidae; genus Simochromis; species Simochromis diagramma. The sequence goes on along the minus strand of NW_024387416.1, from coordinate 862,532 downwards.
TTACAGGAGAGCAAATTGGCTTTGAAGCCTGAGAGCCAGCCGAAGCAGTTCATTCTGAAAGTGGGAGTGGCATGCATTGGCCACGTTAACTCATTGATTATCTTGCATGATATCATATTAGACAGGCACATGCATTTAATATTACCTGTAGCTTCTTCTTCTTCTTCTTCTTTTTTCCTTTTTTTGGGGCACTCAACATTTAAGTAGGCAAAATGTTCATGAATATTACAGACCACGTCTTCCCGCTGCTCAAACAATGAATAAAAGGGCTCACTGGCTCTTTTTGTACGAAGAGCAAACAGAGCCGAGGCGCTTTACATATCCAGTGATGTGTCAGAGAAATAAATAAATTAGCCCGGTGCTTCTTCAAAAACAAACAGCTGTCAAAAAGTCACTCAGGGGCACCCCACGTGCACCTTTTCCCCCCCAGAAATCAAATCTCCGCAAAGAGGATTGTTTTTTATTGTATCCTGTTTTTTTATTGCTCTGTTCCTTTGTATGTTTCCATCTTAGAACCAAATCAAGTCTGTGATTTAATGTGGTGTCTGCTGTGCCGAGTCTCACTACAGAGTAATCCTACTTTAGCTCTAGGATGTGCCTGTGATCTTCGCTTTGAGAGAGCCAAGGAGACTTGGCAATAAAAATGTCATTATTATCACGAAGCACCTTGCACTAAATGCAAATAACATAAATTAAGGGGGAGGGAGCATTTTGTAAACAAATAAAACAGTCAAAGATGAAAGCGTAAGAATGTTTCCGCTCTTGTTTTCTGAACAGAGAAACGGGTTGATTTGCATGTCCCCTGCCTCTGAATTCACTGACTGCACGTCTGAAGCGGGAGCGGTGGTAGCTCACTGATGTCGGCTGAGGATTATGTGCACTTTGTAGATTCAACAACAGGCTAAAACTGCTGCTGTTGAATTCACAAGCAGTTTCATGAAAGCCAAGCCAACGGCCTTGTTAACCGAGGACATGCATTTTCTTCCTACATGATGTATTAAATGTTTATTTGACTTCATATTTACCATTTGATTTCTTGAATGTTTTTCCTACATATGTTTTAAATCCTGATCACTATAATTTGTACCATATTAACAGAGTAATCAGATTTTATTAGCATTAAAAGAAGCAAGACCCTTTCTGCAAAGTTAACACAATCAAGGGTGTGACAACAGAGCATGATATATGTTTCGTAAGATTGTGCATCCCAACGCCTGGTTATCTGAAATAAGGAAGGCAGTTTGGTAAGTGTGCTTAATGCTACATCTTAATGCAATGGTTGCTTTGAATATGGAGTTCAGTCTGCAACCATCTGCAGTCACTCGCTGTCTTCAAAGCAAGTCAGTCTGCTATCAGGCTACGTCCACACGTACACGGGTATTTTTGAAAACGCAGATGTTTCTATGCGTTTTCACCTTTCGTCCACATGTAAACGGTGTTTTCGATCACTGGAAACTGAGATTTTTAAAAACTCCTGCCAGGGTGGAGATTTTCGAAAACTCGTTTTTTGCGTTTACGTGTGGACGAGGAAAACTGAGATTTTGTCATGCAACGTCAAAGGTGTGCGAAGGTGTCACAACCCAAATCCCGACGTTGGTTTTGAATAAATGTACTTTTTTTTATAAAAATTTAAATTTATGTATGCTGTATGCATTTTGCTTATTCCTCAGTTGTGAGTCTACACCAACTAAAATACTGTCTTTAGTTATTAACATTTGAAATGTTGAAGACACTTGAAAAGTAACACAAAATTAACTGCCTTTCCAGAAAAACTAAAACTTTTTGGAAGTACTTAAGGTTTTGTGAAGGCACAAAACCCTGTTTAGTCTTTCCCTCCCAGGCTTCTAGACTTCTGATTGGCCAACATTTTGTTTTTAGCGTTTACATGTGGTGGGAGATATTTTTTCAAAACTGCATGTGTGGACGGGATTTACTTTTTATTTTTTTTAAATGAAAACGGAAAATCTCCGTTTTCAAAAATACCCGTGTACGTGTGGACTTAGCCTCAGTCTATCAGTTTGTGACTGAAAAGTATGAAGCTGGTAAAAACATGCATCTGTTGGTGATAAAGGTGGTTAGCTGATGAATCTGCAAAAATCACAATTATGTTGCTGTACGTTTCAAATCTGTTGCCATCAACTGTGCAAACACAGAACTTCACATTAGCTACTTACATTCAGATGCACCCAGAACATCATAAAGTTAGTCCCCTCCTGCAAACAGAGTCACTCAAGTGCTGACTGACTGACTGCAATGTGTTGGCGATATGTCTCTTTATACATTAAAATGCAGTAATTTGCAACAATTCTACAGTTTGAGTCACTGTTTGGAGACAGGTTTCCATCCGCTTGTGGCCAAAATGGTCAACTAGAGTATGAGGGTGTTAAAAGCCTTAAGCCACTTTCTGTTTGTGCTGTACACAGAACTCCACAGTGACGCCACCATCATTTATTGGTTTAAATGGGAAACAATGGTCTCCTATGTGAGGGTGTAATATTTCATTCAGTCTCAAATTTTCTCAGTCTCGTGGAGGATATATGCTACTGGACTTCTTCTTTTGTTTTACTAATAATTAATAAGGTGTCTCCAGGACACAAATATTTTAATATATATTTATTTAAACTTGAAAACGCATTAAGGGGTAGCCCCCATTTACAGCGGTGGTAAGCAGTTTATATCTACAATGACAAGCAAAAAAAAAAAAAAAAGAATAAAAACAAAACAATATGTGAATCCAGTTAATTCAGGATACAAGATTCTAATGTAAGAAGCAACCACAAAAGTGCTGACAAACATTAAATGGTTTACAATGATGAATTATAAAATGTTTTGGGTCAAACTCCTGAAACAAAAACTAATATATTCTTTTCATGTGGAGAATATTTCTAAAACTGCTAATGCTTGGGAGGACTTTTTCTTTTACGACTCTGACTTTTGCTTCTGTATCGTTTTTCTTTTAGTCATCACCACAGAACTTTCACAGTTTCAACTAAGGTATTTTATGTCGCTGTCATCACAGTCTTACTCCAACTTTGACCTTGCACATTTTACACATGCTTTACTTGGCCAAAAAAAAAAAAAGTCACACACTAATATCTTGTTGGACCAACTTTCGCTTTGATGATGGCATAAGTTTTTTATTTGTTTTACAAGCTTGTGAAATGTCACAACATTTATCTCCATTCAGAGTTAATTTTTCACTAAAGTGCTTATACTGATGATGAGATGAGTCCCAGTGGTGCATAAAGCCTTCTCCCTTATGTTCTGGACTCTGTGGTGGCTAATTCATGTGTGAAACCCATCTCACTGAACCACTGTTTCACAGTTTGAGCCCGATGAATCCTGGCATTGTCACCTTGGAATATGCCTGTGCCATCTATGGAGAAAAAGCAGTGATGGAAAGACCTGGTCACTCAGTATTTTCAGATAGCTACCTTCTGTTTTTTGGACATGTTACATTGTTAAACCTTAACTTCCAATCCAGTGTATAGCTCTTTCGTATTAGCTTCCTTAAGTTCACGTTTGCCAACTGCAAACAATCCATACTGAAGTTTATCATGCTAACTGAAGCCTACAGAGTCTGAGATGTAGCTCTTGTGGTTTTTTTGCAGTTTCCAGAGCATTGCATGGTCTAACTTTGGGGTGAGACATATACTTCTGGCATGGTAGTGACATTGTGTGCACATACATTCTTTTTAAATTCAAAATATATCACTTGACTCGGGTTAGCAGGTATTTCTTCTTCTGTATTAGAAAGTTGAAGGGTGTCACATGGCTGACAGTGTTGTGGGGTCTTTGTAACAGCACGCTGTCTCACACTTAAGTGCTATATAAATTCAGTCAAGCATAATACTCATCAGACATCAAGATGACTACAGGCTTTGAGCACTTTATGCCTCCCCTTTATGAAGTCATCTATCTATGTAAATCTAGGTTTTGTGGAGCTTTGAAATCTCCTGCTAACTTGAGCGTAGCCCTTGAAAAATAAGAACAATTCTGAAAGATTCGATTAAATGGGCAGGGAGGTCAGGCAGCAAGTGAAATCTTGTAAACTCAAGGCTGTCCTGTTTATAGCTACAGAGTAAGATTCATTCATTCCTTTATTTCTACTTTCATTCTTTCACGTAGTTACTCCCTTTTAGAAACACATGAACTGGGAGCAAACCTCAAGACACACTGAGGAGTCTGGAGAATAGGGCTGCTGTAAAAAATAGATTTTGACATAATTCAGTTTTTTAACTTTTTCCGTGGTCTTGTTGCCGCACAGAGGAGCAAATTAAAGGGATAAGTCATTGATTTAACGTTGTATGGCAGTGCTTCTCTTCTGCTTGAGGTAAAAATAAAAGTGTCAGAGTACAGGTAGCAGTATTTGAGCCCTGAGCAGAAGGCATCAAACCCCGGTGTCAACAATAATATACCCATTCTTCAGTGGCTGCAGTAACACTTGAGGCGCTACAATGTTCCTTGATGCTCCCTGTCCAAGTTTTTTTTCAGGGTGAAGAGCCCCTTCATTTAAGCAGTTGTTTCCATCACCTGTCAAAAGCAAAATACCTGCTATGACATGTGATTGGGGTGTGATGAGATGTGCAACACACCTACAGAGCAGGTTAGCAGCAGGATTCTGCCTGGTGTGATTTAGTGTTCACTCACCATTCATAGCCAGTAAGCAAGAGTCTGGACGTCATGCGTTAACTGCTTCTTTTACCAGTGTTAAGACTCTGCCATACAGTGATTTCTAATTAAAGAGACAGCTACTGTTGTGTATTGGTTATAAATTAAATTGATAAATTAATCACTCAAAATGCCGTACGAACAGCTCTATTGTCTGCCCACAAATATTTGGACAATGACTCGATTTTGGCATTCTTGTCTCTGTACACTACGATGGCGGATTTTAAATTAAACAATCTAGACATGATTGAAGTGCAGGCTTAATCCAAGGGTTATAACAATAGTGTTTGGGAATTACAGCTGTAGCCTGGGAAATGGCTAGCCACACAGGACACAATTACTGGGGTTCTTAAAGTGCAGTTTTTATTGTCAATGACGACTGAATAAACAAAAATGTCCTTTGACCTTTACTTTTGTCAAACAGCGGCCATATGGACTTGTACTGAACATCGACAGCATGAGAGGTAACGTGGCAAAGTAACAGAACAAACGATTAAACAAAAATGCGCCAGTACAATACGAGGAATAAAGGAAATCAAATAAAATACGAAACACAGAAATACGGCAGTGACCTCTGTCTGTGCAGAACAAAATACAAAGAGCTAAATCACACAAGGCTCCTTTAAAAAATGTGGAAGTGTTACATACATTTTTATAAACACCTACATTCCACAGCAATCTCAGCTCACTTGGAATGCTGCAGCACACAGATGATCTCGCAACTTATCCCTTGCATGCAGAAAATACAGGTCCTTTGCATCATCCATTTCAGAAATATATCATCTTCACTACTATTGTACCAGTATGTTTCAACGAGTTATGTGCATATTTAACAATTCCTTACCAACAATTTAACTCCTTCACAACATTCCCGTTCCACATCCACAAATAGAAGTAAACAGGAAGTCCCAAGATGCATTTCTTGTTAAGTTTTTTTTTTGGGGGGGGGGAACTGCAGTTAACCCTTAAGCACTGCACACAACATGCAGATAACAAAAGAAATAGCACAAGCAATAACACTGAATTACTCAATAACAGTCTCGTCTTATCATACATGGAAACAAAGAAACGACATTTTAAGACCCCCTTTTTGAACCTTAAATGGATATTTGGTTAGCTGAAGTGGAAAATATTATTATTAATTCACCACTCAGCTACATATGCATAGCGCCATCCTGAAAAAGTTTGGAAACCACAGAACTCAATTAAATGCTGTTTCCCCTCCTTTGAGATGCTCTGCTAGCCCTATATTGCAGCCACCTTCAGTTGCTGCATGCCCGTGGGCTTTTTTTCAAGAAAATCCCATCACTGTGTGTTAAAAAACTATTTGGTTGCTTTTGTATGATTATTTTGGTTTGTTTGGACTGTGAATCAGTCAGTCTCTTTGGTTTTGCAGCATTTGGTTGAATCTGTGGCGAGACTTCAGAATTCATCCTGTCATCCTGCGTCGATCAGCAGTCACATCACCAATAAACACTGACGTGGTTCCAGGGACAGCCATACGTGACCACAGCATAACGACCCCAACATGCTTGGAATCACGAGCTATTCCTTTTCTGAAGTTAATCTTGCTTTCATGTCTTCAAAGAATTTGATTTCTAGAACTAGGCTCCCTCATTTAGATGTTTTACGGTAAAATTGAATCTGGCCTCCCTGTTTTTGAATGCAACTTCTGAAAATAGTCCTACATGTCAGATTAATTAATTTCAAATTCACTGTGGTGGTGTACAGAGGCAAAATTGCAACAAATAGTCCAAATACTTATGGACTATACCACAATAGGGGATTACTAACCAAAAAGGATGTCATTGACCTTACTGTTACCTTCCAGGATATTCTTTTAAAATGTAAACACAGTTTTGAACCTCTAAAAGCTCACTGGCTTTTTTTTAGTTCCATTATAGAGTCAGTAAACTGCTTTCATTCACAACCAGTCCTTTATTTGAAATTTGTTTTTGTACAGAAACAGAAGCAATGTTCCGTCTCCACGATGAGATGCAGCTCAGCATGCGATTCAAGGCAATTCTCAAGTTTCACTCAGTCACGCTGCTTTCCTAGCGTGTATTGAGCAGACTGAGAGAAAGCAGCTCATGCAGTGGACTTGTGAAGTGTTCGGTCTGCATTGCTAGGGACAGGTGGGCTTGTCATGGAGAGAAAGGGAGGAAAACTGAATTATGGATTTTCACTATGGTTGCTTGCTTCGTGAGTTCGGTGACCTAATATCAAAAGAAAGTTTGAATGTAACTTATATACATTGTTAGGTTGGTGGAAGTTGGCTTGCAAAGTCTTAGATGTGCTGTGTTCACTTTCACCCTGCATAACCACCCCTGAAAAACAAGGTTGGGCTTTAATGAAAGCACATAATACGTTAGTGTATGCACTGTACCAAATGCCATTCATACATCCATTTTCTGCCACTTATCCAGGTCCGAGTCACAGGGCAGCAGTCGACGGAGAGACGGCCAAACCTCCCTCTTTTCTACCGCCTCCTCCAGCTCATTGTGTTGGGACAACTGGCTCAACTGGCTCCTGTTGACAGGCTCAGAGTACATGGCTGTACTCCGAGCCTGTCCAAAATGACAGAGTTCCTGGGGATTGGGATTTTTCATCTTACTGATGTCCACCCTTCATTACATTGACAAGTCTTTGTGCCAACCATTTAAAATTCCAGAGAAAAGCTTTAAAAGACAAATTCAACACTTGGAATGAACTTGAGCTATCATGTTTTTGTTAACAACAACCTAATAACAGGCCTCATCTGGCCACGAAGCTGCTTATCAGTCTTATTACGACTGATCCACTAAAACTGAGGACAATTAATCCCTAAGCAGTTAATGCAAAATATTTGCAAAAGCTTCTTGGATTAAAGCTGAAAGTCTGAACTTCACCATGTTAGTGTACAGAGGCAAAACTAAAAAAGTTGTGTCTTTAACCAACAAATTACCTTATTGCACTGTATTGTTAATATCCGTATTACTACTAATTATTTATTACTAATTATTATATTGTTATATCTGTGTTATGATATTCATATTATGCATATAACTTGTAGGGTTTAAATATTTAGTTAATTACTCAATTTTTGTAGATTTGTGTTTTTTTTTAAAATAAGGTATTATTTAAAAATAATACTTTACTACTAATATTGCCTTTAGAAGAAATCTACATCATTTGTAAATGTTGAAATGTATTTTCCCACATGTTGAACACTTTGTATTATTTAGACACTGGAATGATTCCAGGTGTGGCATTACGGCCGTTACTTGCCTGCATGACATATTTCTGAACTTCCACAATCACTCTGGGTTACAAATGAGCAGTGACAAAAATGTAATTTCCAGTGTTGTGAAATAGATGGGAGAAAAAAAATCAAGGGAGAAAATGTGAAGAAAAGTGCAGGGAAGGGAAATTCAAATAAACTGAAAAAAGTTCTGGCACATCAATCCTGTCCGCCAACTGTCGGAGGTGACATTTCATTAGTACACTTTGTCAATAGAGAAATCGTCTGCAGTGAAAGTGGTTGGGTGCTAGTAACGAGGAAGAACAGAGACATACCAAGAATGAGAAAGCCTGCGAAAACGAGGAAAAGAGCACAGTCCTTTTTCATTTGATCCTTCCTGATTTCACCAACTGGAAATTACGGGCATTGTAGCTATAGGCGTGATGAGAGGAGGTGGGTGTCCCTCTTCCATTTTAAGTCCCTATCAATCATCCAACCTTCGCTTTTTACCCCCTGCCTATGTGGCATCGCCAGCCCACGTATCTTTCTGCCTGTTCAGGGTCCAAGAAGGTTGTCGTTCATCCCTCTCTCCACCAGCCAAGTGGCGGATACATTTGAAGGAAAATCACGACCATAACGACTCCTGCCATTTCCCATAACGTCCTCATCCATCAATTAAGAGGTTTCCAGTAAGTGGGAGATGGATATGGCAGAATAAGGCCAGGCTTTTTGATGACTATAGCACAGGCAGAATCAAGGGCTCCGCTATTACCCCTCCATAGGCCTATAATCACACCGGTGGCTTCAGGCAGTTTGAGAGAAGAAGGGTGCCATTGATCACAAGGCTTACAGATTGCACACAGCAGTGGTAGCTTGTTATCACTAAATGATTTTGAGGTTTGAGTGCATAGTGGTGGACTTTTCTGTCAATTATCAAATCCGGGAATTGTTCAAGTGAGAATGTAGCTCCAGAAATGAATCTGCTTTTAACCTTGTAAAATTCTGCAAATGTGTCAGTTGGCTTTCCTTTCCGATATAACTGACAGTGGTCGTGAAACAGAGGTTAGGCTTGGGTAATGACACGGATTATGTCAATGGCTTAGTTCCCAGTTCACTGATTTATTATTTAGTGCATAATAAATTTGAGGCAGTTTGCACTTTAGTGAGTCAAAAGTAAGATAGAGGATCTGAGTAGAATCTAGTTGATCACGATACATATATTAGATGTACTTTGTGTTTGTCTGCTGAGTGGCATGCCATCTACTCTTATTGGCGCAAAACAGCTGCCAAGCTGCTTGTAAAACCAGGGTTGCTGAGGAAGAGCTGAAGTCAGTATGAAAAATAAAGTAAATGCACCAATTCCCAGTAAACAGACTGATAACACAAAAATATAGATTAGTGATTCATGGAAAGTGAATTTAATCATGTATTTGTTGCACTGTAGTTACATAACTATTGGTGGTAGTTATGTAACTAGTAAGTTTACTTCTTTATGAAGCCAAAACTTTGTTTCATCCACAGTGTGGTGGTCTTGAGCCAACTCTCATTTGTTTATGTTTTGCTAAGACAATGAGAGAAATGGTTCCAGTGATTTATTGAAACATGCTTTGTTCTGTCGTGTGATTTCTATGCAGTGTGTGTTTGGGATCATTAGCATCTAGAAAATGAAGCTCTTTCCAGATGGTATTATGGGATGGGTCAAAATCTCATGCTTCTTTTCTGATGAGGCTTCAGTGAGCAGTAGATGAATCTACTGGCAGGTCCGATGGATCTCTCAGATTTGGTGGTTCGAAACTTTTCCACAGTACTATAGCTCTCTTTAAGTTTGAGGCTTTAAAGCTTTGCTGTCTATTAGGTCCCTACATCATGTATCACTTTAAATGAAATATCTGTTCAAATTAGCAAATTATGAGCTGCCTTTTATAGCAGTATGTGGAGTAAATCAATTTATAATTGAATTGCTCTTAAACATAATTAGCCTACTACCACCGCTTGCTTCTTTGATAATGGGTTTTGACAAGCTGTAACATGACCCTTGAATTCTTTATTCATCAACCACACCCGAGCCACCGTGTGACTGACGAGGGGGAAAAAGGTGAAAAGGAAGGGAAACCTTGTAATCAATCCTCTGTTGTTGTTGTTTTAGCTGTTAAACTACTTGGAGCAAGCATAGAGCTAATCACAGCTCTATTCATGAAAACTTTATATATTATATTATGATATTATACTCGTTTAAGATATCAGCTCACCCATATATGCCAACTTTTCAGTGCGAATGTGGTTCAACAGCACATTTTGAACTTCAAAAAGAGCACAACTATGGCCTAACGTCTAATCTCATCTATTCCTCAGTTATGTAGTTTAACAAGACTGACTGTAAGACTCAGAATGACTCCATCTCTGACACATTTCTAACCATCCAGATATGCAAATAGCAGCGTCAACCTGACAGATTTGACTTCTAAGTGTTCCAACCATTCACAGCCCACTTAGCCCTCATTCCCTTAGCAACTCAACACATCCTTTGCTCTTACCGGTTCAACAGGGATCCGTTGGGTTTTCTGTTAACTGCTCCTAAACTGCCTACACTTAGAAGCAGGCGATGCACATCATAGGACGCTAAAGGGGAGAAGTCGTCATGTTTCAGTTTTTTTCAAGTGCGGCGCGGAACACCTTGAGGCTCTCACCGTGTGAGACGCCATTTCCAGATCGCGACGTTCCTCCCCTCCTCGCTCCGCACCTTTCATGTCAGTCCAAGATGTTTTTCTTTCATTTGCCCGCCGTGCTCCGTAGGGTTTCTACCATGCCGAGATACACAACATAGCATTTAACGAAAAGTCAAAATAAAACAGCTTTAGCTTAATTGTTTTAGGTCTTGGGCCTGGGGAAGGGTATGACTACAGAGACTGCAGATAATTAGATCTTTCGGGGTAAACAAACACAGCACTCTACTGTTTTGGAGCAATTGCTGCTGTCTGTTATGTTAATTTGCATGACTTGATGGTATAAATAATAATTAAGTGGCAATAATGTGGATCAGTGTGGGAGATTTTTATAGTCCCCGAGGGACCCTCACCTCTGACTATCTCAGTCCGCTGGTAAATGCCCTTTAGTCACATGTTTGTTGCTTTTTACTAACCAGTACCTTTATTGGGAGAAAAAGAGATAAAGCACGAAGCCACAAACAACAGATAGGCGTAGCATTTCATGTTGTCAACATTTCCCTCTTTAATTAATACAGCAACACAGCCTTGTGGTGTTCTCCAGCTATTAATTTAACCGTAGACAGAGAAAGAGAAAAAAAGGGGTGGGGGGGTAGGTCTACTTATTAAAAATGAAAATTGTTAGCTTGTTGAAGTCTTAACAAATTATTTAATAGCACCACTGATGAAGAAACAGATGTCAGGTCTTTTCAGGGCACAGCACATCTATAGCAAAGGCGTAAATTTGTTTCACCTCCAAAGAAAAGGCATCTGAAGGTGAGCCGTTCTTCTCGTGCTGTTAATAAAATTAATGCGCTTCTGTTTGACAGACACGTGGCAGCTTATTGTGTTTTTGCTTGTGCTTTTTTGTGCTTGCAAGACAGCAAGTGAACTGAAACTCTTAACATTTTATCCATGCTACAGTAAATCATCTAATGAGGGTCATGCACCATAGCATGAAGTGCATATAAGTGCACGAAGGTTTGCCATTGAACCATTTGCTTCCTTTCTTATTGACAGATGCTGGATTGCTGAGTAATCTCTGAAAATCCTCAGATGTTGTCTACTTTCATCCACAGAAGGGAAATCAGAAGACTGGAGAGGGCTTGACAATTTGGGATTTTTAGCTGCCAATATTTTATTTATTTATTTTATGGGTCTGGGATACGGGGGAATTCTTAGAACCAGTTCTGTTTTATTACCACACGAGTTCATGTTTTTCCTGTTGCAATCCAGGTCTGGTTGAGTCATATTGTTTTTGCTTTTTTTTTTAGCTCAGACAGTAAAAAATAATGAAATAAAATAACAGCCTGTGCTTTACAATAAGTTTGCTCATAATTTATAGTTCAGTAGCATTGTACAAACCAATGTAATTGCTTGAGATCCAAGAACAGGAGGACATAAAAGTTAAAAATAAAACCAGAGTGGGCAAGAAATGAGACAGGTTGAGAATAAGCCTCTATTTCAAACACACAGTCTAATCCACTTTCTCTGGTGGGGGAAAACAAAACAAAAGAAACAATATTTCCAGTTGCTTACAAAAATCAGAGAGTATTTGCAATTTTATTGACCACAGACACTTGTGTATACCAGTCACAGTCAAACAATGGCTGTATATGTTGTGAGAATGGAGAATGTCTTCTCACTCCCATTGAGTTGAATACTGCTGCTATCCGGTCGTTAAGTGATGACGTGACGAATCCTACTTCCGGGCCTAAAGTAGTCTGCGTTTAATATGGCTTTTGTGTCGTTAATATGTTTAATGTTTTGTATTTTCTTCTATTTAATCTCAAAAAGCTCCTAAAACAATCAGTGATCACTGTTGACCTCCCTCGGCTTTTATTACCGCTAATCATTTATTTAAGCTCAGTTTTTAAAACCTTAGGATGTAACTACAGCCCAGCCCATGCAGCAGTATATGAATGACTAACCTCGTATTGTGGATGGATTATCTCAGTTGTTCTCCTGGCTGAAGTTTGGTCCTTTTACAGCATCCTGCCATGCGATTACATTTGTTCCTGACCACCGAGAACACTCACGTTAACTTTTATCGAGTGGAAAAAAAGTTAGCTTGTTTATATTATGCTAACATAGCTGTGTCGCTAGCGGTCACGTAGCACATCATTATATAGCAGCTAGCCAAACTTCAGTAACCCTACAAACGTCACTGCTGTTTAGTTTTCTGTCTTCATTTATGTTGGAAGTGATAACAGAGCTGTACGTTTTAATTTGTTTCCAAAACCCCGCAGTCAGGACATGCTATATTGTATTTAGATAGAAGCTAGCGAGCTAACTTCCTGCTAACTCTACTCCGTTAAATGTCATAAATTCCGTTTTCATGGATGCCTGGATGTTAAACTCAATTGTTACACCTGGTAGAGCAGAACGCTGATCATTTTATTAAAGATGAAAGACTTTAGACAGTTTTTCAACTCTCAGTAATGCCATAGTGATCGTTTGATATATGGACCTGCAGCGGAGTTTAGGCCCAGACACGGCTAGTGACGTCAGACTTAACGACCGGATATCACCAAAACACAACAACATTCATCTTAAAGTGCTTTACATTGTAAGTTAAAGACCTCACGGTAGTAGAGAGAAAATCTCGATCAGATGACCCCCTGTGAGTAAACACGGTGGGAAGGAAAAACTACCTTTTAACAGGAAGAAACCTCCGGCAGAACCGGGCTCAGGGAGGGGCGGCCATCTGCTGACCGGTTGGTGGTGAAGGGAGCGGGAAAGCGAGCATAGAGAGACTGAACAAAACAGACTATATGAGAGAGAAGATAATTTAGTCGTATATAAAGGACACTGGGAGAGAAGAAATACTCGCTGCTTCACAGTATATCACATGAAGTCTTGCAGCAGTCTGAGCCTTTAGCAGCATAAACATGGTTCAGGGTCACCTGATTTGGCCACATGCTAAACTAGAAGCTAATACAGGGAAAATATGAGAAGAATACAAGTGATAGAATCTGTAATTGAAAAGTGTCCCTAGCTTTTATCATCCTTCTGAGACAGGATGTTTCTCATTTTAGAGATATTGGGCACAGTCATGAAAGCAGTATACATATTTGTTTAATGTGTGATGAAGGCCAAGGTAGTGCCATCTAAAGTATCTTGACAGAGTCCATGTTTCTGAGCTTGTTATGGCAAAGTAGAACAACCTCACTTTTATCTCAATGTAGAAGTAGAAAATTCACCAAGGCCTTTAAGACATGGCGTATCTAAGCCTAACAAAGCACTTTAGGTGCCCACATGTACATAAACTGTATTTGCTGCCTTAACTTAGCCAGTGAGTGTAAGAAAAAGTAAAGTGAATGAATCTTCAAGTGAAAACACATTAACACAAAATGCTGAACGCGACGTTCCCAATAACCACAGGAAAACTTGTGAAGTATATCTCTGCCACCCACCCTTCATCCTCATTCTGACTTTTTTTCCCCTTTTGCTTTTATAGAAAATGTCTTTGCATCCACTTTTTCTGTGGCCAGGGTGTTAAAGAACTGATGCCAGCTGACACACCATGCTTATCTCTTCGATGCACACGAATGATGGGAAAGTCACACCCTGATAACTATCCACAGAGCAATGTTAGTATGTCTTCTATGGTTTTGTGAACGCCAGCAAGGGTAAAAAATTAAATTTAAGTCTGCTGACACTGTAGAATATTTTCTGATGCAAAAGCTAAATGAAGACCTGAAAAAGATCAATTAAGCACAAGAGGCAGTGAATGCCATTAAAAAATAATAATAATAATTAACTTCCAATTGCAGTTAGTTAAACAGTGAGTCATAATGTGAAGGTAAAATATGATTATTAATTAAGTACTGTGCACATAATGTTTAATAGTAATTACAGTAGCGTGTATGTAGTACGATGGCATGAGCATTACTGTTGTGGTAATTTTGGGCTTCTTTGAAATGTTCTGTGGCCTCAAATATGTACATACACCCCATTGTTATTTATTTAAATGTCCCTTAGCAAGTTTCACCTCAACCAGAAACTTTTTGGAGCCATCAACAACCTTCTTGTGTAATTCTGGCTCTTTCAGAGTTCATTTAAATTTGTTGGTTTCCTGGTACTGACCCAGTTTTAAACCATACTCCAAAAGACTGAGGTTAGGGATTTGGTAGGCCACTCCAGAAACTTAATGTTAGTCTGCTTTATCCATTCCAAGAACAGTTTTTGACGCGTCTTAGAAGTGTGTTCATGTTTCAACCATATAACTGTTGATCTGTGGTGAAGTTGAAGAATTTAGATATAGACCACCTCCATTATTCATACATTTTGTGTAATGTACCAGTACCAGTGGCAGCAAACCACACCCTTGAGCATGATGCTACCACCAGCTGACACAATGTTCATCTTTAGTCTTCTTAACATCTCTCTTGTTAATGTAGCCAAGCGGCTCGATCTTTGCCTTGTACAAGTGGGCAGCTGCAGATTTAAAGTTGCTGATTTTGGAGCAGGGGCTTCGTCATTGGTTGGCACCCTCTCAGTCCATGGTGTGATACTACTGTAAACTTCTGTCCAAAACTATGTGTCCACGCGGTTATACCACATACAGTTCAGGTGTCAAACAGGCCTAGAAGCTGGTTAGAAACCCCCTGGCAAGCGAACAAGACTGTTTGCTTCAAAGTAAGAGTTGTGCCTTCTGGAAAGTGTTATTTGCAGTGTCAAGGCACAGCATTTACTCTGAAGTCTCCGTTTCCAGTTTGGGGTACAGTTTCAATTTAAAGTAATTAGTGTTTGCAGACAAATTGGTGTCTTCTTTGCAAATTCCAGACTGTGCCAGTCTGCTGGTAGCCAAACAATTCTAAGGTCTTTAGCACAGTACTCTTTGCAATGGATTTTCACCTAGCAACAACAACCAACCACTCGCCAACCGGTGGTTGCCAGGATATCTAATCAATCCTTGGGGATATGTTTCTAATCTGATTAAATGTTACTACAGCTAATGAAAACACTAGCCAAACATTTAGAAGAAAAGAAATTAAGGAAAAACACATTATTCCAAAAGCCACAGTCTAGTTTCTCACTAGTATTCCGATACCTAGATTCTTCGTTATGTCAATTATGCAGTAATGTGATTTTCTAAACGGGTGCTTTCGACTGAAAACTTCCATTTCTGCCAGCTACTTTAAAGAAATCCATCTATGTCCGCTGTAGTATTTGAAAAAATGATGCACATCAGATTATAACCATTCATTGCTCAGAGAAGTCTTTAAATTTCAAACTGCCAAGACTCAGATTAACTCTCCTTTAAAGCTCAGTCTCTTTGTGCCTCAGGGCCTCTGCAGGGAACTTTAGTGCCCTGAATGAATAGGTTGTGTCTTTGAAACAAATGTGTATCGGTACAATGGAGGGACTGTGAAAAATGTTTCCAGAGTTTGAACATTGTGTTAAGCCACCGTTTAAAGTCCTGTCAATACCTGCAGCGAAGTATTGATCTCCTGAGGGCGCAGAGCTTTACAGCTTATTGATAGATTATGTAAATTCCCTTTGCAGTGTTTGGATGAGCTGCCTTTGCCGTGATATAAGACAACGACAAGCATCTCATCCATTTATTGTGACACGAGCTGTTGCTGTGAATTTTTAAAGTGGCTTCTTTGTTTCTATAGGCGAGCTACAAATACAGAGTGATTCTGGACAAATGGCTGATGGAGACAGAAAAAAGAGTGTATATGGTCCTTATGATATTATACAGGCTGAAATGAACTAAAGCATCAGTTTTACAGTTACTTGGGACACATTCTCAGTTTTCCTCCTTAAGTAATGCAGGTGTTGATGCGTCTCTGAGGAGGGAAAACCGGATTAGGGGTAAAGTAAATTGCACTGTCACTTTGTGATGGGTACTGAGGCCGTATTTCCCTGTGACATGACTGCTACAGCGACTGACTTAAAAAGCGGGTGACAAGGTGTTGCTATGGAGACCTCAGCGAGGAACCTGCAGCAGCCTATCCATGGACAGTTTATGCAAACACTAGACTGAGTGTATCTATAGCACTGTTTTATAGAAAACATCAAAGGACACCAGGTTAAAGAGTCTCTCGGTAACGCCGGGCATGTAACCAAAACAAAAGAGCAACATGACAAATCTATTTTTAAAAATCTATTTCTTTAACGATTGCTGCATTTTCTTACTGTAGAGCAAGTGAGATAAAACTAAGCTACAGCAAACCATGAACAGATAGATGATATACAGACATAGTTTAGAGATAATCAGCAGATCAATTGTATCATAGGACCCAAATCCTGAAACTACTAGTGAAAGTTCTGGGTGCTAACTAAGTCAAAAACAAAGTCAAACCCAAACATCCAAATTACCTGCCACTGTGTACTTATGCAATATTTTATTAAGTGACCTTGCTAGTACCCGTCAGAGCAGCTTTAATACTTCATGGATAGATTCAACAAGGTCCTGGAAACATTCCTCAGAGATTTTGGTCCATATTGACATGATAGCATCACACAGTTGCTGCACATCCATGATTAGTTTCATCACATTCCAAAGGTGCCCTAATTAGGCTGAGATCTGGTTACCCCTGCTTCAAGGCAGGATGGATCCATGCTTTCATGTCGTTTATGCCAAATCTGACCCTATGACCAAAAGAATCATCAGATGAGGCAATATTTTTGCAGCTTTTTGTACAGTTTTGGCGAAATGTGCAAACTGTAACCTCAGTTCGTCCAGTCTTTCCCTGACAGGAGCAGCATCAGGCGTGGTCTACCGCTGCTTAGCCCCTCTGCTTCAAGTTTGGACTCGTGTCAGAAATGCTCTTTTGCAAATCTTGGTTGCAACGATGAGTAATGGGTTACAGCACGAAGCACTTTATTTTGCAATTAGCCGAGTTTAGCAGATTGAGAAACAAAGTGCTAGAGCAGTCTACAATTTGAGGACTGAAAATATGAACATTAGTGTCGTTTTCAGTGCATGAAAGGAGTGACAGTGAAGTGCAAACTACACTAGAAACAGCTTTCCACTGCTGCTAACACATCATTGACCCTTTCTGCAAAGTCGCCAGCTAATAGCAGGAACCTTCAACAGTGTTTAAGCGATGTACATACTGACCCCAAACACGCAGCCAGAGCACACATGAATAAACTAGTCACTGTATTATGGAAATAAAAAACACTAAAGATGGAAAACGTTCAGGAAAAAACAAAAAAAGTACAGTTCAAGGGTGCATTAAAAAACCTGCCAGCTAAATGTATGACTCATCTGAATGACTAATTATAGGCGATTAGATACAGAAGTCTGAGCAGTGTATTAACCCATGTTCATAACCTCTAAGTGTCAGCCTTTAAACATCTAATTGACACGTTTCATAGTCAGTTATACTTTTGAGAGATTCTTTCAGCATGCCTGTCTTCAGGTACTGCAGCAATCATGACCCACATTAAAACATAGTTTCTGTCTTCATTTCTCTTTGTTGGTAAAAAAAATGACCTAAAAATTGAATAATTCTGGAAACTATGCAAATACCTAAAGCAAATGACCATTATGATTATGCATCATTGAAATTCAGATGGAAAAGATGAGGCTCCTATTTTGTAACATCCATCAATATGGTAATTTTAACATTTACTCCCCCTGTTCTCCATTTCTTGGTTCTGTACTTTCTACTCTGAGAGACTTGAAAGCACTGCAGCTGTTTGAAAGCACACAGGCACAAATCGCACACAGACGCCTGCTCACGCACACCATAAAAATCATTCTGTTTAGGTAAAGTCACCTGTTTTTTTACTCTTTAGCTACTTATTCTGATTTTAACATTCCAGAAAGTAATCACCGAATTATCTTTGGCACAGAATCTCATTTAATTTGCTCCAGACACTTTGGTCTCTACATAATCCAATGCTCGCCCAAAGTATGTAAATAGCTGAGGACATTTGCAATAATTAAATTATATATATTAAAATTAAAATGCTAATCCATTAACATAGCACCATTTAAAAGCACAGCCAGATAGAGAATGACCACAAAAACAAAAACGGTTTCATGGCACTCTTTGGGTCCAGGGGGGATTTGGCGTGATGGTTACTGCTGAACAGATTATTAGAATTTTTCAAGATTAATGCGTCCACAGCTGAGGAGTAGAGCTAAATATCAGGTTATCCGAGTGTTATTTCAGGAGAGAAATGGTTGCGACAAAGTTATAAGAGTAGAAATGTTAGCGACTTCATGATACGCTTGATATGGATTTGCAGAAGCATTATACGTTCTTTTATATTGGCTGCTGTATTAGTAGATTTTGTTAAGGCTTAGGAGAAAAACTTGCAGGCATGGTGCTCAGCTGAGACTTTAATCAAGCACAGCGTAGGGCTACAGGACAAAAACCTAAGCAATAGCTTAAAGTATTAAACAAAGGATTGAGTTTTCAGCCCCAATGTCTGCAAGTCCTGAACAGAAAACAGTTTTCAAGGCAGCTCAACTTGTTACCTGATTTAATTCCCAGAGTTGGCTTTTATCGTACAGGTGTGTTTTCATCAGAAGGTTGGCAGACTGGCTGGCAAAGCAGGGTGACTTCTTAGAGCAGAAGAGGACACAGAAGGTAGGTTTGAGTTCCGAGGCTCGCAAAGAAAAAACATCAAAAGCTAGCAAGAGTTGAGATGGTCTGAGTAAAACTACCATACTATGTAGGTTAACAATCTGGTAAGCAGTGAAGAGGAGAGCCAAGGAGGGTTAAATACTGCAGGTAAGTGAGTAATCAAACCTGCCAGAGCCTGAGAAAGCCACACCCCTAAGACCCACGAGTATACACACCTGACAGAGGGAGACAGGTAGAGCCAAAGAGGGTCAGCACCTGGAGGACGAGGGGACCACGACATTTACTGGTTAGCTTGTCAGATACTTAATAGAGATGCCATTCTGTATAAGATCTGGATTAAGGTCAGTGCAGTTCTTTGTGTGGGACCTGGTATGCCCAAACCACATTAGTTACTTTATGTATAAACTTTATTTTTTCAAATTAAATCTTTTTATTAGTATGATTGTATGCAAAAAACAATAAGTTTTTCACTAAATTTAACCATAGCACTGCTTACTTGCTTGAATTATTATATGATATTAATAATGTTACGTTAGCTGACAGAACAGTATGTGCTAAAATCAGCTTAATCACTAGTTTGACATCCAGGACTCTAAAGAAATGAAAATATTTGTGGTTCTACATTGTAGATGTCAATCAAACTGCAGAAAAGTTTATAGAAAGCACTGTATTAGTCACTCCCCAGTATATACAGTAGTATACATCAAACTGCGAATCACTTTGTAACTCTTTGTTTTAATTTGACCACCTGTCATGTTTTTTAAAAGACAAACAGCATCTGGGCTTTTCAAATTTGAACAAATCTTAAAAGTGTCGGATGAATGTAACAGGATATTATCTGTGAAGCTAACACAACATGAGAAACAGTGTTTTTGTTCATGGTAATGACACTGTGTATATGCAATGTAGAGTTCATTGCTGTTTAAATAGAGCCCAAGGCAGAAGGCTGTGCCAGTGTTTATTTGAGGAGGCAATCCATTGTCGTTGGTGGTGTTTTTATGGAAATGTTTGACAAAAAGAATGAATTAAATAGTCCCAATTTTGTTGTTAGGTTAGTGCTATTTTGTTTTCTCATTTTTCACTTAAAAGTTTCTTTTTCGTTTTTTTTTTTTTTTGTAAAGCATAGTTTCAGGGTTCAACTTGTCTCATTTCTGCATTTCTATCTAACATTCACACTATGGATGTATCAGAGAGTAACTTGGGGTTAGGATCTTGCTAAGTAGGTGACCTGCTCGACCTCCTGAGCTACAGCCAACGCAAGCTGCTTATGGTTAACAAGTTTAAAAACACAATACCCATAATCCTTTTTAAACTGACATCGAATACACTGGTTTCTCTAATCTATCTTGACTTCATCCTTGAATACACACATCACTTCTCTATAGAAGTTGTGACAGTAATCTTACTAGGTCAGACATACAACATTTATGTATCACTTATGTATGTGTTTTTTAAGACACCATGCAGTCACATTGCTTACAAGACAGCAGCAACACAAGTCCCTCTTACATCAACCAAAAACATAAAGGTTTTGGAGAGCGCCCTAAAATGCAACATGAGGACAAATTTAGCTGCACATTCACACCTCTGCAAAACCTCCATCTCCACTTTGCTCTGCAGTTTATAAATCTACGGAAATGTTAATGTGTGTTAAAGTGTTAAACTCAGAATACAACATTATGGTAAAGTCTTTACCAACATGAAGACAGAGTCTGTGACAGCTCAGTTGAACAAGAGTTACCACCAATTGCAACAATTCCAGTTTATTAACTTGCAGCTGTTTCTAGAAGTCTTTCTTAAATCCCTGCACAATCCTTTGTCTGCTGGACATTTCCAACCAAGAGAACTTTAGTGATTTAGAGATATCAAGATCTGATTGTTAATTTGCACTGTGTACTTTATAGTCAATTCAATCAAATCAATTTCAGTTTTACTAATATAACACCAAATCACAACAACAGGAACCTAAAGGCACTTTATATTGTAAGGTAAAGACCGCACGATAACAGTAAAAAGTAAAGGTGCACTGATATGCTCAAATACTAACCACACAAAGAATTTGGCATCTGTAATTGTAAACGTGACTAGTGAGAGTTGATGGTTAAAAAAACTCAAGCCTTGTGCAGTATTTCACCTAATGTACTGATGGACATTATGTTGTACAAATACCAAGCCTCGTTTGCCATTATGGTGTTGTTATGGCAAAACAAAGCTGTGATAAAAAATAATCTAAAGGTTCCATGTCTCAGTAATAGAATAGTGATACTTTAACACACTGATATAACGTCTCCATTTTCTGAAAAGGGTATTACCTGTGTAACAGTGTAAAGCGTTAAGTGCTCTTTTCATAGACATTACTGTTATTTTTTTTTATTGTGCTCAGTATTTTCTTCCTGAACACGTTCATGGCACTTCCATCAGGGCCATATGGTGTAATCTTGAGTAATAAAGAGACCTTAAGTTTATGCCTGAAGGAACAAAATCAGTATTTTCTTGCTGTGCATCAAAATAAAAACGATGATAAGGTTGTGCCCTGCTGGGAAAATTGTTGCAGCTCTCTCTGCATCAACAACACGTGGTTAGGTTTCTCCTCTTCAGCTTGACTAAAAATAAAGCTGAATTGCAGCCAGGGAAGGTCAGTATGGATTATGGAGCACTGCACTCCCTGTGGAAAAGACTTGTTTGTTGTCCGTCCCAATGTCAGATCAAGAATCGGGAGGGAAAGTGCCTCTCTCAGCAGGTCCAGACTTCCTGTCAATGATAATCCGATGGAATGGCTGATCTGAGCTGGATGGACCGAGGCCAGCATGGAAGAGACAAGCCAGGGTTTTGTGCTTGAAGCTTGAATAATGCTCAGAAGCTTTCCAGGCTGATAAAGCATATAGATGAAATTGACTGTTTACATAGATTACATGTTGGATATAGTCATGTTGAATGTATTTCAGGATAATGCTAGCAAGCAACCAAACATTAATTAGTCAGTGTGCACGCTTTAATTTAATTAGGCCTTAAATCTTTAAGTTAAGTGGTGTTAGGGTTTCTTTTACTCTGCCTAAGAGAATAAAGTAAAGTCTTGTGTCCTTTCAGAGAGTCCTGGAAAGTTACCACATTCACTTTTAGACAGGAGCACATACCACTAACTCGTAGCTGTACCAACTCTTAGTCCCAGCACAAATTTACACAAAAACATGACAACTGAACAAATATGGAAACCTGTTTGCTTTGAAGAGTAACTGCACACAGGTAATCATTCACAGTAAGTAAGTGAGTCCAGTTAAATTTCAGTCAAATAAAAGTCATAGCTTAGCATTAGCAAAAAGCTAAGGTTAGCATTAGCAATAGCAAACTTGTGTTTGATTCTTTTCTGTAGCAAATGCATTCATCTTAGTTTCCCCAGCTGTCCTTCTGCTAGTCACATCACTTCCACTTCCCCACACTGTAAAACTCAGTACGGACATCATTGCTGCCGTCCAATCATCTTTCTGCTATAAAACTGAACACTTGCATAATTAAAGCAAACTGAAATTTGAATACTATCAAAACTGGTTTGCCAATCGATTTTGTGTGTCTCAGCTGATTAACAAAGTAATTTTTTATTGTCAATTCAATGCTTTTTTCACACAAGATGTAAGCTTTAAAGGCTTTAAAGCAAAGGGTTTGGTCTGCAACAATGAAAGCTTATGCAATGGTTAGGCTTGGTATACGTGATCGGTACCAGAGTCTCTTTGAAGTACTTCTTGACTACTCATTGCCTCTGAACTCCAACTTGCCGTGGGCACAGCTCATACTGCTGCTGATGAGTAGAGGGCTTTAATCTTTAGCGCAAATGGCAACGCAAGTGATGGAAAACGGTTGCAGTTGAGGTAGATGTTTCACCTGCTGCAGAGAGCTTTCAGTTTCCAATGGCATAGCTTGCGCCTCAGAACCTCCAGCTGCAGGAAAGTAGGTTTCTATTCCCAGAGTTTCATGAAACAAGGCACTAAAATTACTATTGATGCAGAGAAGAGGGCTCAAATCTTTTTGTAGAATCTGAAGAGCACGAGTCATTGAATAAATTATGTGCTGAACACCCATCATTCAACTACACAAACACTCGTTCAGCACACTCATTAAACCCAGTCCATTTCTTATCCTTATCACTTCTGTTAGGTTATTTGACTTCTCAACAAAGTGTTGATGTATGAATTTATCAACCTAAAGGTAGTACCGCCCTTCTGTGTTCCCCTCTGTTTGATTCTGTCACTTAAACAGCTGTAACCTACTTCCTTGCAGGTGGTTTGGGGGTGGGGGGGGTGATCGTGTCCTTGGCTAATGCTAATGCGTGCTTCATTGATTAAGTTTAAATCAATAACTAGGCCTGTTGAAAATGAATTATGTGCCTTGTAGTTTTTCTTACTGTAGACCAATTAGAAGCATAGCTCCTTGGTGTAAGAGGTTTACAGCAAAATAAAGCAGTAGAAATGGTTGGTTACCTAATGTCCACTTCCAATTTTCCACTCTGTATATGTGCTGTATCTTCCCCACGCTGCATACACAGCTTCAGGAATGTGATTCATGCTCATGTACTAGTCTTTTCCATCATGTCAGATGAGACTCGAGCTGTGTCTAAATTTGTTCATACAACCAATTCGCAGTTCTCTTAGATTCTGATTTACTGTAAATTTTGTTGTCACAGAATTTTAAATCAACATTTCTGTTCCTGTATCTGGTGTAAGTGTTTAGTTTTGATTGACCTGTTGGGTAATTTTATTCTCCCTTTATGTTGCAATTCCTACTCTCATGTAGTAATAGTAAAACTAGAACATGTGTGATTATCTAAATCCGTGCCACATTCTGTGAAATACTTCCAATATTCACTCTGCAAAGTGCCAAACAGCAAAACACACCACTGGACTGGGGAAATTTCTTCTATTGTAAAAATAAGGTGCACTCACAACAATGTGGCTGCGAGTGTACACATGACTATTTGCTTGCATGGCTGTGTGCAAGTTTTGCATGCATGAAACTGACTGGCTTATTATTGGCAATACGTGAAATGGACCAGCAGTTCACCAAACCAGGTTGAGAACTGGGAATTGGTTGATTGACCAGCCAGAGACCACAATCAGTTCATTTCTAGATGATAGACTGTGTGATGCTATTATGCCAACATGGACACCTTAATGAATCTGTGCCACAAAGAATTAAGGCTGCTCTGAAGGCAAACAGGAGTCCAACCCAGTACTAATAGAGTATTTCTAATTAAGTATCTGATTAATGTAAGTAGGCTCGTCCAATGTGACAGCGGAGAATTGCATTTCTCTCTGACATATAATTAGTTAAGCAATCAGTCATAATCAGTTGTTGGATATCAGCTGAACAGGTGAACAACATTAAGTCATAGCATTTATCTGATTCTTAATTCCTTTCAAAAAGCATTATATTTGTCACAACAGGAAGAGGTACAAATGCTAATGAGTTAGCGCCTTAGTGTTTGTCAGATAGGTTCCCAGTGCTTTGGCCCATCAGCTTACAGGTTTGTAGTAAACTGGTGGAAACCCCAATATTGCATTTTGTCTGGGATGAAAATCTTGCACTTGTTTAACTTTGAGAAATAAAGTGAGAAAAAAATACTAAATAGCTTAATATAAAAACACCTGCAACAGTGGCATTTTGTCATGAGTGACATGCTCAAACAAAAGGCTCAGAAAGCCTCTGCTTGCGTTACGTAGTGCCATTGCATGTCATGCTCTCGGTGTGGGCTTGACACCCTCATAGCACTTTTCTGTTAATATCAGTGTCATCCATTATGGCAAAGAGGTTTGGTGTTGTGACAGCCAGCCTAACTCCACGAGACAGTCTTTACTATATTACCCATCACCTGTGATGAGTATTGAAATTACACTGACCCGAGATGACCGGTGCTTTATGTCGGTTGTAATTGTGCGTTCACATTTCCTCAGGTGGCAGCTTTAATTGCAGACCAGGAAAAAAAAGATGGTGAAAGGACAAAAGTTGAATCATTTCCAGAAAGCAGGCCATTAATTATGATGTGCTGTAATTGCAGATCTTTGGGGCCGGCCAATTACGTGATTGAAGCGAAAGCTGGCAGCCTCGGTCTCCTGTGTTTTGGAAATAAGTGACATGTTTTGGAACTGACATACTTGAGGTTTCAAATGTCTTTTTTTGTGCGTTTCTTCAATTTTTCTCATTAAATTTCTTAGGAAAATTGAATTTGCACAGTCATGGGACACTTTGATTGATTGGTGAAGTTGTAAATGAAAATGAAATGACAGCATCTGTGAAAATATAACCAAAAGAAAAAGATCTTTTAGCTAATTCGGGTCAATTAGGTGCCCAGTCAGTTAATACAAGCCAGCTTTTAAATGCATAGTAAAAATGGCCAAGTTAGTCTTCAAACATCTGGCCTGTTTGATATTTCTCATTGAGATATTTGCCTCAGTGACTTGTTGGAGAACTTTTTCTAGTGTAACAACAATTTTCAGTTAGTGAGTGAAAAACTGCTTGTATGTACAGTACGTGCAATGGTCACCAATAACAGGGCATACACAAGAGAGAAACTGCAAATATTAAAAACAAGAAACACAACAAATAACCTGAACACATTCCAAGTAGGGGAATAGAAAATTGCTACGAAAAGCATGGCTACACCAGAAAGGCTCTTGGACATTAATGGGATACCCACTCGGACAAATCGAGCCCATCGCTGCCACTTCGGTGTCGCACGGCACTTCAGGTGTGGTAAATTTGTTTTGCAGCATTTTCTATTTGCATGGTGTTTTTCATTTACTTTTGTTTGTATGCATTTTGATACTTGTTGCACTTCTGATTAGGAACACACTTTTACTCTTAAATGTGTTTATGTGTCAATTTTGCATTTGGATTTGCATTTTCGCATAAACTTTGTAGTTAGAAATTTAAAAACTTACTTATCAGATGCTGTTTTCAAGTATATGCAGTAGGAGAAGGAGCATGTGTAGCTCCTTGACATTAGTACACAAAAAATTGTTATTTTATGGATCCATGCTTTTCTTTCTGACCGAGCCATGTAAAGGTTGCAGAAGAAATCAAGGCTCATCAGACCAGGCAACATGCTAAATATAGACTCAGTTTCCTTTAATTAATTAAGACAGATGGCATCCTGTGTGGTCTTTTGCTACTGTAGCTTATCTGCTTCAAGGTTTGACATGTTGAGCATTCAGAGATGCTCTTCTGCATACTTTGGCAGTAATTTGCAGGTATTTAAGTTACTGTTGCTTTCCTATCAGCTCAAAGCAGTCGTTAGACCTCTAACATCAACCAGAAAATTTCACCCAGAGAAGTATCGTTCACTGGATATTTTCTGTTTTTCAGACCGTTCTCTGCAAACCCTAGAGGAGATTGTGTGAGAAATTCCCAGTAGATGAGCAGTTTCTGAAACGCTCAGACTAAGTCCCTCATTCACCTTTCTTCCCCCGTTCTGATACTTGGTTTGAACTTCAGCTGATCCTCATGAATACGTCTAAATGCCTAATTGCACTGAGTTTGTGCCATGCTATTGGCTAATTAGATATAGACTTGTAGTCAAGACTGCCTAAACCAAGACCAAGACAATACCAAGACCAGAAGGTATCGAGACCAAGACAAGACCAAGACCAAGACAGACTGAGTCAAGACCAAGACAAAGTCGAAATGAGACCAAGACCGAGACAAAAAAGTCTTTAAACTGCAGCCAGATGCTGCTTTGTTTACGGGTGTCAGGCATATTTATGTGTTTTTGTGATGCACTCGCACAGCCCTCCTCACCGCTGTCTACTGTCCCACTCACTTGCTGAGAGGACAGACGCACGCTCCACTTGACTGTCGTGTCTCTCACCCTCTCTGTTTTTCACATAATGATATTATCCTATACCCTCGCATGTGATTGGCCACAATATGGAGGGATTGGAGCATAGCTGAGCCACTGTGTGAGAGCTGAGCAGCGAAAGGAAATTAAGTGAGGAGCCGGCTCTCGCTCAATGGCAGTCGACTCTTCAGATTCACTACAAAGCACTCTCTAAGCACGGCTCTGAGAGCTGATGCTTTTGCGCAGGACACATTATTAAATGTTACATTGTGTGTCATGGGTACTGTTGCCTCCAAGACCAAGAGTGGGGGATCCAAGACCAAGACAAGACCAAGACCAAAGTCCGTCGAGACCAAGACAAGACCAAGAGCACATAAAACTGGTCTTGAGACCAAGACCAGTCTGGAGACATCCAACTCTAATTAGATATTTGCATTAACAAGCAGTTGAACAGTGGCAGTTGGGTATTTGCTTATTATTAACAAATTATTGATTTTATCCTTTGAGTCATTAATAGATAAAGTTTTAATAGTGCTTAGTAACTGAGGTTCTGTATGTTGGTGATGATTTCCATGTCTCCTTGAATTATTTGTCATGTATTGCAATTTCATGAGTTTGATTAGATATTGATATTAGGGTCAAAACGATGTTACTAATTCCCCATCAGAACCTTCTGAGTAATCAGAGAGCATTAGATAAAAGCATTTTATGTTTTAGTACTTTATACTTCAGTTTGCATTTCTTCCTGGTATTCTTGGTGCAACTTGATTTGTTTTTAAATTGCAAACAGTTCATCTCTAGGAAACACAGCAACCTTGAGTTTATTGTTTGCTTATTTCACACTCTTCAGACCTTCAGTCTCTCCTGTCCTATTTTTACTCGTCTCTTCCCAATTACGATTCTTCTGAGTGTCTCTGTCCTTTCGCTATGCATGAGCTTTCTTATCCTCCATGTGACCTCGCTTAGGAGACTGCTCACGCCATCCATCATGGGAATCAATTGCCCTTAGTCACTAAACAATTATAGTTAGCTATTTAAAATTTCGTGTGTGAGAAGAAAAGGGGTTCGCTTTGTTAGCTCATTAATTCACCATGTTTTAGATTTCCTGTGAAATGCTGTAGTTAACACATAGATCCATTATGGGGTCATTTCACAACCAAACAGTAAGGCTGACCCTGGTGTCCTTTACTGTTCGTTGTGAACACACATTGGTGACAGGGTGATGAGAGAGAGGCATGAATGCCCTTTCTTCTACATCTTTCTGACCTTTTTAAAATTTGGAAATACTGCTCTGGGCTCTCAATTGCCAAAGATGGATTGCTGTGCTGAGAAATGTGTTGGTCCCTTCAAGATTATAGAGTATTTGAAAGAAATACCTCGCTAGTGCATTTGGCAAGAGACAATGGGTGTGACAAAAGTTCTCGGAAAGCAAACCACAGGGTGAAAAACAAAACTTCTCTCTAAGCAAGTGTTGATATGAGATGTGCTGCCAACTCTTATTGGTGTGCGGCTGACTGAACAAAGTCATCCTCCTGCCTATAAAAATTAATCAGTAAAATGTTTCTCCCTTTCACTTCAAGGTAAATGATTTTTTATGTCAACTACTGCTTTTTAAGACATTTGTGTCTTTACTACATTCAACTTTTGGAACTTTTGTATTGTGCTGATAGTTTTGAACATGTAGCCACAGTACACAGTACTACAGCACACGGTTTGAGAACCACTCATTAAGCTTCCTGATTAAGACCATTGATCAATGGTGAATGTACCATTGTCTGTGAACCATTCACAGAGAGTTGGGGAATGGCTGCAATCACAGCATTTCAAGCTGGCAAAAGATGCACCCTTAGATGCACCCTTAGGCCCCCTCCTCGATTCAGAGGTATTTCCCTTTTCACGTTAATGGCCTCCTTGATTCCCTGCTCAAACCAGCGTTCCTTGAGAGTGCATCAAGATGTCATTTAACTAAATTCATGTATAGTCCCTAAAAAGACAGTATGTTTGTTGTTGGTGTTTTGACCATGTCATGTGACCAACAGTTCCTCAATTCCCCTTAACCTTGTCCAACATAAAAAAAACAAACAATAAACCAGTGTCAGACCAACATACCACTGAGTAATCTACAGGTGCTCAAAATCTAAATCAGCCCTCCAATTAACAGCCTGTGTGACCAAATGTGCATTTTATGATGTATTTGTAATCGTCGCTGACATAAACATGGAAGCTGTCAAATTACCAGTACAGGCAGTTCCTTCTGAACCAAAATAAATAAATAAATTAAATAAATCAGCCTCACTGAAGAGCACAAGGATGTTGCTTTTTTTGGTAATCAGTTCAAGTTAAAACCAGAAAGCTTATGAATGCTGACGTAGTTAAATAATATATCCATTCTTTTCTTTAACCTTTAGGCTTACTCGTGTCACTGGCATCATTAGTGTCTTTTGCTCTGCTCTGTGACAGCAAACACAATATCGCCAGCTAATGTCAATGCTGATGTTCCATGTTAGCGATGGAAACCATGCCTCCCTCGGTGGCTCACTTAAACACACTTGCCCTTTTAGCCCCACTTACCTAATAGCTGTCGGCACATTGATCAACCCCCATGCTGTCTGTCACCTCCGGCGTGCCGTCCCTAGGCGCTGATGAGCTCGGACAGACAGCGTCTCTTTTTTGTAAGGTACCCCAATTCGTGACCTTTACAAGTTTGGACCACAATTTACCGAAGATTAGCTGAGTCCAACATGTAAATTAATCCAGAGAAAGGGCAGGGGAATCAATTTCTCTTTAGTTTACATATCACTGTATCTTCTGGGATGAGAATCATTGGGACAGAACCAAAAACAATTGCAAAGATTTTAAAGAAAAACAAGCAAAGGCGAGACGGAAAGATGTGACCTTTTAAGCTTCAAATTAAAGTTTAAAGAGTTTTAAAGAGCTCTTCATTTATGAGCGATAACTTTGCAAAGATTTCTCTTTATGTTAACATATGGTAGTTTTCATTCTTTACTAAATGAATGCCTTTGAATTAAGTTAATATGCAACAACCTTGTTCTCTATTGAATATATGCTCTCACCCTGGATAATATAAAATCTGCAACATGATGGCTCAAAATGTCAGGATCATTTACATCCATAATCACAGTGTTCTTTTCTCATAGCCTTGCTCTGTAAATCCTCTGGTTCGGTCTGGATATCAAACATTGATACGCTCTCTCCCCAATGGCAAGGCAATACTTTTTAAACCAATTAGGTGGCCCTGCTTCCCAAGACATCACCATTGACAAGTAGCCAATGCAATTTCCATAACGGAGTGACTGGCACCCTCAAGGGCAGTCCTGCAGCACTGGGGACGGTGCTGCCATGCATCTTAGAGTTGTTCTAAGTTCACTCATTTGAAAAGTCACATTTGGAAGAAGCCAAACACTCATCTTGAGTCAGCAAAGTTTTGTGCTTTAATTGCCAGCCTTTAATAATGTCATCAGTAAAACCCCATGACTGGCTTGATGTGAAATACTCTACCGGTGGTGTTTCTCAAGGGCAATTAGCAGTTTACCTTCCTCTCCAAGCATCCAAGAACACTGTGACCCCAAATTACAGCAAGGCAGTGAATCAGCTTTATTAGATTACTTCCAACCTTGACCCCACAGCTCTTAGGAGGAGAAGACCGTCTCAATGTGGGAACTCATCTCACTCTAAATTACTTCAGCTTGACCCCAAACTTCAGTTACAGTATGTTTTACATCCTGTGGTATTCTGTTTACGTTGCCTTCTTGTTGGGCTAAGTTAGCATGTGGGATGTGAAAACCTCCAAAGAAATGAGACACAGAACAATAATAATCCACTTACAGTTATGATGGAGAATTAGCAGAAATATTAAAAAGCTCTAGTCACTGCGTTAGATATGGATATAGTAACAATTTAAGCTTGTTTGTCAAAAAAACACAGCAACTCTCAATGAATTGTAACTGTTAACAGACTTTTAATTTCACAGTTTCCTCTCTCTTGCCCTCTAAAGCGATTCAAGTGAAACTCTCTAATAAGGAGAAGCAATTAAATTACAGTAGGTATGTAATTAAAAAACAAATCTCTCATTGCTTGATTTTAATCTTCTGCTGCATTCTTGTGAATATCCCACACTGTATACCTTCAAAGCATTGATTTTGCACATCTTGAGTTAAAAGGTCCGTGTGTGCAGCAACAAAACAATAGCAGAACGTTCTAGAGAAAAATTAATGTATAATTGTTCTTCTACTGTTTCTGGCAATAACAATTCAATTCCCGGGATTAAATTTGTCTGGAGTCGAGTGCAATTTTAAAGCAGAGCTCAACATCATTTCCTAAGTATCACAAATTTACCAGCTTTGGGACAATAACTCACACTGAATAAATGCAGAATGTGCAGGGCTTGTTTTTGATGTGACCAGGATCACTCTGTTTATTTCTCAGTTTTGAAAATGAGGCTATAAGCACTATGTGCATGTAGCACAGAAGCAGTGATGTCGATATGAACTTAAACGTGTCATTGTAACCAATCGAAAATGCATTTGTGCACAGTGAGCAGGTGAGCCTGCGAACACATATTCCAAGTTTACACAGTGAAATAGCTGGGACATGATGTGGATGAGGCCAGCACCATTACAGATTTATTTTCAACTGAAGTTATTCGTAATATCTCTACAGTTATGTGAAACTGAGTGATTTCATGACTTTATGCAGTCTTTTGAAAAACTAAGTACACTTCATGATTTAGTAGCTTATAGAACCAACTTTAGCGTAATAAGTTGAAGTAATCGTTTTCTATATGACTTTTTCAATCTCACATTTTTCTGGAGGAATTTTAGCCCACTCTTCTTTACCACACTGCTCTAGTGTATTGCAGTCCCACCACAGCATTTTAACATTTCACTCAGCCTCAGGTGTGGACTTTAAGTAGACTATTGCAACACCTTGATCTTTTTCTTTTTCAGCCATTCTATTGTGGATTTGCTGCTGTGTTTGGGATCACCGTCGTGTTGAATGACCCAATTTCCACCAAACCTTAGCTGTCAGACAGATGTCTTTACATTTGACTCTAAAGTACTTTGGTATACACAGGAGTATTACAATGTGCCCAGGTCCTGTGTGTCAAAAACACGCCCAAATCATCACCCTCCCTCTACCCGGTCGTTAAGTCTGACGTCACTAGCCATGTCTGGGTCTAAACTCCGCTGCAGGTCCATATATCAAACGATCACTATGGCATTACTGAGAGTTGAAAAACTGTCTAAAGTCTTTCATCTTTAATAAAATGATCAGCGTTCTGCTCTACCAGGTGTAACAATTGAGTTTAACATCCAGGCATCCATGAAAACGGAATTTATGACATTTAACGGAGTTAGAAGTTAGCAGGAAGTTAGCTCGCTAGCTTCTATCTAAATACAATATAGCATGTCCTGACTGCGGGGTTTTGGAAACAAATTAAAACGTACAGCTCTGTTATCACTTCCAACATAAATGAAGACAGAAAACTAAACAGCAGTGACGTTTGTAGGGTTACTGAAGTTTGGCTAGCTGGTATATAATGATGTGCTACATGACCGCTAGCGACACAGCTATGTTAGCATAATATAAACAAGCTAACTTTTTTTCCACTCGATAAAAGTTAACGTGAGTGTTCTCGGTGGTCAGGAACAAATGTAATCGCATGGCAGGATGCTGTAAAAGGACCAAACTTCAGCCAGGAGAACAACTGAGATAATCCATCCACAATACGAGGTTAGTCATTCATATACTGCTGCATGGGCTGGGCTGTAGTTACATCCTAAGGTTTTAAAAACTGAGCTTAAATAAATGATTAGCGGTAATAAAAGCCGAGGGAGGTCAACAGTGATCACTGACTGTTTTAGGAGCTTTTTGAGATTAAATAGAAGAAAATACAAAACATTAAACATGTTAACAACACAAAAGCCATATTAAACGCAGACTACTTTAGGCCAGGAAGCAGGATTCATCAAGTCATCACTTAACGACCGGACTGTACTTGACAGTTGGTATGTTGCGTTTGTGCAGATGTGCTGTGCTTGGCTTTTAACACACATGGTGTTGTGCATTGTTGCCAGACGTCTGCACATCTATTCAAAAGGGCATTGTTCCAGAAGTATTGTAGTTTGTTTCAATGCAAGAGAAAAGAGTCGTTCTCTTGGATGACAAACAAGCCAAAACTTGATCAGTTTTTTTCTAATTGTACTGTCATGACCTTTAACATTTAATTTTCTAAATGAGCCCGGCAAAATCTGAGATGTATTTCTCTTCTTAATATTGCACAATCTGACCTTGGGGTAGATTTGCTCAGATGTCTACTCCTCCAAAGACTGTCAAGTGTCTTAAATCTTTTCCATTTTTGAATAATCCTTCTAACTGTAGAATGATGGACTTCATAATGTTTGCAAATGACCATATAAGCCTTCCCAGATTGCTTCTCCAAGATCATTGCTGATGGTTTTCCTCCTTGGCATTGTGCTAACAGAGTTGTTGCTCCAGACCAGCAAACTCAAACCGAAACTTCAGTTTTTATAGAAGTGCTCACACCGGCTGATGATAAATGAATCACTGCATTTGATTAGAACCACCTGACTGCTAGTTACCCTTAACTCCGTGGAAGTGGTAAGGGTGTACTTAGTTTTTCACACACTGCATTTTGGCTTAGTTATGTTAAATAAATAAAGACACTATGCAATAGTTCATATGTTGTTGTTAATCTCAGGTTATACTTATCAAATTTTAAGAGCTGCTAGATTAGACTAGATTTTTTGTCATTGCGTCCTGAAAGATTAGAACTGAAAGTGTGTCATGTGAAGTCTTCCCTTCACACGACTTGATGTATCTATATATGCAAACAAGAAACTGATCTAATCACTTAAGCAAAATAACATAAAGCAACAGAAAGGCCTAAAATTGAAAACCCAACCTACCTTCTAAGCCCTGATGTAGATGTAGATGTAGATGTTTACCATTCTCCACAGTGAAGACGTGTTAGCTTTTAAAACTTTACAAATTGTTACTTATAAGTAGTCATTATTTCTTAGACTTCATTTATGAGAATAAGCTCTCCAAATGAAGTACAAAAAAATGGAATAATGACTTGTCAGACATAGTTGTTACCCAATGGCCAAGAAGTTTCATGATCAAATCCACCCCTCTCCTTCAGATCCAACTTCTCTGAAGCCAAAACCTTTTATGTGACTTTCTATTGGAATGATATACTGCTGTCCTCTACATACAGTAAGCTGCCTTTATAAGTACTGTTATTGGTATCAGTATCAGTACTGACAGTGCTTGGTAGCGGATTGCCCATATGGAAAAGAAATAGTAAAAACTTATATGTGATTACTCATGAAAGTGGCCACTTTCATGAGTAAATCATATAAGGATTATATGATTTACTCATGAAAGTGGCCACTTTCTCATTACTTTCATACATTGTTTTAGGAAGTATCCAAAACATACAAGTTTCATTATATAATTTTTCAAGGGATCTCATATCTGTTTTCACTCTTGTATGCTTTTCATACAAGTTTCACACAAGACAGATAGAAACTTTATAAGATTTATATATATCTTTTCCATATGGGTGATACCAAAATCACACTGCACTACTTTATGTGGTTTTTCAGCACAGAGAATGTCTGGCGATATAAGATATGCAGCACAAAATTATATATTTTTACCCCCCACTAAATTTTGGTCACAGTTTGAGTGACAACGCACAAAAAGTTGTTCTTTTTGTCCGAAATTGTCGTGAAATGTCAGGATTCAAAAACGGCTTTGCCTTCTCTGTGGTCACCCCTGCCCTTTAAAAGGCCTACAACGCATTGCATTCACCGACTCAGACCACCGCACGAATGGATGTCAGGAGATGTTATCTCCGACATTTCAACCTTTTTGAAGTTTCAAAAGCCTGCCTAAACATGTCTGAACATGCAGCTGAATTGCTTAAGCCTGGCAGGGGCTGCGCTGATGTCTTTGATGGGTTGTGATATCCATGTAATCAATCCAGAATGGGTGCCTCATGCTCTGCACGCGCCTTGCATTGAAATTTGTATAGATATATAAAACAGGGTGACACAGACAGTCGGTCACCAGGAGAGATGAATGTGCAGCACATATTTTGGTGGGGTTTTTTCCCATGCTTTGTCCCTTTCAAACATCAGCGTTGTGATAAAAGAGTACCTTATCAGTCGCGGATGCTGTGATAGCGGAACGCTATGTTAAATCAGGCTATTGCTGAAGCACTAAAGAGACGTTAAGTATGTGTGTGCGGGAAAGAAAGTGCTGTATTTATTTTGACTGTTCAGCAACAAATGTGAAAAAGACTTAAAAAGTCAGAATTACTCCAACTATAACTTTTTCCATGTGCAGGATGATAGAAACCTTCTAGTTTGTACGGCATTAAAATCCTTGGCAAACAATCATTAAAATTAACATGAGCCCACCAACTATAAGCATCTAATCTGAAATTTTGTCAGCCACATAATTGCTGAAAGGGGCCT
Organism: Simochromis diagramma; assembly: GCF_900408965.1. Lineage (NCBI taxonomy): Eukaryota > Metazoa > Chordata > Actinopteri > Cichliformes > Cichlidae > Simochromis > Simochromis diagramma. The sequence goes on along the minus strand of NW_024387416.1, from coordinate 827,031 downwards.
TGTTTTCACACTGGTCTGGGTATATGTCCTTCTGCAACTGAAACAAAGCTGGAAAAAAAACTCAACTGAAAATCATTTCAGAACAGCGGGAGATCAGTGTAACAGACTTCGAAGGCATCAGCAGCGGCAAGAGCTGCTGCATCCACAGTCTCCGGCTCTTCAATTGAGTCTCTCTAGTCACGTAAGGTGCGTGGGCGAGTGAAGTCTCTGGTTTCTATGTCTTTGCCGGCCTGTCGGTTTCATCAGCGGGTGCACTGCTCTGTTACTCGACATCCTCCTCCAGAGAAGACACCTGCTGTTTTCATCTTGAAATCTCATGTCGGTCTGTGATCAATCACTCCCTGTCAAGAGAAAGCAATATTGATCCATAGCTGGAGTGTTTGGCTGTTCTGAGTGTTGGTTTCACCGCAGCCTACAGTAGTCGAGCTGTTCGCGGTTTGCATGCGGCTTTCCTGTATCAATAACGCCGAATGTTATGTCAAAATATCAGAAATTGACACGCCTAAAGGAGCAAAAGCACCTTTCAGCGTTGCCATCCTTGAACACATCGCTAGCACTTTGCAGGTTGCTCTTGTGTAAAGATAGAAAAATGTTTGCTTTCAGGTAACAGCGAGCTTCAGAGGTGCCACAAGAAAGTAAAAGAAAGTAAGCGAGCGCGACCCTTAAAGTGGGTGACTTTCCTGGCTAATGGTGCTGTCAGTGGCTAATCACACTGTCAGCTACCATTACCATTAAAGTGTCCGTCTTGTCTCTATATTCTGCTTTAGCTTGAACTTTAAAAACCCTGGAATTCTTAGATGCACGCAATTACACAAAGCCTACAGCCCCAGATTTTTTGAAACTTTTCCTTGGAAAAAAAGAAGACAACAACACATTATTTGCAGGTATTTCCCCCCCTTTATATACTGTATAGAGGCTTCTTCTTTTCTGCTTTGTGTCAGTTAATTTAGGCTTTACGCTGTATAGCTATTAGCCCCTGAGGATACATGTTTCCTGTGCATTTGACCCTTCTCAACTATGTATGAGCACTATGCAGCTGCAGGGAAGCTCCTGGGGAGCAACTCCTGGGCTAAGGCCAGCATCTTAGTCAAGGGCAACAACCTAACATACATCCTTAGGGTGAAAACAAACCCACGCAGATACACGGAGAACAAACGGCTTCCATTTAAAAAGACCTAAGAGAGGTTTAAGAATCTAAGACCCAGGAGGCGATGATCCCTCTGAACTTCCTGCCATGTAATGCGTATAAATGAGGAATGCAAGAACAATGTAACAGGACCTTTCTGACATCACTTACAGCGCCATCAAAGCTGAAAATCAGCTTTTTCATCTGTAAATTGTCTGTTTGTGTGATAAAAAAGTATTTTTTTTACTGTCCTGTAATCTTTTAATTGAGGGATGAATTGTAGCTAAAATTATTACCTGTAATAATCGAAAACAGACAATCAAAATACATCTTCATCTTTAAAAAGATGGGTGATCTTCCCTGTGTTCTAACTGCTAAATCGCTCTCCTTGTAAATTCACTAATATCCACTGGCTTCGGCAGAGTGTTGTTGTTGTACAAGGACCGGGTTAATGTAGCGCTACCCTCCCACCAAAACTGTCTACTGTGTGGCCAAGCACAGAGAAAGAAAGAAATAGACAGCTAGGAATGTATTTTCCCCTTTAAACATGAAAAAATAAATGCTACACCAGCTTACATACGATAACTAGTGAACATGAGTCAGGAAATATCAACTAAAGTAAAATGGCCCGGGTCACACAGGCCTAGAGACTTTGGCAACCTCGAGCTGCTAAGGAAAATGTTTATTCCAGGAGAGGTTGCTAGGTGAAGTTGATCTCAGTGAGATATAGGGTGGTTAACTGCGACTGCTTTGGTTGCTAGCAGATTGCTATGGTTGCACAGAAAGCACCAATTACTCTGCAACCACTCACCAACTACTCGCTGAGGGGTTGTGAAACCGTGATGTGTTGACTGCCTTTAAAGTAAAGATTGCACCCTTGAAACATGTTGGGGTCAATGGCAAGGCACAGCTTTTACTTTGAAGGCAAGTGTTTCACATTTCCTGTTTTCATTGCACTCAGCAATTAGTTGGCAAGTGTTTGCAGACAAGTCAGTGTCCTCCTGGCAAACTAATGGCAACTGCAGCAATTAGCTAGTGAGCAAAGCAATCAGAAGGAGGGTTTTGGTCCAGCTCCCACTTTCAGACCAATTTCCTGCAACAAGCACCTGCCAGCCAGCCATGGAGTACATGACCTATAGCAGCGCTCCCCAACCTTTTTGCGCCATGGACCAGTTTATGTCCGACAATATCACGGACCAGCCTTTAAGGTGTCACGGATAAATACAACAAAATAAAGAAGATTTATTAATAACACACTGGAAAAGACCCAGGGAAAGCAAGTTAACAAAAAAAAAACAATTAAAAAAATAACTGATAAAAACCCTGAAAACCATAAATTTCACACCCGAGCCTTTCAACTCTCGCGGCCCGATACCAAATGACTCACGGACCAGTACTGGTCAGTGGCCTGGGGGTTGGGGACCGCTGACCTATAGCACCCCTAATCCTGTAGCATGGAAAAGTCAATATGAATTCAATAATTATGATAATAACGAGTTATAGCATTACTGAGCAAACAAGCTAAAAATCCTCTTGATTAGAAAGCTTTTTTTTGTTGGCCCCTCAGAAGGATCCTTTCTGACTCTGGTTATTCTTTGACTTTCTGCTCTGAGGCTGACATTTTTTGACTTTCTGCAAAATGTCCTGGCAACTCTTCAGTTTCAATATCGCTATGAAAAATGATGCAGTCATCCATTCATGTCCCCCTCGGGATGATTTGTAATAACTTTGGAGAGTCCTTTATTTTCTTTCTAGCGCCATCATCAGTCAAAAATGTAACAAGTCCAATACGCCGGTTTACGACCTGATACCAGCAAAATGTTAACATCTGCCTCAGCTTCACTTTGCATTCAGTGCAACTTCCAAACGTTGTGTCTTAACGGCCATCTTCATGCACTGTGATCGCTGACAATACAGAACGCTTTGCTTCTCCTTAAAATAAAATGAGTTTGCTCTTAAGAAGTATAAGCATCCTCAGCTAATCAGATCAACCACCAGAAACTTAGGGGTGTTGATACTGTGTGTGTGTTGCCCTGCCCCTCAGAAGCCACATGTAAGCAGCATTTAAATAGATTCCTCTCCCAAATCCATGCAAATCAAACATGGCGGCTGCTGTTTGTCAGCATGCCGATGTTTGTGTGCTCTTATTAATCTGTGTAATTTCAGCAGACATAAGTGGGGATGCTATCGTTTTTGTGTCACGGGCTGAGCATCGGAACGTTGGCTTATTGGTTATGGTTGAATTATTCATTTGAACCGCAGGATTGCTGCTTCTCTATGTGGTCCACGTCAATGACTGTCTGAGCGCTGATGGGCCGAGTGCTGGGAACAGTACGGTGATGTGGGAGAGTGAAAATGATGAATGCTCTTACAGCAAACTTTTCTTTATCAGCAGAAATGCTTTTTTTTCTTTGCCAGCCTGATGAAACTTGGACGTTATCCAGCGCTGCATTTTTCATCGTCGACCATATTGCACAATAAAACATTTTCGCCGTGCTCAGATGAATTGATCTCTACTGCTATGGCAGTATAGCAGTATTTCATGATCATGCATGTTTTGGTAGAGTTGATCATTTCAAAGCACTCAGGCTAAGGCAGTTTATACCGGACAGCAGGATGTATCCGAAGCTCTTCTTTACACAGTAGTTGTAATTTTCAATTGTGCTTATTTCTTGTCATGCATAAGCTCTTATTAGATGAAATGCTACAAAGGAATTTTGGGCTTAAATTACAAAGTTTTCATTTCTTTGGTCGCATTTTCCACAGGCAGCCTCATCACGTCATGATAAATTGTTGTGACTTTCTATTAAAGGTTACTTTCTAATGCATATGTATGTATGTGTATATAAGTCCATATGTGTTATATTCAGTGATGGGAAATTTTTTCAGTAACGAGTAATCTGACTAAATACTATTTCTATTGTTACAACGCCGTTACCGTTACTAACAAGAAAATGTGGTACGGTCACGTTACTATTTTTCAACAAACAGACGGTTGAAGCTGTGTTCAGCTTAATGCATCTTATATTAGTTGCACGACGATCACTTTTTGGCACAACACCTGGAGCTATGGGGGCAAAACAATCGCATGAGTGCTGCTGTTTGACTGAGGAAGAATAAAGTAGTCATGGTAAGCCAATCACACGACCACTTTAAGATGACAAAGCAACAAGGTGATATATACCAGTTTTTAAATTGTGTTGATAGGCCACGTAAAATCGGAGTCATGATAAACAATATGTACTCTGCGTTTTTTCCTGAATAGTTTCATCATGTTTGCTGTCTAAGGACAGTGCTAGCAAGCACTCTCTGCTTATGAGCAAAAAAAACAAAAACAAAAAACAGCCCATTCCTGTTGGTGGAAAAATGCACCATGTCGACCAATCAAAAATGATATGGCGACATGAGATTTGGTTGTTTAGGAAGAGGGGGGAGTTTTAGGAGTGATGGCAAGAGAGAGAGAGAAAGAAAGACAGCAGAAAAGAGAGAGAGAGCGAGTTTTGAGATGTGGGAAATTTGTGACGTTTAGCATGTTTGGAGTGTGTAGTTAATGTGTTGTCTTGTGTAGTTAGTGTGTAGTGTTGTGGATAGTTTTGTGTTGTGTGTCAGAACAATGAGGTGACTGCTGTCTCAAGGTAGAAACAGGAGTGATACACCTGCTGCTGTCAGACCTGCAGGTATCAGGCTGTGATGTTCTCCTTTATAGTGGACAGAAATATTCGGAGTGGCACAAATAATTTGTGTGAATGCAGAACAGCTGATTGTTCTGTAAATAGTTTGAAATGGTTATTAAAAAGGGGGTAAAAGGTGAATGGCTGCAAATAACTTTGTTGTTTACAAAACTTGTGCATATGATTTTAAAATTGACAATTTATATTTGCATTTAAAGTTATGAAATATGATTCATTAAACATGTTTGTGGTTGTTACAGTGAAAATATAACTTTCTACTCAGATTTTATGTTTTTTGTCTGATTTTAGATCAATTGTGTTAATACAGTACGTCAACATGAAAACATAACTGTAAATTCAGACACGTGAGGTTGTGCTGAAAACAATGATACCAAACAAGGCAAAGTAAATAGTTTTTAAAGGTGAAATGTAGACGTCAAATCAAAAGCAGTTAAAACTGGCCAATTATACCCTGGACCCCAGAGGATTAAACTTTTTTTTTTTTTTTTTTTTTAAGTAATGCAATAGTTACTTTTCAAGTAATTAATTACTTTTAGAATCTTGTAACTCAGTTACTAACTCAGTTAGTTTTTTGAAGAAGTAACTAGTAACTATCATTAATTACTTTTTCAAAGTAACTTGCCCATACACATAACACTGGTTATGTGTATGTATGAACTCATTTTCTAGCCTTGTCCTGTTAGATTCTCCTTAAATAATCACTATAGGCTCCTTAGTCTGTCATCTGCACATGTTACTCAGAGGCTGTTACACTGAAAAACGTCCCCTATAAACAATGGCTGATGGGAACCAAGTGCTTATGTTTAGGCAAATCGTTGGTAGTAACCTGCTTAACCCGTTCAAGCCTGAAATATGAATCGATTGACATTAGTTTTTTCTAATGAAGTATATATTAAACCTTCTAACAGTTTAAATGAATAAATAAGTATTAATTTGCAAATGAGTTTCCTATTTATATTTTTTTCAATTCACTCCTTAAATCTTTTTTTGTTGTTATTTTTGTATAACTGATGATAAGATCATTCATTTCATAATGAATTTAACTCTGTGGTATTGCACAGCCTAATAAGCAGCAGAAATTAGCACGGTCAATCTGCTTAATTAAAGTAACCCAAACATGTAATGTGCACAAACTCTGAGATTACAGTAGGAGTGGCACATTAGAAGCAGGGGCTAAAGTAATTAGTGACTGATTTCTGTTCATGCCTGTCTAAGTGATCACCTACAACAGAAAAATCTAAAAGGAAAAACTAAAATGCAAACCAATAGAAAAGCTAAGTCTGGGGTCAAAAGCCTGAGAATCAAAACATGTTTTAAAAGCAGACAGTGAAGAGGCCGCTCTAATTTGCAAGGACAAGTTACTCCATAATTTAGATGTGGCGACAGAGAAAGCCCTGTCCCTCTGAGCTTCCTCCTGGATCTCAGTACCTCCGGGAGCAGCTGGTCAGCTGACCTGAGAGACCGACAAGGTGTGTAGGGGCAAGGCGGAGGTAGGCCGGGGCAGGACTGTTCCTCTGTTGCTCAGCAAATTTTGCATCCAAAACACTAGTTTGGACTTGACTTGATCCACTGTCTTCCAGTCAGTTTGGAAAATAGCCTTAAATGCATTGGAGGAAATAAAAGTACCGTCACACCCACGAAGGTAAATGTCAGGTTTCAGGTTTTGCTCTTGAGATTTACCTGTGAAGTAGATTTAACACAGACACATGGATCCCACTTTACCAGCTGATTTAATTGCACACTGTAGGTTCTGATCACATTAGAATAAAACATCCATCGCTTTTTTAGACTCCTAAGTGCAGCGCACCTTTCAGTTAGCACATCACTCGTACTCTACATACCTCCCAAATACCTGCACCGTGGGCTATCGTCTAAAGAGTAATTCTGCAGTTTTAAATTTTCATAAGATTGTAATGAATGGATTCTTCGTCCGGACTCTGAAAAACAGATTCTGAAATGATCCGATTAAGAAATGAATTACAGAGACAGCGATTGCAGTGCCTGAAGATACAGAAACAATTCTGTTGATCTATTATTTAGCAACAATTTAAATTTACAAAAGGTGATTTATTCAGCAAAAGAGAAAAAGTAAAAATGCCCAAATTCACTGGTTACAGCTCAGTTGTGATGATTCATTCGCTTCACATTAGGAAAAGTGAATATACTTTTTTTCTCCTCCTAATAAGCAATGTAAAGATGTCAGCTCTGGCTCTGGAAAGCTGTGATGGACATTTTTTCTCTAATTTCTGACATTTTATGAAACAAATTATTCACTGATTGATTGTGGGAGGAATAACTGGCAATTTCTGGCAATATTTGTTCACGGCAACCCCAGTTTTTCATGCTTTGCAATGAAGCATTAGTAAAAAAAATAAAAATAAACAAATCATCACAGATTAATAAATCTAAAGTTGTCCCTTAAACTGGTACCAGATATTCTCCGCTGCAGCTGTTTTCTTCCCTGGATGTCGTATATTTAGCCGTTATTCGTGCACAGCCAGTTCCAGTAATGGACGTTCCACACTGGAGCCAGATCCGTTTGGCACCGACATTCAAGCTGACAAGGAAGTCTAATTCCATATGTTGAGTAAACTGAAGGATTTCTGGGTCCCTTAAGCCCACCAATGATAACGCCAAATAAAATGTAATAGCCCTAGAGCCTATGATTCATGTCTCGCTCCCTGCAGCTACATTAAACGAGCATTGATCGTCCCCAACGCCCACCCTAATCCTAATGCAAAAAATAAATACCGTGTAAATTCCCCCAGCAGATATCCCTCCGCTCTCTCTCCAAGAGACCGCGCCGAATGCGTGTAATCAATACGAGCTTTTGGGTGTAAAATAACCTTTTGATGACCAGTGAGGAAATGCACGCCATTCACACCATTTCTCACACACCCATATTGATTTCCCCATATCTGTTTTTTTCTCCCTCACCCCTCTTCCCCCTTGCTCTCCTCTCAATCTAACAACCCAGCACAATCTCCTCTTTATTCAGACATTCAGTGGAAGTCCTCTTTCTTTCTTTACAGTCACATGCAGAGCTGGAGTGTTTTTGGTGGGGGAGTTTAACCTGCACATGTGGTTTTGCGTGCGAGCGCCCGGGTGGCGAGTCGTGCCACACCCCTTTTCTTTTGCCCCAGTGGTTTTAAAGGTTACTTTGGCTGCTTCACGGGCAAAATCTGCCCTGCTGTGCTTACTCAGCTGAGCAACCATCGCCCCACAGTAGTCTCCCATTCAGTGGCTGCAGAAATGCGACTTTGTTTAGGACGGTGGGGAGGATCCAGCAGAAAGGCACTGGTCACTGGCATTTTCACCTCCTTTTCATTCTTATTATAGTCACTCTTTGAATAAAGAGCACGTCATTCGCTTTTAAACTCATAGCTGCCGGCATTTCCGTTTTTATGTCATTTGTAATATATGATAGCTTTTAAATAAAAAAAAAAATAGAAATGCTTAATGCCCGTCATGGATCGAGGCCTCTAAAAAGGAAAAATCTGAATTCATTTTGATCAAATTCCCCTCGAAGGACACCGCCTGCATCCAAATATTTGAATCCGCACTCCTCAGTTGTTCAATATATTTAATGAGGTATGATAATAAATCTCCCTTCCACTCCAGAGTAAGCAGTCGCTCTGCAGACTCAGCCTTCTTTGTGGACTTTGGCGCCAGCCAAATGAGATTTGCGCCCTACATCGTGGGCATTTACTTTGTCTGACGGCTTATTACCGTGCCCGTGTTGCAGCATAATCTACAATGGGATGGAAGGCTAGGACTAATTTGCTAGGTCGTTAGGTTAAGGGTAAAGTTATCGCAGGGGAGGAGAGTCTATTGCAGATAAGCAGTGAAAAATACAGAGGATATGGAGTGAGTGAGTGAGAGGAATCAAGTATCGCGGAGCTGTTGTTTTCGATTCTGAACACCATTATTAATTTTTGGGTTCTTTGGTGCATAGAGGGATATGTATGCATGTGACCGCAATAATTGGAGCAGTGTTTTTGCTCGAGATTTAATATCTGAGTGGTACATGCTGTTTTGTGGATTGAAGAAAAGGAGCTAATAATCATCGAGCACTGAATACATTTGCAAACATGTAAACTAATTATTTCCTTCATCATGCTGGCAGACACATGCCCAGGCCCTGTTGTTTGTGTTGGAGTCAATAAAAGCCATTGATTGTACATGTGCTGAGGGCTTGAACCTTTGTTGGACACCGGTGAAGGAAATCTTAAGTGGGTGTCCCTGTTAAGTGGGTTTGTTAGAACTGGTTGCATCATGTTTCCATGTTTCTGTTCAATCAACTTTTGCAAATATTGTTATTGTGACACCACGTAGAGTGTCTGTGTTGCACGTAGCTGCCTGTCCAGGATGCTTTTAACTCGCTCGTGTGGTGGTGGCGGGGAGGGATGCTTGGCTCTCATCTCTGTTGGCGAAGCCGTCCCTGCAGCAGCTGCTCCAAGACACCGTCATCACTCTCTCCATAACGAGCCCAGGGTGAGATGGGAAGGCTGGGATGTAGGGGTGGGGAGTGCCACACCGAATTGAGGGGAAAAACCCCGCGGTGACACAAGCTGTCTACGCGGACGCGTGGGAGCGCCAGACTTTCTGAGGCTCCTCAGGTGAGCTGACGAAGTGTCCTGGTTAGTTGAGTTTGATAAAGTCTTCCCTGTAACAGACTTTAGATCAAATGCTGTGGTCTGTCAGGCTGCCTGTCTGCTGTTATGCACTTGCCAAGTCGTTAAATGTCATCTTAGCCTGATCTACTGCACTGATGATCTCATTGTCAGTGAGAATATACAAGTGCAATTAATAAACCTTTATCTGTGTTTGACAATTTCGCTACAGCACATCATAATTTCATGCCCTCTCGCCTCAAATCACTTCTTAGCGGGCGATGACACCTAATCGGCCGCAATTGTTGTTAATCAGGGTAAAGATCCCTGCAATTTCTCCAGCAGCGACTGCTTCCCCCCCTTTTTTTCCTCTTCTTATACGGTTTCTCAGGTTCCGAGAACCTGGGCAGAGGAAAAGGCAATTAAGCTAATGCAGCACGGGTGTCATAAGGTTGTAGATATTTCAAGAGTGGAGCAATTTACCACTTGGAAAAAGAGGAGAGGTGCTTGCATAAAACATTCCACTCTCTCCCAGATTTATTATGCTTTTAGTTGGGTTATATGTGATACAATTAGCGGTAGGTGCCAATAAGGCTCGCGGCTCAAGGACGTGGTCATCGCCTGGCCATCTGTCATTAATTGCATTCTCCTGTTATGCAGCAGGCGGGCAGGCAGGCGAGTGGGCAGGCCCAAGGGGGAGAGTTGAGCGGAGTGTCACAAGGCGTATCACACCACAGGTGTGGAATGAACATTTATGTCACTGTGCTTCATTGGATAAAAAATAGGGCAGTGGACATGTCCTAAAAAATGGCTTAAAAGCCAGAAAGTGAGCTCTGGATCCTCTTCTGATTGTAACTGCGAGCAAATTTGGAGGCGGGGGGAGTTTAATTATTGAGCCGAGAAGGAGTATTCGGAGAGGATGTCTAATTATTAATAAAGAAAATTCTGTTTTATTTTTATGAGGAATAAATGAATAACTTTTACAACAAAAGCTCGTCCAATTAAGGAGTGTGACGCTGTCAAACAGCAGCCCGTTGTGGTCTTATCAGCTCATTTGGCTGTGTCATTTTCATTAAGAAGCAAATGGGTGCAGAACTCCAGAGGGCAGCAATGATATGTACAAGGGAAGACCCTGAGTGCCATGTTATCTATGAAGAGGGAGGGGAGACCTGACTGCAGATTTTCCCCCCAGCGTTCACCGCTCGCACACAGAACCAGCAGCAGCGAGCAGGATGTATGACTTATGTCTGTGGAGCAGCCAAGTCGGGCTCTTAATCTACTCTTTTTAATCAGGAATCTAGGTCTTGCTTACTTTACGGCTTCCGTTTTATGGGCTTTGCATTAGCGTGCAACCTGATACCCGAGTGAAAACAGGACATCACAACACGCCGCGAATACAAAAGCGCCTGATCTTATTTTTCCCCTGCTGCAGTAATGGATGTGTTTCTTTTCCGCTTCTGGAGAATGCCACTGATATTGGTGTAGTGCTTTTTAACAGCTTGTTTCTGTGCCCCAGCGGCAATGATGGTAGCACCCTTTATCAAGAGCTGTTAAGGTGCACTGTGAAAATTTAAAAGCAGGTGTGAAAAGCTTCTGATAGGTCAGATAAAACTGGTGTCAGGCTGATGTGGCCTACTCTAGCCTTTTAATTCAGTAACCTACATTTATTATTTGGATGGAAACTATTTTATTCTTTAGGGTTTTCGTTTTTTTGCAGTTTTTGTCCTGAAGGCTTAAACTTCAACATTAAAACAAATGTGCTAGAACTTTTAGTCTCGCTATGCAATTACCACCTGTTTTGTTATGCACCCTGAAACATCCACAAAGTCTTGCAGGAGGCCACTGCTGTAGAAGTTAAATGCACAAAATATAAAGCACCTCCTAAAGACCGCAGTGCACAAAATTTAGCATTAGACACCCGAGTCCACACCTTCCAACGGCGTGTCACTGATATTTGCAAGCTTAATGGGATTTGCTCTAAATTTAGAGGGATCATGTCTCGCTTGTATTTCAAATTTGGATTGCAGCTACCTGGGCAAATTGCAGCTTTTTGTAGCTCTCCGACAATGTGTCATGACAAGGAGAGACTCGCTGCTGCCAAGAAGGACATGAGAGACACGCGGTCTATTTTAAGGTATTCGGGAAAAGGGAACGGCGCCACGCCCCTCCCCCGCTCATCAATGAGAGCTAGTAAAAGCAAGATGGCACCCTGTGGCGCTGTTGACGGACAGGTGAGGAGATGAGTTCCTGACACACTTTGGCACGTCAGGTCTTGACAGCGTTCATTTTGTCGGCGAGGGTTTGGCTTGACAGGTTGGCAGAGATGCAAATGATCATTTCCTGCTCCGTTTTTAGTTCCACGAAAGCCAAAAGGTTGGCAGGCAAAAAGTTGCTTAAGCATTCAAGGGCTGTGAGGGTGAATGTGTAGCAGATCTTCAGGGCGGACTGACGGACTTGTGATTGACACAGGTTTTTGACTGAAATGGCTGAGTGCATGCAAACAAGCAGACACGGGCAAAGTCGACATGTTTGTAATCTTGGAGGTCTGCTGGAAATAGGAATTCTGCTGTTTTGATTGGCTCGGCATCAAGCAGGCAAAGTACTATCCGGGTTTTAACATCTTCATAAAATAATGCAGTCGTGATTTAAATCGATAAATGTACAAATGCGGAACATGTTGAGATTTAAGTGTTTCTTAAAAGGTGGCGGGTGGGAAGGGGGGATGAAGGCACTTGTTAAAGGGGGTTTAGAAAAATAGGCACAGAAAGGACTCGCTGATGGGCTGGGGAATAGCAGGCTGGGATTCACCATCTGGCCTATTCTGCATAGTCTTTCCATTTGAATTGCAGATTGGAGGTAGACAGAAATGTTGGAATGTGAGCTGTGGCAGACTTCACAGGGAAACAAGCAAAAGCAGAAACAGAAAACCAACCGAAGGCCATTATTTTAGTGAAGAAAATACTGACAGCAAGGCTAAATTCAAAGCATGTGACCTTTGTTGCTCATTTTGAACTACATGAATTATCTGGTTACCTTGATGTTCAGGGAAAAAAAATTCAGAAATGTCTGTGGTTTATTGCTCACGAGAAGGATAAACATTGCACATGTAACCGAGACATTTAAAAAATGTTCAATGGTGAGTACAAGCCCATGTTTTTGGAATTCAAAGTTCACCACTATTATTTGTTAAAATTTGTTAGTATATTATGTTTTGTTGGGTTTTTTTTACTTTTAAAGTGCTTCATGGCTTATGATGGAATCCTTCTAGGGGTTATATTAACAGCATCACCAGGGCTGAAACACAGTGCTCCCCAAAAAAGAAGAAAAATCGTTAATGGCCACGAGAGGCTGGCTCCAAAATCAAATAAATCCTAAGTGATTTTGATATGGTAAATGGCCTGTATTTATATAACGCTTTACTAGTCCCTAAGGACCCCAAAGCGCTTTACACATCCAGTCATCCACCCATTGGTGATGGCAAGCTACATTGTAGCCACAGCTACCCTGGTGCCGGAAAGTGACACCAGGGTGGCTGTGGCGAACACTGGCGCCACCGGGCCCTCTGACCACCACCAGTAGGCAACAGGTGAAGTGTCTCGCCCAAGGACACAACGACCGAGACTGTCCAAGCCGGGGCTCGAACCGGCAACCTTCCAATTACAAGGCGAACTCCCAACTCTTGAGCCACGATCGCCCCCATATACCAATATTTACAGCACAAATGAACATGCTTAACAGAATATTTATGAATCCTACCTGTTTAAAATGTAGTTATTTGGTCTTGATGGTATGCAGTATGAGATGCTTGAAGGTTGGTGCAGGTTAGTCCAAAAGCTCTCTGCTAGTTTCCTAGTTGTCTACTAAAGCCCAGTCAGACCAGTAAGTGACCATGTGCCAAGGTTGCAACTTTATTCCACAACCTCATTCCTTATCCACGTGTTTGCTGGAGGTTGCTGGCAACTGCCATGGAATTGTTTGCAGGATGTACATGGTGCTGCACTAAAAAGCTCCTTCAATTGCTTTAGTCACTAGCAGATGGTTTCCATGGCCGACGCAAATGTCTGCAAACTCTAGCAATGTCGTTCAGCAGTACTGAAAGTGTGAAAAGTGCAATGTGAACCAGAAACTGAGACTGCCCGTCTTCAAAGTAAAAGTTGCACCTTGGGCAAAGTTTTGGTTTGCAGCAGCAAGACGCAACTTTTACGTTGAAGGCAAACCAATTCCATTTTCCATCACGCAAAATTTGCTACAGTTTGGAGAGTAAATGGCAAGTATTTACAGACAAGTCGGTATCTTCAATGTAAACTACAGGCAACCTCAGCAATCTGTTACCAACCAAAGCAAAGGTTTTTAATGCAGCTCTGTTTTTGTGACCAATTTCACTCAGTGATAGCCAGCAAAGCCACCAACTACTTCCCAACTGGTTGGAGAGTAGACATTTAGTAGCTGTTGCCAGGAGGTTATCGACTGGTCTCTATAGGCCTCTGTGACTTAGGCCTAAGCTAACCTGAGTCACAGAAATCAGCTTCTCAATCATGTTTGTGGTTTTGATGCATTTTAGGGCAATAGTAAGATAAGATAAAATAATATACACTTTGTTTACCTCAATCCCAAGTAAAGTAAAAAAATAAACTAAAATAAACAATAACAAAGTTCAAGACCTTGATAGCATACAATATGACAAAACCAATACAAGCAGGATTTGATTACACGGAATAAACTATAACCTAAAATAAATTAATAAAAATGTAAACAAAATACAAGAAAAATGCACAGCAAAGGCCTAATATATTACAACAGATGATGCTATAAAGTAAAATATCTTATTAAAATACAGTAACACAAAATTAAATTGAATACAGAATTGCTTACTTAATTTAGTAGAATAAATGCTAGGCTTAGGGTTAGGGGTTTGGCTTGTGCAGCCCTGGTGGATGTCTAGTAATTTAATGTTATTTTTAATGGAATTTTACTTATAATTTATTAGCAGGTATCCATGCCCCTGTGTGCTTATCAGACACTTCTCTGGATCTACCTTATTAGCCAAGGAGAGGTGGGCAGATTGATCCAAATATCCATAATAGTACCAACATAAGATACCAACTCTGGCATCCGTATCCTCTGTATCTCACTGGGTTGTTTTAAATTAATTATTTTTCATTTTAGGAAATGAAAAATATACCACAAACATGCAACTTTTTGTGACGAACATCATGTTTATTTTATGTGTAGCCTATAGCGCAACAGAAGTTCACCCAAAGTGCTTTAGAGACACTTTGGGTCTCCAGATAATCCAGTTTCAAAATACATGGAAAAGCTGAAAAGTGTATATTGTTGTATTAACTAAAATGGCACTAAAAACCACCTTCGATTGCTTTAGTAACTAGCAGATTGCCGAGGTTTGCATGGCAAAAAATTTCCTGTTTTACAAACCTCATTTCCACAGTTGCTAATGTTATTGGCTAATAAAGAAACCCCAACCTTGGCTCCAAAAAAATCAACATGTAAATGGCAATAATGTTACAATTGACGGCATTGCGGTTGCCACATCCCTCGTTTATATGCAGTCTATGGGTTTGAATAGGTTGGGGAATACTCTTATTTATGTTCTTGCTGAGAACCAGATGAGAAGATTAATTACAGTGTTATATAACATACAGTATACTGCATGTCTGTCAGTAAAATCTGGAGGTAGAGGCAGGAGGTAATTTGATCAGCTCAGAATGAGAACCAAGGCGATGCTCATTCATTTTCATTGCAAAACTCCGGATGCAATTTTGGGAGCCTGAAGTTGAAGCTGTGGCTATAAACTCCTGCACCTCCGTGATGAGCGTTACAACAACTCCACTATCAAGCAGTCCAGTTTCGCCTGAGACGACTAAATCTCAGACGATTTCAAGGACTTTGTTTTACTTAACACTTTAAAAATGTCGCCCGTAATGTGCGACTGTGGTCAATGTTTATGAACAACCATAAAGGCAAACCCAGTGTAGTGTCACAGCCGAGCTATTATACAATAAAAGTTAACGTCCATGAAGAGAAGAGAGGAGAGGACAATGCAGTCATTATGGAAGAAATTACTGCTGTGTCACTCAAATGAATGCGGTGCATAATAACAGCATTGTAGGTTTTGGTGTAATGGTGAATGCAGCACTTTGAGCCGATACGTGGCTGTTTTTACACGAGCAGAAAGGGGAGACGGCACAGAAAAGACAAACTAACAGTACACATTGTGATGTCTCAAAAGTAAAACACTTAATAACACCCCAAGGCATCGGAGAACAGAACTGTAGATTAGTTTTGAGAGAGAGCCAGAATATATGAAACTCTCAAAACTTGGCCACTGACTCAGAGCAGACATCGGAAAAATCAATAGAAGCAGATGCCCTATTTTCCCTTCGACTTGGAAACAGATATATATTAAAAAAAAAAAAAAAAAAAAAGCCCTATCCTCAAAGGTTAATGCCTGTTCTCTCGGCCCATGTCGGAGCACTTGAGCCTGGGGACAAGAGGTCGGATGGAAGCGGGAACTGGGATGGAGTGCACATGGTCAGGAACATCTCTGGCATTTCATCCTCCTCTGGAAAGGATGTAATGCTGCTCTGACATTACTCAGCCCTGAGAAGATGAATTAGGTGCACACAGAGACTGAGCCATAATGCATTGTCTGGTTTTTGAGGCCATAAAAGCGCCACGGTATTGAGGACGCAAAGTGGATTTCGATTATATGCACGGATTTATGACTGACTGATAACAACACCAAACAGCCAAATTTGAATGCTTTAACTCGGGCACCGTGAGTTTAAAGGATTATGCATTCCTGATTCCTGAATGTGTGACCAACAGGTTCATTTATATAAAACACTCTCAGCCTCCCTGGCATTGTTCAGCAGCAGAAGCAATGCAGGAGATAATGGAAAACTCCCGGTGGGTCAAAGAATATAAATCTTTTCTTGCCCTTGACCTAAAAGCTTTGCTGTATTTTAAGTTGCCTGATTTGAGTGCTTGAAGTAATAAAAGATATTATGTGAATGATATTTATTGGGTTCCAAGTAGGTTATGGTCACTCGATGTGGGAGGCTTTCAAGAGGCATTGCTGTGAAAATGCACCGCAGCTGTGTGCATCAACTATTGATGTTAACTGTTTCTTCGCCTCGGTTCAAGGTCCCATCTACCGTATGTCTTTGTGTCGACAGCAACTTCATAAGAAGAGCTTTGCATAACATATTTGTTTGCTGATTACATAAAGCACTGCATCCCACGCTTCCCAATGGCAGCTCGAGACCACCTACTTGTTAACAAATGCTTTGGGGAACGGCGCTTTATAAAAGAGCAATTATTAGGCAGATTCAGTGTGCGGGAAATTATAATATCCAAGCTATTTCGGGCCATCAGCATGTCATGTTTTGAACTTTGATTCGATGAGCTGTCTGGACAGAAGGGAAGACTTGCTGCAGAAGAGCGAAGAGGAGCAGGCTGACCTCAGAAAAAGGACACACAGCTAGCTACCACAGACAGCAGATTGTGCTTTATCACATTTAAAGGACTGGGACCTTGAAATAATGCACCTTTAATATAATTACCGGCCAACAGGAGCAGGAAGGGAAACACACACACATGCACACACGTCTTTTGAGTGTCACCTCATATCTGTCCCGACCTTTGGTGAGCCACTTAGAATTTTCTGCTGGCAGAAAATCTTTTGTCCCCTTCAACTGGATTTTCATTTGAATCGG
Organism: Simochromis diagramma; assembly: GCF_900408965.1. Classification (NCBI taxonomy): domain Eukaryota; kingdom Metazoa; phylum Chordata; class Actinopteri; order Cichliformes; family Cichlidae; genus Simochromis; species Simochromis diagramma. The sequence goes on along the minus strand of NW_024387416.1, from coordinate 809,864 downwards.
GGACCTTAGACGAAGCAACGGCTTTCAATCCAGGAACGGACGCTTTTAAGTCTTTCGCTTATCAGCGTTTTTCGATAAGGTGCGTAAAATTGTTTCAAAAGTTATACTGATTAAGATAAGTAGGGATAGAAAATTACTCATTTCACTTTCTACGAATTTTTAAAAAAAATCTCAGATACCAAGAATTGAAAAGAAAAAACAAAAAAAACATGTCACAGCTGGAAAGGACGCCATCAGGTTGGGGTAAAGGAGGCTCCTGTTTTGTTTTACACTACCTATATGTTCATCCCACCTACAAACGTGCTAATTTGTTGGATCAAAAGTAAAATATAATGTTCGCATTCTTAGTCCTTTCTACAGAACTCTGGAGAAACACCCAACAACTACCTTTGATAGCCATTAATATCGGTCATTTCAACTTTTTTGATACCGCTACACCTCATTTCTGTGCAAATACAAATGGTCATTAAATAATGCTTTTCGACTCATTCACCCAAAACTTTCTTTTTCCTACCCTCAAATGGTTTCTATCACTCACATTCGTACTCCGATGAATAGGGATGGGTATTGATAAGATTTTCACGGTTCCGATCCAATTTCGATTCTGTTTAACGATTTGATTCTTTATCGATTCTTTTTAAAAAAAGGAGAACACTAAGGTTGATAAGCTTAGAACTTTTTTTTTATATCTTATGGCCTTACAAACCCAGCAGTGAGATCTTAAGAGATCCGCAGCCTACGGCTCTTCAATGGGGTGTCACAGGGTCCCCAGGGAAAAAAAATTGTAAATGTAAAATAATAAAATAAATATTCTTCTGTAGCAATAACAAAGTATAACGTAAATTATTCTGTAGCAATTACACAAGAATATCCAGTAATGTCCCTGCCTACAATTAAACACATCTGCTGTGGCAGCCTTTTGCCACAAACTTAGTCACTGCTCGGTGACATTCGTCTATCCTGGCCTGAAAGGAGACGCTACCGGTAGACTGCAGCGAGAACTGCCAGCATCTGAGCCAGCCAGACTCTGTCTGTCTCTCTCATCATGGTCACCTAAATGCACAGTAATGGCAGGTTTTGTAATAAGGCAGATCGCGCTAACATAATATGCACTGTTAGTTGATTATTTACCTGCTGCATTAACGGGAGAGGACGTGCGAACGTTACCGCTGCTGCTGGGTTGAGATTCACGAGTCCGGAGCGGAATTAAAAACACGACATTCATTTAAGGTTATCGTGTGTTTTGTGAGCAAATGCTTTTGCATATTCGTAGTGTTTCCTCCCTTAAATGAAATATCTACTTTGCAAGTATTGCAAGTTGCCCTGTTGTCATCCATAAAGTATAACCAAACTTTTGAGCGTTTGTGGTGCGTAGGCGCCATGTTTCCTGCCAGGTAAATGATGCTCCGCAACGTGGTGATGTCATTTGGGGCGACTGGAATCGATAAGGGAATCGTTTGCAAAAATGCCAAACAATTCCAAGGAATTGAAACAGTGGGAACCGGTTCTCAACAAGAACCGGGTTTCGATACCCATCCCTACCGATGAACCCATTGGAGAGCAACTTGGAGTTCCGCTTCTTGCCCTTGGATACTTGACTAGAGCAGCCAGGGATCGAACCGCAATACCTCCTGACTGGTTGATGACTTGCTATACTTCCAGAGCTACAGGCCAAAATACAAGGTAGATTATGGGTACTGCCTTGCTGGAAACCAGTCCCAATACACCCTGGATTAGCTTGTGCGGTAATACGGTAAGCAAAAACAGGATTTCTAAACTCCAAATTCCTCTTTTTTTCTCCCCCTTAAGCATCTCAATGTGGATGTGAAGAAGTTCATTTCTAAAAACAGTGCATATAAGGTGAATCTTCCAACAGTAGTGAAGTCCTGTTAAATATTAGCTTGCTGCTGCCAAGCTTCATGTGTTAGCTGTTGCTATTCTTGTCAGGGCCGACTAGATGGGTTTGCCTAGCCAGAATATAACTTCACTGGCTCTGCTGGTAATGATCTGCATTAGCTCCATTATTGGAAGCTATAAAACTCTGCAGAGACTCAATCTTGTTAATATCAATTTCCTTAATGTTAAAAGCACTCATGTAGATATCTAAGGGGAGATGTAGCGAAGAGATGGAGAGAGAGATGTTCCAAAGTACTGCAGCAAAGTGAATGTGTATCTAATCCGACACCTAGAACTCCTGGCTAATGTCTTGATAAGGCCTAAGTGGATCATTTCTGCCCTTAGAAAATCTTCCCTAGTGCAGCTTGAAAGAAAGAAATTGACCAATCCTTGTGCCTTTTCACTGAACTGTGGCTCGTGTTCTCTTATTGTTCTGTAATATTTTCTCTGACTCCAGCACTTATTGATTTTGGATTACAGTTGCTGTATTTTTCCTTCCCATATCCTGTGTTTTGGTACAGTGAGATACCTCACAATGCCGCACAGGATTCCAACTCATCAAGCCCAGGGGCTGTTTATAGTTCTCGGTTGCATCCCTTCAAATGTCAACACAAATTCTCGAACGCTACGCTGTTCAGCAGTGTATACGAGGTGCGCTTTGATGGCAGTTCCCAGGTTGATGCAGGAGTTGGGAGGAGCACGAACATCCATCACATCTTTGCTTTGTCATGGCTGCAAGGAAAGCGAGTCGCTGGGTGTGTTTGGTACAAACGCCTCCCGTTACTTTAATAATCATCCTCTCTAATACGCCACAAATTCAAGGTAAACAGATCTTGTAGCTGTGCAGTGAAGGTTAAAAAACAGAAGACTTTCAAACTTATTTTCCTCCTGCGACTTTAGAATAAAGCTTGAGTGAATGTTTCACTAAGCAAGTGACTCACCCCTTAATGTATGCTTTCACATATAAATGTTCGACCGATAGATCAGTTAGGAAGCGGTAAACGCCCCTTTTAGTATTCACCACACTAATCACATATAGGAGGCGAGAGCCGACAATGCAGCGATGCCGCAAGTCAACAATTACCCGACGGATGGTGGAAATGACAGGGTAGACGTCAGGCTTTTCTGTGTCCCCGCTCACCACGATTGATGAGTTCATTTATCTCTCCCTGGCCTGTCTTTCTGCCTTTTCGCCCCTCTGTTGCTATGAAAATGAATAGCGTCCGTAAAATGGAGAAATCATGCCCTGAAAAAAACCTGTCTTTACAATACGACAGAGGCATATTTATTTCATCTTAAAGGGGAGGTTTGAGGTCACCCTCCAGTCCTTCCCCGGTGACATTTTCCGACTTGACATTCTGTGACATTTCCAGTTAAATATTGCTGATATTCCTGCAGAGGAATTAAAAGCATGTCTAAAAGGGACACCAGCACTAAAGCTCTTTCTCTCCCTCTCTATCTTCCTCGTTCACTCGCTCCACTCTGTCTCTTCATCCCTAACACTCCGTTTCCCTCCTCTTCATGCGGCAACACGGGCTTACATGCACTACCTACTAAGTGTGGTTGACTTGCATCTCCAGGTATTAGAAGTCTTTTTAATCCAAAGGGATTACCAAAAGTTCTATCACCCAGAATACATAAGAGACAGACACAAAGTGTGTGAGTGAAGAAAGCTTATGATGCTATTTTGAGCAAAAATTCAAAGATTAAGATGCAGTAAGATGCCAAGAGGCACTTGTGCAACGGGGAAAAATAGCCTCATGTCCTACATACTGTATGTATAGACGAATTTCAATTCACTCACTACTGCTAAATATGGTCTTTATGACTTAAGCTAGGAATACTAATAAACAGCCACAGCTGCTTGTCAGTTAAAATATAACCTTTAATTGTGTTTGCTAAATGAAGATACTTGCAAAGACAATGGTTATTATCAAGTGATTAAAGCTTGTAATTCTATGTTTACACAAGCTAACTTACAAGAAAGTATTTAGTGGAGCTTGCTAATGTAAGCCTGACTCAATTAGACTTAAAATTAAAACACAATATGGATGGCATATCTGACCTGACTAAAAGGGAGTTTATGGGTGAGGTAAAACATATACTTTCACACACAAAAATAGCACAGCCCACTACATTATGACTTTAATATTAGACAGACTAAAAAGGTGGATACACAAGAAGAGGTGGTGGCTAATATAACTAGCTAACACAACTCTGAGTTATGTGTTATGATGCTAGCTTGTAATGCTACACTGGCTTTATCTCCGCTAGCTTGCACTAGTTTACACACAGCTGACATAGCTAACTAGCTAACACAGCTCTGAGAACGAGTTGTGTGTGTCCAGGACCAAGTTAAACTCTCTTTGGCTTTGAGGCAATCAACTGAAGTGTCGGAGTGAATAATACAGTTGACTAGCAAACAGGAGAGTGCATAATACAGCAGCTTTCAACAGCTTTTATGAAAACATTTATGGGGAGTTAAGTTTAAAATTGTACGCATTTGAAAACTTTGATTTTATAAGATGATGCTAGCTTGTGATGCTACACTGGCTTTATCTCTGCTAGCTTGCAGTAATTTACACACAGCTAGAGCTATAATTAGGATTTTGTTTATGTTTTAGTGGTGCAGTGAAATTTATGAAATTATTTCAATGGTACAAAGAGTTTTATTTAGCTTCCTCGGGGTTTTGTGCAAGGTTAACTGGGAGGTGCAGCACTGACCTCTATTCTTAGCTGCAATGCAATGTGTACAAGGTCCTTTAAGTATTGATTCAATGGACAATTAGATTGGACACACCACAGAATTTCTTAAGGCTAAAGCTGACATGTTGTCAACTTTGATTGATTTAGTTTAACAAAGCCTTAGCTGAGTCTCGTCTGCTACACTAGGGGCTTTTCAGAGAGCGCCATTTTAAGAAGGCAGTATAAAATGAACATATCAGATTCTTTAAGTTGGTGGTTAGTGTCTTTTCAAGATTGTCAGGAATGCTGGTTTACTCTGGTAATAATCAGTTTTGTGCTTTTTTCTAGTTTAGATGTTCCTAACGCCAGCTGTATTTGTTAGGAAGGCTTATTCTGCAACAGAGATGAAAAAAGAGACCCTTGGTATATCATTCTGTGCATGAACTGTGGGTGAGTGAATTGTGTACAAGTGCATTCTTTCCTTGTCATTCTTGCAGGGCACATAAAATGTTATCAAGGGCTGCCAGTGGCCCATCGGCCGTACTTTAAAAAACCATGGCACTAGAATGTCATGAGCATGAATTACTGCTACTGTTGTTTTGGTATGTGTGTGTGTATGTTATAAAACATCAATATATTATGTGTTTACGAAGCGCATAGCAGCAAAGGAGGGAGAAAAAAGACAATATTTTTTCTTTAGGAAAAATGCATAAATGTCACTTTTATTTTTATTGCTCTATTTACATAAGTTGATTCATTTCGTTACAAGAGAGGCAGCTCATGTGCCGAGCCAGCTGAAGAATGCAAATCCAATAATCAGTCTTCTGCTGCAGTTTACTAACTTCTGATGGAAATATTTGTCTAATTAGCTGGTAGATGTTTTACTGTATTTACTAGGGGAGATATTGGCAAAGCTGAATCAATTAGAGTTATTGGTTGGCATTTGTCCAGTCCTTGCCTGGGTGGCTGGGGGCAACGCAATGTACTCAAGAAGAGAAACTGCTCGTAATTATGTTATTAACTATTTTCTAATATTCTTATTTTTTCTGAAGTTCTAGCAATCATAAGGGACAGCTGATATTTTTCAACACTGCTGTAATAATAATAGTTTGAGAGGTTTAGATTTATCCTGTTTTTCACTGAAGAAAGCTACCTGCTATGTCCAGAAACAAGGTTGATGAGTGTAAACTGAATGAAACTAACAAAGTTACAAACCATAAAATCAACACAGCTTAAAGGACACCACATTTCTCCATAAAGGTACGTAAACTAAAGGTCAGGTGTTCCAGTTATCTTACCCGTGAAGTTATCGATATCAAAATAAATGGGTCAGTTGTAACTAGATAGTTATTTAAAATTTTCACACTAATGTGTACAATTTAAAGTTGGTTCTCTCGTGCAGCGACGTGACTGTTGTTTTAATCATTACGCTCCATTTGTCCTTGTTGACAGCCCCAGGATTTCTATCCAACCCAGACTGATTCATGTCCCGCGTCTCCATACCCCACACGTCATCCACAATCATCACGGAGAATCTATTTGTAGATAATACACAGTAAATATAATAAATATGGCACAGCACGCACCTATAAATCTTTGTCATTAGAAGCCTCGGGATTTCATTTTCAGCAAGATAATGATCAGCGCCTGTGAGCAAAAATACAAATGCACAGAGGAGCGAGGCCGTAAATACTAACTTTTATCAGTGGCTGAATTTTTCCCTTTGCGAGATCTCTGCTGCAGTCTGCAGAGTCGAGCGTTTTTACATTCAGGCAGAACCGCAGAATCAGATCTGCGGCCCGGTAATTGATTGTAATCAAAATGTAAAGTAAGCCTGAGCTGTCCCACTAATGGATTTTACAGTTTATTTGACTAGAAAGGTGAATCAATCTTAAAATATTGACTACAGGATCCTGAAGGATTACGGATGGGCCGAGAGGTCGCGGGGCAGACCGGTGTGGGTGCTGCGAGAAGACTAGGGCTTGGATAAAGTCCTGGGTTCTAAGCAGTTTAGCATATTGAATGGAAATTAACCTTCCTCCGAGGGAGAGCCCAGGACAGGCAAATCCTCTTTCATTTGTTAATTCATTCATTAGCACAAGGATGACAGGACTGCTAAAGAGGCTGCGATGCTCAGTTTGCAAAAGTTTGCCAAAGACAAAATTCTGTCACGGTCCTGGGTCGGATCGACCCAGCATTTTGAGTTCTTTATGCTTTGTTTTATTTTTGAATGATGGATTGTTCTTTGTTTCTCTGGTGCTTTGTTGATTTTTATTATGAATCTGTGTTTCAGTTATTCTGGTATGTTTTTGCATTATGACTAAGGTTCAGGTTGTATTTTGTTATTATTGCCGGTTTAGTTCAGCGTCTAGTCTGTCATACTCTGTCGAGTTTCCTGTTTTACTTTGAAGGTTCATGTTCCTGTCTTTGTCAGTGTTTCTAGCTTTGTTCCCCCTGTCTCGTTAGGTCTTATTCCTCCCAGCTGTGTTCCCCTTCCTTGATGACTCCCTCAGTGTATTTAAGCCCAGTGTGTCTTTGTGTCAGTGTCGTGTCGTTAACGTCTGTTCATCCTCATAGCACCCTGTGTGTTCTGTTTGCCTGCCTGCTAGTTTATTTGCATTCCAGTCTAGTTAGTTCTTTGTTCAGTCTGCATTCCCACAATAAAGCCGAGGGTTTTGAGTTCACCTGTGCCTCCGTGAGTCCTGCTCTTTGGTCCACCTTTCCTGCCTGCCTTCACACAGCCATGACAAATTCTTCCATTACATGGACCTATTTGCCGCATGGTGCCAGGCAAAAATTGGTTAGATTTCATTTTGAAATGCAAACATGAAAATTAAAACATTTTGTAGTCGCAGTGTGACTGAATAAACGTCATTGTCATTAAAAACTATGTGTGCCATCTCTGTTGCCAGGTTTCCCTGTGAAGATATTCCCCTGTGAGGATGATACAGTATCGAGCGCTCGCGATATTGATTTGGTAAGTATGGCATCAGGAGTACACACATAAACAGCATCCACCATTGCAGCTAGTGTTAGAGCCAATCAGTGGCACGGTAAATTAAAAAAAAAAATAGATTATAAATGCTCTTAGTCTTCATCTCACATCCACGGGTAAATATGCATGCGGCATATTTTCTCAGCAAATGGCAATAAACCACCAACCTATCTATTTACGTGCTGTTGATGCTGGCACCCGACCATGCAATCAACACAGAGCACTCGCTTCAGTTTGCAGAATTAGAAGTGAAATTTTTGATTGTCCCATTAAAGGGGTCCCTCATTATGACTTGGCAAGGACAATTTGCATGCTCTATTCCACAGAATTTGAATGAGGCTCCAATCAATTATACTCATTATCCAAGCAGCTGATTGGTATGTGGTCAGACGTGCACCCTGTCAAGGTAGCGCCGCTGGTAGGCTCACGACACATGCGCACACAAAGACAAACAGCAAAAATCGGAACGAAAGCAGCTGGTCATTTTCCTCACGTGTTTGGAAGCACATTTTACAACTAACACACAGTACAAAGAAATAATGCATGTAAGATTCATTCATTTGCTGCTTAAAAGTTTCCCTTACCCCTTACCATTTATTAAAACCTGTGCTCCATTTCAGCTTTTAACTGGTACAGGAAGATTGAAATCAGGGTCTCTGAGGGGACCAAGCCATCTGTTTCAGCAATTCATGTTCTTGTCACCAAAGGTAGTTCTCCACAGAATCAATCCAAGGCCAGTCAGACGCCTCCTCCCTATTAGTTGATGGATGAATCTCTAAACCACAAATGTGCCCAATGCTTGTCTTTTATAGTCTTGGGGTAATTTTTCATGCAAAAAAAATCCAACCATTCTCTTTCAAAATAAGGATTTGCTTTTTGTCTTTGTTTTATACTCGGGTCTTGCCATATTTACTACTGATTAGATTTACAAAAACAAAAGAGTAAAGTTGTTGCCTAGGATTGTGGGAAACTGTAATTGACGTTTTGGTTGATAGATGGGTTTACAGATCAGAAAGAGTCGGGAATATATACCGTATTTTTCGGGCTATAAGGCCACTTAAAATCCTTTAATTTTCTCAAAAATTGTCAGTGCGCCTTATGTATGAATTCTGGTTGTGCTTTCTGACCTTTAACCAATTTTATGCAGTACACTGTGCTCAAAAATCTGTCAAAAAATGTTTTAGTATGACTTTGGTAAGCTTGTCAGAGCATTACAATTACCGTAGTCCGGAGCCTTGCGGCGTAATATGGGTCCAAACTCCGCTTCAGGACCCAAAGTCAAACAAACACTGCGACATCACTGAGAGTTAAAAACTGTCTAAAGTCTTTCATCTTTAATAAAATGATCAGTGTTGCTGCTTTACCAGGTGTAACAATTAAGTTTAACATGCAGGCATCCATGAAAACAGAATTTATTAAAGGAGTTAGAAGTTAGCAGAAAGTTAGCTCGCTAGTTTCCACCTAAACATGATGTAGCATTTTCTGACTGAAAGATTTGTGAAAAAATTAAAACGTACAGCTCTGCTATCACTTCCAACATAAATGAAGACAGAAAACTAAACAGCAGTGACATTTGCAGGGTAACTGAAGTTTAACTAGCTGCTATATAATGATGTGCTACGTGATCGCTAGCGACACAGCTATGTTAGCATAACATAAGCAGTGACGCTGTAATATGAACGCTAACTTTTTAGGTTCCCGATGGTTAGGGACAAATGCAAACGCATGGTAGGATGCTGTAAAAGGACCAAACTTCATCCAGGAGAACAACTGAGATAATCCATCCACAATACGAGGTTAGTCATTAATATACTGCAACAACATGGGAATAGAGCAGCTGCGAGAGAATTCAACATTAATGAATCAATGGTACAGAAGTGGAGGAAGCAAGAAGAATGAGTTGAGTAAAGTTTGACTTATCTGACTGTTTTGTTTCACTTAATGCGCCTTTTAATCCGGTGCGCCTTATGTATGAAAACAGTCCCGTCCATTGACAGTGCGCCTTATGGTCCGAAAAATACGGTAATAGGAGTTCTGAGATTTAACAGTGACACTTTTGCTTTGATAACTAACATCAGTTGAACGTTGCATAAGCCCAACATAGTTTGTGCAACGGTGCCTTTAATTGAAACTAACGGCCTTGTTCAATGCAATATTGAACTTATCTGGCTGGTATGAAAACACTTTGAAACAGTGAAAGATCTACAGGTGATATATATGCTGTGCTGGCAAGACAATATAATATCTTTGTAGTTTCAACTATCCACCACATGAGAACAAAAGTTCAGCTGAATGAATGGTAGTGTCAATAATAGCTAGCTTAGACAGCTTTAAGTTTGCTGTTGTATAAGTCAATATTATTTTCAGTCGTGGGCTTATCTGGAAATCTCTTACCCAAAGCAAACTCTAGCTGTTGGCAGATGTTAAAAAAGTGACTCCCACCTACACACAGAATCTGTGCTGTGCTGTAGATGAGAGAATCCTCACCTACCACAAAAAAAAGTTTAAATATTTATAAGAATATAAGCAACCAGAGTTTTGAAGCTCGAGGGTACTCCCCCGGCGGGCCTCCCCTAACAGCCACGAGAAGTGTTTGCGAACATAGCGGCCACCGACACTTCGCCAACTTGAGGCATGCTTGGCAGTTATTTGATAAGGCTTCCTGCCTGTTGTGGTAGCAACCAGACTGCTTCTCTGCCACCGGCTCAGTTAGACTGTGGGGCAATATTTGCTCTCATGAGTTTTTCCAAGATCAAGCTGCTATTGGCAGGTTAAACGACTGGACAACAGCCAAACGTACGATGGCATGCCGCAAATCAGCTCGCCCCTCTGGCAAATATGCTTGTGAAGTGAGCCACGGTTGAGGATGGAAGCTGCCTTTTGGTGGGGTTTTTTTTGGGGGGGGGGAGAGAAAGAAAGAAAGAAAGAAAACACACAGTACCCTCAGTAATCAATGCTGGATTAACCTCTCTCATCAGACAGATATTTGCAGCTGAAATTTAAGCAACCCGGTGCTCATGTTTTGTGCATTAAACCACAAATACCATGATTGCTTCGCCCATTTGTGCTCGTCTATAGAGTTCTTCTTGTTGACAGAGCTATTAGTCTGAGCGATACCACAAAATTCATCATAGTCACCCTGCGGTTGTTTCGCAAATTCATCATTTCATTACTTTTCCACAGAGGGTGGCACTGGGGAAGGTGGTGGGGGGTGTGGGGGGGGGGGGGAGGCGATCTATCAGAGACGCCGTGTTCGTGATAACATCAGAGTCCCCGCAGAAAAACAAACACGGCGGTGCTGTTTGGGTGTTGTGTTGGAATATAATCTCCAGTAAGTGCCTAAACAAGAGCAGAAATTAATATGCAAATTTATGAGTGCTTTGGTTAGAGGACCTAAAAAGGTTTTCATTATATCTTGATCAGAAAGTCATTTATCTCAAGGCTCTCAATAAGCCTGGCCCCCTAATCTGTCGGACAGATAATTAATATCTGCTTATTGAGTAAATGAAAGTCATTATCTTGATTTCCTTCAGATAATTTATCTGTCTGTGATTCACACTGAGGACATTTTATGGTGTGGGCCACATCATTACCTCCACAGGTATTGATTATACTCTTAGTGTATGCTCTTGGACTTGTTTTTTGGGGGTTGGAGGGTATAATCGGCTATGAGGTCAAGGTGTTCTTTGACAATGAAAGAGGATCATCAAACATAATTAAAACTGTACAGTTGAACCTGTTAAGATCTGCAAAGATTAAAGAAAACCCCTAACTCGGGAGCAATTTCTTCTCTTGCCGTGAACAAGCGCCACAATCAAAAGACTTCTCTTTCCTCCCATTACGAAGTCTGTGCATCACTAGAAAGCCCACTCTCAAATGTAGATCACCACTCACAGCACACATCAGGATCAGAAACCATGGCAACCGACATACATACATTGATTGGTACATTCACTGCCTATCTATGGCCTGATTTAAAAAAAAATATCCTGAACATAAACGTGTTAAAGATGCTTAATTTTCAAAATGGGTTTCATAATTTTATGTCGTAATTCTTGGTTAATATATGATTTACATGATGAATGCAGGTATCACGATCTAGATGTCACACATCTAGATCGTGATGTTTGCAACAATTCTTTTTCAAGCTGTTTTGAAGCTGATGTTCAAAAGAAACCTCGTCTTATAAATTTATCCGGACAGTTCAGATAGATTTCAATACAATCCCGAAAAACCGAATCGGATGTTTGGAAAATGTGGGAAGGTTTTAAACTTGATCCTTCAAAGCAAGCCAGAGAGTTTTCTCAAGTCAGTGGGTTTAATGTAAGGGTTTTTTTTAAAGAAAGGAAAAACTGATATCATCTCTAAACAAAAATATATTCAAAGCACAACTGAGGCATTTTGCAGTATTTCAGATGTTCACTGGTCTACTGGTTTAGGCCTAAAAGCAGCTATATTTACACACCAAACATTGCCTGTGATAGTTTGAATATGGAACACTGTATCTCTTTAACATATATTTGTAATTTTATTCCCTCTCCCTCTTGCTTGTGGGATTTGGCTCAACCGAGCAGAACAGCAGCGACTCGGTATCCACATCCTGCTGTGAGCCCTGAAGGGTGAGTGGAGTCTGTGGTGCTTATCACCCAGGTGGACTTCCAGCCAGAGAAGATGCCTCAGCCTGGACCAAGCACCCCCGCTGGCAAGCCTCTGGCCGGGTGCCTTGGCACGGCTGCTCCCTGTCGTCTGGCTCGGTGGGTGGGATGCAGTCAGTGCTCACTGTCAGCGGTTGTCCCTCTGCCCAGCGGAAGAGAGGGTAGAAATAAAAGCGGTGTGACTCCTATTCTAATGGGCCGCGACATTACCATGAGATTGTGCAACTGATGGTGTTGTTCACACTTGTGCGCAAAGCTAAGCAAACATGCAGCTCATGGCTGTCAGGGTTGCGTGGGACGTTCTCGCCTCGGGCTTAATTTTAAATCCACTGTACAGTAGTATTGTAGCTGTCCTCATTTATCTTGCATTAAAGACTCTCAGCTGCCAGACCGGTATGTATAATTTACAACCACTGAAATGAGTGGCAAACTCCGTTTTCTATCTTTGAAATGCATCAGTGTGATTGAGAAGATTAGGCTAAAGGTTAAACCAGTTAAAAACAAAATTCTTCTATTTTTTTATATTTTTTTCTAGTTTCCTTTTTTTTTTTACGTCACTTTTTCTCTGCGTTGATCCTGATTCCAACTGTTTGATTAGACAATAGTATTATCAACGAGGCTGATAAAGCTGCTTTTGGAGGGCGTTCTATTATAGGATCTAATGATAGTATCAATCAGAGAGTTGATGTTGTGTTCTCGTGCATGATTTTTCTTTTTTCTTTCTTTTTATGTTTTTTTTTCACCTACGAAGCTATGAACACAAAAATCATATCCCATATCAACCCAGAGAAAATAGAATAAGAAAGTAGAATTGGCAGACTGATAGGTGTATTTCTAAACATAGCATCTGTGACCAGTTGAAAATAGCATGCATGTGATATTAAAGGTTTTTTAAAGTATTTAATTGATTGTAAAATTAACAATACATCTCTGTCCACTAGCTGTTTCTGCCAGACTTCACTCTTAAGATATGTTTGCATTTTATGAAGCAGGTGGTATCTAATCTAGCTCATCATAAACAAATTTATTGTTCGAATGTCAAGTAAAAATTAGCAACTTTGCAAATACAGGGAGTGCAGAATTATTAGGCAAATGAGTATTTTGTCCACATCATCCTCTTCATGCATGTTGTCTTACTCCAAGCTGTATAGGCTCGAAAGCCTACTACCAATTAAGCATATTAGGTGATGCGCATCTCTGTAATGAGAAGGGGTGTGGTCTAATGACATCAACACCCTATATCAGGTGTGCATAATTATTAGGCAACGTCCTTTCCTTTGGCAAAATGGGTCAAAAGAAGGACTTGACAGGCTCAGAAAAGTCAAAAATAGTGAGATATCTTGCAGAGGGATGCAGCAGTCTCAAAATTGCAAAGCTTCTGAAGCGTGATCATCGAACAATCAAGCGTTTCATTCAAAATAGTCAACAGGGTCGCAAGAAGCGTGTGGAAAAACCAAGGCGCAAAATAACTGCCCATGAACTGAGAAAAGTCAAGCGTGCAGCTGCCAAGATGCCACTTGCCACCAGTTTGGCCATATTTCAGAGCTGCAACATCACTGGAGTGCCCAAAAGCACAAGGTGTGCAATACTCAGAGACATGGCCGAGGTAAGAAAGGCTGAAAGACGACCACCACTGAACAAGACACACAAGCTGAAACGTCAAGACTGGGCCAAGAAATATCTCAAGACTGGTTTTTCTAAGGTTTTATGGACTGATGAAATGAGAGTGAGTCTTGATGGGCCAGATGGATGGGCCCGTGGCTGGATTGGTAAAGGGCAGAGAGCTCCAGTCCGACTCAGACGCCAGCAAGGTGGAGGTGGAGTACTGGTTTGGGCTGGTATCATCAAAGATGAGCTTGTGGGGCCTTTTCGGGTTGAGGATGGAGTCAAGCTCAACTCCCAGTCCTACTGCCAGTTTCTGGAAGACACCTTCTTCAAGCAGTGGTACAGGAAGAAGTCTGCATCCTTCAAGAAAAACATGATTTTCATGCAGGACAATGCTCCATCACACGCGTCCAAGTACTCCACAGCGTGGCTGGCAAGAAAGGGTATAAAAGAAGAAAAACTAATGACATGGCCACCTTGTTCACCTGATCTGAACCCCATTGACAACCTGTGGTCCATCATCAAATGTGAGATTTACAAGGAGGGAAAACAGTACACCTCTCTGAACAGTGTCTGGGAGGCTGTGGTTGCTGCTGCACGCAATGTTGATGGTGAACAGATCAAAACACTGACAGAATCCATGGATGGCAGGCTTTTGAGTGTCCTTGCAAAGAAAGGTGGCTATATTGGTCGCTGATTTGTTTTTGTTTTGTTTTTGAATGTCAGAAATGTATATTTGTGAATGTGGAGATGTTATATTGGTTTCACTGGTAAAAATAAATAATTGAAATTAGTATATATTTGTTTTTTGTTAAGTTTCCTAATAATTATGCACAGTAATAGTCACCTGCACACACAGATATCCCCCTAAAATAGCTAAAACTAAAAACAAACTAAAAACTACTTCCAAAAACATTCACCTTTGATATTAATGAGTTTTTTGGGTTCATTGAGAACATGGTTGTTGTTCAATAATAAAATTATTCTTCAAAAATACAACTTGCCTAATAATTCTGCACTCCCTGTAGACTTGAAATGCCTACCAACAGCTAATTACTCTATATATTTTTATATATTCACATAACACAGAAATTTAAAGCCAAAAAAGGTCCTCTTAAAACCAAAACTAAATAAATGTAACATAATAAATATAAAAGTTTAAATATTTTATTTGGTTTATTTAAAGGCGGACTAGCTAGCTGCTAAGCTAAGCTTCAGTTAGCCTAGCTTAGACCCAAGAGACATAAAACTATAAGAACAAAATGTTTCCACAATTTTTAATGCAGTAACCATAGTGCCATATATAAATGGTTATTGGCTGTATATTTTATCAGGATTAACATCATCAACATTAAATGTAATTCAAAAGACCCAGAGTCCAGAAACCTTGCCTAGATCAGGGATATGGAAACACCCTGGAGCCAGACCTGGCTCAAGCCTGGCAGCACAATAGTCTATCCTCCTGTGGGCTCCCCATGTACAGGCAGAGCTGTAGGGGTAGCTTTGTGGACTGGGCAGCAGTCGAACTCTGAGATCTCAGTGGTCCAATCCACATCTTAAACTGGCCACCATACCCAGAACATGCTGGAGAGATTATCATTTGCGGCTGGGTTGTGAGAACCTCAGAGTCCTGCGTACTCAGAAGAAATATAACCAAATTAAAAAGAAGAATTTCTTTTTAAAGTGCTGATTTCACCTATGGGTGGGCCTGCCATTAACAGATCATCTCTTCTTTCTCCCCAGAAGAAACTATAGGCCTGCAATTTCCCAAAGTGTCAAATCATTCCTTTAAAAAATGCCCAGAAAATAATAGGAACCTTTAGTAAAACTGATCCCTTTGACAAAAATGCTAAATCCTGGGGCATTTCCTGTCAATCTCTGCCCTGTCTGCAGAAGTCAAAAACCCAAAACAAAACGAAATTTCCCAGTAATTCCATCTTTTTGTTGAAATGAATCAGTCAGACTGAAAGAGTAAAAAGGATAAAACAGAGTAAAGATACCCATGGCTTTTTGCAAAGCAGATGTTTGGCTTGTCTAATGTTGAGGAGCTATGATATTTAGGATCTCCACCATCCTGTCTGCAAGGCCCCGCAGGGATAAAGGATGGTGGGGGCTGATAGCGATGGTGGGCAACACTTGCTGCAGACTGACAGGAAGCTTTATCTCGACATATCTGTCAGTCACCCGCATTAGACCTTCCCTCTAAGTTCGGAGAGCTGTCATGCCACAGTTTGCCGCTCAGCTCCTCTGTTCCCCCTCTGCCACCCCCCGGTTACATAACCTGCCACCTCTATCACAAAGACCCATCACAAACCCAAGGCCTTACACACACATGCACACACTGCACAGTCAATGAGATCTGACTGGTATGGATGCACGCAGTTAATGCAGCTATAGAATATGTAGCCGAATGAGGTCCATTGCGACGATAATACTGATCATACAGTGCTGGAGTCCAAAGCAATTTCCTGCTCTCTCCCCGGTACCCCCATCTCTGTATCGGACATAACATCCTGAGACAGCGGAGATTGGTGGCCAGGATCCTGAATTTTTCATGAGGCAGGAAAGGTTAGATAAGATCCTCCCACATTCTGGAGATAGTGCACTTAAAGATCTGTCTTTGCAGCCAGATGGTAAAAAATACATTTGCATGGCTCACATTAGTTCAAAAGTAGATTCAGAGATTAAATATGTCTTGAGTTAGAGAGTACGGATATTGAAATGGTACAAATGAGACACGATGGTTTCTACCTTGCTTGCTTAGGTTTGTGACATGATGAAATTGTCTGCATTCACGTCATGGAAATAACCAAACTGACAGCCTGAACGAAGCCAGTCCCAGGCACGCCGAACGTATCCAAATAAAGCCATAAAGTAAAAAAGGACACAGATAACCGCCTCTGGTACTTACATTTAAAAGCTTAGATTTTCTCTGCGTACAAATTACAATTGCCAATTAGAACAATTATATAGCATAAAGGAAACCTGCCTTTTCAGCTTAAAAACACCAGATGTAGCCACTCACTGAAAAAAGGAGACAGAGATCTAATCTTTGTGATTGTTACACTAATTTCTCATTCTGTACAGAGGAGGTAAGAAAATAAAAACAATTATTATAAAAGGTGTAACAAAAAGAGCTCACTGTGATTGAAAATGGGATGCTTTTGAATAACGAGTAAAAGGCTTCATTCTGAATGTATTTATAGGATTAGTTTTAGTTTAAAAAGTCGTGCATTTAATTTAACGGAATTAGCATCCAAGGATTTGATCTTGTGATTTATAACAAAAAGCTTTTTTAACATGTTTCCTGTGGAGCACCTGATAGATCTTCCTTAAAAGCCGAAACATCCCCACGCTGATACTTCTGTCTTACTCAAAATGGTTTGAGGGAGAGAAGATTACAGGCTGAGAAACGACCACAAAGCTAGTAGGAATCCAATACAGAAATGGGAGTTGGATAGAGGGAAGGTTTGATGGTACGCCTCGTAAATGCTCCCCTGGGCTTTCTCCAGGCAGAGACATCTACAAATATTTCCATAATCACTGAAAAGCCCAGTGACTGCCAGGCCCAAAGCCCAGATGTAGCAGACAACATGTTTGAGCTCTTAGTCGGAAAGGTCAGTAGCTGCTTTTCAAACATGGATAAAAAGCCGAGCTGCCATTTCCAGTCGCATTCTCAACCACAGGTTGCAGTTTTTTCTTGACAAGAACAAGCTTCTTTCTTCCTACCATGCAAGACAAGATAACATCAGAAGGCCAGAGGGGCTGTAAATCATGTTTTTCACTGAAACTCCCCAGCAGTGTATAGATCTGTTTTTACTTGGCAGTAATTTGATGCAATTTGCAGAGTTTGTTTTGGCCCTCATCATTTAAGAGTTTCTGCCTGTGCGTGCATCCAAAATAATTATCTTGTGTGTGTTGAATGTCATATTAAACCACCTCTTTTCCTTGTCGATGTACTGTAGCCCACCTAATAAGCTCAGTCTCAGCTCAACCTCTCAGTGTCTCACCGGAGGCCCTCCAGTTGAGGACATGTTTTGACACACAGGTTAGCACTAAATTAAGCTCGCATGACACTAGCAATAGTCAAGAAATGGCATTCCATTTGTGTTAAACTCCACTTGTTGAGCTGACCATTAACTGAATATGACTCACCACTTGTTTGGCAGCCACAGTGATGTGTGCCAACTCTATAGCAAATAATGATTAAAGAACTTTTATTGGAGTTGAGCTTTTCATGTTGCGGGATAAAAATGACCTTTGAGTGCTTTTCAGAGTTGAAGAGTTGTCAAAGCATAATGTGGGAGGGCGAGTTGATGGGTATAATTTATGGGAACGCTGTGAATTTGTTTTCACATTGGTGCTGGCAAAAAAAGTGTCTGTAAATCCTTAACTTTATGAAAGCCATTCTTTACATGAAATGTGCTTTCTCAGAGGCTGTCTGAAAGCAGCAACTGTAACATTTTTAATCATTTTGTACAACAATGTATGACTGGTGTCAGTTCAGTGCACAGAGCTTGTTACCTCAGCTCATTATACCATATTAAGGATCCCTTTGATAATGGCTGGATCTGCCATATCAAGGACTGGTAAATATTCCAGGAGTGCAGGTATTCACCTCATTTGACACTCAAGGACGTATTTGTTATAAGCAGCCAAGGTAGCTGGGTATGATTCCACGCAATTCACTTGATGACCCCTACAAATGTGCTTTGATAAATATGTATGTGTTGGTAGTGTCTGGTGCAGTGGGACAAGGTTACCTTACAAAGGTGAGCATTTGTAAATGTAGAACGGACACAGGTCATGTTGTTTCATGCAGCGATTAGACAGTTTTTCCCCCACGCTGAATAAAGCGACCTCTGAGAGGCTTAACTCCTTTGTCACAACCAAGGAAGCATGAGGGTATAGATGGGCTGCACGTTAAATGAGGCATCATAAATCATTCACCGGTTTGTGGATTTGGAGCAGTTATATGCATTGCTTTTAGCATAGCATAAGACATTGCTGATTACTATTATGATTTTATGAGTGTCTGTTTTTTAACCACTGCATTTATATCTTGGGTTACATATTACTTACCAGACAAACATTTATGTTATTTATTTAGAATGCATGAATAAATAAAATAGTAAGTACATTTCAAATACTTCCAGTTTGGCAACCAGTTTGAAGATAGCATAATATCGACTTTACTGAAATGTTTTTCTTTTTTCTATGACTGATGATTGTCCTTTCTATCCACCGATCATAACCCAACTTAGTTAAAAATATATAGGTTTGTAGAAGCCGCCATGTTGCCTTTCTATCTTAAATAAAGTGGCTGCGATGGACATTGTAGTTCCGCGTAATTGCTTTTTTTAAATATGTGGCTACCAACCAGCCACATATTTAGGATGCCTTAGAAGTGCAGACAGCTCAAAACGAGTCGGCTAAACAACAATAACAGTTAGTTAGAAGCTAATGTTACGCAAGCTAATACCAGGCTAATATCAGAGTTCAGTGTCTGAGTACAACGATGTTAGCTTGACTTCAAAACTGTTTAACTGTAACAGTAAGAGTAAGAGTGACAAAAACAGCAGCACTTAACAACAGAAAAGTTCAGGATATCTTCAACAAGTCACCTCAGTACTGATATAACTGGACAGAAGTGAGCTTCACTGAATCATTGAGTCATATCGGAGTGCTTTCACAAATTAAGGGGAACAAGTTGTGATGCTAGCAAAAGCATCTTTGGAAGTTACCAGCGCTAGCTTATTGTAGCTAGTGTTAGCAAGTTTTGTTTTACTACACAAGCCTGTAAAAATAGCCTCACTATTTTATCATCTATTCACATGAAGAGATAATAAAATTGGCCATTTACTAATGATCATTTGGAAATTACACTAGAAATAAATAAAAATTAATATGTGAGGATCATCTGCAATCCGCTGGTGTTAGCAGAGGAGAAGAGAGAAATAAGGAGTTAGCTGATTACACTTTGCTTAATAGGTGGTAGTGTGATCAATCTGACAGACACCAAACAAAATATGATTCCAGAGTACAACTATTGACAAGCTGACGCTGCCAAATATGCTCTATAAAATGCTAATTTTTCTGAAATAGTAAGCTAATGCTCGTTAACGTCTCATTATGTACATAGCGACATCAACTAATTTAGAAGTTATTAAACATTAAAAAAGTAGACTTATAGCACACAGTTTGCCTGAATCTCTTACCCATCACTGAGCATTGTGTTCACCAGCATCTGTACTCCTGATAGTGAAGCCCAGTAGGAATTGCACCAGCTATCTATATTACATAACCCTGACTTTCATATCCATCCAGAACTCCAACACGTCTCCAGGAATGGTAAAGGGTAGGAATTTAGATCTGCAGTAAATCAACAGCTTTGCTTTCTCATTCAGCAGATTCATGAAAACTGGTAGTGCGTCCACATCACTCCAGTCCATATGTCAGCATCTTACTCCCACCTTCCTTTCCCGTGAACAAAACCCCAAGATGCTTAACCTCCACTTGGGTTGACCCAGAGTGGGCACTCCACCCATTTCCAACTGAGAACCATGGCCTCAGACGTGGAGGTACTAATAATCAATCATAATTGGATGCGAACCACCCCAGTGTAAGCTAAAAGGTACTGCCTGAAGAAGCCAGAAGAACCACATAATCCTCAGAGAGCATAAAGGGGCAGCAGTGAGGGGAGATGCCCTGTAGGAGGTAATTAACATTTAGTATAGGTTGGGGGAAAAGCATTTTTCATGTGAATTTTATCATTTTACTCTCATGAAAAGTTTAAAATTCTGTATTAACTTTTCAAAGGTTTATTTCTGGGAAATATGAATTTAAAGGATATTTTAACTTGAAATTGCTTGTTAATGCCCGGCCTTATTATGTTCCAACTTACTTTTTTTTTTTTTACACCATTTGCAAAAATCGGAGGCAAAGTGAACTTTTTGGGCACCAATGGTGGTGCAGTGATTAACACTGTTGCCTCACAGCAAGAAGGCCTGGAGTTTGAATCCACCATCCATCTGCCTGAGGACCCGCCGATTTCCTCTCAAAGTGCAAAAATATGCAGTTAGAAGGGTTAGATTAACTGGTAATTGTAAATTACCCATAGGTGCGAATGGTTGTCTATCTTTGTGATAGGCTGGCAACCTATCTAGTGTGTCTCCCACCTTTTCCCTTAAGGTAACTGGAGTAGGGTCCAGCCCACCACCCCTCACCCCAACCCCCCTGTGCAACTCTAAATTGGGTAAGCGAAAGAGAATAGAAACAAAAATGCTTTGGATGATGTTATATGTTATGTATTATATATAAACAGATACTGTATATAACACATGTACTCTAAGCTGTATGCTTAGAGAGGAGTGGAGTAAACTATACTGTTAACTGTCTGTTAACATATGAGTGTTTTTACCAGTGTTAATTAAACACATTTTGTTACTATATTGTTAGAAAATGTCATCCAGTAATAATTATGAGACCTCAAAAATTTCAAAAACCAATCTGAATTATTGGTATTATACATAACAGAATAAAATTTCAAGGCTTTTAACTTTATACATTTGGCTCTAGAACTGCAGTGATTGGAATAAGAAGCTTGCCAATAGTAGTTTTTGCAAAAGCAATTAGACTAAACCATATTAGCAATTCTGCTTTCTCAGCTAACAAAGGATGAGTATGCATGTTTTCTCTGACTGCTGCAAAAAGTCTTTGTAAAACTTTAAGAAACTTATTCCAAAATCTTTAAGAAAAGCTGGTCTTAGTGAATAGCATTTGCATGGTTATCGTAGCAATACAGTACAAAATGCGAAACTAGCCATGTGAAATCTGGCGAGTCATCATCTCAGTGATGAGGATTATTATCTGTGATGTTAACGTTATAGTGTTTGTCACACTTATGACAACACTAGTGGCATTTAACATTAGTATGACATTAGTATAATAGTATTTGTGGCATCGATAGTAATGCTGAGAAACAAGAACATTTCTCACTGCTTCCTATAAAAAATGAAAGAGAAAATACAAGAGGTCATAGATGAGAGGAAGAAACAGGCCAAAATGTGGCTTAAGCTGTGATGTCAGTAAAATAATAATTACAAGATGCATCAGCAATATGTTGAAAGAACATTTAATGTGTATTTGTAGACCTTTATACACAAGTGCCACGGCTCTCTAGTGTTAAAATGCCATCAGGTTGAAGTGCACTATATAGACAACAGTACAGGTCCAAATACACATTACAGCAGGGGTCAGCCATGCCGACTGCATGGATATTTGCTTGATTTTATACACCTGTGACAAGGCCAATGAAAACACCTGAATTCAAAGATTCAGCGTGAGGCCCCACTTTTGTCCATATAGGGTATCTTTTTTCTTTTGCTTTGAAAAAACTTAAATGAAACCAAATCCAAATATTCGTTTAATCCTTTTTAAATGATGATCAGAAGTTAGAACCAACTAGAAATGACCTTTTCACCATGCAGTCGCAAAATCTGTAGTGAAAGCCTAACACCTGACTCACTGCTACATCTGCGTCCAGACGCGCATAAATAAATTAGTTGTGTTGACGTTAGGCCTTTCACACACCCACCGAAAACCAGTACTCAGTAACTGAATGAATAAGGAATTGGACCAATAAGCAGAATCAATAATGGAACTGGTGTCAATAAAATCTTATCAATTCTCATTATGTTGTGCTTAATTGTTTCTGACCCCTCTTATCATTACTGTGTATCCTCCCTGTGAATTAAATGTGACATCAGTTGCTGTTATATTGCTGGTGTAATTTAATGCACTGTATGTTTTCTGACATAATAAACAACACATGCTATCTATGTAGATAATGTGCTTCTATCAGCTTTACACTGTGTAAAAATAATAATAAATGCCATCACCAGGTTAAACTCCCTTAACATGTTATCTCAGAATTAATTAATGTGTATAATATTTATAGTTTCCTGAGGAGTCTAATACATAGTTATTTATTATTTGTGGATGGAAGAGTCGCATTTTCAGTCACGATGACTATACATGGCCTTCTCAAATCCCAAGGGGGTAATCACTACATTTCCCAGTGATGCTTGCTTGGCTAAGCAGTTTTAATACACAAATCAATTTTGCATTACCCCCTTCTGGCTGTGAGTGCTCATAGTGTGAGAGCCATGAAAAATTGATGGGCCTTAGCATGCAGATTGCAACCCTAGTGAATCTTAAATTTGTCCGGGGCCTTTTCTTTCTTTCTTTTCTTTTTTTTTACCCAGACAGTGTCAAAGGGGTGGGTTGGCTGTTTGTTTTGCTGCTTTTTCTTTTCTTTTTTTTATACTTAAGTTGAAAAGAGAGACAGCTGCTCCAGCGGAGAAACAATGTTGATAGGCACAGTGTGAGAAAGTATGATGTGTGAGGGGATGTGGAGAAAACAGAGACTCAGAAACATTCCAGTAACCCAAGATGACATTCACACAGGACCCAGACAATATTCCTCCCACTTCTCTATTCTAAAATATCATAAATATAATCCCCAACATCTCATCGAGCATTTGTTTTTGCCACGGCGATTACGTCGTGTCATTTGGTGAGCCGCTCTGTATTTGACCAGCTGATGACTTGACTGCTGAAAGAAATTATAGCTTCCATAATTAGCTTTCGCTATGAAATGAAGCTATCATAGGAGAGAATGAGGAAATTTCACACCTTGTAAATTAGATTTTGCAAGGTGCTGTGTCGATGTCCTTGAGTATAGACACATCAAAAAGCCTTTTTTGTTCAGTCCTTTCTTTGACAAATGCAGACAAAAATCTGCAATGAACCGCAAATTGAACAGCAAAGAGCCACTTTGAGGATCTAACAGCTAAATTTGTTCATGTGATGATTTCTTTCAGTAATACCACAGATCTCCTCATTTATTTTGTCCCTGTTGGTAATCACAGTTAACTTTTTTCCAAGGATGACTTTGATATTTTTATTGTGTACAATTTCACGGCATTGCATCAACATTACACTGAAAATACTTTGCATCTTATAAACACAACAGTTGGGACACAACAGTTCAGTTATGTACATTCCTAACTAAACTTCCTTCTACATTTGTCAGCACAAGTCCATGAATGCTACACTACATGTGCACTGTGTCACCGCGTTCGTTTCAGTTTGATTCGAAGAGTGCTAAAGCATAACGCGAGTCACTCCATTTGAACGTCGTACAAACAAAATGAAGATGACATCAGCATTTACAATTTGATGCCAGCACATGTCAGAAAGTTGGGACAAGGGGCACGGTTGCCGGTGTCTTGCATCAACTCTGCTTTTAACCACACTCTGGAAGCATTTCATTTCACAATGCGTCAAATGTTTGGCTGACAGGTCTGTCAGGCCAGTTAAGCAGCTGGACATTTTTGAGATATTTGGCTGTAATGTGAGCAGAATGCAGTCTGGGATTACCTTGATGAAGTAGGCAAAACCTTAAGACTCTTAAAAATCTCATCTGGATGGCAGAATACGTTGCGGTGTATCGTTCACCTTTAAAGGTGCCTTCACAGATATGCACTAATGCACCACAGTATATAAAATGCAACAGCCATTATTTCATAAAAATGTTTTGTTTTTTGTTGACTCAGTCAGACAGACCTTGAGACCAGTTGGTAATGAACTGGCAAGCACCACTTGCTAGGAAAAAATGTGTATTCCCTGATTGGTTGGGGAGTGGTTGCGAGAGATTGCTTGCTATCAGCAGGTGACATTAATTCTAAAAGGGTTAGTGCTGCTCTAAAAAAAACACACCTTGTGATTGCTTTGGTTGGTGCAGATTGCAATGGTCACTGTAGCCTGCTCTGCAGATGCTGACTTGTCTGCAAGTGCTTGGCAAGTACTCGCTAAGCAGTAGTGATACGGTGAAGAGGGTGATGCAATCCAAAAATGGAGATCATTTGCCTTCAAAGTAAAAGTTGTGCCTTTTGAAATATGTTAGTTGCTGCAGAAAAGCACAACTTTTTCTGAATTTGGGAGTAGTCATTTCTGAATTGCATCCAACTCAGATAATTAGATAGTTACCAAGTGTTTGCAGTCAAATGCAGTGTCTTCCATAGAAATTACAGCGATCATAAGGAGGCTTTTGGTATAGTATCCTCTTTATGAAGAATTTCCCCCAGGCAGCCTTCTACAACCACTTGCATTGTTGGGGAATGTAATTTTTTTGTCTAGGAACTGGAGTTTGCCAGGTGGTTGCTGACCGGTCTCTAGGTCTGTGCGACTGAGACCTGATTTGAGCTCAGGTTAGTTTCAATGCGATTTTGCAGAGCTGCATTATTCTTAAACTGCCAAACTAAGTTTCAGTGACATCTCTATTCATTGCTTTCTGTTTCTTTTCCTTGTTTGTTTTTAATTTACATGTTGGAAAAAAAGACGCACACATGTATGTGTGTGTAACATTTAGTATGGTTGATGCTAAGATATTTACCTGTAGAGTTATTTTGTAGTTCTCCAAGTTTGTTTGGTTCCCCTTAAATCCTCAGGAAGTTCTTATGTGGTAAAAGTCATAATCTGTGATGCGAACACATCTGACTCTGGAATAGATCTTTAGCTCTTTAGTCTCTGTATGTCCACCTGTTGACTTAGATATTGTGCAGATGAATGTGTAAGGGCCACAGTACATTTTTTTGATCTTCTTCTTCATGACGAGCCGTCAAAGATCTCTCATCCAGGGCAGCTCTGCTTGTAGTGTCCTGACACTTGAGATCGAGAAGCAGAATTACTTTTTTATTTTCCACATATCTGGAAAAAACTTGCAGAAAACTGCCAGGTTTGGTCCGACTCTTTTCTTTTCTTTCAAAACATTCTGTTTACTATTGGATTTTATTAAGTTAACTTTAAGACCATTCATTAATGTCTTGCACCAATTCTCCTGACAGCGTTCTTCAGGGATTCCATTTTTTTAAACCTTTTAAAATCTAGTCACGTGTGCTTTATTATAGTGTCTCTTTCATGCGTTCTCTTAGAGGCTTTTATATGTTATGCAAAGCATTTTGTATTGCTTTGTTGAAAGGTGCTATACAAATAAACTTGCCTTGCCTTACCCTTTCTCTATGGAGAAAGGAGTTTGTTGCCATGACAATCGTAATGTCACTTCAGCGGCAGAGATGGTAAGATGGCGGGTGTGTTGCCTTTCATATGCAGGTGCTATGCACAGAGGAGAAGTGATACAGATAATGGAATCAATTTCCTGTGATTTCTGAAGCAGAGAGGTTGCTGAGAAATAATAAAGGAATTAAATGAGCTCGTGCTAAACATCATCCATCGGTTAGCGATGGCTGTTTGACTTCAGATTGCTACTTACTCGCTAGAATTGAAAAAAGCCAGACTTTATTTGCTGTAATTTCTTATGAGCTCCTTTTTTTGCCATAGGAGCAAAATGCACAAGGGGCTGGAGCCTCTTTTCAAATGCTGCAGAAAGTGCAGGTATCAGGGACAAGCAATGATGTGTGCAGGGGTGGGGGGACTGGAAGAATGAGGAGAAAGGCCTTCAAGACAAGAAACAAAACCACCTTAAACCCCCTGAGCCAAAGCAACGATCCATAATTGACTCCACAATAGTGATAATGTTTCCCATTTAATGCACGGCTAAGTCGCAGGTCTTATTATTGCACATACAGTCGCGTGTAATCTGATAGGTTCGGTGCTGTATTTGGCTATCTGATAGTTTGTTGCAGGTCAATAACAACGATTTTTTTCTAACCATCTGCCTGCTCAATACTAACATGCTTATCTTGTACTTTTGACCTGCACGGCCTTGTGAGCAGCAATGTCCCCAGTAAAACAAGCATCTGTCACGGGTTTAATTTTCCGTGGAAAAACGGGGGGAAAACTCTCTAAAGGCTCAGTTGTATGCACTTCTTATTGAATCGGCTGTCAAGTCTGGGAGGTCAAAACACGAGGTATAGAAATAATCGTCGAAATCTTTGGGATAGACAAAACTAGACAAAATACATACTTATCAAACTGATTAGTATGATGGTGGACTTGTTTTTTGGGGGGCTGGGGGAGAGGGGGGGCTGTACTTTCCCATATTTTCCTCTCATGCAGCATCTGTGCTTCACTGCACACCAGCATCCACTTGTGCCTGGATCTGTCTTTAAATGTCAGGCTGCATGCTTGTTGTTGTGGAGAGCTGTCCCAATTGGATTTCTGCGTTCTTGAGCTAAACCAAAGACCATGTCCACCGGATGCTTTCTGTAGTAATATATAGTGAGATAAAACCACTCTTCACTGGCAAAAACAGTTGTACAAAGTTAACAACTTACTGCTTAGCAAAGCGAATATTGAATTTAAATAGATAAAAAGGCTGTTTTTGGTGCTTTTAAAGCTCTATCCTTCTGATAGAAACCCAAGCTGTTGGCATTAGTTTTACTACAGTAGAACAGTCAGTAATAAAACCTCTGTACTTGAATTAATAAGTATTGGTATCGCTGCTTATTCTGACTTCTGGAGTCATGTAAAATGTCATGTATGATACAATGACTTTTACCTTTACTCAACAGATTTTGGTCCCATTCAGGTAGACAGTCTACCTGGAGAACAGCACATCGTAGATCTTAATGCATAGATAGATAGATCACTGTTCTACAGCAACCACGTTACTATTCGTGATTTTCAATTTTAAATCTTTTAATTTCTGAGTTTTGCAGATTGATCACAGTTAATCGCAGGGTTTTCATAAACAGTTTGCATGTAATTGCCAACTCAACTCCATTCAATCCCAGACTAATGGCAGACTGACTCAATTTCATTGCTGTTTTACTGCTGTTTTGATGCACCAAAGTCTTTAGAGACAAGTACATCGGTGCCTGCAAGTGGTTGTCAGTCTGCAATGTACAAATGTTATGTTCACAGCTTCTTGAGCTGCCATCTAATGGTTGAAAATATCAATGAATGCACTTTCAAAAGAAATTTGACAGTTAAGGTGATTGCGGGTGATATATGAGGAACAAATGAGACGTTTGCTTTTAATGATCAGCCCATTCAGTGTATGTCTTAAATGATAAGTTATACATATGCAGACATGAGCATTCATCCTCATTGGTTCAGTGAATTGTTTTTGTTAAATGTTTTCTCGTTTTTCTTGTTAATCTAAACCTTTTGTTTCCAGAAAATACTGAATGTTTTAGCGTCTTTGTGTTTGCACATTTTCCAGCCTTTTCAGTGAACCTCTCAGTTCTTCATTAGCCCAATATACTTAAATCTGTTGTGTTTTCTCGTTGCCAGCATTTTCAATTATGCCCGCGCTGTTTGTTTGTAGCTGAGTGAAAGCTATCTGCTTCATCCGTCTCTCAGACTAAAACATGCAAAGACCAAAATCGGGTGCCGTAATACATTTAGCTAACCATTATGAAACACCGACCCAAGGTGGCCCGGTCTCCAATCGCTCGACAATCCCATTGATTGATTCCTCCTCTGAACATAATTTTAGACATGTTGAAAGGGACATTAGCTGTCTGTGCAAGCTGTTCCGGGGAATATTGGCCCCCTCTGCATCAGCTCAAAGAGGCTGGGCAGCTGGGCAATTTTCTCTTCCTGTGCAGTGACAGTGAGCCACATTACAGTAACTTAACGTATGACGGTTGCTATGTTTACTGCATACCCACACATGTCACATCAGTGAGTGACTGGTGTGCCAATTAAGCAGCTGACACTAAATGTCGCCGTTGTATGAAGTGCTTTCTTCATGAATATTTTTACTGTTTGCCGCATGAATTATCTAAATTAAATTTATGAGAGGCAAAGTGGGAGGTTTTCAGTTGGAAAGCTCCTCTTGCCTTTCGTTGATCATCCATCAGATTTTGTGTTTACTGCATCAGTCAAAGAACATGAAATATTTAAAAATCCATGTTGTATCAATTGATTTCTGCATCTGGCCATATCCGCCTGTAGAATCTATAATGGGCTTATAGTGTGCTTCATAACATCGCCTCACTCAGTAAGCCGGGGATTATCTTCTGCGGCGTCATATATAGGCTGCTGAAATGTATATGTGAAGAAAATGTCCATTAGCAACACACTTTTTGGTAATGTTAGTATGACCATAACCCTAAACTAAAACCACAGAAGAAAAATGTACAAAAAATGTAGAATATGCAAGTTAGAACAAATTTATACATTTTTAGTAGCAGCAAAAAACTGCTATTGTGCACCGTAGTAGTACATTACAGCAGCTGCTGTACTGTAAATTGCACGTAGTTGAAACAAGCTTCTGATTTAGACTAAGTTATCTGCAGCAAAATGACCTTTATGGTATAATCATGTACTCAGACGTTTTTACTGCAAATATAAAGAGAGAAAAACTAGTGGTTTGTTATTCTCTGCAAAAACTGAATGTGGTGATTCACCCGTCAACCACACCCCAGATTAGAGTTAATATAACATTTTCTCGTGGTTTTTTTCTCATGACATTTCTGTACATGATAGACAACAGCAATAGCAATAAAAATAATAATAATAATAATGATGATCATAATAACAATAATAATAGTAATAATAGGGATGTGGATGAATATCACTGTTTGTTATTAATGGCTTTTTAATGTTTTGTTCTTGCTTGAAAATCCTTGGTATTGTGACATTAGACATATTTTAGGTTTATTCTTTTAAGCTCCTTCTGCATGCTATATCCTATCCTACCACACTTAACTACTTTCACACAGACAAAACCTCAAGCAAACTCTAAGTCAACCAAAATGCATCACATCAGAATATTCTGACCACTTCCATTTCTGGAGCAACAAAAATAAATACAGGAAGACTGTGAAGTGTTTGCTAGTAACATTCATATTTATCTATCTTTCACAGTTTGTGCACATGTGTGGTACACTTTGGCTTCCCATAATGCAAAGCACACCTGGCTACAGTAAGGCATTTAGCCATAATTAAGCCAAAACAAACTAAAAAGTGTCTGATTGTTATATTTGCAACAATATCCACCACATTTATATTTTTTTATAGTTGCCCCACCTGTCGGATCTGCCGTCAGGAAGATGCATTATTTCCCTGCTTTTCATAAACTTTAAGCCTTATTCATTATTTGGATCTGTTTGGATTAGTTTTCACAAAGTGGCTGCTATTCTTCCAAAGGGAATATAAAATGGTAATAAAAATAAACATCACTGTAAAATGATCCAGAACCAATGGGCCCTCGAAGATCTTTTACACATGGAAAACACATTCCTCTCAGTTAGAACAAGGCAGTCAACGCTACAGTGCAGCTGAGCGCCAGGAGGTAGAATGGGCGTCTGACTAATCGGATGAACGGTGGGTATTTGGATCCAATATCAAGTACTTACTTGGCCAGTATTGCCAATACCAATACCAGTAATATTATTAGATATCTTTTATACTGCATGTTTTAGGTGTATGTTTTCTTTTCCCAAAACGTTATTTGACACAATACAGTGGACTACATCCTGAACTTTGAGGTTAGAAACAAAGTATTGATCCTATCCTGTTAGTATTGATCTGATACCGATACCAGTGTTGGTATCAATACTAACAATGTTGGGCTTGATCCGCCAACCCCTACAGGTAGGCTGACCTCTTGCTCTTCCGGTTTGCATGCTCAAGTATCTTTTGACAAGTTGCCTCCACATTATCCAGTGGAGTATGTGTGAGGATCTTGCACAAAGTATCTTAAAGGCATAGAATAAAAGTGCTGTATGAATGCGTGTGTAAGCGCTTTGAGTGTTCAGCTAGAGTAGAAATGCATTAAATAAGTGCGAGTCTATTTACCATCTCACAAAAATAAACTCAGAGTCAGTCCAATATCAGGGTACCAATGCCACGTCTTTGTCGATGACTATTCTGCTGCTTCTAGCTGGTGTCATTCATGAACTAATGATGTACTTCCCAGCAGAAGCTCAGCAGTTCTTTACTTTTAAGTAATCTTGAGGTAATGAAGCGTTCTCAATAACAACTCACTGAGATGCACTGCTTTAGAAATCGGGACACAGAAGAAAAGAAGCTCGAAACTACTGTGCAGAAGAACTAGTGATAAATCACTTGCAGTTTAGCAGCTGGTTCAAAATAATTGGGGAAAATTCATTACGAGGTTATTCACCATTTACTTGTAAGAAATAATTAGACAAAACATTAGACATTGCTTTGTTAATGTGGTATCTAACAGTCTGTTCTAGGAGTTATTTGCTGTAGTTTTTAATTTAAAAGTTACTTGTTAACCATCCGTCAGTTAGCAGCGAGTTCCCATTCATGCAGATTTTGAATACCTCACTGCAAAAAAAGTTACCTGATCATATCTGACATAAACCATTCCTTGAAATAATCTCAGAGCATCTAAGTCAGTGAGAGGGATAACGCCTGCTTGTGCACGCGCTATATTTCTGCGTTTGTGTGCGTTAGCAGGGAAAAGGGGAAGGGAAAAATGGTGAAGGAGAATAGGAGAGATGTGAGTGGCCCATCTATGAAAGCGCCATTAAATTGTCAGTTATGATGGATGTTCCGCCTTTTCTGCATTAACTGGTACATTAGAAGTCATTAATTCTTCAGGATGTGCACTGGAGATCAGAGCCTCCCAGGGGGTCTCACTGCCTTGATAAAGCAGGGAGAGGGAAAGAGAGAGAGGGGAATGGAAGTAGAGATAAAGAGGGTGGAGTGCACCAGCTGAAAGAAGAAAGAACGGGAGAGGCACGCTTGCAGTGGCGGTGACCACTTTCTGGTTCTGATGTCTGCTCGGTTTGTTTCTGTGGCCTTGAGCAGAGACACTAGTGCGATGGTGATTCTTTATTGGACATGTGGGAAGCTGCCTTTTGTCTCGTCAAGAGGAGGCAGTAAACACAATTAGCACCGTTTACAGCACTTTTCAACCGACGAGAGATAGCTTTCATTTTGCCTCGAAGAGCTGAAGGATGCTTTAAAGATCGCATTGTATCCTTGCCCTTTGTTTTGTCGGTTGCACCTACAAATTAAACTTCGAAAGATGGTAAATAACAATGCTGCATTTTTCTCATGAAGCAGTCTTCAATTACGCAGCGGTCCTCTCAGGAATTATGTTTTATTATAAAGCAATACGTTTTCAGAAAACAGCAATTAACTCAGAGAGATTTTCATAAGCATTAGAGGTGGATGCAGTGAAATCGGCGGCGGCGGCGGCGGCGGTACTTCCCTCCTGACATCCTTTGTAAATTGTCAAACCAGAAAACAACATTTCACTGCCAATTAAACAACAATTACTGGACACGGCACACTTTGATGGGCGACTCGGAATTGCTCACAACGTTGCTAATGTGTGTGTGTGTCTCTGTCTCTCCCACATGCAGGCCACCAGCAAAGACAGCCAAGATCAAACACCACAAAAAGCAATAAGAAGAAGCAAACGAATAGAGATTGAGCATTTCTCTTGCCCACCTCCGTGCACAAACGGAAAGCTAAATAATATAACACCCTCAGGATTCGAAATTGTTCTCTGGCTCCTTGAGACTTTATTTTTGTGACCTGCTTCGAACAAAGGCAACCCCGCCATCTGTTGTGTTTAAATGCAGCAAATATGTTGAATTAGGGGTCAACGGGGACAAATAGGGGAAGTTAGCCAAGAAGACACAAAGCTCCCATCCGTGTCCCACAGTCTCCCAGTTCTGTTCCAGCAGACCAAAAACCACCGGCAGGTATTTATCATGCTGTGACAGGAGGTCACAGGCAAGTGTCACAACTATTGTTACTATTCTCTGAATGAGGTGTCACACTCTCTGGGCCAAAGCCACATTTGCTTTTTGGATTAATGTACCGTCTTATGGGGAAAAAAGCAGTGCAAAAATTGCTGCAAAATTCATAATGATGAAAACTCCAGGAAAAAGTAAAATGCAAAGTATTCTAATGCATTTATTGCCTTAAATAAATCATACACTTGCTGTACGTTAGGTACACCTTGCTAGTACTTGGCCTGACCCCTTTAGAGCAGCCTTAATTCTCTCCTCGAAGGGAGGATGTGATTGGCTTGTTTGTTTTGTTGCCTGGTTGTTAGCAATCTGACAAATCTTGTGTGAAGTTAGACGCCAATAACCCCTCGAGTTGATTTTATTTTGGTGAATATCGCTTCAAGGTCACACAAAATGTGAAAATCACTAAAAACTTTACCCACAAATTTTATGGATCATCTTGAAACTTCACAGCAATATACTAGCCCTTGGGGGACCAGCGAACCTAGGTTGGCTAAACATTAGACTTAAACCTTCACTGTTAGCACCCAAGGTCAAACCCGACCTTGAAAACGGTTTCGTTTTTCAGTACGACTCCCTATGACATCACAGTGACCCCATAGCACGCTGATGGCATAATAACAACAAGCTGACTTTAGCGTACTGTAATAAAAACATTATAAAACATCAAAGTTTTAGTACAGACTTTACTTTTATTTACACTAAATTCTGATCCTACCATCCAGTTGTTACAGCAGAACTTTGAGACTCTCAGACAGGGGCGGCTCCAGAATATTTCACAGGGGTGGCCATATGGGGGCCACTAAAAGTATTGGGGTGGAACTCCAAAAACACAATTTCCAGTTTTATTATGCTGCTGTAAAATATAGGTTACTTGAAAAATATGGCAAAAAAGAAAATAATTATATGAATAGTTAATTTTCTGCTCTTAAAGTTGATCTCACTGAAAATAAGTACAGATGAAAATCAATTATGGATTTTGAAATCCATAATAATCTGTTTTAAGCAAGAATAAATAACAAGTTAATGTTTCAACTCATTGTAGGGGGTCTTCCTCTTCCGTCCTCGTGTTTATCAGAATTATTACCAACATTGGACAGTCTTGGCACCAAGGGGGGTGCAGATTTTGGGGGTGTGACCAGTACTATATTTCATTGTTGTCAACTGATTTGTTTTAAACAAAAACAACAACAACAACAACAACAACTCCATATTAAGTAAAAAACACATAAATTCTACATAGAGCAGAATATAAAGTCTAAATTGACATTAACACAAACTTTATTTACCTGAACTTCATCTTGCGTTCTATAAATCTTATCTATGCTCCCTCTTATTAACCACTTCTCCAATCCATCCCAAATCCAGAAAAGGGTTTTGAGCCTAGTTCCTAATTTGACTCCGTTTTAAACCGTCTTGTATTTAAGTTCTCAATTTAGAACTCCAAACATGACTCGCTGAGAATCGCGTTCTCCACAAATCGTCTGCTCTTTGAAAGTCTTTGCTAATTTCCATATTCATCACAGAAGAAACCGCATGATTCAGATCCTTGAAACACGACTGCACGGCTCTCTTTGTAAATCTATTATACTTTTCCCTTTCGTTATCCTTTGTCTGCTTTCGCTTGTTGTTTTTCCAATTTGTAATTCTGTACACCGTTGACACCTTCTCTGTCAGACCTTGGTACGGTGCTATGTTTTCGTCTGTTTTTTCCTCTCTTTACATTTGCTTTTATTCAAATAAGTACTTTGATTGTTGTTGGACTTTTCAAATTGTCAGTCGTGTGGAAAGATGACAGAGTTTAATGAAAAAAATAGCTCAGATGTTTAAAATGTTTCTAATCCAAGTTTGATTTCCATCAGAGGATTGGCTATTATTAAAACAAACAAAAAAACGGAGAGCGAACATACGTCCGTCTCGTTCGCAGTCATTCTCTGATAATGTCAGAGCACGTTCATGCATTCGAGTGCGAGCGCTGCTTTTCTCAACTCATACAAAGTGTGCATGTACAGTGACTCTGCTCCTTTGCCATTCCTGTGGAGGCGACCGTAAAATGTTCCATTTTTATAAACAATGTGAAGCGTCAGACAACTACGCCCCATCGCCATCGCTCGTCTCCACCAGTCATATCGGCCTCGCTGTGTCACATCTTCCTCTGCTTTCATCGGTAGAAAGCCATATGGTGGAGAGCGAGATGTTCCCACCTATTAAAATGTGTCAGAAACAGTTCTTATCTATTACGCAAGCAGAATGAAAAAGTTATCTGCCGCGCCGACTTCGACTGCTCACCGTATGTGGATTTTCTTCCCTCGTCCTCATCTGACATATTTATTCTGTCATATCTATGATGTAGAAGCAGCGTGCAAAAAATAAGGAAAGCCCTCCCAGTGATCGTGAGTGTGTGTGTATTTTTTTTTCCTTTATGGATCTTGTCTGATGATGATCGTGGTTGACCTCGGGGGGCGTTAAGCATGCCGAACCTTCGCTCCATTACTCCACTTCAATGCAGCCCACACAATCCGAGTGCAGAGTTGAATGGAGAGGGGCTCTCTCGGCGCTGAACCCTCCACTGAGCTGGCTGACCTATGGCACATTTCTCTCATCTCCCAAGACCTTGCTGGAATAAACACTGGGCTTGACTAATTACTCTTAAAAACAAGTGGGATGTGGGTGGTTTGTAATTGGCAAGTGTCAGCATCCAGTGAAAGATCGCTCGTCTTGAGGGCATACGTGTCTGAGCCTCCCATTCATGCAGTCTCTCCTCAGCCGGCTGATTTCTGTGCTGCTTCTGCTTCGCTCCCCCACTGTTTTATTCTGCACACTTTAAATTTATTTAAAATATACTATTGTTGCAAAATTATCCAGCGATTCTGAGGAGTGCAACTGCAGAAAGAAAAAAAAAGCTTTACTTTTTTTTTAAAGGCACTTTTTTGGTAATATTTACAACCTGTTTGCACAGTTACTTGAACTTTATAGCTGCAAATTGGCCAACTAGCAGTGTAGAAAACATTAAGCTGCACTGTGATCTCGAAGGAAGTGGGTGGGATGCCACACATTACAAGTGGCATATCCACTGACAGGAGGCATAACAGGGCCACTCTGTTTCCATTTATAATGCAGCAGTGGCCACAAAGCTAGCAATTACATGGACCTTGTCAAGAAAATGTTCTTTTATTATTTTAACTCACAATGCCTGTTAAATATTTTGTTATTGACAGTAGGGATGGGTACCGGTATCGGTTCTGACATAAACGGTAGTAACCAGACCGAAAAGCAGCGCACATTTCGGTGCTTTATTTCGGTGCTTTTTTTTCCTGAGCTGTGATCCACTTTAGATTCTAGCCAATCATTTTACGTTTCCGAGGATAGTAGGCGGGTCCAGGTACGTACGTTCTTTTAGAGCAGAGCTACAGATTAAAAATGCCCAAGGCAAAGCGGTCAAAAGTCTGGCTGTACTTCACAGCAAAAGATGCAAACTCAGCAGCCTGCAACAAGTGCTTTAAGCTGATACTGTGATACTGTCAAAGGAGGTAACTCCTTGAATCCGATGAAACACCTGGCGACACAGCGGTTTTTTTAAAAGCCGAAAAATGCGCTGTATTTGATAGCTTGCTGCATGACCTCACACCGTGCACATCTACTGCGGGTGGGTTGCCTGTTATCAGACTCGGAGTTAGCAACATCCCCCAAAAACCGGAGGAGTACAGTCCTGGCCCCTAGCCCTGCCAGTGTAGCAGAAATGATGACGGATGATGACGGCAGCAGCAGCAGCCGTTCTTCTCTGCGTGAGTAGCTTAATGTTGTTCGTGTCTAATTTACGTTGCGTAGGCTAACCACGTTATTACATTAATGCATGTAAGGTGAACTAGCAAACATCATCATAGCTACATGCGGCTGTCTTCTTGTTTGATGGCAGATACTCCCTGCACCCTGGCCAAAAAGGCTAAAATGACCAAAGAAAAAGTGGGAAACAGTTAAACATGAGAGGTTTTTGGACAAAGTTTGTGTTCTCCATTCTTTAAGCACCGGTTTGAGCACCGTTTAAGCACCGGCACCGTTTCAAAAGTACCGGTTTGGCACCGGTATCGGATAAAACCTAAACGATACCCATCCCTAATTGACAGTGAGGAATTCACCTGAAGCTATCCGAGCTGTAGCTAGAATTCCCGCTTAGTAATTCCACAACACGGCTCCTTTGGGAACGTCTTTGTTTGTTCTGGGTTTGAATTGAAGCTGTTTTACTTGGTATGACAAGAACACGTATTGACGTTCACTGAAGCTTCCTGCCTGAAAACGCAGGACGCCATCCATAGATAATTTGAAATCCGTTTCCTCCTTGCACCACGAGGCAGGAGCCGAGGCCCGCCGCTTAAGTCGGTGTTCATCTGTTAATCACTCTCCAAAGCCGAGCGTCCGATCCCCTTTTTGGGAGGGGGGAGTGTAATTACTGTGAATTCAAGGTTATTATGCGAGGCCTTGGGATGGCAGGCGTATATTAAAGGAGATTTCACTTTGGCTGTGACATGTCATGCTGCTGAATGACAAAGGAAAACATAAAGAAAGTATATTTCAATAGACATATATGAGATATGCTGGATACATCAAAAGCGACCTTAAACTTTTAAAGGAAAAGATATTGGAAATGGAATTATGAACTGTCACGGGCAAATCTAGTAAGTCATTTCCTTTCCCCCCCGTGGCCATTCGTGGCCTTTGCAACGGCTCTAATATTAGAAAATATTACTGCAAGAATTATTTTCTGACATTCAAATGTTATTGCTACCTCCAGAACGCGTGCTGGTGCTCCCTCGTTCATTTGGATACTTGACAAGTATGACAGGTAGAAAAAGTGAAGCCTTAGCTGGATCTTTCTGTTGTTGTTGGGGTTTTTTAGCCAGTAACCTCACACTGTCCTACTGGCCTAACTCCCTGAAGGTTCTTGGACAGACCATAAACGTATCAATAATTGAGTGTCTCACTAAAAAGGTGGGGTGTGGGGGCATTAAAATTTTTATGGCTTGTCATTATTCCCCTCCTGTAACACCAGCATCACCACACCAAGGCTCCTACTCCCCCCCACCTTGCTGTGTCTCTCTTCCTTTCCAGCAGGAAGCAGCGTGACATGGGGCCGTCTCTTAGGAGCTAAGTACCACTGCCATGCCCCCAGTCAACTGCATCAGCTTCACGGGAGCTTTTAGGGAAGTACTAGCTAATGAACTCTCGTGGAAAACCAAGAGGAAATGTGGAAGTCGTTTTTGGGGGTTTGGCTTTGTTTGATTTGCATTTCTGTGAAGCACACCTATGAATGGATTAATATTTGATCAGCGTTATTAAAACATGAATGTAATGTGGAAAAACTATGTGGTCGTTCATCTCAGCTGTGAGTGACCGCGGTCGTCTTAGGATACATTTCAGGATACATAAGTAGAATTTTCATGTATCAGTATTTTACTTGACTATTTGTTTTTCTGACAACTTTTTGCTTCTACATTTTCACTCTATTTTCTACTCCTTACATTTTCAAAACAGACTTAAACCCTTAGGTTAGACACATTTTAGGAACGTTTATATTTCCCAGCATCCTGCGCTTCCAAACATCAAACTGATTTGAGCCTAAATGACGGGAACAATGATAGATCAAAGACAATCCTATTGGTGTATCCATCACCAGTGCTTAGACCTCTCTGCATTTATCATGCCTGTTGTTAATCTCTCTTCCACAGCATGTCTTTTATCCTGGCTTCCTTCTCTCACCCCAACCGGTCGCAGCAGATGGCCCCGCCCCTCCCTGAGCCTGGTTCTGCTGGAGGTTTCTTCCTGTTAAAAGGGAGTTTTTCCTTCCCACTGTCGCCAAAGTGCTTGCTCATAGGGGGTCATATGAATGTTGTGTTTTTCTCTGTATGTATTATTGTAGGGTCTACCTTACAATATAAAACACCTTGAGGCGACTGTTGTTGTGATTTGGCGCTGTATAAATAAAATTGAATTGAATACAAAAAGCAACCACACATGTTTGTAAGCCACTCTGCATTTAATCATTAGTCATTATTAATCTCTGTCTCTCTTCCACAGCGGTCTTCATCTTGTCTCCCTCCCTTTACCGCAAACTGCTTGCTGCAGAAATAATTTCATAATTATGAAATTATGTGAGCTCTGATTCTCTTCAGAAAGTTAGACCTTGCCTAAAACAGTTCGTTAGTCTACCAATGTTTGTATTTTCCAGGGGGGAGGGGGGGGTTATAAGACCAAAGGTAAAACCTGAACATGCCACCAGTTCGATAGTAGTCATACTGTATTTTTTGACTTATGAAATAGTAAAAAAGCAGAATAACTGAGAAAGACATACTAAATATGTCCCTACAAAAACCCTACATAAAATCAGTTGCTTTCTAAGTGTTCACCAAGCTGAGCTAATTATGTAAATACTTGACTGCTGGTGAGCCGACTAGTCAAGCGTCAGTAACACAATGTTGTGTCTAGACATGGCATTTTGGTGGTTTTTCTCCCTCTGTTATCTTAGAGGGGGGTTTAGTCGGGCAGACGTTTAATAATTTATAGCTGCTTTCCCATTTCCCCCCGTCTTGCCATTCCTGGCAAAGAATCCGTGCCAAAAGTCCTTTCCGTGTACGTGTTATCTTCAGTTTTTATTGTGCTAGAGAACTGTGTGAAAACACCTTGCTGGTATTAAAAAAAAAAAAAAGCGTACAGCTATGACTCACTCCCATGTTGTCCACGCCGCTGAAATTAGGTTGTGAATCGATGTGTTCATCTGCCATGATTGCTAATGGTACTAAATGTTCCACGTGTACTCGGATTACTGAGCTCCATCCCGTTTTCAGTTGTTTGAGGTGGGACAGGAAAGCTTGTGGCCAGTCTCTTCCCACTGACCTGCCTTGACAGGAGGCCATTTTGTTTCCTCTCTGTATGTGTCAAATATTTCTTTCTTTTTCTTTTTTTTTGGGTCTCTGTGTGCGTGGACACTGTGACATGGTGGTCCTTGCATGTTCACCGGAGCGAAACATTCTGTCGTTAGAGACAGCAGGACTTTGGCACAGTACCTGGTGTTTGACAGCCTCTCACACTGTCTCTGCATTTGATGATAGCACTTTCGTGCCAGCCGCTGGTTTTTGGTCTTTCACCGTGCATACAGATTGTGACTGTGTGCCTCTTAGCAGGGGTTAGTAGGACACCCCCTCCCTTCCTGGGAAAACTGTCAAATGTGGAGTTTTGTGAGGTGCGAGGTGCGATTTGCAAACTCCCACCATCTCCGGGACTGTGTGCATATATATATATATGCGGTGGCTCTATGGCTCTATACATATTGGAGGAGGATTCCCGTGTATTCATTCTCTCCAAACTCACACTGGCTTTTGTTGTTCCGAACTGAGGGGGCGATGCCTCCCTGAGCCTGCTCAGCACTTCCAATCCCCTCCAGAAAGAGGCCTGCGAGTGCATCACTTGGGTCAGGGGGGATTCACCCAGCAGCCTGTCATGCCACAGCTTGCAATTACTTGTCTTCACCCAACCAGCCCTGCACTGAAGCTTTGTTTTACCAGGACCTGAAACATAACCGAGCAACACCGAGCCTGTCAGTGGATGAGTTTTCAGGAGCCCACTTTCCTCTTTCTGCTCCTCTCTTGTAACTTTCCTCCCCCTCTGCCTCGTTCCCAGATTCCTCCCCTCTGCCTTCACTGCCTGCGTGTCATCCTTCTGTTCTAATGAGAGGCAGGGATCAGCAACCCCAGAGTTTGACAGAGGTACCTGTTGTGCCCCCATATTTTTTCCTCTATAGCTCCCCCTCTCTGTTTCCTTGTCTCGCTCTCTCACTCCCTAAACACCAGAGCTGTCGACTCCTGGCAGTTTGATTCTAAACTGTTCCCCCACGTCGGCAGTAGCTGCCATGACAGAGAATAAAACGAGTGAAATGTAGAGTTTGTAGTGAACAACGCGAGCATTGGTTTTCTCTCTACATGGCGTGTGAAAGGCCAGAGTATTCTTTTTTTTTCATTCAGTCTAGGAGGGATTCTTTCCATTTTGTTGATTTCAGAAGAAGAAAATGGTGCATTTTTATTTGCTTTCCTTCTAAGTGTAAGCTGAGAAGATTTTTGTCAAACTTAAACTGATCAGGCATAGCATTATGACCACCTAATATTGTGTCTTTCCCCCTTTTGCTACCACATAAGCCCTGGCTTATGGAGTTATGGACTCCATGGCCTCCATGGATTGGAGTTGTTGGTCCTCGATTGGATTGACATCTGATGAATTCGGAGGTCAAGTCAACAACTCAAACCGTTCCTGAACCCTGCTTTGTGGCATTATCCTGCTGAAAGAGGCCACACCATCGGGGAGCGCTGTTTCCATGAAAGCATGTACATGGTCTGCAACTTTAGGTTGGTGTTTCATGTCAAAGTAACATCCACATGGATGGCAGAGGTAAATGTTTCCCAGCAGAACATTGCCCAAATCATCACACTGCCTCCACCAGCTTGGCTTCTTCCCATAGCGCATCCTGGAAAATGTGATTCAGCAGGTTATTATTGGTACTTTCAGCAGTAGAGGTGGTGATGGTGGTGGTCACCCTGACCCGTGTGTGGTTATGCAGTCTCAGTGGTCACAGTGTTATTTTTGATTGCTGAATATCTGTGTATGATGTACAGCACTAAAGCTATGCTTAGTAAAAGAAAGAGGGAAATAGCTAAACAACTTTTTATCATTGGGATATTCATTATGATACTTTTAGAATCTAGCTCCTGTTTTTATATAATTATGCATGTTTGAGTTTTGTTTCCTCTGCCCGTTTGTTAGTCTGCTTGTCTTTACAGGACTCTGCCAGTACTGCCAGGGATTAATCTGCAATATTTGTTGTCAATAAGCAGATCAGTCTTCAAAGATTTAAACAATATATAACACCCCCAACTGCGTAATTTTCTTTTTCTTTCCAGCTTTCAAGCTACTTTCATAGTTGAGATTGCTTCCTAGTTTGTGGTGTTTTCTTGTTTGTTTGGTTGGATTTTTTTGGGGGGGGGGTTGTCTTCCTAGTGTACATGAATCCCTTATGTTCATAGTTATATCTTTATGAATGTCCTTTCTGGCCATTATCATCTTGTTTTTTTGGAACTGTATTTAGATGAAAATAGCTAAGCAAATAGCTACCACTACTGCTGCCTAGCTAGCTTGGTTAGGATTAGTAATCAAAAGCTGAAAAAGCTAAGCTCACAAGTGAAAGCAGCCCTGTTTTTGGCATTTTAATGATTTTAAACCTTAATGTAATTCAAGCAGGAGAGAATGAATTTTTGTCTCTCATTTTATGTATATGAATTGAGAGAGACCTTTTATTTACCACAAGCTAACAGTTTCAGCCTGCAGAATTCATGCTAAGCTAGGCTAAACAAACATTTACCTGAAAGATCCCCGTGAACTGCTGCCCTTGAGCAGAAATTTTAGGACATGAACAACAAGAAAATAAAAAATAGCTTTTATCAGGAAGGACGGTCAAAGGCATTCTGGTTATGTGTTTCTGCTGTCTTGCAGAACAATGGTATATACTGCTATAGCATGGATCGCCATATTCTTGCCTTGGTGTTAAACCTGGCACTTCTTCAGGATGCTTTACTGCATCTATCACCACAAACAAATAAATATAAATACAAGCTGCTTTTAACAAGAGAATGGGTATGGCATGTGAAAATTGTGAGAATGATATTTTTCTTCGTAAAGCCAAAACCAAACAGATACAGTTTTTGAACTTCTCACTGCGTTTATAAAAAACAAAACAAATGATCCCACTGTTCTTTTACCTGCGATACCAAACAGAAATAACAAATTTGTTTTAATTAGAGTGTTGAAAACTGATTAGAGGGAAGCAAAGTTGCAGATTAGCTGCAAAACAAAAACAAAAGGAAAAAAAAAATCGGTGTTATGTAAAATTTATCTGTTGGATCTGGCTCGTGTGAAATTCATAAATGTCACCACTGCAGTGAGAGTTCCCAAAGTAGCATGAAACGCAAACAATCTGTAGGATTTAACACCCACTGCCTCGACACTTTTTCGCTCACACATCCCAGAGATCGAGAAATCGCTCTGCAAACTGTGTCACGCGTGTTCATTTGTTCTTCAAGACATCCAGGTATAGGCCGCCTGAAAAACAAAAAACAAAAAGAGAGGCAAAACTTTAACTTTATTCCTTCACATTTTCAGCTGAACTCGTATTTAATGGGGCTTTTAGCCTTACCAGCAGTTACCATGGCAGCCATATATTGAGTGACAGCAAAGACTGGATGCTTCCCCTATTAATGTTGGTCTATCTCAGGTCAAGTCAGATTATCTTTTTTATTTAAAGTGTGACGCCAAAAACTGTGTTAAACTTTCTAGTCTTTATAATCACATGCATATCATTATCGTTTTAACAGTAAAGAGGTTTTTTTCAGTGGTTAACTTTGCTTTCTTTTCCTCGTAGTCAGTGATATTGTCTAATTTGACTCCTAAATGAACAAAACGAGAGCTGTGATATTTAATTAGGCTCGTGAGATTTGATTTCCAGTTAAATTAAAATGCCACTTTGTCCTTTGTGTTCACCAGCCTCTTTATTCTGCCTTCTTCCTGTTGCTTCAGTGCACGCTGCGATTCGCGCGATGCAAAAACGGCCAAGGGGAGGAAGCGAGGAAGAGGAGACAGCGAGAGGGGAAAGAGACAGACACTGACTTCTCAAGCTCTCACTGTTCGGCTCACCACTGTCAAGTAGGTCAATGCGACAGGCTTGACTGAGTTCTCCTCTGTAGCGTTGTTGTTCAGGCTGGTGCTGAGTAGGTGCCACGCTGGATTCACCTGTTTAAAAAAGCTTGCACAAATGCAGAGTGAACGGCGTGTCTGATCCTGTGTGGCTAGACCTCTGTGGGCGTCCTGTGGCCAAAGAAATAGATCACTCGTTGACCTAAACAAGCGAAAGAAGTAGCAAATAAGAAAAAACAATCATATTTATACAGATATATAAACTTTTTTTTAAAAAGACTGTAATGAAGTTCATCAAAAGTTCGTCAAATGCCACTGGTCATGTGATGCTCTTTAAGCTTGGTTGGGTTTTTTTTTTTTTTTAAAGGGAAGATAATCTCCATGGGGACCAGATGAGCTACTCTCATTGAAGTCATCTTCCCTCACAATTGCAAAATGTTGAGCATAATAACTTGCACCCTCCACTTCACAGGCTCCTCTTCCTGCACACTCAGCTGCTTCAAAAAGACCACATCTGACTCATAATAGACCTCATTAGACTTGTATTGAATAAGCTCTGAGCCGGCGTAACTTAGCTTCACTGTTAGTTGCTTTTTCGCCTCAGTGTGTATTCTCCATTAGAGAATTAAAGATTAATTGCCAAATTTTTTCCAGTTTAAAGCATTGATTAATTACAGTGAGAATCACTGGTGGATCCAGAAGATTAATGTCGTGAGATTGCCCCCCACCACCACCACCACTACCACCACCCACCCCCCCTCTTCTTTAGATAGCTATTGATTTTGATTTGCTCAA
Organism: Simochromis diagramma; assembly: GCF_900408965.1. NCBI lineage: Eukaryota > Metazoa > Chordata > Actinopteri > Cichliformes > Cichlidae > Simochromis > Simochromis diagramma. The sequence goes on along the minus strand of NW_024387416.1, from coordinate 765,792 downwards.
AAATGCCTGTCTTGTCTTCCCAGGAGGGCAGAAGCTGAATGAAGCACAAGCGGCATGCCGGGCTGCTCTAAATTGCATTTTGTGAGACACGGCCTAAAACACGAGCGGCGTGAACTAACATTCACTTAATTGGGCAGCAAGTGATTGCGCTAAAGAGGTTACCGATTGAGAAGGAGAATCAAACGCGGCAATAAATAAAATTGTCACTTCAAGTTAAGAGATTAGCGAGGCGCTGAAAGATAAATGTACCTTTTAGACGTCGAGGAACTCTTCCTGTTTGTTTGTTGTTGTTTTTCTTGTTTTTTTTTTTAATCAAGATGCTCTCTAGTCTGTGCAAAATTTCTATTTCAAGACTCCAGTCTGTCCCCTTTCCAACTTCAGTTTATGTTGTCTCCTGTTGCCCACGAGCGATGCACAGTGTACAGTAGCTCAGGCAAAGACGAAAACAATTGTCTTTTTCTGGTTGTCACATTTTTTTTTTACAATCTCAGCCTCAGTCACAACAAATCAGAGCGACTCGAGCGTTCGGTTCGTCGCGGACACGGGGCTCTTTATCACTTTGCGCGCCGCTGTGAGGTAGTCTTCTAAACGCAGGATTACGCCCATTGTGATCTGCCTAAGCGCACCATATTAGCGCCGTATTCTCATGAAAACACATGAAAGCCACTTTGAAACGTAGGATGCCTCTGATATGCCCTGCGTCAGGGGGAATGTGCAACCGTATCAGGGAACGCGTGATCTCCGATTCAATTACGGTTCCGTTTTAAATGAGACGCCAACGGTGTAAAACGCCTGATTGTAGCGCTGCAAAAACGTAGAGGGAGTCATTCACGAGACCTCTGTGTATGATCTGCATAGAAAGTGTTGCATCAAATGGATTTTCGATGCCGGTCTCCGCAGAGCATTCATCCTCTTTTCGCTACAAGAGCAGGTGTATTTAACATTGCATGAGAACGGGGGATAGATATGAGAGCATACATGAGACGTATAAGACCTCAAGTGTAAAATCAGAGGGAAAACCTGTATTTGGAGGCCTCGGATTTGGGTTTTCAGCTGACTGAAGATGGCTACGTGCTTTAAACCTGTAAGAAATATCTCGATTCTCTCAGTTTTATTACTTCAGCGCTTGACTGTAATTCTGCAGTGACAACAAAGCTGTCTTCTCTTTTTCTTCTGCAAGGCCCGCCTTCCCAAACCTGTTGAACTCAATCAGTGGAGCTAAGATGCACCATTGGTTGCAGGTCACGTAAGCTATGTTGGGGAAATGTTTGTCTCTGTGATTGAACTGTCCCCCGGGCCTACGTTAATTGAGCTCCCTGTAATCACACGCAGGCCCATATGATCAGTGTCTGCAGCCCTGCAGAGGGCTGGTTGAGATTATCCACTTGCCTGGCTGTTCCATTTTGAGACTGTAATCGAAATGGATTTTTGTCCTCTTCTTCCACATCCTGCCTCAGCGGACAAGCTTGGATATGACATATTTGCATACACTAGCAGCTAAGCTCCTGGGAAGGCTGCATCCGTCAGGAAGTCTGTCATTTTAGTTTTGACTGAAATATCTTAAGAAATAAATGAAACAAATGGATATATGAAATATTGCGCAGATGCTCAGTGTCCCGCTGGAATTAATCGTAACAGCTCTGGTGATTGCTTGCCTTTTTATTTAGAACCTCCTCCACGCCAAAGCTCTCGATCCCTGTTCCCGACATAGTGAATAAATAGATATGAATGTTTTGGAGGACTCACCTTAGCCCATTCCTCTGATTTTTCCTGTAGCGTCACATTAGTTTTAGTGAAATATTGCAAAGGTTGATGTGTGTCGTGATGCATTCTCAATAATCCAGGTAAGGAAATCCCAGAAAGTTGATTCAGTTCACTTTTTCAGTGTGAGAAATGTTTCATGACTCATCCAAGTGACTTCCTCAGCTGATGCATGCGTTACCATCAGCTCCTGGCTGGATGAAATGATGAGGTAAGAGATGAGGAATACTTTATTTATCCCATGTTTAGGGAGATCTTTTGTTAAAACAGTTAAAATGATGATTAAATACTAATAAAACAAATATCAGGCAGATCTCTCTCCAATCAGATAAATTATTCCATATAGGGTAAAAGCATGTGGTATGGCAGCCTGATAGAGAAGGTGATCTACTGCCTGTTCAGTAACTGGTGCTCAGGGTGGTCAGGTGGTCCACGATGAATAACAGTTTGATGACCATCAGCCAATCACAGATCCAGCCTTCCTGATCACTTTATTCAGTGTGTTGGTGTCATCAGCTCTGATGATGCTCCCCCAGCAGATCACAGCAAAGTACACTGTACTCGCCACAACTGACAAAATATCTCCATCATTCTGCTTTTCTATACAGCCTCAGTGTATGTCTTCCAGTTCAGCCTGTGGTTGATGTGGATGGTCAGCTTCTTCTACCACATTAACATCTGAGGATAGACACAGGTAATGTAGCATTTAGAAGCAGATCATTCCTCCTAGACCACTGCACAAAATCATCTACTAGTGCTCCGTATTTATCCTCCTGCCCGTCACCTACACAACCATAAATTCAACCAGTGCAAAACTGTTTGACTTTTTTCCCCAACTCATTTTAAATCTGTTCCATTTCTGCCAACTTTGTATGAATTCGAGGCCAAAGGCTGAACTTTCCACAGGACAGCCTTGGTAGTGCCCCAGGGCCCAAAATATAGGAGGGTCCCTGTGGACATGCCTTCAAACACACCTCTCTCTCACTGTACAGATATATCCCCTATAGCAGCGGTCCCCAACCTTTTTTGCGCCACGGACCGGTTTGTGCCCGACAATATTTTCACGGACCGGCCTTTAAGGTGTCGCGGATAAATACAACAAAATAAAACTAGTACCGGTACCGAAAAAAAGAAGATTTATTCATAACACACCTGAAAAGACCCAGGAAAACCGAGTTAACGATAAAAACAATAACAAAATAGCACTGAAAACCGATAAAAACCCTGAAAACCATACATTTCACACCTGAGCCTCAACTCTCGCAGCCCGGTACCAAACGACTCACGGACAGGTACCGGTCCGAGGCCCGTGGTTGGGGACCGCTGCTCTATAGTATATGTTTAAGTCATGATTGTGAACCAAAGCCTAACTCTCTTTATGCAGTACACATTTTCCTTATGAATCAAATTCTGGCTGCAAGTACTGTATTTTCTATCATTTTGCACATCCATTGATTAAATATCAATAGGCGTGCAAAACATTAACGCAAAATATTAGTTGTACATTCTGACCTTGCTATTAATCATTTCTGATAGATGCTTGCAAACCCGTTGATCCAAACTTAGCACCAATTACTTCATAATTTATAATATAGCACAGTGGAATACCACTGTGCTATATTATAAATTATGCTAAGCGAGCCAAAGCACAAAAAAAGGAAATAAAGTAAATGGTGCTCAAAAGAGGACAGAAAGCAGGATGAGTAAACCTCCAGGACTTTGGCAGTGTAAATGACTGTGCTTGTTTCGCACAGTGACCCCATCCAGTCAGTTTGTGAGGGGTAAATGGGCTTGTTGGTCCACGCTTACAGACATTACAAGATGATGTAGCAAGACTGAACCTGTGCTGGGCTTATGCTAGCCTAGTAGAAGATCATGATGTGAGTTTATAGAACAAGCTTACATAAATGTGCCCGAACCTCAAACTGTAGTTGTTGCCAAAAGTTGGGAGGATGATATTGATATTATTGATTAATGTCTATGATTATAGATGTGTGTTTATGTGTGTGTGAGAGAGCGATATCAAGAGAGAGACTATGTCAATGCCATGTTACTGGGATAAAGTTAGTTTTCGTTGTTTTCTATTAAAATAAATACAACTAAACTGGACAAATACAAATTGAGTGAGAAAAGGTTTTTCTTTGAGTTTAATATCTTTCGCAGTCTCCTCTTTCTACCCTACTCTTCTATCGTGATCGTGAATGAATGAATATAAATAAATAGTCCACGCTTCATGAGATCTTTGACCAAAGCAGCACTAGAAAAGAAAGCAAGTCCTCTTTGTCCTCTATGAATGCGTTTCCAATCACATCCCAGTAAATCCCTTTGCAATAATGAATGCGATACACGCTCAATTCATCTTCCCGAAAAAGCCGGGGCTGTCTAATTTGTACAAATATTTCTTTGGGTGGAAGCAATTAACAGCCGTGATGCACTAAGGTGACACTGCTGAGCTGAATCATACCTCAAATGGTGAACCAAAATAAGAACCAACGTGTTTCTCTTTAGTTAAATTCATTAGGGCGGAGAAGCCATTATCTCAGTAAACTGCCCTGGCTGAATAATTAATCATCCCATCACTTGTTTGTTTGGTCTAAATGTATAACATTTATTCCTCGCTCCTTCCAGCCTAATGAAATCCTTACATTGAGATGAGAAAAATGTTGGTTCTTCATGCTCAGCCCAACAAAGTCGTGGTGGATGCTTGATTTGGTTAATGCATAATAAATTAAAGTTATTATGCACTTTTGATATAGAAGGTCAGAAAAACCTTGAGGCCTTTTGGAAGTAAGAACTAAAAGTAAAATTCTTCATCTAAAACACACATATCAGGAGTAACTGTAAGTTTATTGTTAAGTTGTGCTTTTTAGCGTAGTGTAGTTTTAGTGTAGTGTACTATTGACACGATCCTGCTTGTGTCATGTGACTTATTAGTTAAATAAAAGTAGCAACACTGCAATGTTAATGTTGCATTAAAGGTAATATTAAAAGGAAATTTTACGTGGGTAAAAGGCCAGATATGGAAATTGTTGGCAATGTATTTGAAATGAGTACTCATGCTTAGTGACTGTTACACTATGCAGCATACAATGTAACAAAAAGAATCAGATGAATTCAAAGTGCTTCATTCTGCAGCTGCTCACCGCTAACGGTCGGAACGCGTACCGTTAGAAAACACGGATTCGTGAGTTTGGTTCCAGGTACGTAGCATAAGGACAGCAGTGCTTTCAAAGGTGTGGTTATACTGTGGTGTGGACGTGTACAGTGCGTCTGTTGAGGGACACATTGAGCATTAGTGAAAATTGTACGTTTTGTGTGTAAAACATAATATTCAACCATTTTTAAATTTACCGCAAGTTTCCATATCCGTTACTTTCAAAAAAGTATCGCCTCTTGATATTGGATGGTGCTCTTTTCACTATAATTATTCTTACTCATGCAATTTATTGTTGACCTGCCTGCTGATATTTTTTTGATAGAGTGCAAGACATTTATTATTGTCTGATTTTGCTCAGCTAGTAGCGACACAATGGAAAAGTAACTATATACACCAGTTCTTGTAGAGCACCTTTCTACTCAACCTGAGCACTCAAAGCCTTTTATACAGCATGTCTCATTTACCCATTCATAAAAGCACAATTTTTTTCCATGCTTACATGCTCTCTGTCTAGTATTCACCGACAGTCACACTGTGATGGATGCATCAGAGAGCAACTTGGGCTGAGTATGTTGTTCGAGCATATTTGGCGTACGGGCTGGAGCACCCAGGGATCAAACCACCAACCTCCAGATTAGCAGACGAGCTGCTCGCCATCGGCCACCACCAACTAATGTCTCAGTCACAGTAGATTTAAAATAAGATGACAACCTCATTGCTATGATCAGTGATTAGTGATTACAGTGAATCTTTTTCCTCATTCGTCAATTGATTCCAAGTAAGTGGAGTGACCAACTAGCTACCTAGAGGTGGAGTATGCAACAACTTATGATCGCAAGGCAATTACAATGGTCACCTGGTGGGAGACAACGTGTCTCCAGACAATCATGGTATCTGGCAACTGCAGTCATTCTCAGTCAGACTGTCCAAGGTTTACAAATAATTGCCACCAAACTTATAACCAGGACAAATTGCCGCTACATTGCAATCAGTCTGAGGCACTCTGCACTGATTGCAATGCAACAGGGGATTTGACTCAACTGGTTACCAAGTAGTGGTATTCCAGAGAAACAAGCAAGGTTGCTCATCACCTGTCATTTTGCAATTAAATTACTGTCCTGCAGCAACTATGTCACTATTTGTGGAGGGAATTCTAAATTTCTTTGTGGCGTTTCTGGCTTGACTCTGGATGTAAGTAGTTACGAATGTTTCTTTAATTATATAAATTAACTTGTTTTTATGCAGATGGCAACAGAATTCTGACTTTTGCCAATTTATCACAAACAGCTTGAACATAATTGTCAACTTGATCCTGTTCAGTAGTAGACCAGCTCCATGTCATTCCCATTTTATTTCCTTCTTGATACACCAAAGTCACTTTGAAGACAGACTGACTGAGTGGCAAGAGATCTGGTCCCTGTCTTTGAAGCAGCTATTTCAAAGGTAACAAGATCGCAAGCTCATTGCTCGAAGATGCAATAATTTTGGTTGTGCCGCAGCCTCCAAACACTGTTTTCCCTCGAGGAACTGTAGAAAAACCTCTGTTACTAGCACAAGATTATCATATTTGTACTTTTAGGCTATTCAGTTTACTGCAATACAATACCAGGACTAGTAGGCTGCCTGCATTTGAAAAACTGGAGCCACGTAACAGCCCACAGTTTTTGCTTGCAAATCAATGAATTGATTACTCACTGACTAATCACTGAATCTCAAATTTCAATTACTGTATGATATAAACGCATGATATCTTTTGCATGTATATATTTGAAGCAGCTGTATTTAGCAACGCACGCCATCTGAAACAAAGTGAAAAAGTACACATTTGGTGAACAAACTGAAAGCTTGTAAGGAAACTAGAAACATCCCATAATTCTGTCTAAGTGCGTTATTTGAGAAACTGTATTTATTCTCCACCTCTGGGTTCTTTCAGAAATACTTGGACTCATTTATTGCATTTGCAGTATTAAAAACAGACCTTTTTTGTATTTGTTTGTTTGTGAAAAGCTGACATTTTGAAGCTGCAGTCCAAGGCTTTCACATGGCAACGACCAAAACACCACAACAATAGCACGCGAAGGTTAAAATAGATTTTGGCAAACAACACCCACGACTAATCATGCGTGTGCCTGCACTACAATGGGGGTTTTCATGCTTCTAAGCCCTAATAAAGTCAAAGTGAAACACCCTCTGTGCTCCGATGTGTCCCTCATTTTCCTAGATTGATTTTTCTTCTTATTGTAATTGATTGGTGGGTGAAATGATACAAGCGCTGGCTGTGCAGTATGTGACAAACAAACACGAGTTTTAAAAACGCAGATTGTAAATTGACCTGGGTTTTTGTTAGCCAGGTTGGCAGCTGCGAGCAAATAGCCTTTTAAGGGACTGTGCTATTCATTAGAGTGTTGACCAAGAATTGTTTAAAGAGCTTAAAGAAATGCACTGATCTGAAATATATTTGCTCATAATTAGCTTTCCACCGACCCCTGTGTCTTCAGTGTGAGCGCGCTATGATGCTCTCGATGAAGCAACACAAGCCAGTGTCATCAATTAAGGCAACAATGTGCTAAAGCTTTACTGTTCCACCGGTATTATAATGAGCACGCACTATAGAAAGCTAAATAATTCCTGGGGACACAGAGAGCTCCTCAAAGGGCTTATTTTCACCGAAGTCAGTGTCTGCCTCGTGCAAAGGCCGAGGCTGAAGGCACACACAATTGGCATTCAATCAGACAAGAGCTCAGAAACTCCTTTTTCTTCTCCGACAAGTGGATTTAAAGCTCAAATTGCACTTAACGGGAAAAGTGTGAGCAGTCCAGAGTCACGGTTTAATGATGCCCTGTGTTTGTTTTCTGGGAAATTCACTTTTTAATCTCCTGGACTCTGTGAAGGCTTGCCAGGGTAGCGGTGCCACATAAAACCCCCTTGATTTCTTATTTTATCTGTGGACAACCAAATCGATCGTTGTCTCCCCTGCACCTGCTCACCTCCCTCCTCCACAGCCCCCCAAAAGAGATAGGCCCACGCTGCCCGTCCCACTCTCCAATCAGGCTGTTTAGACCAGGCTATTTCAGGCAGAGAATGAGGCACCGGGTGGTCAAGCACTCCTCAGTGTCTCCGAGAGACGAGTGCATGTAAAAAAAAAAAAAAAAAAAAAAGAAGAAGAAAAGCATTGAAATTTCCCAGGATCTTGACATGTCTAATTGAGATTTCATGCCCTATTTTCTCAAAGATCCGAATCCTCGCTCTGTTCTACTGCAAGCAATATTTCCCTGAGGATTGAGATGAAAGAAATTGTTTTCAGGTTTTATTTGGTTTTTGTTCCTTTAAGGGTTTTTTTTTTTCATCGTGCTAGAGCAGCTTTTCAATAAAAGTCCGCGCCCCCCCCTTCTTTCTTTTTCTTTCTTTCTCTCTTTCTTTTTTAGACAAAGTGACTGCTGTTGATTTGGTTTGTCTGACAGGTAGCGAAAAAATGAAATCCAATAAAGTTTCGGTTTCTTCCATCAGAATAATTCATTTGACTACATGCATAGATTTGTCATGATTTTTGCAAAAAAAGAAAAAGAAAGAATGACAAAAAGAAGTAGTCTTTGCAGCTGCTCTCAGCTGGTTTGTTTTTATTCATCTGTCCATCACAGAGTGCCTTAAGATATTATTGGTGTTCAGTCAAAAGATTTGACAGGGGACCATGAATATTTCACAAGGACATCTATTATAGGGGTAAAAAGGTGAACCCGTGTTCCCTACTTTGACATCGAGTACTGTGAAAGTCTTCAGCCAACCATCGTTTCTTTATATTTTGCTTCGACAATGAAAAACAGCTGCAGAGATTTATTATTGACACATGTGCAAACATAGAAACACAAAACACAAGACAAAAATGGAGTTTGTACACACAGCCTGAAATCTCGTAGGCAGCATTGCTGTGATTGCTTTAAGTAGTTCACCACTGGCTGAAATGCAGCCCCAAATCACGACAGAGCCTCCACCGTGTTATACAGATGGCTGTAGATGCTCACTGTGACCTCTCTCTCGATGGTCCTTAACTCATCAGCAGGACCGGTATCTGCTCCTTCGTGTAAGGACGAGCAGGATGAACACTGTGAGGTCACTGTGTGAATGTCCCTGACTAAACAATCAGAAACAGATTTCATGAGGGTGGCCTGAGGGCCCGATGTCCTCTAGTGGGCCCTGCAATCACTGCCCGGCAGCTGGGAGCCCAAATGGCATTTGCCTTAGAATACCAGAACTGACAGGTCCACCGCTGATGCCCTGTGCTTTTCACAGATGAGAGCACCCTGAGCATATCTGACAGATGTGAAGGGGTCTGGAGGGGTGAAGGGATGCACAGACTACTACCAGCTAGGCATTGGCACCCTGACTGCCATCAGGCATTAGAATGAAATCCTTGGAGCCATGTCAGACGTTAAGCTGGTGCAGTGGGTCCTGGGTTCCTCCTGGTGCACAACAATGCTCGGAGTCATGTGGTCAGAGTATGCAGGCAGTTCCTGGAGAATGAAGGAATTGATATCATTGATTGACCCCCATGCTGGCCTGACCTAAATCCAAGAGAACAGCTCTGGGACATTATGTTTTCAACGCTGCCAGGTTGTACCTCAGACTATCCTGGAGCTCAGTGATGCCCTGCTCCAGATCCCCCAGAACACCTTCTGTCATCTCATTAGGAGCATGCAAGCACATCTTCATTTAATATTTTGGCATAAAACCACAGTAACACAATAAGATGCATCAAATAATGCATATTCAATACATCTGTTTTTTCCCCCATATCACATGTCTGTTTATCTTGCTGCTTCATGCACCACTATGTCACTCTACCACTCTGCTCCCTGTGCTCTCACAATGACATCACCCATTCTTACATTACACATCCCTAACAGTCACAGTGGGAGCACCAGCTTCCCAGCAGGCCCCACATTAGATGGTCTACAATCAGTGACATCATACACAGGCATCAAGCTCAATACCACGGGGAAATACACAAGAAGTGGGCGTGATCTCAGAGCCCCCGAGGCTTTTATTTATTTGTATCTTTTTTCATCTGGTATAAAGCAGGTTACATGACAGAAAGATATTAGCATCACATAAGGGAGTGACATTAAGTGATCTTGAGGATGTAAAAATGCTGTATTTCTTTTTTTCCATCTGCTGTCACTTCTAACATAAAAATATCAGGTTACATTAAATGAGACATTTCTGTAGCCACGGAAGATCAAGGCTATATCAAAGAAGACAATGCCTAAATGTGTCTACTGAAGCTTTTCCATTACATACACCATTCTCAGTGTTGCTTTTGTTGAATATATTTATATTTTGTTTATCAAGATATGCTGTATGTACCTTGATGATCCAAGGCAGCTTGTTGAAGCTTGACCTCTCTTGACACAGATAGTTTTTTTCTTTTTTGGAAAGGTTGCTCCCACTTGAAGGTATTTAAATAGATTCAAAAGCTTGTTTGAAGATCTTCAAAGCAATGCACCAAACCATCGTAAACAAGCAGCTTACACCAAAGCATAAATCTTGGGTTTTTCTGCTCAGAAAAAAAGTGCACTTTACCCAAGCTGGCTAAACAATGTAGCCCCCTTTCATGGTCACCAAAAGTTGTTAACGGTTTCTATCAGTTTTGTTTTATCCACGTGATGGAGGTAACACAGTTGCTGCCAGTTTTAAAGGTTATTAAAAAGCTTGCAGCTGCAGTTGGTTCGACGTCTGGAAAGTCCAAACCATGTTTCAGCTTGAGGTTTCCACCTATTTTGTGATCTTTTCCCATCTAAACTGTATTAAACCTATAGGTGGCACAATGCTCCACAGAGTTATTAGAGTCCTCAGCGCTCGTAGTCCTTTGCATGACAGTCTCTTCCCTCTTGGGGTGGCTGTAGCTCAGGTTATAGATCAACTAATAGCCTTTCGCTAATCAGAAGGTTGGTCATTCGACCCTTAGCTGCTCCAGTATCCAGGATGCAAGTCTAAATATCCTTGGGCAAAATACTAAACCCCAAGTTGCTCTCCAGTGACTTCATCACAGAGCAACTTGGGGTTGTAAATGTTAGAAGCAGTGTTGTAGAAATATGAAAGTGCTTGTGTGAATGTGGCATGAGTGAGTGCTGCGGTAGAGTAGAAAAGTGCTAGTATTCCTGATATGATATCAGAGCTCTTGTCTGTTACCTGTGTATATGTTTCATTCTTCTTTTATCTGCAGGTTTGGTTTCACACCACATTTCTTCATTCACAGATTGTATTGCTGTATTATTCTGTGGTTGTGCGTGCATCTGAGCTCTGAAGTCCTCTTGTTAGTGATACTATTTTTGGAGATGCATTACTCCATTTATCTAGAATCTACTTTAAAGCTTTTCATAAAAAAAACTTGTATTATGTATCTGAAAACCTGTCTTTTTAACTTGACCTTTGTGAATTCTCTCTAAAAGCTGGAAATCACATGTAGGGAATCTTTGTTGTTTGTAATACCGAGCATGGTGCAGAATTTAAAGCTTCTTTATGCACTAAAGAACTCCTCTAACATATTCAAAGAAATAATTAAGCTGTGGTTTCGCTCCCAAAGGAATCCTCTGCAATAATATTCCTGACATTCCAGTTCATTTAGCGCTCGGCATCTGCACTTCTTTCTGATCATAGCAATCTCTGAGCTCAAGGAAGAAAAGTCGCATTCAAAGAAATCTTTTATGGCAGTTTTGCTTATTACCCTCTTTTACAGCCTTTCAGGAAGCTCGTCTCGACACCTTTTTGTCCACTCCCAGCAGGGAGCATTAATAATCACCTCCATGCAACACTGGGACCATTGTCACAGAAGCAGCTCCAGCAAAGGGACCGTTAATGTCTCAAAGGAACCACTATTGACATCTTAGTGCTTTTGGAAGGATCTATTGGAGAGACAAAAATGCCTGTCTGTGAAAAAAATGCTCATCCTTGCAGGTTGCCAGTAAGTGTGCTGGGATGTCAAGATCCCTCACCTTTGGAGGTGGACCAGTGGATTAGTCAGTGGATTCAAATGGGAAGGAGGCTGAAGTGGGAATATTTGAGCTGAGTAAGTTTCAAATATAAATAACAATCGTGCACTTTTTATCCCCTTAACCATTGAATGGGGGTTTGGTATTATTAAGTATCTGACAGAGGGGGGTAAATTACATGAGACTGGGGGAAAATACTACATTTCACAAGCGCTGTACTACAGTTTAATAAGGAGAGATCCTTTGGAAGAATTAAACATGATTCATTGATAGAATTCAAAGTTCAGTTATTTGGCAATTAGACTCAGATGACCCATCATAGCAGAGCAGAATCCAGCACTAGGCATTAGGACAGGACCCCCAGAAGTCTAGATGCTGGTGGTTGGTGGTGAAGATGGAGGCTCGGCTGGAGCTCAAGAAATCACAGTCTGGAAAGGAGAATGACGTAAGAGCACTGACATTTAACATACGCAGAGTGGAGGCTGATTGGCTCAAAGAAGGTGGGCAAGAGGGTGATTGGACTAGAGGAATGATGTCAGCACTGAGTTTGACAGCGTGGCAAACAGGAAGTGATATAAAGCATAAGGTTCATGTAAAAAAAATCACAAAAGTCCAGAACCGGTAATACACAGAACCGGTAATACACAGAACCGTGAAATACACATGCACCACAGGTCACACTGTGAGATGTACAATACAGACAATCAATAAGAACTGAAAATTCAAACTGATCTCTCTTCACAAACTCATCTGAAGTTTAAAACAACCCCTGTTTGGGTGCTGCAGGTGTAGCAGATGCAGCACACTGGGCTGAATGCACTCCTTAATGAATGAATTTCAATGACTAGCTACAGACCACAGTGATGCTTTGCAACAGAAAGGGGCGCCCCCTGCTGTAAGGAGTCAGCGCCTCAATTAGCGACCCAGAGGTTTCCTTCTTTACTGTCCAGTTGATGTGGGACCTTATTGCTCCACATTTCAGAGATGGATTAGGTTAATGGACCCCGCATTGACCCGCCTTCCCTCTGAGGGGTGCAGATATTACACAGCTGCTCCTTTTTTGGGGCCCTTAAATATAGATGGCTCCGCTTGCACTTTCTCTCAATTAAAGCTATATTGTTTTACAATAAAGAGTCCCCCGAGAAACCACATTTGCTAGTTTTCAGCCAAAGGTCATTAAATACTATAATACCTGGCGTAATCATGGCTGCATGAATATTGGGTTCATAATCTCTTGATATTGATTATCCTTTACTGTAACACTTGTGTCAGGCAGATGACTTTGCATGCAGTTTATTTTTGTTTGGATATTTTTATATCTTTATATTACTTTAAGTTGTTGAGGTTAAGAATTAACAGGATGATAAATGGAGCATTTGGAGGTTTTGATTTTTTTTTTCATCAGTGTCCCTTTAAGGCCACGCCCTCTGCACAGTCAGCAAATTGTTTGCCACAGCCACAGGTTTCTCTGTAATATCAGAACAGGAAGTCCAATTTAGACAAGCAATGGTAGACAGCACGAAACTCTTAAAACAGTCTGTAAAAAAATATAATGCAAACCAGGGGTAAGAGGTGTGGATGAGTAGTAGTAATCTGAATGTGCCACAGGAAAAGAAGAAGAAGAAGAAGAAGAAGTTGTTGTTAGCCTGTCAAAATACTTTGCTTTCTTGTGTGCTAAGTTCAAATGATTCATTGGTGCTTTTACCCTAAAGCTACAGGTGCAGGTTTTTAGCATCTTTCATGCAGTCCTTAAAAAAGCCAAATGTGTGAAAGAATACATTGTGCTGGGTTTGTCTTCCTGCTCTCTGGGTAAGGTGTAGCTGACCAGAAGCAGGAGGACAGTGCCGGACCAAAGCTACAGGAGTCTGGTAAGATTTGCTAATGATTGTTGCCTCGACTGCCACATGGGAAGCAGGTAATGTTTAAGTTCAGCAAGTATTTATTTGTTCAGCCCCTCAGCCAAAACAAGCAACCGGTGGACTGCAGTAATGGGATATTTAACTTGATGGATTTGAGAGTAAGCTTGGCTGTACCTGAAGTGAAAGAGCTGATTAATTTAGTTTGTTCAAACGACAGGTGTGTGTGTGTGGGGGGGTGTCCTAAGCACCCCCTCTTATTAGGTGGTTATTTGCTGCCTTCATGTTCTCACTGTCCAATTCTGTTACTAGCACTAAGATGCTGACAGCCTTATGCCTCCAGCCTGATTTATCCTGATATATTGACCCTTCCTTGTGTCTGATCTTTAAAATATAATCTACCTAGTGGAGAAAGTCTTCCTGACATTCTTTTGGGACACACCTTTACAAATCACCATTAAAAACAGGGCCAACGGGTCCATGTTCTCTTTCATTTTACGAATTCTTATGTGCTATCTAAATGCTAATGAGCTAATTGATATTTGAAGGCATGAATAACGTCCCCCTCCCCAAAAAACCAGGAAACTACAGTCTGCTGTCATCAAGATGTAAAGCCTGGAAACATTGTTGAGAGGATGGATTTGGAAGGGGTCTTTTTAAAAAAAAAAAAAAAAAAAAAAAAAAAAAAAAAGCTTAAAATGTTGGAGGGGGGGCATCAAAACAAGTCTTTCAAATGTTGTTTCCAGGATTTACACACTGATGACATTGAAGTTATGCTAATTATAAGTAGCCTCAGCCAGAAAACTGGAGCTACATCAAACTAAGCGATTTCCAGTGCTGCACGCCAACGTTACATCCCAGGAAATGTTGTTTTCCAAAACAAAAAAAAATGTATGTTCAGTAGCCCAGTGCTTGTTTAAGCATCATTAAAGGTGCTTTGTTGTTGTAGGTCCACATAAAGGAAAACTGACATTGTTCTGTGCTTGCAGGAAATGAAGCCTGGCGCGCACCGGCGGACGTCATTCACATCCTGACTGCTTACAGCTGTTTCTAATATGGAGTAATCTGCTCTCTAAAATATTTATTTGTTTCCTTTCTTTCAGTTCAGAGCCGTCACTGAAGCTGTCAGACCACCGGCAGATATCTCCCAATCTATTTTCCAGCTGTGAGGATTTCTTCCCAGAGCTGTACGCCAAAAGGCAAATTCATTTGCTCTTCTCACTGACACTCTGAGATTTTGTCTCATCGGCATCACTCGGGTCACTCATCCATTTTTTTTTTTTTTCTTTACAGTCCAGCCATGTTTTGGTTTTTTTGGGCTACACATGTTTCCCAATTTGTGAATTCACCCTGAGAACAGATCATACATTCGACACATAGAAGCAGCAACATGCTGAAATTTGAGCGACCCGACTTCAATTTTTAATTCGTGAAATCCTTTTTATGTGGTTGATTCCCTGGTATGATGCCAAAAATGAAGATGCTGGAAAATGTTCACTAAAGCCTCATGACTTTTTTTTTTTTTTTTTTAAAGAAAATGTAAAAGCACTTGTGTGGTTGCAGGCTTGCTTGTTTATTTTTTTTTATTTTTATAGATTTGAAGACATTAGAAGTGAATCCAGTTTGTGACAGTGGGTCCTCAGTCACAACTGGGGCTGGGGTGGTTGATGCAAAGTTCTCATGTTATTTCCTGTGTCTAATTTATCATACCTTTTAACACACCAGTGTGAAACACAACAACATACAAAGTTAGAGAGATGCTGTATTCTGAAGGCTGCCTTTTTTTTTTTTTTCATAGGAGTTTGTGCATCCCTCTTTATTTGTTTTTGAGATGAGGACAGTGATGTAGGTACCATCAATTATGATTAAATGTCTGTTGTCACAGCTGATGACACACACACATGACTAACACTAACATGTGTTTGAGTTTTTTTTCATCCTATTAAGAGACTACACTAAGCTCCATTTATTACCTGGCATCTACTGGACATACACATAAAGCAAAATGCCCTGGTATGCATGTACATCTGTGTGTCAGGTCCTCTTGTGTTTTGCTAGGAGTTACATTATATACTGTGCCTGTTTGAAACTGTCATACCGCCTAATAGCACCGATCTCCCCTCTGATTGCATTTACGTTAGCCTAACTGTTGCTCCACCCTCTGAAAGTCGACAAAGAAGGTATGAGATAACTCCTGCTGTAGAGTGTGCTTCACTAGTGCACATCCAGTAAGGTCAAAATTACGGTAATATCAGTATTCCTTTAAAATAAAACAAAATGTGAAAAAGTGCCGGGGGAGCCCCAATTAACGCCCACATCTGTTTCTAACCTGTAGGTCGAGGGTTGAGGGCTGACCGTTGACTGGAGGGCTCCGAGTCAGACGGCATGTAGGCTGCCTTTACAGTCACTGTGTTAGAGCAGTGCGCTGTCCGCGGTGCTGAAACCTGCTGATGAACGCGGGGATTCGCTTTCAGCACCAGTGCAAACGGGGATTTTCTTTAAATATATATATATTTAAAGATATCCTAACTAATGATGATGTTGTGAGAATGGGGAAATGGCGCAGACAGTAGCAGGGTGAGAACGAGTGCGGCTGGCCTGCTAGAGAGTGGAGGGGAAAGGCGTTTCGGAGTAGTTTTATTGTGTCTGCGAGGGCTGGAGTGGAATAAAGAAAAGAGAGAGAAAAAAACGAGCCGTTTGCAACACGTGAAAGCAGCACACGTCTCTTACATGACTTCAGTAAGGTCGCTGATTCTTAGATGATGGTGACAGTGTGGTGATCTGCTGTTAAACAAATTTCTCAGGTTTCTTTCTTTGCTTTTTGTTCTTCCTTTTTTTTTTTGTTAAGGGGGGGGCAAAAGAGCGGACTATGCTACTCTCGAGTCGTGGTGTTATTCCCGCCCGCTCCACAGACCCATACCACGGCAAAAAGGCGATGTTTGACTTCAAATGCCATATTTAGGAAAAATGCTCGGTCGCTTTGAGTGACTGGGGCGAGGACGAATGGCGTCTTGTGATCTGGGAAGAGACGCTCGAGCTCAGTGAGGAACGCCTCGGAGCCAATAGCATTGGAGGGCTTGTGCACGCATAAGCGGTGGATGGAGCTTCTCCGGGTATACTTCCGCGTCCAATGCATGTTCATGTGTAGGTTGAATGGATGAAACGGGGAGTGCGGAGAGGTATAGGCATGCTGTGATACGGCCCTATATATTTGCCGGCAGGACTATCTTCCTTTTAAAGAGAACCTCCTCCGTGCATTGGCTTCCACTCAGTGATGTCGCGTATTTGTGTGGCGCACCTGTAAAGAGCGAGACAGGCAGAAGCCGGCTTTTTTAATTATTTGATTCCTTTTCTTTCTTCTGTTATCTTTTTTTCCCTTTTGTTTCATGCATTTGCTGAAAGGAACTCATTTCTGTGTTTTGATTTAATAAATATTTCATTTCCCTCATTTTATCTTGTTTGTGTTGGCTTTTTATGTTCCCAAGTTTGAACTAAAGAGAGCGGAATTCGTCATTTTACACGCTATTGGCCAGGTGTTTTCATTCAGAGATTGTTTGCCTAAGGACGTCCCTAACTTTCATTTGTAGAAACGGTAAGATATTTTTTACACATTTGCTCATTCACCTGAAACATGTGAAATCGATTTCTTCTTCTTTTTATTATTATTACTAAGCCTGTTTCTGTTCGCTGAGGACAGTGTGTAGAGCAGATCATGCATTCACTGTAGTCTCAGGCTGTCTTATTGCATGCAGACGCGATGGGGAAAGTCGCCGTGATGCATTCATGTTTCCCCACTCAGGGCTGATTTTCAACTCTTGAATCGCGGTGGCTTGGCATATAGGAGAGACTTACAACAGGCTTTCTCCGCACATGTGCTCAATTCTTTTTCTCTCCTTCCCCCCCACCCCTCGACATGCATGGACGCACTATTGCTCTAGTGTGCAGAAATACAGGCCTTGTAGAGAGCTGAAACGTGGGATCCGCATAGTAGTCGTTACACTCCAAAGGTAGAAATGTGGGGTGTATTAGACGGATGTTACCTATAGAAATTAATATTACTGGATACATGATGGAGCCAGTAAACAAACTAACAAAATTTAAGCTGTTTGACCTTAGACTTGAGCCCTTTCATTAATATAAAAACTTGCGATTTTATTTAAGCTCTAAATTATAAAAGAGAAAAAAGCGGGTCCAAATACAAATGAGATTTAAAATTAATGAGTGGTGGCTTTATTTTTTTCCCGTCTTTCAAATTCAATCGTAAGATGGTCTGTAAGGTTTAAGATGCAGCGTAACTGCAAAAAGACCAATGCTATATAGGTTAAGTGCAGCCGGGTGTTGTGCTACTTAGAGTTGCCGGATGAAGTTCTGCTATCACATGCATATTCCTATGCTATTTTTGAATTTCCATGCAGCGCTTATTTGTGAAGAATACAGGAGCTTAGCTACTCGCCCCCCCCCCCCCCCCTTTTTTTTTTTTTAGAAAAAACAAACAAACACAAAAACCCAAAGCGATCCTAACCTTTGTCAGCATTCCTGTCTTTTGCCCTTTTTTGTCTTTAAATATAGGCCACCTATATATTAAATCCATGCCCATATGTTTGCTCTGCATGGATAACAATGGAGATGCCGAAAACTTAAAATATATATAAAATGTTTATGTTCACGTCATCGCTGGAAAAGGCTATCTGTTAAAATTAGTTGATTACCCTACAAAGAACCCTAGTGGCACAATGTTGGTTTTTGTTTATTTAGTTTTATTTTATTTTGGAGCTGTAGCTATTTCTTAGTTGTAATTTTCCTCTGTGCTGAGCGCTGTTTAAAGCAGCAGCCTACACCTGCAGCAAATCAATTAATCGTCTATTTCCGGTATAGAGAGGGTGGGTCTGCGCTGATTGGCCAAAAGTCTGATTAGTTTATTTAGGGTGGCTGGGTTCCCGCCACCGCTTCTTATTCTGCTGCGCAAAGACTGTGACCAGGTTTGATGTCTGCAGGTTGTACCTCAATAAATTCCCGCGACGCCGATTCAACACGTCAAGGTAAGACAAGTCAAAGTGTTAGCGTGCTTAAAAACAAAGAAATACTAACTGTAAAAAGAGGTCAGAGTTGTTAGCTAGGCCAGACATGCTAGCTGAGCGCCATTAAAAGTAGTTTTGACTTGAGAAAACTTTGCCTCTTGTAACCTAACCTTAAAGCTTCTTAAGTTAGTGGGGTAACCTAATTAGTTTGGTGTACAAAATAAAATTGTGTGACCAAAAAAAAGACGCTCTAAAGCCCCTCCATCACTGGCAGAGGTTGTTAGCTAAACCCGCTCGGCTAAACCACAATTAGCAGAAAATGGAAGTTTCACCCGGATTAACCGCTTTCTTTCGTAGTATAATCTGTAAGTAGTCACGGTCTTTAATTGGATGAGCTGGGTTTCTGCACTGGCACAGGTGTCACAAATTAAACTAACATCACTGGGTTGCGTTCACTTGTTCCCGGTGAGATGGCTTCACTTCACTGTAGAAATGCTTTACTAACAGGAATTTAAGTTCAGTTGGTTTTAACAGTGGCCTTTGCCTATAAACACACAAAGCCTAAAAACGTAACCCCCGTCACCCATTGTTTTTGGGATTTTTTTTTCGTATCTAAGTGACTTATAATAATATAAGTATATTTTTTTTACACAGGCACATTGCTAGCTGTAAGGAGTCCTATGTATTTTCAGAGTGATTAAATTATTGCCTGATCTCATTGCTAGTAAACCTTGGATTATTTTTGGGTGATACGCCGGTCAAAGTAAAGAGCCTGGTAATTTTGTCTTTGTAAGCTTGAACTGTTAAGACTTGGAATTGCGGCATTAAACAAATGGGTTTTCACTCTACTTTGTATTTTGTGTGGCCTTGAATATTGATTGAGTGAATCTGTCGAAGCCACAGGCATCAGTTCGTGGTGAGTAACCTTCAGCTGTGAGGTCACGAAAAGATTACATATCATGGAGTCAGCAGCTAAGAGCCTGACCGGGTAATTTACCAGAAATGCAGGACATCTGTGGCTAGGGGAATAGTCAAAAGGAAAGTGACATCTTGAAGCTTTCAGTTTTTGTTTTTTTGTTTTCCTTTTTTCCTTTTTTAAATTTTTTATTTATTTATTTTATAAAAAGGAGGTCCTTAGTGACTATTAAACCTTATATGCGATTAACAGATGAAAAATCAGTTGTCTATGCTGCTTTTTGTCTGGGCATCCGATTAAATGCAGTACTACAAAATAATGAAACGCTGTGGGGGGGGGGAATTCATAATTTCTCTAACAGAAATGCTTCTCCCCCAATCATGCTGCGTTTTATTTTGTTCTTAGTTGTACTGGCTGTAAGAACACTGTTCGCTGCACAGTGATTGCACTTAATTTTTCTGATATCAGTGGTGTTGAACACCGCTCAGGGGATATTAATTCAGATGAAGTGTCACGGCAGATCTAATCATAGGTATGTAAAAGATAGCTGCTGCTTTTAGGCATTTTTTTCCCTTCCTCTCTGTTCGTGCAACGTCCACAGCTTCAGCAGCCACTGTGTTCCTGAGGACAAGAGATAAGAGCGGTTGTCTTTATGTATTATTGAGCCCCCACGTCTGCCTTTCTAAATAAAGGCTGCTGACAGAGTGACTAAAATGCAGGACAGTGAGTGAACTTCCAAAGGCCACATATCACTGTGCTCTGCACGGCGATGTGTGCTGCTGTCAGAACTGGGTTAGTATACAGCGTGTAGCTTTGAGGAGAACAGCAATTTTGACCCCTTTGTCCTCCTTAAATGTCCGTCCCATCCCCCTTCCATGACTTCGTTGCCTAACGCCCCCCACTACAAACCCCCTTGCTGCTGAGACAGACTAAGGCTCTGTGGCTTTTGCACTTACTGTGTGTTGGCCACAGGGTGGCCCTCCCCAGTATGTGCAGGTCATTACTG
The DNA here is from genome assembly GCF_900408965.1 of Simochromis diagramma. Classification (NCBI taxonomy): domain Eukaryota; kingdom Metazoa; phylum Chordata; class Actinopteri; order Cichliformes; family Cichlidae; genus Simochromis; species Simochromis diagramma. Next base: position 745,092 of record NW_024387416.1, on the reverse strand, counting down.
GAGATCAGCAATGCATTGTCCTTGAACCCTGTTACTGCTTTGTCAGGCCTGGATACAGTAGGTGGGGTTTTTGTGTGTGTTGAGTGCTTTATGTAATTTAACTGTATTGTCTTGCGGCCTGTTTCTGGTGGTGGAAATATGCCTAGTTTTGTGTTAGACGTGTGATTTGGATATTGGTGAACTGGATTCATGAAGGATTTTTTTTGTTGTTCTATTAAAGTGTTTTTTTTACTCTAAGTGGTTTTAAGTACCGACTTGGATTTCAGCAGTCTCACTAGTATATTATAGTACTGTATATTTTGTTACAGGAGGTTGGACTAATTCCACTCGTTCAACAATTATAAAATTGTCAAACTAAAGAGTCAAATGGTAATCTGTACCTTGTATAAATGTTTTATTGTACTGCTTTTATTGTACGGCTGCACGTCAGCTGTCATTTGTTTTTTGTTTTTTCTAATTTCATACCTAAAGATAGTAATAACAGACTGGCAAATATGAAGAATCATAAGCATCGACATATTGATGTTTGTACTCTAGCTCTCCAGCAGCACAGAGCATGAAGTATAAAAATGCCTCTGGTTAGGATTTCTGAATAAGTCAATACTGATGAACATGTGTTGCAGTCTCTTGAGCAATATGAGCCCAACTGAATTTTATTTCAGCCAAATTCTGCATTTTTCAAATAACGTTTTCTTCTGAGATTGCAGGATTATTGACTTTTTCCAAAAGTGTTGGTGAGAAATTGTGCGCTTGTAATCTTGGAGGCACACTGCCAATTATAACCCAGTTGCGTCACATTTCAGTATTACTGTGACATGCTCTGGCTGGCATGGGGGAAATGCTGCATAAATACCCTTTTCTCAACCTTAGGACAATCATAACAGAAGTAATAAAAGTTCACCTATAAAGATGCTTCCCCTCCTTATCCTTAAGTTAAACTGCATTGAAAGCTGGTTTGCCAGTAAGAACACACACAGCAAAGACACAATGCAGCACTGCAGTTTTTTGAGATGTGGACTACGGAGCAGGACAAGAGGCTGGAGTGATCATGTTGGGCTGTGAGGTGACAGTGTTAATTTATCAGCAAAATTGATTGGATTTCAAGGAAATAAGTAGACCAGGGGCAATATGTCCAAGTAGTAAAATGCATGTATGTGCTTAATTTGGTAGGTGATGTTTTTGGCTATATTCTTTTTGTCAAGGACCATACAGCCTCTGAGTAACAAACCACATGAATAATGCTGCGCATGTGCAAACAGCTGCTTCACCTAACCCAAAACACACAGAGGTGCGTCTCTGGAGGGAGAGCTGGGACTTAGAAGTCGCTGCATGTTTTATTTATTTATTTATTTTTTTAAATATAGATGTATGCTGTTGATTATAAGGGAGAAAGTTGCTAGGTTGGCATTGGTGAGGTGAACTGAGACGTGAGGATTACTGCTGCGAGTGAGAGGGACGTCAAACACCCAAGCTGAGATGCAGCATACAGTATTCCCACATAAGAAAACAAATTACTTGATTTTTATTTTTTTTTCAGTTCATCTAATACCTAACCAATAAATAAAAATAGTTGAATAAAACATCTACATTTTCTCATCCAGGTACAAGTAGACTAACCTTTTCCTTTTCTCCAGCATTTTCTTTTATAGCCTTATCCTTTGTACTTCTGGTGTGTGGGTAGACTAGTCTCATCTATGTTTTCAGCTGTGATATTTTGAACCGTTACTTGTGTGCTTTTAGTTTTCAAGGACAGGTTGTGCATGTCAGTGTGTGCACTCTGGAGTTCTTTACTCTGCAGCTTGTCACGCATACTTGGTCAATTTAATCCTCTGTGGAGTTGGTAGCAGAGATTCGTGCCTCCTCATTTTAAGTGCTCAGTGTCACATCAGTACATGCCGATCTAAATGTTGGCTTCATGTTCAAGTTGAAGAAATTCTATGGTCAGCCAGATCTGTACTAAACTGCCTCTTGTCAAAATCACGAGGGTTTATTCAGCTTGTTTTTCCCCGATTAATGTTTTCTCATAGCAGTCTTATTGTATTTGATGTAGTATTTAATGACTGAGATTAAAACTTTGCTCATTTTAGGAAGTTTAATTAGTTAAGAGGTTTAATTAAAGAAAAAACACTGGTAAATGTTAAGATTCTTGTTTATGCAGTGAACAAAATGTATGTTCAGTAGTGGCCATTTAAAGTGTAGGTCCTCTCAAAAGCCTGGATATCTTAAAGTTTCCGTTATGACTTGCGTGTGTGATTAATTTAAATTTAGAACTGAAAGTTGTGGTGTTCTTCAGTAGTCAAGAAAAATCCTACCAAAAATATCAAAATGTAGAGCAGGGCGATATGGCCAAAAATATTTATCACGATATACATTTGACAATTTGCGATAACGATATAACTGACGATATAATTGACACGAGACAAAATACTAGCAGTGCGGGTTCGTAGCTTAGCAAAGTCGCACTGAAACATTTGACAGATTTTCGAGCGCCGTGTACGACATAAAATCGTTTCGAGGTCAGTAAACACAACCAGAATTCATACATAAGGCACACGGGATTATAAGGGGCACTGTCGATTTTCAGAAAAATCAAAGGATTGATTTTAAGTGTGCCGTATTTTCAAAAAACACTGTAATAACGACGGCCCGCTAGCATACTCTACCAAAAATAGTGCTTTGTTGTGTATCTGACGGATGAAAGCTAAACCAGTTCCACACCACTGAAGTTGCAGCATTGTTACAAACCAATTCTGGTTCATCCGTTTCATTTAACGATCCACTTTTGCTCTTCTCATTCTGCGTCGCCGCCATGTGCGTATGTAAACAAAGGCACTGCGCATGCGCGTTTTACCCATATTCTATCGCGATATTTCATTTTCCTATCGTTGCCCAACATTACACCGGTATTACCGTGAACGGTATGATATAGCCGAGCCCTATCAAAATGGTCTTCTTGTAAGGAACAATCTGTTGAATAAAAATTTGGAAAATGGAGGTATAAAAGCTTCACACATATTTCAAGAATGTTGCTAACAGCACCTTGCCAATTGTCTGAACTTCACTCCCCAAAAATTTGCTGTGATGTAAAATGGAAACCTGACAGAAAATCGTGATATTGGATCCTAGGAGTGTACAAACGCTTTTCTTTATAAATTTACATCTGTCAATCTTCTTGGGTTTACTCAATTTAAGGTTATGGGAGGGCTGGAGCCCATCTCAGCTGCCATAGCAAAAAAGGCGAGGTACATCCTCGACAGTTTGACGCAGCGCTAGCATGGCGTACCTTGCCTTCCTCCCACAGTCCAAAGACACACAGCTACTTGTGTTAGGTTATTTAGCGATTTTAAATTATCCATAGGTGTCAATTGGTTTTAAGATGCAGGTATAACTTCTGTTGTACCCACTGAGGTGAGGTGGGTGGGAGTTGTGAGGATGAGCTGCTCCTCCACCCTTTAAAGCTGCAGTAAAGAGGGGAAATGCTGAGATTGATTCAATAGCAGTTGATTTTTCAGCTGTATCTCAGTGGAATTTGATCAGCTGTGAAATCTTGCTGCTGAACACCCACTCAGTCACTTTTCTATGTAATTAATTAGCACAATCAGTGAGCTGCTAAAACAGAGCCAGCACTACCAGCTTCAGAGGTTATAGAATGACAAATGGCTTAGAAACAAAAGTTTACTACCTCAGGTAATTCCTTGCATCTTTGTGACAACATTTTGAAAGCCCCTGTACTTTTTACAAGGGATCGAATGACTGCTAAATTCTGGGTTGATACTGATGCTTACAAGAGTTTGGCCCATGGATGACTCTGATGTTTGAGTTTATTTTATTCATCACTGTCAGGGAAAATGAAGCAAAATCACTTTTCATGAAATTAACAGCTCTAAACTGTTTTAGCACTTCTGTTTAGCCACTTTAAACACGATCAGTCAGTAAATGTGACTTTTGTCCAAAAGTTAATGGCGGTCAACAAAGCAAGTCTTGCCAGTAATATCCTACTTTTTACATTGTGCCATAGTGACGCTAGTAAAAAGGTGCTCACAGTATTTGAATTGGAAATCTGTATTTTTCTCATAGCAGCGCTGTGCGCAGAGCCTTTTTTTTCCCTTGCGAGAAGGCTGTGGGATCTGAAAGTCCCAGTAACTAAACATGCTACACTTTAATGAGTCCTAAAAGGCAGCCTGCTCAGTGGGGTAAAATTGTGGAGGTGGATGGGTTTAGCTTAGCAATGATGGGAAAACAAAAAAGAACCTTGTGGTCTTTATCTGGGCCTGGTTTCTGACGAAAATTGTGAGGCAAAGCCTCTAGGGGAACAAGATGCTCTGCTCTAAGAGGAAGCTGCTGGCTGGCTGCACACAGTGAAAGCCTTGACTGAAATTTTTGGGGAGCGGCATCTTGCCAGGCTTCGTGTTCCAAGTGTTTATCTAATGAAATATTTCTGCCTTGTGGCAGTATCTCAAGTGGGACAGTAGCCAGTGTTTGTGCATTGTACTTAGAATAAAAGGTGAAACATAAAATGAGATTGAAGTAAGTCAATTTCTTTAACAACAATATGTTCTCCTGTGGGCCTGTTTTTCTGTTACTGTGCGTGTGGGGAGCCAGTTTGTAGAGCAGCTAACTAAATTACAAATGCAATTTTTGGTAAATTAAATCAAAGGGCACAAGGATGCTGTGTGCCCTTTGTCACGTTAACAAAACGGCAAAAGTTTTGCAGTTCCCAACTGGTTTCACTTTTGACAATAACAAAAACAGAACCTTTTAGTCATTGGTTTTTAAGCTGCCGTTGTTCTACAGTAGACAAGTGGAAAAATATTATTTTAGATGAACACTAATGAAGAGCAGGTAAGCAATAGATAGTGCTGCATACACTGGCCTGCAGTTTGACTACCTGCAGTGTTTGGCTCTGAAACCTGCCAAGTCCCCACAGTACTGCACACAATGCTAATGCTGTCACTATTTTGTGTATCAATGTTTTACATATCTTTAGTAACACAATAACGGGTTAAAAGGGATTTTAATGATGCAAAAATAGTTTAAATCCCCGGCTAATCAGACTTCCTATTTGAGCAAATGTATAATTATTGAAAATCAGGTATGTGAGTAAAAGTAAAACTTGGACAATAACATCATGATGCAGAATTATTTTTGCTTCATTAAATGAATGATGATTTAAATCCCTCATGTCAATGACCATTGTGTTTTTGTTTTTTAATAAATACGCCCATGTTAAAAATGAGCCGCAGTATGAATAGTACTGTAAAATCTCAGTTTAAATTGATGTTGTGATGCTCCTAACTCCATCGGAGGAACAGCATAGTGAAGCTGTAGTAACATTATAAGCTTTAACCCTTTAGAGCCGGTCGGAGCGGGCACGCTCTGTTTTGCGTAACTATTTTTAAATCCTGGTAGCTCTGCAACCACGTAAGCTAGCGCAATAATTTTTTTTGCATATGAAACCAGAGGAGTTGTACTTACATCTTATGCCATCAGCTTGTCCTAGGTCACAGTTTCCTTCCACATACAGCTTTGCAAAAACTGCATAAAAAGCATTTGCAGCAACAAAAACATAATATTCCAGAAACACGCTTTGCCGATCCGATCAGCTGTTTGTAACACTTCCTACGTCCATCAGCGTGAACTGTCGCATGTCCGCCACGAGCTGCCCGAAACCGGAAGTGACGTCATTTTGCGGAAATGTAGTTTTTTACGTTCGGGGCCTTATGAGCCTATACAGGTGTTTTTAAAAGTTATGTTTGAGTTTATGACTTTCTGTGTCGTTTCTGGGATGCTTAGGACTCATGTTGCACTGCTGGAAATAGTTTATTTTGATGCATATGCTGTTATTTTGCAAATTTGCATTATAATATTTATTTTCGTTTTTCCTGCAGTATATGAAAATTGGTGTATTTCAAAAATAAAACTATGAAGACACTTAAAATAAATTTCCTGTGGTAGGAAACTAGTTTGTGCAACTTTTTTGTATTTACAGTTTTGAGGGATAAGCCTCTTAAATTTCTCTAACTAGAAATATATGTTAAAAAAACAAACGATTTTCAATTTTTTTGTAGTTTATTGCACTTTTTTGCAATTTATGTAATTACTATGCACCTAATGCAGACATATTATTAAAGTTTGGGCTATAATGGTTGTATTGATGTATAGCAACTTGAAATGCTCCCAAAAACGGCTCCACAGCATGTAAAAATATAATATAAGCACTGGCGGACTTGGTTCTATGGTAGGTCTTAAAGGGTTAAACATGTGCACTAGTCATATCAGCTCATGCTGCAGAATAACGTGCACACCTTGATGTTAACAAGTAGCAGCTGATTTTGTGAAACAGAACAAAATATAATTTGTAGTAAGCTGTTGTTGTTATTGTTATTGTGGGCTCCTTCATAATGCTAATGCAAAAACCACTAATAGGCCACTGTAACCATCTGCAGGTTCCTGGTTTTTGCATCTCTGCCACCATTTTTGGGCTCATTTGGTTCAGCAGCTTCTCTTTTAGTAAAATAACTGTTGTACAGCATTCATTAAATTTACCTCCCACATCATCCCCTCTGTTTCAGTCACAATAGTAGTTTCAGTAACTCTGCCAACTAGCATTTTGGAGGTATAATTACAGAGTGATGCGCAAAGTGTTAAAATAGGACATGCTGAATTCCATTTATGATTAAGAGTTTATTAGAACAAAACTAGTAGAGCTCATCAGGAAAGTCAGCACAGCAAACGACACAGGCTGAGAATCCTGGCTGAAAAACAGCTAAGCAATGACGCAGTCGATTACTGGTGGTCTTTAACAAAATGTTCAGTGTTTCTCTGTATTATTTAGGGTCCTTAGAACTGTTGTTTAAACTGAATTTAAACTTTGACTGCAAATGTATATCTCAAAGCTTTAAAAAAAATAATTTATTGATCAATATTTGATGATTAAACTGTAAATAAACTGTACACTCATCCAGCAAACCCCTCTCCCTTCTGAGGGGCGGTGCCTCTGCTCAGTGCAGTCTCACCCTCTGGGAGAGGTTGGATCTGCCCAGTCAGCCAGTGAAATTCGCCACCTTAGTCATCCTGGTGACTTCTATATTTAACCCTGTGTGCTCTGTGATCAATTAACAGTTTGTGAACCTCGGAAGTTTAATCATTTACGAACGCGCTGGAAGTGACTTTATACATTTGCATCATTGCTGAAGCTCAATAATTAAAACATTCAAGGTAAAAAATTAATGGGAAATATCCTGAGATGGATAACTGGAATGTGCTTTTTGCATGTCAGTCTTAGTTTTGAAACTTTGTGGAGATTAAAAAAAATCATCATGGACTCTAACTTGGTTTTTCACATGCTGTGCCTGAAATATGCAGTGTCCACAAGAGCAAGCGAAGTTAACCTGTGACGTCTCTGGCAGTAGTTATTATTCATGAAATAAAGTGAAGGCTGATGCCTATAGTCATGGTTTGGGGTTTCCTCCAGTGTATTGTAAGCTTGCCTGAGTAACCTTAAGCATTGGGGAGTAATTTCTTTTTAGACTTACTGCACTCCAGTAAGCTAATGATGTTTGGCTTATTGTCACCTTGACTGTTTTTTAACTTATAAAAACACCTTATATGTAGCGATAAAATAAATAAAAATAAATCATTAACCCGTCCCTTTAATTATCAAACTCTAAAACACAAATCTGCAAAGAGATTTGCAATGGGGTGCATCTTTGTTGGAAACCATATGGCCTATTGTGCACTTCAAAATCACACTGTATAAATGAGTCTCCTCGGCCTTCGGTTCATCTTCTGTCACGGTCTGCTGAGGTTTTTCTCCTAAGTGAAATGCATCTGTGGTAATGGGTCATGTTGGTAAAAGCAATTTGCTGTGTTTTCTATTTTTGCTTGGGTTATGCAGCGAGTGGTTTCGACCTTGGTTTTGGGACATGCCAGCAAATCAAAAGACTCATTTATTTGCACTTGTGCAATGCAACGTTAAAATCAACATGAATGCACAAATGTCTTAGCCAAGCTAAAAGCGGTGTTGAACTGAGTGTGTAACTTTCAGTTTAAGATATTAAACCTTTATCATCATCCTCACAGGTCTGTCTAAAAGAGATTTTGCGTTTGTTTAGTGGAATATAATTGATAATATTTTTTTTTTGATAATAAAAATTGATACCCGTTAAGTTAATCACCCAAAATGTTACTGTTTTTTTTCTTTTGTCCAGCCTGTGGCATAAAATTGAAATATAAACATTTGACGCAGAAATGACAACATCTAATGACAGAGTTATCACTGGCCTGAAGACAGAAAAAGCCAGTCACTGTGCGTGGTTATGAAACTGCAAGTGAGGCTGCAACTGCATTGTATTCATTTGCTCTGAGTAAACTGCATCACGCCATTTTACACATGGATTATGATCTGCCAAATATCTGGAAACAATGTGATGAGCATATTGTGCGTGACACAGGATAATTTTAAATTCAGCTGATAATGCCCCGTTCTGAGGAGGTGCTCACAGAGACTTCACTGCTCGAGCACAGCTGACTTTTGTCTAGATTTTACGGTCTTGTCATTCTGACTTTAGTTAGCTGGTAGCAAAGTAATTGCCCAACAACTGAGGGAAAGCAACTGCCTGAAAGTCAAATTAACATGTAGCCGACATATTCAAAGGTCAGGTTGATTCGTATACTAGCAAAATCCTGAATATTGTCACTATAGAAGATCTCTGCTCTGTACACGAAGAGACACAGCGATATACTTAAAACCCCCATAAATAACACTGTCCATGAACATTGTCATTTTTAGTCAAGCAGTCGCACTAATAACACATTCACAGTACACCTCCAGGTTTTCACACTTGGATAGACCGAGGTCATAATTATTTTCTAATTGAGAGTCCACAGCAGTTCTACAGCTGTTTGATGTGACTGACATTGGGCTGTTGCTGCAATTTGTCAGTTCATGTGTATTTGTGTACATAATCAGTGTTGTGTATTTTCTTTTTGTTCTCCCCTTGTTTTGCCTCTTTAGACCCATGTAAGACCTTCCTCTGGTAATAAATCTAGAGACTTTATGGACACGCTAACCTCCTTTAAAGAATCTAATTCTCAAAGATCTCAGTGTAAAGTTACTGCCAGGAGGCTTCGTGTACAAGCTGTAAATGCTGAACATCTAATACCTGAGACTGCTTTTAGGGTCCCCTCAAATCAGAACCACTGTTTGAGTTGGATTCAGACGATGGACTGAATAGTCTTTCAATTTAGAAAAAAATAAAATTGAATGTAGGAAAATACTGATCTGTCCACCGCTTAAGTTTCATGTAGTTTAATCCATGTTTGTTGCTGAATGGTGCACTAGTTCATGCTTACACCGGTTTTAAAAAAAAAAAGTTTGTTTACTATAATCTAGCTCATTAGCTGGTAGGATAATTAATAATATTCAGACCATTTCTACATCAGAAGATGCTGTAATAACCAGACCTTCAAATTCATTTAGGGCAGTGAACATAATACACATCATTTGGACAGGTGTTGCATTGTTGCATGGGTATTCTGTCTCTTGTGCAAATAAAAGTACATTGTGGATGATATAAACCCTTCCTAACTACTCTTAAACTAATATTTAATTTCCTCCTCCATCATCTTGGCACCCTGTGCATATACCAAACTCTTGTGACACTGATGGATGGCTATCTACAGATCAGAAAACCAGAGCAGAAAGGACTAAAGGAGCTGTAATTATAAGCCATGAGCAGTTTTATAGGGCGACTCATCACCTTATTCTACTTCAACACTGATGATGTGACACAGCTATTCCCTTCAGCTCAGTGTCGTGGCAGTGTTGAGGCAAAAAGAGACATTAAAGATGCCAATAGTTCTTAAAAGCTGCAGTTTACATGAATAATATGTATTTTATTATAAAATGACACATGAAAAAGTAAGATTTAATATATTAACTTTACTACAAAATTTGGACATTAAATTGTAGACTGAGTTCATGCTTAGAAGTATGGTGAAACACTAATGGCATATTGACGTGTGGCTTCACAAGCTCGCCACTAAGAAATTGGATTAGTTTGTACCTGTCCATGTGACAATCGCAGCACTATTTTCATTGTGTGAGTGGAGAAAATCAATTGGCATGAGAATGCACGCAGGTCGATTTTCATTTGATGCAACAAACAAATTCACGAATGAGGAGCTGCATGCAGTCATCTGTTACGTTTACTTAATGTTTTTCAAAATTAGCCTGCAGCCAAAAGAATCTTTTGTCTCCAACTTTAATTTCACAATACTTTACCATATTATACACAACATGGAAAAATGTCCTTATGCAGCTTCGTGGCCTGTAAAGTTATCAGAGGTGGCCCCGCTGTAAATGTGTGATCTTTGCTGACAGAGGTATTTTTAATGGTGTGAATTAAACTAAAGTCAGTTTGCACTGCTATAAATGTTTTGTTGGATTGTTGTATTATGCACATTATTATTGGAGCTTTTGTTTGTGTCTAAATATTGTGTGTGTATATAGGAATGTAGACATGGGTCACATGGCCACATGTGTTGCTGATATTTGGCATACTGCGTCTTGATGGACTTTAAAATGTAACTTCTGTGGCTTGGATTGTTTTTGGCTCATTTGTCTTTATTTTTAGTTGTGTCTTTGCCGCACTGTTAGTCAGTCTTTTGAATGCACTACTACGCATTTGGGCTCTGCATGTCACCTTGATGAACTACTTAGGTTTTATTTTTGTTTTGTTTTTTTAAGAGCAGGTATGTTAAGACAAAGTAAACATGTAGATTATTTCACCCTGGATGTTTCCACTTTTATTACTTATGTGCGCCTGGAGTTTTAAAAAATGCAGGAATGTGTTGGCTTAGCAGTCTTAGACAAATTAACTTGTGCTTTGCGGTCTTGGTGAGCATCTTTGTATAGCGCACTCATCCATTATACAAATTCCCATTCCTCATGCTTATTGTCCCCGTTGTGGCCAGGTTGCTCTGTAGACTGAACACTCTACACTTCTCGATTTTGCTTTTCTCTCCTTACTGTAGATGAATTGTGACCAAGTGAAACATTGCCTTTTGCTTCTTCTTGGTTTTCACCAATCTGCATGGACAGGCAGTTCGAAAAAAGGGGAGGGAGAAAAATGGCCTCCTTTTTACCCCCCCCCCCCCCCCCCCCCCCCCCCAAACGCTGACATGTGATCATCTCTGACTGTTGCTTTTGTTGTTGTTGATCTAACATGAAGTACTTTTTGTGTCCACATTTTCAGACGGCAACTCCAAACTAACATGGCAGTCAGACTGTGCGATGTGGCTTCTCTGCTTAGAAGTGGTTCGTGGGCGCCTGAGCCTTGGACTGGGGTCTGTGGCACTTTTATTTTTATTTTTGGAAATTATTTGTCCAGAAGGCCTCTTTGTCTCAGTGCTCAGGCCATACCAATGATAGTTCTTGTATTATAACATTGAATCTAAATCAATTTACGTATTAAATGTAGGCACCTTTTTGCAGTTTGCATGAAAAGCTCCCATGTTTAATGTCTCACTGTATTGGTATGGTCTAAAACTCTACTGCCCCTGTCTACTCTGTATTTAACTTATAGCATCACTGCTTTTAAAATTATAGCCTTGTACTCTGTGTGACGATAATTTAAAGTGAGAATAATAGTGGTGTGATTACATCGCTCTGCTTTCTGGTGAATCTGTTAATTAAGGATGACTCTTCATACATTAACGTGCTGCTGGTTGCCTTAACTGATTACGCATCGTTTCGGCCTGTTCCCCGATGCTAGCGTACTGATGGCTGCATGTTTTGGGCTTCTGTAGGCTTGGCATTTTCTAATTTTGGTGAATGAAATGTTGCTACTGCAGTAGGAAGTTTAAAATCCTGGAAAGATAATTTTTAATATTCTCACCTCAGTTGTTGTGCATATGGCAGATTAATAGATTGCCTTATTGCACAGGGCGTCTCCTCCTGTTTTCTCATAAAAGCAGCAATAACAAATATCAGAGTAATTAAACAAATATGGAGGGGTCCAATCTCAACTTCCAGTACTTTTGGGGGTTATATTGCTAAAATCTAACATTTGTCCTCATACCTGAGCTAAAGTTAAATTGACATGATTAAAACCTGTACTCAGTTTCTTCTGTGGTGATAAACTCTTGACATTGACAGCTTGCAGTGTGGGTTTTTTTTTTTTTTTTTTTCCCTTGGGTTAATTACCTGTAATGCTGTGCTGCATTAAATGATTAACACTATTTTTTCTTTAATCTTTAAATTTCACCAGTGGTTGTTATTCCACTGAAACAGTGTTTACTGTGTGAAGAGCGTCCTTTTTTAACTGCTGGTTTTATGATGCTTTTTGTTTCATTTGCATTTAGTTTTGATTTTTTTTTTTTTTTTCTTTCTGTCTCTTTAGCAGGTAATTGCTGCCATGGAAACACAGCTATCCAATGGGCCCACTTGCAACAACACAAGCAACGGTCCTTCAACTATCACAAACAACTGCTCCTCACCTGTAGAGTCAGGGAGCGTAGAGGACAGTAAAACTAACTTGATAGTCAACTATCTGCCTCAGAACATGACCCAGGAGGAACTGAAGAGTTTGTTTGGGAGCATCGGAGAAATTGAGTCCTGTAAACTAGTTCGAGACAAAATCACAGGTAACAACTGTTTGCATTGCTTATGCTGGTTAATGATTGCAGAACCACCTATGTGTGCATTATTATTTTGTTGTTTTTTTTGCATTGGTGCATTTTTTCTATTTAGCCTATTTAGATTTTCTTTTCAGGTTAATATAGATTTTGAACAAATGGTCGGCCTGTTTGTGCCGTAGGCTTTTGTGTTGCATGCACAGTGAGTTTTTTCCCTTCTTTTTAAAATAATAGACACCAACAAAGAAAGACCTTAATTCTGAAAATCATTGAGCATACATACTGTTTGATTATACAGTCGGCAAAAAGGGAACATTTGAGCAATATTAACATTCATTTTTGAATCCGGTGCTCAAAGGGTTGTTTTTTGCGTTCCACTGACAGTTGTGTCATTTAAAAAAAAAATTGCACAGTGTCATTAAAGATTTTCAACCTCGCTGTCATTCATCGAGGCCTGAAGTACAGTTAAAGTGTTCCTGTAACTGCTTTGATGTGTTGGTTTCTACTAGAGCCAGTAGGGAAATGGCACTTTCAGAAAACTCCCTGTGGGAACATCCTGTTCAGTGTACAGTATTTGGGTAGGTGGACAATTTGCAAATGATTTCAGGTTTTTAATGGGAGGAATGCAGCTGGCAGAGACACAGTGACACGGTCTATGTGACATGAGCAGCTAGATAATGGTCGAGGCTGCAGGATTCTCACTACTAGCTGTTTGTGGTTAAGGTTATGGAGACCTTTCAGCGTTTCTCTCTGCCTGAGATGAAAATCCATTTGTTTTGTTTGCATTTTCTTCTGAATCAACAGTCAGCAGAGAGAGTGAGCGGAGCTTTTCCTTGAAATGATGCTTGAGGCTGAGAGAGGGGTGGCTGAGGGATGCAGTGACTTTAGATCCTGTGACTCTGACCTACATTAAATTAACATGTCAACTGTACACCCACCCACTTTGAAATATTCATGTTAATATTTCAGTTCCTGTGTATACCTGATCATTATTCACAGGTCTGTCTTTGCAGGGTTGCTACTATTCCCAAAAGTTACTGCTTCATTTTTAAAAATGCTGTCAAATCCTCAGACTATGTCGAGCTAAATTGTCTCTCGCTGCCTCCAACTACACCACCTGCATTCTCTTATGCTTTCTCTAAAAAGCATTTCTGTTATAGCTGTATTTGTAGAGCAGATTCTTTGGACTGGCACAACAGATATGTAAATCAGGAAGGTTATATTTCATTGGTGTAAACAAATGATAGCAAGGAGTAGACCACAAACCCAGGATGGTACTTGTGGGCATAGAAGACGGAGGGAGGGGGGGGTGTCTTATTATTTATTTATTGAATTTAAACTATTTGCATGCAGTGATGATGAAAAATTATTTAGTCTTGCCTGGGATAAATGCCCTCGTGTAGCCATGCATAAAAGAAATGTATTTAATAATGTGTGAAATGGGTTGCGTTGACTTGACAAGTGATCCCTGTTTAAAATCAGTGTACAGCACAGCCTACTTGGGTGATTGAACATAAACAACGTTTGATAGGTTGCATATTTAGGCGAGCTAGTGTGAACGCAACACTCAAACTAATTTCCGAGCGAGGCACTAAATGAAACGTGTTGTTTGAAATCAGCCTGCCCCTATGTGAGAACGACTTAAGTACTACGAGGTCCTGATTCATGCATGCCGCAGCTGAAATGTAGGATTTAATTCAGGAAACGATAGAAGCGCTCTGTGGACGAGTTTTGTTTTGGGTGACAAGACATGAACCTGTATGTTGCCTCGTCTTTTCTTTTAGTATGGGTAATTTTCACTTCAAACAAGACGTAAATAGACGTTCGTCTTGATCCAGGTGCTTTGAGCTTGATGATTTGCGCTCTTAAATGTTGGTCTTATATCTTTTCCACTAGATTGTTTTGTGTGTGTGATCCCTGAAGGGCAGGAAATATTTTGTACAAATAGACGTTCTGTGTCCATTAAGTACACTGAATCCTTACATATAGTTTGATTTTTGACGTTAAAAGATAACAGAACTTGATTTCTCTGAACAGACTAAAGTGCCTCTTCCAAACTTTTGACATGCTTATTAGACTCTGTTCAAAGAAGTCATGCCATTAGTTAATGCTGTGGTTTTTAAATATGGTCAGTTTACCTGTAAAACACTAATTAGCACAGCCTTTTCAGGTAGCTGTAATTAAACGATTAAAACCCTTGCTTGATCCAGCCTTGGGTCATTTTTAAACATGTAAGACAGCCGAGTGATCATCTGCAGAGCAATGATTTCCAATGATTTCGAGTCAGAGTGCAAAGCAGCACAGATGGATGATTGTCTGGTGTTCTAGTCTTTGTCCTCAGACCTCAGTGTAATATTCAGTGCAGTTCACAACATTTACTACAGAGATTTAAAAACATGTTATTAAAGGAAATGTGTTGCACCAGCTTGAGTTGTATTTATGGATTTAGGTTGCTGAGGGAGTTCAACACGGTACTGTGCCGGGACAGGACTTTTTTACATGTTTATCCTGAAGTAAACACTACATGCATTTAACCATAGCATGTACAGGTGTATCTTGGAGAGATTTTTTTTTTTTTTTTCTTTCTTCTTCTTCTATGGTGGGACTCGACTGAGATGGAAGCACTGTGACTCACTTGTGGTTCTCAGTTTTCCTCAAGTACAATGGGAGGCAGAGCCTTTCTATGGACCAGCTCCCATTTTGGATTCAGGAGACACGCTCCCTCTCTGTGCTTTTAAGATTGGGCTTCAAACTTTCCTTTTTCATAAAACTTTCAGTTAAGGATGTTTCATTTGACCCTGAACCATTGCATCCATAGTTAAGCTGCTATAGTTTCAGGCTGCTGGGGGATTTTTCACGATGCACTCAGTGTTTCTCCTTCACCCGCCTCTCTTCACTCCCTCTGCGTTTACATGACACTACTTTGTCTTCCTTCTCCAGTGCTTGTTGTGCTCGTCTCTCTGTGCCGTGTGGTTCTCTCCTCTCCTTTCCAATCTCCCTTTAACTGGTTTCTGCCAGCTTTTTCACCCTACCATCATCAGGTTTTGGCTCATGGGGAACTTGTTAGGATTCTCACTCTTTAACATTGCAGGGTTTTTTACCTTGAAACACAAAGTGTTTTGAGGCGACCGTTGTGATTGTCACTATGAATAAAACTGAGTGACAGTTGCAGCAGGCTCTTTAGTGAATCAGTGCTTAGATGAAGTCTGTTGCTGCAAACTCTAAAAGATCAGTGTGGCTATTTTGTAATTATATTTATTTTTGTTGAAGTAGAAATGCAGCCAGCTGGAGACGGTGAATTCTTGGCTCTCCAGCTGGCAGAAGATGCATGTCAAAGAGCATGCTTAAGGAAGGTAAATTATAGGTAACTGTGTGCATTTGCATAAACAGCCCTGCCTAAAGCAAATTAAAGCTCTGAAAAGGGCATTAATCCCCACTGTTGAGCTCTAGTTTCTATCAATGCACAAGTTAAATTTAATATAGAAGCTGCACTTTTGATTTGAAAATAAGCTTTTAAAGTAGTGCTTTTTATCCTTTTAAGGGAGCTTGAATTGGTGCTTAATAAAATGCCCTTAATGTTATTCAGAACCTCGGTTGTTTCTCAGGAATGATTCTCGTTTTCAGCTCTGCATAAAACCGTATCCCCTCCAGACTCTGTTGCTTTTGTCTCTCCCTTGGCCCTTTGGCAATGGATTTAAGCCAGCCTACATCTGTGCGCTGCTGCTACATCAGATGTTGAGTAATCACCAGAGAGAGATGCATGCTTCCTCTTTGCTTTAAATGTTCACGCTTTGGCTGCTGCTGCAGAAAGCAGCTTAGTCTGTGTCATTTTCCTCCCACTATGGATAGCAGTAGGTCTGTACTGGAAGCTGGGTGCAGCTCTCTGAAAGTGCTTCTCAGCATGTCTCTGCTGCTCCTTTAATGACAGCTGAAAGCCAACAAGTTGTTTGTTAAAGGGCCTCTTTCTTTACAGTGGATGCGATGGATGTTAGACACTCCATAGGAAGGTGTCACAAAAGCTTTGCATGCTCGTATAGAGCGTCTGTAGGGGAACATTGTACAGCAAGCATTTTGCCCTCAGGGCTCAAGTAGATGTTTCATTTCACCAGCTCATTTCAAAGACTTGGCATATTTCTCCTGGCGATAATGTTCCCTGACCTGGAGGTGAAATTAAGTTTATGAACTTTGTGAGTCACTGCTTGTTCTGCTGTGATCAAGCAGTGAGATGGATTAAAGCGGTATGGGAGTATATAGGGAGTTCAGCTGTGTAGAAAAGCAGTCTCGAGATATTTCATAGTTGGATGTTTAATTATTGTAAACTAAATTTAGTGTGCTCTGAGTTACAGTTCAGCCTGTTTAGGTGCAACACAGAAACCCAAAGATCAGGGACATTTATCAGTTGAAAATGCATTTATTATTAAATCGTTATGCTTGATTATATGAATAAATATCTTGATATCATAACAGTAATAATCCTATAACTAACCAGCAGTGGGATTTCAGTCTTTGAACCGTGGCAGAGTAGTAAGTAATTGGTTCATATGAATGGCCTTTTCTCAGCTATTCACTGTAGCGATGCATCAACAAGGACAACTTACTGGTGCAAGAAAGCATCAGCAGATAGATGCTGAGATAAATGTGTCCATTCTCATTACAAAATACTTGCGTGAATGGGGACAGTAATTTAATATCTAAAATTTAAATTGACAGATTACTTTAAATTTAGCGTATCACCTGTGCAGTGGTGCACAGATGTGACGGTGTCTGTTACAGTATTGTGTAGTAGACATGAATGTCTCAATGAGAGCTTTTTTTTGGGCAGTAGGAAAAAATGTATATATTTTTGGCAGTTTGAAGCATGGAGTGAGTTAATATATCACTGAAAGAATAGAAAGTCTAGTTTTACGTGCATTTAATTAGGGGCATCCGAGAGATGGAGAAAAGTCTATATTGAAGAGAAAAAAAATCTGCTACTGCAGGATGAACTTCTGCCGCAATCATTGCTTTAATATAACTAATCAAAGTGCAGGTTAATGGTGTCATGAGCCTCACTGTCAGAGATTTAAATTATTTTTAATTTCCCAAAACTTTCCGATGCCATTCAGCTTGTTTATATATGTGCTGCATTAATATGGTGAAACTGCTCGAGATGGTGAACTTGACCGGCAGTGAAATTGCAGAGAAACCCAGGATGTGGGTGGAGGAAATTGAATTGCCTCTGTGCACATAGTGAGTGGGTGTCAATCTATTGTACATTTTAGAGATAAACTGCAGCGGGAGGGGAAGACATTGAGCCTCGGCTACTTCGCTCTGTCGTAGATGAGTTGGTGTGAAAGCAGAGCAATTGCTTGTCATTTTTAATTTAAAACCTGTTTGTCAAAGAGCGTGTTTAGTTTGTTTACAACCTGTGGTAAATTTCCTGAGATTTGTAGGAAATGGTTTGACCTCTGTGCGCTGCCAGATATGAGATTGTTTGGGGAGGGGGTAAAACCACATTTATGCTAATTCTGCTGATTCTAAAAAGACCTGTTTTTGCCCACGTTAGTCTTAAATTTCATGTCACATTAATTTTATTTATATTGTGATTGCAGGGCAGAGCCTAGGCTATGGATTTGTGAATTATGTGGACCCAAAGGATGCAGAAAAGGCCATCAATACCTTAAATGGCTTGAGACTTCAGACCAAAACCATCAAGGTAAGACATCATATGTTATCCTTTTTGACATGTTTGAAAAAATAAATAAAAATGTCTTACCGGTTATGTCTGGCTCTGTAGGTTGGAGTCGAGACATAATGAGGCTGGAGCAGTGTGGGGTGTAAAGGGAGCCTATTGTTAATCTGGGCACAGGCGGCTTTGCTTGGGCCTCTAGTAGAGCAGAACTGTTTCTATGGTTGCATGTGCTGTAGCACTGCTGTATGCCTTTACAGGGAGGTGGCTGCCATTAGCATTCATCAGGCAATGTAGCACTCAATGTGCTGGTGGAAAAACTCATTTGCTTCATATAGTGCTGCAGGATTTGTGGATGGTGGAGTCAGATTATTAGATGTGACACTTTTTCTTTTTTCTTTTTTTGTGCTGGCCTTACGAGGAGCTAGCCTTCTCATATCAGGCAGAAAGCTATTAGAGAATTTCTGTGGGCAAAAACACATTTTGTAATAGAAAATTGATGTTTGAATAGCACCAAATTTGTAAGCTGTACGCTTGATTATTTCTGTTTTTAACACTTCAATATTGTGCAGATGTGGCATGTCATGACAGCAGAAGATGTAGTGTTGTGAGCCATACCGCTTCAATTCCACAAATCGGAGCCCATCTTTCTCATGTCGCTGCCTGTCTCAGTTCATACCCCTGAAAGTAGAACATGGTAACACTGCCTTATGCATCACACATCGAAAACTCTCCAGCTGCCCTGTCAGAAGTGCAAATAAACCCAGTGAAGTGGGGGAATATACTTTGCAAATATTAGCATTAAATAAAGTGTGAAGGTTAGACTATGGATGAGGCTGGGCAGGGGGCTTTAGCTTTTACTGTTATCACTCTACTCTTCACCGGTGGTACACGGCAGATTTTGAGGTGTGGTCACTTGACCTTTATTTATTCCCATAAAATGATGACAGAGGAATAGAGATGAGTGTGACGCTAGGGGGAACACACTCGCACACTCTGTTCTTTCTTTGTCTCAATTCTCTTCCACAAAACCATCCTCCAACACTTCTTATCACATCAGCTCTGAAAATTTAGGCTGCTTTGGTTCCTGCAGATTATCAGACAAATCTCGACATAACCGAAAATGAGATGGTGCATGGAGAAAAATGAATTTGACTGCTGAGGGGTGTAATGATGTATTGATCCACATGACCTGGTAGAGGATTGAGTCTACCTCTCTTTGCTATTACTTGTCTGGGTTTCTGGATGGATGTTTGTTTGCGCCCCATATTTATTCTAGCCTGTTGCTGGAGATTTTTCTGATGTAATCTGAATTCAGAGGCAACAAAACCTCTAGAGTAGTTCAGATGAAGGTAAAGAGGCAGCCACATTGCTGTGTAGAGCGATTTTTAACACTTTGGGGTTTTTTGAAAGATGAGCTTTCTTGATGGGCCTGACGTTTAAATTGTCAGGATTTTGAGTTGAGGGACAAAATGTGACAGGTTAAACTCTTTGTGGACAGGCTGGTTTGTCAGTGTCCAATTAATAATTATAAAATGTTTTAGTGTTTAGGTTTGCACTGAGGAAGACAGCAGCAGAAACCGGCAATGCACCACCCTAATGTTGCTAAAACCCAGCTGCTAACACTTACATCCTTTATATTAACTAATATGTTACAAACGCATCGAGCCACTGCAGTTTGTGTACACCACTTCTTTTTTTTTTTTTTTTTTTTTTTTTTTTTTGCAAAGCCCTGATTTCCTTTCACCTGCATTAATGGGGTCCCTCGGGTTAAGGATGGGAAAGTTGAGCTCATTTTGGGACATTTTCAAACGTAGCCGACGGTCTGTATTGAATGTCTGGTTTGTGGTGTCACTGTGTTATCACGTGATGGTTAAAGTTGGAATACAGATGGTTTTACAAACACTGGCGGGCTTGATGTCTGCTGGCTATGATGTTAGGAGATGCCATACACAGTAATGTAGTCTACAGAAGACGGTGTATTTAGTTTATCATGTGATGCAGTTCTGTGTGTGGCCTGCAAGTTCACTCACACGTGAGTTAGTTTATATTCTCTCTGCTATGACTCGGTTACAGCATCTGTTCGGAGATAAGAATCAAAGGTGATGGATGGTCTAACCTGCTTGTGCGTAAACTGGCTGTAATATACTGAGGTCGACAACTGTTTCCACTTGTAGGTTTCCTATGCGCGTCCAAGCTCCGCCTCCATCAGAGATGCAAATTTATACGTCAGTGGCCTGCCAAAAACTATGACTCAGAAGGAACTGGAGCAGCTCTTCTCTCAGTACGGACGCATTATTACCTCACGCATTCTGGTGGACCAGGTGACTGGTGAGTACAGCATGACAGCTTTCCCTCGTCTTTGTTCCATCTTCACTCTGTCACGCCCATCCTCCCATTTCCCTCCTGACTGCCACAAAATGACACAACCAGGACTGAGAAATGCATCAGAGGTGTTGCTACGAGGTTCCCAAAAACGCAATTTTCCACAAGACGTGCTCATAAATATGCATAGATGGAATATAAAATTGAGTATAAAGTAGCAGGACTCGATGCGTCATAATTTCTCCCTCCTGCCTGCACTTACTCCCTTTTCTCTTTCCATCCCCAAGGTGTACATGCGATGCCTGTTTTATGGCAAGAAATGAAATGCATTTAGAGCAGTTATATTCTCCTTTCCTCAGCTGTCAAGCAGAAGCCTTATGAAACACTGATAAACAGAATCTTTCACTGGGACATTTCCCAGTGGTTCTGTCCCACTGCTGAAGCTTATTCCTTCTGGCGTGTGTTATGGGAATGGCTGTTTTCATAGTTTTCAAACATAAAACCACTTGTTCCTTGAGGATTCAATGGTCTTACCTTGGTATTAATAACCCAGCTCAGTCTTTCAAACACCAAAGCAGGATTGCAACCTGCAACTTTTTTATGTATAGAAATAACAGAAATGTGTTAATGAGCTAAAAATGTAAAAGTAGCAAAATGTGCAGCAAAAACTTCTTACGCAAATGACATGGGAGGCTGGCCTGATTGACCAATACTGGCAAAGATTGCGCTCCTTGGCAGGCAGCAGTCACATATGTGACCGAGGGGAATGACATGCGCTGGTGTCCCAACAGGGCATTAAGAGGGTAAATAAGTCGAAGCAGCAAGTCAAGAGTGATGCAGCCCACTTAAAAGCCATTAAATCACATGGAGCCCACCTCAACTTAAATCCTCTCAAATCAATGTACAGGAGAAAGTGTTATTAAACAAATTAAATGTGCTGCCGCCCATAAATTGCTAATGCTAATCAACCATATGTAAGATTAAGGCTGATGTGTGACTCACCTGCCACTGTGACACAAACTTCAGTATAAGTGCAGTAAGTTTAGGTCAGACTGTCACAAACTAACCAGCTTATATTACCAGTTTTTATTCATTTTTATTTAAATGTATTTATGTAAATACATAAGTGTACATACTTGAGTGATTCAAACTGCATTTTATTACTGTGGCCCACCTGCAGCACATTTGTAACCCAACAGGGGGCCCCGACCCACGCTTTGGGAATCACTGAGTTAAACAAATAACTAAATATGAATAATTAGCTTGTGTCTCTAGAGTGTGTCAAAGACCAAGTACCTGCGTCATCAGTTTTTCTACATCTGTGCTGTGGCTTTTTCCTAATGTTCAGCTGCTAATAACAGACAGTAAAATGTCACTTTACAGAGAAATTACAGCTGTTAAACTGCTACCAGCCTAGTTGTATATAAAGTTTACTTCATAGATGTCCATAAATACATGTCACTGCTGATGTATGTCCTCCTCCTGTGTGTGTGTGTGTGTGTGTGTGTGTGTGTGTGTGTTGTGTTATTTAATGAATTTCCAGACGTGGAACGCACTTCTCTGTCAATACATACAAATATAAAAAAGCAAATGTTTGTGGTCACGCATGCTGTAAGGTCATGCTTTTAAAACTGGAGTAAGAAATTACTTTATAGTGTAGTGATAGACCTTGAAAGCAGTTCACTGTACTACTGGGTAAAATGGTAAAAGTCATATTGGAGGGGAATAAAAAGGCATATCGGCATTAAACGAGTCTACTTAAAAGGCTGATCATTAGTTCATGTTTTGACAGTCGGGTGAAGCTCAGAATGACTAATCTGGAGTTACTGGGCTCTCTCAGGTGTTTCCAGAGGAGTTGGCTTCATTCGTTTTGACCGGCGAGTTGAGGCTGAGGAGGCCATCAAGGGTCTGAACTGTCAGAAGCCGCCTGGTGCCACCGAACCCATTACAGTCAAGTTTGCAAACAACCCGAGCCAAAAGACCAGCCAGGCGCTGCTGTCCCAGCTCTATCAGTCACCCAATCGAAGGTACCCAGGACCCCTCGCACAGCAGGCACAACGCTTCAGGTAAAAGGGGCACACCAAAAAAGTATAATGCTGCTAGTGAAGCTGATTTTGTTGACCCTCTGAGGTTTTTGGATATTAGCATTTAAATTGTCTCACTGGCAGTATTGTGAAAATATTCTGTGTCGGAGCTCGTCGGTACTCTGGGCAGAATATATCATCCCCATTATTACATTGACTTTGCGGCATGTTGCAGACGTAGGCCTACCACACAATCGGGTTTAAACAGATTTTTGGCAAATGTGGAAATGAGATGAGCAATGAATGAACAAATTGTGCAAGTTAGTCCAAAAAATGTGTTAATTTTCAGTGTGCTGATTGATGTCAGTGGTTGTTAAAGCTGCCACCCTGTCAGCCTAATTGACCCTTTTCTGTATGAACTGCAAGTCTCCTGTTGGCTGTGTTGTGAAGGATGACTGGGGAAAATTTAAGTGGAACAGCAGACGTTAATCGTGGTATCAGACCCATTACTCATCTTTGTCATCCTGTCAAAACTCATCAGCTTCCTGAAAAGTTTCTTTCTTATAAAATTAATTTGTCTGTTGGTGTTTTGCTCTTTTTAAGGTTGGACAATCTGCTGAACATGGCCTACGGAGTCAAAAGGTAAATTGACTTTCTGTTTTAGTTTTAGTCTGCCTTAATTGATCCTTGAGGGAAATTCCGAGCTTAACGCGAGGGAGCTGATGGGATACATTTTGTTGTTTATTTCCTATGAGCTCTATGGCAGCATTGTGTAGGTAGTTAACACTGCATAAAGTGGCACTGATTCAATATGAGACTGCTGCTCAAAGCAAATGCTTTTCTGTGCATCCACAACAAATATACACACAATTCAGTTGGTGTGGGTGAATCAGGCTGTTTGTCTTCACAGTAAGTCATGATGTAAATATTGAACAGCTGCTGCAGATGCCTAAAGGCAGACCTGTGTATGCTGAGAGCATAGGCTGGAGGGGCAGGGTCTCTCCATTGTGTTAGACCAGCGGAGGATGTCAAAAACTACCTGCTAAATTTATCTGATTTAAGTCGCTCTTACTGCCTGATGTGGCATCGTTTCTGGTTTGGTTTACAATTTCTAAAGCATAAATAACATGACTGCATTGTCTGTAGGTTGCTAACCGGGTCGATATCCTTTAATCTAATTGAGTATTTAGTGCGTTAATACTAAAGAGCAGCATGTGGTCTGCTCAGCTGCCATGTTGGAGAATCTGAAGTGCAGTTTGTGGCAAAATGACTCTTTATGGTTTGAACAAAGCAGAGTCTCTGTATCCGAAGGGACACGGAGGTGACTGTTTTAGTGGCCATGCTCAGTGTTTAACATAAACGTGTTTAGGTATTTGTCCTTTAAACGTGTTCTCTGAAATAAGGAAACTGTATAAAATCAGCTGCTGGTGATGCAGTGGAGCGCTTTAATCTAGAGCTAATGTCACAACATGTGATAGATTAAAGCACTGTCTACGCCGCTTGTCTACATAACAAAGGGCAGACTCTTACAATCTTACTCGCTATTGCACAAAATTGCACGTTTGTATTGAGCTTTGCACTCTTACCTTGATCTATTATGGACAGCCCTGTCCTGTTTTAAACTTTGTTGCGTCAGACGTCTTTCAGGATTCGCCGGGATACCAGTTTGTCTCAGTTCAGTTTTATAAGAATGTCTTCCTCGTGTGTGTGATTGAAGTCCAGTTCCCTGAAAGCTCAAAGAGCCGTCACCAGCAGCAATAGACGTGCGATTTCTCCTCTGCCGTGCTCGTTGGCTGACGTCTTGGTTGCCAAATTTCTCCGTGGGTCCTTGATGCTGGGAGCACACCTGTCATAGTGGATGTTCCCTGAGAGGCCAAGTGGAGCAGCTAATCTTGTGTGACACCTGCTGCAATAATTCATAGGCTTTTCATGCACTTTGAATTTTGTTTCTTAAATCTGCAAAAGCACACTTACCGAAGGCCAGAGCCTTTCTGTGCCTCGTTATTATGCTCTTGGCAACTGCCGCATTTATATAGAATTTATTTCCCTTTATAATTTGCCAGTTTTTGATTTGGAGGAAATGATTTCCTTTGCAGTTGTGAAGCTACAAACTAAATGTGTGGGGAGTCGCTCGAGGACTGAATCTGTGCATTTATTCTGAGGGTTGCTGCTCAGGTGACTTGCTGCAGAAGATGAAGGAAGTGTGTTTTGTGAAAAATCTGATTATGTAATTCCTGAAATGAAAGAATGGCACTAGCACCATATGGCCATAGAAGCATCCATGGCTCACGATGTGTGGGTAGAGCTGATCCCTGCAGAGACTTGTCACACTCTGTTAGGCTTGTTGGTACGATCTCCTGTCTTATAAAATGGCCCGTTTTGTGCTCATTTTGGCTCTTGCCTTGAACCATGTTACTTTTTGTGTTTTAACAGCAGGTTCTCCCCGATGGCCATTGACGGGGTGACCAGCTTGGCTGGCATCAACATCCCGGGGCACGCGGGCACTGGCTGGTGCATCTTCGTCTACAACCTGGCTCCGGACGCAGATGAAAGCATCCTTTGGCAGATGTTCGGGCCGTTTGGTGCTGTCACAAACGTCAAGGTTATCCGCGACTTTAACACAAACAAGTGCAAAGGATTTGGTTTTGTCACCATGACTAATTACGACGAGGCAGCTGTGGCCATCGCCAGCTTGAATGGATACCGCCTTGGGGACAGAGTTCTGCAAGTGTCATTCAAAACCAACAAAACACACAAAGCCTGAAACTCAGATTGTTTCTAGAAAACTCACCAGAAAATGGAAACAGAAAATGGAAGCGTATTGACCGTAACTTTCTACATTAGTAACAAGAGCTTTGTAAATCAGTGTTGCGAAGAAAAACGATATTTAGCGTCCAACAATGTGATCTCTTTTTTTTTTCCTTCTCTTTTTTCCCATTGCTACACTTTGAATCTTCTCTATACTTTAAAACAGAAAAATACCTGCAGGTCTTGATGCCTGTCATGTTGACTTCTCTTGCTGTCTTTACAGATGGACCATCTAAAATGTTACTCTAGGTTTTGTCATTTTGTTGCACATCTGCTTTGAAACAGTAAGTCTTGTAAGGTTATGTGTAGTGATTTTTCTTTGTACTTCTGTGTCCTGATTTGCCACACGTGCGTTTATGCCTTCGGTGGTTAGCAAGTATTTGCGTTGAACTATTTGCGGTTCTGTTAATTTTGTAAGTATTCTGTTTCCTGTAATATCAGTTGGTTATTGGTTGGCTGCATAATGTTGCTTATTGTACAATTAACAGATAAAAAGACAAAAAAAAAGATTCTTAAAGCAGTACCTTGCCAAAGAGCTAAGAACCTCTTTGATGTGGGTTTAAAAGCATCTATTTTTATAAAAAGAAAAATTTGGAGAAACTTTTTACTGGACCTGGAACAAAATATTTTGACTTGGATACTTTGAGAAATATCTTCATATGACACCTTGTGAGCTTTTGAACTTTACAAGAAAGTTTGCAGTGGTTGAAATTTCTGGAGAGATTTATGATGTAAAAGATACCTTTTGAGATCTTTGTATTACCTTTAGATTATAGAATCAGTGGCAGTGCTGGTTTCATTTGTAAAATCATCTGTGGGTCCCCCCTCCCCTCGGTCGTCTGGTCGTTACGGCTAGCGACTCGCTTTCCGGTCTGATTTGGAAACGGACAAAACTTCAAAGGTTGATCTGCAAAAAGTGCATGAAAAATTAAAAACATGGAGATATCATAAAGGTAAATGGGGGATTTAAAAAAAAAAGGGAAAAAAGAAAAATCAGTTCTTCCTCTAAGATTCCCTTCAGATGGAGCTCATGGTGTTTTGTGGTGTATCTACAATATCATTAGACTGATTTTTGTCTTAATATCAACCAATGAGGGTTTTTACATACTTTGTATGAAAGATTGAAGACAAGCCAGTGAAGGCAGCAGCATCAAAAAACAACTAGCGTGACAAATAGAAAGGTTCCTCCTGAGCTTTGAGCTGTGTAAATAAGTCCTTTTTTATGTTGAGTACTTGGCAGACTTTGATTTTCGTTTGGACTTCATTGAAAAGTGTGGTTATTATATACAACTTTCTTTTCAGGACTGTGTAAGGTCTTTTTTTGTTTTTGGATCTTTATTTTCAGTTTCTCTTCAGTTGAAATACTTGAGTTGTCGTCCTATGGACTAGCATTAGTGCATCAGATTTGTTGGTTGTTAGGTCTGTAGATAGTCTTGCTTCGTTAAAAAAAAAAAAAAGGTATTAAGAAACTATAGACATTTGTTTTGTTTTGGGTTTTTTTTTTTATATATAAACATTATAGATATATATTTATGTGGTAAAGAATGGATATAAACCACAGTTTTGAACTATTTGATTACTTTTTTCATACTCATATCTCTATATATAAATATATACGTAATGCATATAACCTGTCTTTAAAATCGTAAAAAGGTGTATATTGCTTTATTCACTTTGGGGAAGGGCGGTGAAGCAGTTCCATTAACAATAGCAAAGTTGGTTGCAGAAGTTTGTCAACATCTAGCTCATCTCGAACACACAAATGGAGGCTGGTTGAGCCTTAGATGCACTGAATACTGCACCTGCATCCTGCTTGGTATTTCAACCGATTATTAGTCATGCTTCCCCTTAAACGAGCAGTGTGCTATGCATTATATAATTATCTTTGCAACTGCTTTTTCTTGTTTATCTATTCCTTCTTTGTGTTACTTGTACAAGTTAAACTTTAAGTCTAGATGAGTTGTGATACTTGCTGCTGTAGGGAAGAGACAACATTTGTCATGCCTGACCTGCCACTGCTGAGAATAAGTTTTGTTTTTCCTTTATGTAACCGCTTGATGTTTTTTTTCCTCTATTTATTTTATTTTTTTTCCTCTTATTTATTTATTTTTTTTGGTCTTGGGAAATTGTGCTGCAGGTCTGGCATGAGGAAATGTTTCCTCCCATCCCTCTTTTCTCAATTCTTAATATGAGAGTGATTATTTATTTGAAGTTGTATAGTCTGACTTGGTTCACAGCATTTTTGGAATAGAATCTTTTTGTTAAGTATTTAAAAGGATGTACATGTTCTTTACTTTGTGTTTGGATACTTTTGGATTTATTTATTTTTTCCATGTTCAGTACATCAATAAATAAGTTGAAGGGCAATGAAGCTTTGTGATTGGATCATTCCTGTTTCCTGTCTGACAGGAAACGGAGTTTTACTAACTACATGCCGAAATGTTTAGTTTTAAACTGTTGTGCTTTAAGCTGGAAACGACCCCCATTAACTAGCCAGTCTAATTGCTTTGCTTTTCACTTGACAGTTGCTCAAATGCTTCAGTACTTAGGCTTCCTTAAAAAAAAAAGCAATATGCAGTTTTTAACTTTGTTTAAATGATATGATGCACTTCCCTGCTGATGGGCAGATTTCCGGGCTTTTAAAGCTCTCTGCTTCTGTAGTAATTCTCTCCACGTACACGAGAAAGCCAAATAGATTTGCAGAATGTTTAAATGCCCGGTGACTCAAACTTTACTGGCAGTAAAATGGTAGGGTTCATCTTTTCTAAATTAAATTGGACAGGATTTATTTTGGAATGAAGTAGCCTTAAAGTGGACCTGTTATTAACGGCTCAGTCTTCCCTATTTAGTACTCGTCCTTGGTGCAGCGCTTCAGTTCATCCACCGTCTCAAACAAGCTCGATTGGTACAAAGGGCTGTGCCACGAAAATGTCCAGCAGCAGCCTTCACACTGCTCATGCAAGCCCGGATGGATCCATGCTTTCATGTTCAAGTCTGACCCTGACTCACGCATTTACAATCTTCTATCATCCAACTGTATAAGCCTGTGTGAGTTGTAGCCCCAGTTTCCTGTTCTGGGATGACCGTGTCCTGCTACTTTAGTAATCTGCTCCAAGATTCAACATGTTCATTCACAGATGCTCTTCTGCAGAACTTGGTTGTAACGAGCGGTTATTCGATGTCGTTGCCCTCCTATTAGTGCAAAGCAGTCTTGCTGTTTTCTTCTGGTCTCCACTACAATATTTTCCTTTTTGGACATTTCTCTAAACCTTAGATGGCGGTGTTGGGAAACCAGTAGAGCAGTTTCTGAAATATTCAGACCAACCTGTCTGGCATCAACAACCAGTTTGAACTTTAGCAGGCTGTGTTAACGTGTGACCAAATTTGCATTTTAAAGCAATTGAAAGTGAACCTAATAAAGTGGCCACCTTTTATTGAAACCTTACGATCATGAGACGACACTTCTAACCCACCCAACTGCTTCACTTTGGAAATTTGGGGTGTGAGGAGGGGTTGCCACTGTAGCTGTACCTTCTTAGCTTTTCACTGCACTGTAGTACTGAGGTTGGAGTAGTTTAGATACAATATTTGAAAGTGCTGAACTTCAAATGTGTTTAAAAAAAAAAAAAGAAATGCTAATCTATTTTCAGGTTTCTTCTGCAGGAGGTTGAGGTATAATTGGGGCACAGTTCAGGTGCTGACTTGAATGTTCCAACACAAAGAGCAGCGCAAGGCTTGAAGGAAGAAGCCTGGTCTAGAGTATTGATTTCTTTTTCTTTCTCCCCTTCCTTTTTATTTTTTATCTCATGCTCCACTTGAGGCTGACGGTCGCTGATGAAATGGCCTGCTTTGAAGTGCGCTTCCCTACAGAGCAGCCACCTCACACTGCCCGACTGTCATTTTAGGGGCACTGCAAGGACGTAGATGGGAGCTGCTTTATAAGCCAGTTCCTTTTTTTTTTTTTTTTTTTTTTTTTCTCTTTCTTCTCTCTTTCTTTACAAAAGGGGGAACCCTTTTGTAAAGAAAGCATTTCTGAAGTATCCACTGTTTTTTGGGGGGAGTGGGGTTTCAGCACACTGCTCAGTTTAATGAAAACAATATTTATGGCATGCTCAATCATGTAGTCATTCTAGCTCTGTTTGGCTCCAGCAGATAAGAAGGCTGCTCTTTGAGCTCCTTATAAAGCTTCCCCTCCGATATTTACGGTTCCATTAGCCTGCGTGCGCGAGCAGAAATGTCTTTCCCTGAAAGGAGTCGGTTTTTTTTTTTTTTTTTTGTTTAAAAGCAGTGTCAATATTAAGATTTCATGACACTTCTCTGGTTTGTGGATCTTTGCTGGAAACAGATGATGTGTGAGGGAGCTTTGGCTGAGCGACGGCGTGCTTGGTTTTTATCTGACATGTTAGCGGCTCTTCTCGCAGCTGAAACTGGTCTTATCGTGGAACTACAAATGATTTTGAACTGTGTGCAGTGATTACATGCAGCTAGTGAAAACAGGATTAGGCTTCAGCAGTTAACGGGCGTCACAGACGAGTTGGTGTGAGTTTAGTTGTTTGACATAAAGAAATGCATTTTCAGTGGGTTTCCTCCAGCTGTGCACTGAATCAGCAGTGTTTTGGCAGGTGCAGAAAATTGCATCGACTTCTCTTCGAATGCTCGTTCAAAGATTTCATTCAGATCGCAAGATGAAGCACAAAGGACTAAAAATTAGCTTTTTGACTTTGACGGGGATACCGTGTTATCCTCTGACACATTAGTCTGCAAGGACAAGAAAAAAAAATCAATCTTCTAATCATGCTGTGTATAAAACATGAACATGATCAATGTGTTTTTGACTCCTCCTCCTGAAGCCTTCAGGTTAGCAGTTAGCACCTTTAGCTTACACAACTAGATTGCTTGACTGATGCACTGAAGCTTGTGAGTTTCATGGTTTTAATGGACGGTTCACTGCAAAATTAAAAACTACTCAAGACCATAAAGAGATAAACGAACTTGAGCGGCTGATGTTTCCTCTGCTGTTAAACTGTTTCTTGGATAATTTGAGTTTTCCCGAGTTGGAAAGATGATTTTTCACTTTGCGTTCGTGTGTGCAAAAATCAGCTGCTTGTAGCCATGTTTTGTGTACGACATCAACATCTCTGCATCTCTTACCAAAAGTAGTTTAGTCTACTTGAGAAAATTCATGGGAATATTCCAGCGCCACATGAATGCACAATGAAGCTATTATTCATGGACTTTCATTAGATGTACTTCCATAGGCCAGCCTGAATAAAGTGCAGTGAAAGAATTTCAGTAAGTCCTACTTTATTACAGAAAAACAAAATGTACAAACTGGACCAGCGTGCAGAGTTTTGTTTACCGAAGCATTTCAAAAAACAAAAGCTGTAGTTTGTTGGAGCACGGCGATGTCTCAGTTGTTTTTATAGATCTGTAGTATTTGAACGCAATTTGGACCTCACGGATATTTCTATGAACCTTGTGATGTGTTCTTCCAATCAGCTTTGGAAAAACATTGCAAATGAAGGTAATGCATTTGAACACAACTGCAAGAATGATTTGATATTTTTAATATCATTTATTAAAACTAATAGTATTGGGTTAAATATTCCATGTAGGAGCCACATTTAACCTGAAATAACCTTTTGTAGCCGTTTTGTCTCAAAATTCTTCAATTCTCCATGTAAATTAAATTCAAAAAGATTCCAGAGTTGTGATTTTAAAGTTTTCTGCATCCATATGTAATCAAATCAAATCGGGGCTTTGATTGGCCCACTCCATATAACCATTTCCTCTTTCTGAGCCAATCTTTGGTGCTTGGCATCATTATCCCACTAAAAGCTTCCACTTCAGGTTCAATTGAACTTTGCGGCAGGTGGCTTGATCATCAAGCGTCTGATGACATGCAGATGTTAGTCAGTGGATACTAGTCTCTGTGGCTGTCACACACACTCTTTGTACAGCTTTATCTTTGATTTGTCTGTTCAGCGTCAAATATTCCAAAATCCCCGGTCTTTGTACGTTCATAATTTTTGGAATGCAAAGTTGTTCCACTGGTATGAATCTCATTCCAGTTAAATTTCTCTGATTGTAGATGCATGCATCGAGATTACCTGCAGATGCTGTAAGGCTATTTTGTTATTATTTTATTTATTGGAGACAATTTTTATCTTTAAAGTCATTAGCAGTGATTTTCCTTACATTGGAAACATTTATTTCAAATAATTTCAGGTTTTCTCTAAATCGTGTCTCTTTTAGCTCTTGGCAAACTGATACCACACAGTTGAGCTGCAAAGAGAACAGCACAGCCTCCAAGGTTTAAATAACACAATACTCATTTTATAGATTTAAAGGTGTGATAAATGTAGGAGTGTATTTAATTCTCTTATCAGCTTTTCAAAATTTAGGGCTCTGAATATTGCTGCATGATGTCAGTTCTGTCTTCTTCAAGAATATTGTAATAGTATTTCATTAAGGTTCAAATATTTGACACTTGATCAGACAGCTGAGTCTGTAATTATTGGATACAGTTTCTATTTTTCCCAAATGAATTTAGCCTTTCCCTCACAAAAAACCCAAACTGCAGCAGTGCCCTGTGGGATGCCCAGGGTTTGCTCATCATCAGGGGTAATTAGCCTAAGGAGAAATGTGCTTGACGTTGTGTGTGCCTGGTCTTTGCTTTCTAGGGTATTAAAAAAAAAAAAAAAAAAAAAAAAAAAAACCTTTATCCTCTTTACCCTTGATGTCCAGCTCTAATGTGGTGCAGCTTTGACCTGCAGTCCCACAAGTCTAGTGCATAAAGAGTAGAGCTCCAGCGATGTGTCCCCTATACTTCAGCCTACATTTCAGTCTGTGTTGATGAAGAAAATAGTCACACACATGCTCTCTCTCAGCGTCTCGACACCTGGTTACTGCTCGTACCCTTGTAACTGCTCACCTTGGACTTGTGAAGCCTAGCCTGGTATGTAATGAAATGAGAGAAGTAAAACTCTGCTTTTGGGTTTTGGCCAGAGCTGCTGCTGATGTCAGCAAGCTGCACATAAACACATTTGCATGTGGTCTGTCTGCCCGTCTGATTTATGGCTCACCGGGTTTTTAGTTGTGCTCATTTATAAGTTGCTTTTTCACACATGGTTTTCTCCCTTGGTTTTATGGTGGGAGTTACTTTTTCATACAGATAGATTTGGAAAATTGGAAGTTAAAAGCAGCGTTGGTCAAGTTACTTGAAAAAAGTAATCCTTAACTAATTACTGATTACTTCCCCAAAAGGTAATCCCGTTACTTTACTGATTACTTATTTTCAAAAGTAATTAATTAATTAGTTACTTTTTAAAAACATGATTTACAACCTGAGTAGGTGATAAAGCGATGGATCTTTCAGCCCAATTCTACTTTTTCTGCATAATCCATCATACAAAATGTAATCAAATGGAAAAGTCTCTTTTTGAAAACTTGTTTTATTAGTTTAAATCTTTTAACTTTATGCATCAAGCAAAAAATTCAATTATATGCAACATTCTCTGACTGGAAGAAATTAGTTTAACGTTTAAAACTATTTTCTGCACATTCAGGCACATAAAATAAAATATTTTTTTGTGTTTGCACTCAGTCTTTCAAATAGATGCAAGTAAAACACAGCAGAAAATAAAGTCAAAGACTAGCTGTCCTGTTGCTCTATTTTCACCTGTAAAGCAGGAGTGGGGTGAGGTTTACCCTGGTGCAGGTGAGCCGCGGTCAGTTGAAGAATCCGCGAGTTTCTCTGAGTTTCCCATTACGTCGTAGCGCACTCGGTGCTTACTTGGAAGTTTAGGGGTTTTTTTCGCTGTAAAAAATAAGTTTTCTTCCCACACACAACGGACACTAATGTTTTTGTCACTTTTTATGGAATCAAAGTAAAAGTAAGGTCAGTACTTCCACGCTTTAAACGCTGCACGCTCATACTCTCTCCCACAATCGATATGTGATCCATTGTTGATCTGCACACAGCTGTTGTCACCAACGTCGCACTCGCTTACGTCACTGTCGTGAGACATTCTCGCAAAAAAAATCACGGTTTTAGTAACGCAGCGTTCCTACGGGAAAATAACGGTAATCTACCGTTTTTGCGATAGTAATCCCTTACTTTACTCGTTACCTGAAAAAAGTAATCGGTAATCGTTACAAGTAACGCGTTACTGCCCACCTCTGGTTATAAGTGACAAAATATTCTGGATAACTGCAAAATCATTGCAGTAACTAATAGAATTTGAAAGCTTGATAATCTCTGGACATGTAAAATTGAGATGCTGTCCAATTAAGAGGAGAAGAGAAGCAATCAAAACTATTCTGGATCTGATTATCGAAAACAAACAGGTTGCCTTCAAGTGCAAATGTTTAGTTCCACTCTCTCTTTGGGGCTCCAATCACGCAGGCCTATGTGATCCCCTGGCAAGCGCAGGTTGCTGGGGGAAAGTGTATTCCCTGACTAGATGGCGAGTGGTTTCTGAAGGTTGCTGGTAGACACTACTGTAGCTGAAGAGAGGTGCATGATGCTAGCAGATTGCCACAGTCAACTGTAGTTTGCATAGAAGATGCTGACTTGCCCACAAACTCACAGCTACACTGCGCAGAGGTGAAACTGAAAAGTGTCACGCAAACCATAAATGGAGACTCTTTGCTTTCAAAGATTAAGTTATGCCTTTTTAAATATGTTCTCTGCAGCACTGAGGCAGAATATAAACTTTGAAGACAGTCCCCAGTTCTGGTCTGTGCCACTCTTTGAAATTTTCTCGTGACTGTTGGGTCAGCAAGTGTTTGCAGACAGGTTGGCAATCTTTTAGTGACCACAGTGATCATAAGGTGGTTTTAGTGCACCATCCTCTTTGCAAGCAGCTAGCAGCTGCGGACTTCCTGACGAACTACTCGTCTACCAGTTAGGGACACATTTTTCCTTAGTGGCTGGTGGTTGCCCCGCACCCCCGCCTAAGGATCTCTATGCCTGTGAATGACGCCTTACTTTTAAACCAGTTCGATTTATTGTAGTCTCTCAACATCATGTCACCACAGCAAATCATCTTATACTTTTAACACATGGTCTCTGCTGGTCCCTGCTGTAATTAAATGAGGAAAGGGAGCAAAAGGCAATGCATCAGTGTATCCTAAATCACCTGTTTTTGCGAGAGGCCACAAATAATTTGCTGCCAATCCAGATAGTTGGAAGCAAATCATTTGTCGGCATCTGATTCAGGTCCTGGCAACCACTGATCTTGTTGTGCCATCCTTGACATTACACGCGCACAAACCTCACTGCTCGACCCTCCCGGCTAAAAAGAATTTCTCATCAGTCTCATTTCCTCCGATCCACTTGTTCCCTCAATATATATATATTTTTTTGTCATAGTCTTTCTTCCATGGATGAAATGCTCTTGAACATGTTAACTGAAAAGGCCTTTAATCTGATTGGGGTGGAGTGGTTGAATAGTGGTGCTTTATGTGGCTTGTATATGATCCTTAATGGCCCCGTGTCACAGATAATTACGAGTACCTTCTCTGCGCGTGAGGTTCCTCCATTAAGCACTTCCTGAAATATTCTTGTTAACAAATGGTTAGGAAGGGTTAGGCATGTTGCAGCTGCCTGTTTAAGAGGATAAGTGGTGATCAGCGGTGCTTGTTTGATTGTGCACAAATTCAAATGAGTCAACTGCAAAGTTGAAAACAGTGAAATGGAGTTGGAGTAGCATTTTTGTCTGGCTTGAAATTAATTAAATGTTGAAGGTCAGAGGAAATAAGACCCTTTTTTTCCAGTACACTACACTCAGAAATGCCCCATTCTAGCTGCCACAAACTGTAATGCAGTGTGGTTTTCATTGTATAATATACAGTGTTGGATATTTCTTTTTCATCATATTTCCATTTGTCAGACTTCAAAGGCATTTGACTCAGTATAGGATCTTGTTCTGCGGTCTCTATATTTCTTGCAGTCCACGGTCAAACATGTTCAGTGATTGGATTTAAGTTCTTACATCACAAATGGTTGGAGCTTGGCTTCCCTGCAGCCTCGTCAGATCAGCAGCGACTTCCATCAAGAAGACATCATCTATCTTCCATAACGACTCGTAACAGGGCTCCATGTTATTCTCCCTATGAGTCCTTGGCACCTCTGTTCCATAATGAGGCAGCAAAGAAAGGGGGTGCAGATTAGAATAACAGCCTTAACTAATCCATAAGAGGCCGATGAGGCGCCACGTTTGGGGAAACCGTGTCATTTCTCATTTCGCAGCGCCATGGTAAAATCTCTTCTCTCTCTCTCAACCCCCACGCAAAACAAGCCCCAAGAATAGCGGCTGTGGCAAGCCGCCGCCGCAAGAACGGCAATCGACAAGCCATAGCTTCTTCTCCTGTCTGCCTTTTTCTTTCTTTCTCAGCTCTCGCCAATAGTCTGAGGAGAACACAGAGGAAATCCATGCCTCTCACTGTTGACTCTGGAAATCAAAGATGAGTTTCAGCTCGAAAGGAACTGTGGACTCCAACCCCTCTGTCAGGGACGGAGGCTGTTCTGTCGCTGCTTGGTATTGACGAGTGGTTTTCTACAGTGATGGAAAAAAGGGGTTTGTTACTAATATGCTACAGTTACGGTGGTGGATATTAAATGTTGCCAAAGCTTCAAATGATGTTGGTGTATGTAAAAGTCATGCCTGTGAGTCAAAAGCTTAATCTGCCATAAATGTTTGGTTTCTAACATTTTATTTTCTACTTGAGTGTCTGTATTAGCCCTGCGACAGACTGGCGACCTGTCCAGGATGTACCCTGCCTGTCGCCCATACACCTTCTATCTAAGAGACAGAAGCTCCGACTTCCTGTTATTTAAATGTTACATTAGAGCTGGGCATATGGCCTAAAATCCATATCACGGTATAATTTGAAGCATGTGCGGTAACGATATATATCGCAATATATTCTTTTCTTCTGTGTAACGTATTTTACACACTATAAGGC
Organism: Simochromis diagramma; assembly: GCF_900408965.1. Lineage (NCBI taxonomy): Eukaryota > Metazoa > Chordata > Actinopteri > Cichliformes > Cichlidae > Simochromis > Simochromis diagramma. The sequence goes on along the minus strand of NW_024387416.1, from coordinate 708,657 downwards.
CACTTAAAATCCTTTAATTTTCTCAAAAATCGACAGTGCGCCTTATGTATGAATTCTGGTTGTGCTTACTGACCTCAAACCGATTTTATGTAGTACACGGCGCACAGAAATCTGTCAAATAATGATTTTGTATGACTTTGGTAAGCTATGAAAGCGCACCGCTGGAGCATTGCAGCTGCTGTAGTCAGGAGCCTTGCGGAGTAATATGGGTCCAAAACGCCGTCTGCTTCAGGTCCCAAAGTCAAACAAACACTGCGACATCACTGAGAGTTAAAAACGATTTAAATTCTTTCATCTTTAATAAAATGATCAGCGTTGCTGCTTTACCAGGTGTAACAATTAAGTTTAACATCCAGGCATCCATGAAAACAGAATTTATTAAATTCATCGGAGTTAGAAGTTAGCAGGAAGTTAGCTCGCTAGCTTCCACCTAAACATGATATAGCATGTTCTGACTGAGAGATTTCTGAAAAAATTAAAACATACAGCTCTGCTATCACTTCCAACATAAATGAAGACAGAAAACTAAACAGCAGTGACGTTTGTAGGGTTACTGAAGTTGGACTAGCTGGTGTATAATGATGTACTAGGTGATTGCTAGCAAAACAGCTACATTAGCATAACATCAGCATAGTGAAGCTGAAGGATGAACGCTAACCTTTTTCCACTGGATAAAAGTTAACGTGAGGGTTTCTGGTGGTTAGGGACAAATGCAATTGTATGGAAGGATGCTATAAACGGACCAAACTTCAGTCAGGAGAACAACTGAGATAATCCATCCACAATATGAGGTTAGTCATTAATATACTGCAACAACATGGGAATAGAGCAGCTGTGAGAGAATTCAGCATTAATGAATCGATGGTTCGGAAGTGGGGGAAGCACCGTTTTTGGCTTTCCCCATATTCCAAAAGTGTTTCGTCTCGTCGCCATTATTGTTGCCCGGCATAATTTGCAGAGGATACTGTCGGCAGCCGCTGCAATGCTTTCAACCAAAACAGGCGCCGCTTGATGACAACATCAACATGCGCTATCGCGGTATAGTCAAAAGCTCTACCGTTGGCCAAATTTATATCGTTTCTACCGTATACCATTTATACCGCCCACCCCTGCGTTACATTAAAGTAAAAATAGCACAACAACCTTGCAACTACGAAAAACAGGCAGTTGGCTGGTGATTGCAATGAATTTTGTTTGCAAGTCAACCTGTCTCCAGTTGCAACCTGACTCCAATTGCTCTCAGACTGATTGGTGAGGGGTTTGCAAATAATTGTGGACTTATTTATAAACACAATTTACCAACGAGTTGCAATCAATAGTATGCCCTGATGAGTGCATCTCGTCTGCAACATGTCTCTTGGTGACTTGATGTGACTTGGTCACTAGTTGATAACTAGTCGGTTCTGGTTATCAAAGAAGAGCTATGTTACTGAGTATCTGTCATTTTGCAGTTAAATCACGGTCCTGGAGCAACTGCGTCACTATTTGTGGAGGAATTTGTTTCAGACTTGTGAGGTTCTGGTTGAATGTAAGCACTTAGTGTGAATTTTTGACCATAAAGACAAACCCAATCTGTCTATTAGGGAGGATGGAGGGTGCTTATCCAGGATATGCACACTCATTTTGGAATGTGAATCTTGGAAAATTGTTGCTCGAGTCCAAGAACAGAAACCTTTTTAATCATGTTTTGTAACTGCTGCCAACGGAGTTACAACCAGTGATGGCATCATCTCCTTTAATCAGCCACTAAACCCGTCGGTGTGTCGCAGGCTAACGCTCTCCGGCCGCGGCTGGATTCAACATGAGTGTCAGTTTCTCTCATCGCAGCAAAGCAGAGTGAAAAGCTGCTGCAGTTTTTGCTATTTTCTACCACTTGCACAGCAACTGCAGGCAATAAAGCGAATGACAGTGTTGGGGCAATGCAGAGCCCCTTCTGTTGCATGCGAGTGTCAGGTTTCCTCATTTCATTTTGTCTTTCACTTGTGCAGTGCTCAATTTATTTCCCCATAAACCATGTTAAAAAGGCAATTTTCAAGGTCAAGGATGGGGTTTTGGAAACTCAACAACACTGTGGGTGTGTGTGTGTGTGTTGCAATGAGGGCTTGATGAAAGCTCAGTGTGTTTGCGTTTACCGCAGAGGTCACTTTGTGCACTCCCCATCTGGATGCTTTTTGCTTGTTTACAATGTGTCCATACATTTATACGATGCCAGGTTTGCATCATTTTGTTTACATGTGGTAGGCAGAGGGCGAATTAGCTGCTGGCTGCTTCACCAGTGTCTGTTCTGCTGTAATAAGGGCTGATTTAGGGTTGACCAGAGCACACCAGGAATAGCGCCTCGTCCCTCATTTCCTCTGCAGCCAGTGGAGATGAGATCTCTTCACAATATTTACCCAGAGAATAATGATGTTTGATTTGACTCGCTTCTGGGTGTGTCTCTCTGAGGGTTATTTTCGCCCACTGCTGCCACTAAGAGAGAAAACAGGCAGAAGCAGCTACGGCCACAGAAAAAGGGAAAACAAAAAAAGAAGAAAACTCGAATCATTGTTTATGGATGATGCTAGGTTGGTGTATTTCTGTGCTTGGCCTTCACAATGAAGAGCTGCTGTTTCGCTGTCCTGATAGCGTGACTCACTCTCGGTTTCTTCGCTTATTGCATTTCACTAAGATGCTCCTGACCAACTAATGTCTGCTTCGGCGCGAGGATGCTCGGCACTGAAGAGAAGAGCTAGCCCGGGAAGAGACGTGTAAAAGCCACATCTTATACAACACAAAGGAGCGAGATTCCCAGACTTAAGGAGACAGAACATGAAGAGCGCTGCCACGATCCATCACGGTCACGCCGAGTTTCTCTGTAGTCGCTTAAATCTGCCTTTATGGTCACTTTGTGTCCATCCTTGTGTTCAGCATTCGCAGTGCTTGTTCTTGCTTTGTCTCTTTGCGCCTTTCGCGTGTTTTGATGCTTCTTATTAGCTCTAATTTTGCATCGTGTGTCCATCCACTTGGTGGTGGTTGTTTGTCCATCAAAGGCCCTTTTTACATTTGCTGTCATTTGCATGTCTTTTGTGGTTATTTTGTTTCTTTCTGGCTGTAATATTTTGCATCTCTGTAGTGGTGGTTTTGTATTTGGACTTGTCTTTGTATCCTTTGATATTCCCTTTGCATCACAATCATTTTGTGTCTTGTGTGTTTCGTTTTGTGGTTGTTTTGTGTCTCTTTAAGGTGGTTTTACATTTCTTTGCAGCTTTCTGTGGCGGCTGTGCAGCTTATGGTTTATACCTGTAGCTCTTTCGCATGCTTGTGTGTTTGGTCACTTTGGTAACACATTAAACATGTTACCAATGTGGTGTCATTTCATGTCTCCTCATAGTCCTTTTTATATCTGCCGTGTATTTAGTTACTTTGTGTTGCTTTGTTGCATAAGTGCAGCTTAACTTCAATATATGGAGATAAAGAGACAGCCACAGCAGACACGTCCACTCAGTCTGTATTAAACAGTTACTATTTATAATGTATACTCAGGCAAAAATATTTTCTAGGCAAAACATAAGCAAAGAGGTGAATTCTTTATGCTGGTAAGCTGTGCTAGCAACCAGAAAAATAAAACAAATACCTTATTAAACGTAGACTGTATCATGTATTCAAATCTAGAGTAAGGCTGGGAATCTTCTGGGTTTGTAGGTTGTATTTCTCACCTTGAGTTTCCTCAGCAGTTTGGCTCAAACGCTGCTGACATCCCAGCTACAGTAACCCACTGTAGTCGTTACCTCATTACAGCCTGCATCCTCTCTGCGGAGCAGAGTCATTTGCATGGCTGCTTGTCAAAGCATGTTAATATTGACAAAGATTTGCTCCCATTTTAATCATGCCACATAAAAGGTATACAAAGTTGTTTATGACTGCTCTACCGCTGAGCAATAGGCACATCTCCGTACTGCTGTGCACATTAAAAAAGATTGCACTTTGTTCCGAGCAGCGATTGCAAATCACAGACGTCAGAGAGGTGGAGGAAAAATAGATGACTGCGATGGCAGTTTGAGTCTAACGAAAATGCATTTACATATTAAACCACACAGCAGTGCGCGGGGCTCTGTTTGAATTGCACGCTTCATGCTGCCCCGCCACCCCCACCCGAACTGTAAGGAGTAGCAGGAGCCTCGGCGCTGTGACTGCAGTACCGTAAATTTGAAGTTGTTTACGGATGCTGCCATCTTGGTGCGCTCCGGGAGGGAAACTTGGAGCGGGGCCTATTACCGGCAGCTTGATGAGAGTGCAGTGAGGCGAGTTAATTAATACAACATCTCTGGGCCCACAGGCTAGGCTGCAAAGCTAACCCAGGAGGGAGGAAGCGATGTAGAGTGACAGACAAAAGGACAAATCATGAGAAGGATTTATCGCTTTATAGAGAGAAAATAAAACGGTGAAAGGGAGGAAGCTGCAGTACCTGCTGGCAAAACAAAAATCAAGTACAGATACGGCTGATTTAGCCGTCTTGAAGCTGGAGTCTGACTAAATTTAATTTTTTTTTTTAGCTCTCTGAGGCAGTGCTTTTAGAGAAAAATATCATATTGCTGCAACTTGACCAAAGCAGGGATGCTGGACCTAACTAATCATAACTGAACCAGTTGGGGATCAACCTGACCGCTCCAGCTGACGGCCCAAACACTCAGTGACTCCCAACCTTTCTGAAGCACTCACCATTTAATCATTAGTCATTACTGATCTGCGGCTCGCTTCCACAGTGTCTTTGTCCTGTCTTCATCCCTTCACCCCAACAGATGGGGCCGCCTCTCTCCCTGAGCCTGGTTCTGCTGGAGGTTTCCACCCTGTTAGGAGATTTTCCTTCCTACTGCCGCTAAAGACCTTGTTCATAGGGGGCTGTCTACTTGTTTTGGATGGTGCAAAAGTGCAAGCAAACATTTTTGCTCCTTGCAAGCAAAAATATAAAGAAATGTTTGCTTTCAAGGAAACTTTGTTTTTCAGGCTAGTTTTCCAGGTTTTCTGAAGATTGTTCTTTGAGTGCTTGTTCACTCATTTTCAGGATCCCCACTCCCTCCCTTCCTATTTGTTAAGCCACTGAAGACTGACATATGTATCACTGAAGTATAAAAAGGCACCTCACTCAAGGCATGGACTGGTATTATATCTATATATAACAGACATTGCCCAAAGAGAGATTAGCCAAAAACCTAGCATTACTTAATCATGGTGTGCAGTGTGTCCCTAAGAAAAATGAGGAGACTGAACAAGAGGAGGAGAAAAGAAGTGGCAGTCCTAAAAAGTATTTGCACAGGACCTGTGAAGATGCATCTGACCCTTCAGTTGATCCATCTACTGTTACTGAAGCCTCATCAGAAATGGTCTCAGTGGAAGAGTGGCTGTCAAGAAGCCTTTCTTAAGAAAGGGAAACAGAGAGAAAAGGCGCCAAATTACACAAGAATTGGACTAAAAATCAATGACTGGAGGTTTTCAGTAAGTACAGAGGCAAGTGATTGTCTGCAGTCATCTGTAAAACACACAGGAGGGTCTGTCCTGGTTCAGGATTGCATTTCAGCAAGTAGGGTTGGAGATCTTATCAAAATTGGTGGAATTATGAACACAGAAAAGTGCTTTCAGTTTTTAATCCACAATGAAATGCATCTGGAAATCGTCTGACTGGCAGTAGCTTCATTTTTCAGCATGACAATGATCCCAAACACCGCCAAGGCAGTAAAGTCATACCTGGATAGAAACGCATGTCACGGCCACGTCAAAGCCCGGACCTCGACATTATTGAAGCAGTGTGGGATCTTCTCAATAGAAAAGGTAGAAACATCCATAGAAGAGCTTTGAATGTCCTCCAAGAAGCCTGGAGAACTATTCCTGAAGACTATTAAAAGAAATGTCAAGAAAGCCGCCTCAGAGTTCAGGCTGTGTTGAAGATTAATGGCCATCATACCAAATATTGACTTTCAAGTTTGTCGAAATTGTACAAACAGTTTTAGTCTTATATGCTGTATTTCTATGTACGTTTGCACTTTCCAATAAAACACTTTCCCCATTTCCCATTTTCCTAACAAAATCTAAAGAAATGAGGGGTGACTCAAAAACATTAAAGTACTTTTTGTCTGGAGGCATATCGCAGATGGAGCGATGAAGTCCTGTAAGAGAAATGTGGATGCTAATGGAAAAAAGAAAATGAATTTCTATAATGAAATGATAGCGTCTGAGGTGAATGCCAGAAATGTCTTTCTGAAAATGCTTTCCTTGGAGTGATGATGGTTTAAAATAAAAACGGAAACATTAAAGGATCTCAGGTTTGTCTACAGGGTTTAAATCAGATTTGTGATTGGAAGCTGTTTTCGAAGAGGCTCATTGTAAGCTCTCCCGGGTGGATTGGATGCTGTCAGGTAGTGAAACACGTCACATGGCAAAAGCAGCAACATTCACACTCTACGTCTGCAAGTTCAGGCGACTATTGGGCTGATATTATGTAAGTATGTGAGTCGATGTCAGCGCTGGCTTCTATTCTTGGAGAGGCACTCTCACATTTGACATCGATTTGACACATGGCACATACCTCACTGTCTTTTCTCAGTCACACCTCAGAGGTTTCAACACTGACTTGAATTCTGAGGGTGATGCAGGACGACACCGGCGTTTACTCACCAAACCTGCAAGCTAGACTCCGGTACAATGTGTTGTGTCTTACCATTTGACTTTTTAACCACCCAATACACAACCACCGTCGTCCTCCTCCAGGTTTCTCCTCCTGGAATAACTGGATACAAATGCAGAAGATGGAGTGAGACCGCGGCTGACAGCAAACCCATCTCACTCCATCACGAACCTTAAAAGTACTAGCACACCTCTCAGATGAAGTGGGGGGAAAAAAAGTCAGATCAACTTCAGTTTCCCTCCCCCCTACAATCGAGTTTTGGTAAACTGCGAGCTAAGATGTTGTCACCCAGGGCAACGTAGTTGTTGCTTCCCCTTAACTTTGCCTCCATGAGAACACCCGTGTATGTTGAGCTCCATCAAACAGGAGAAAAACTTGCCTGGGGACAGACGGGTCCGCTGGGAGGTTCTCGCCTCCCCCGACTCACTCTTTCTCTCTCCTTCTGTAGCCATTTATTTTAGCTGGCAAAAAAAACAACTTTGGGACCAAGGTTGTCAAACATTTTTTTTGTTCCCCAGCAGATGCGGTACATGGGAATAAAAAAAGAAAGAAGAAAAGCAAATAACAATCTGCAAACTCAGCTTTCCAAGAGTATTCTTTACTGTAACAACAACATTTAGTCTCCATTGTGTAAGGTGGCCTGTGCTTTTAAGGCTTAAACTATATCATTTTTAAATAATGAATCTCTTATTCGTTGAGTAACTTTATAGCATTTGCGAATCAGCCAAGTGACGCCAGCAGAAATACTGTAAATAGCACACAAAAGACATGGGGAGCTAAAAATACCTCGAATAAATCCTCCCAATCAGGAAGTGAGAGAAGCATGTGTTGTGTCGATATAGGAAACTGGTGGCTGAATCCCATTTTAAATGCTTTCGCCAGCTTTTCCTTTTGGTTAGTGTTTAGAACTTCGCCTGATAATTACCATATTAAAATGCATGTAGGAGTCTGTGCAGTGTGGTGGAAAAAGATAAGCTAGCGAGAGTGGAGAGGAGTGAGGGGGGGGGAAGTCAACCCGAGGTCTATCAGTCAGCGCTGAATTGCTTTATAATTACAAAGATGCACAGACATAATTTCCCTTCTAAAAATAATGCAAAGTTTCATTTCCCTCCCCTCTCTTAATACTGTTTGTGAGCGCGTGTTTTGTAAGGTTGGGGTGACTCTTTTTCTCTCCCTTTCTCTCGCGTCTGAATGCATTAACTTAACCTCTTCCTGTATTAGTCAATGTGGTGCCATGCTAAGCACAATGTAGCCTAGTTTCTGCACAGCGTGAATGTTGCCGCCTGCCTGTTTTGGGATTGGAGAGGAATCCTAATTCTGACACATTGGGGTTGTGCTCATGAATATGACACACCGTCTAGCTGAAGTTGAACTTGTCGGAGTTGTATTTGCATAGATTTCTCATAAGTTTAATTTTTTTGTGTGTGTACACAGCGAAGCTACGATGAATAGCATGCACGGTTTTCCCCCCATTTGGAGCTGTTGGCTCAGATGTTTGGCCTTAATGAGTCTGAACCTGGAGACTTTAGTGGGCTTTATAATGGAGGTTCGGTTAATCAACTTTGGGCAACTTCTTGGATTTTTCAGGTCAGGGGGATGGCTGGCGTTCAAATGGGGCTGGGTTTGCCTCGTTTGTAATTATCACTTTGTCAAGAGCTTACACGCAAAGGTCATTTAAAACCTTTTCTCGGCTTAGAAATATTTTTTTTGCAACATACTGCAGAAACGATGTTTGCAGCCTTTAATAATAGCTCTAAATATAACAACCTTTGGGATGTTTCCAGTGTCACATAATTAAAATGGCAGTTCACCTACTTTGCACAACTATTTCTTCTTAGTAGTGTACATCTGAAAATAAGCAAGCACACTGCTGTTAAGGCAACACTACATATCTGTAACTGTAAGAGGCTTCTTGGTCATCTGGGAGGATGGAGTAAGGAAGACGTTTAAGCAGGCAGCAAAAATCAAAGACAAGATATTGTTGGATCCACACCAGAGCTTTAGAGTTGGGATATCACAGCCTCTGCTGCTTCAGTACTGTCCACTCTGTCCTTAATATCTAGTTTTGCACATCCATGTCCGATGACCAGTGTCACCAGTCACCTGCGATTGAATCCTATATCACGTTTTCCGCTTATAATGTGTAATATCTCAACTTCTATAAAAATACATTCACAGTTCCCAGATGATGGATCTTACCATCTTTTTAAAATTGGTCGTCTCGGTATGGTGCGCATTATAAGAGCAACCATGGGTGTAGATTTAAGAGGGAACACGGGGGACACTGTGAACATGCACATTTAACGAAGCTGATATCAAAGAGAACCAGGCACAAAAAAAGACAGAATCATGCCTGTATGTGAGCTCGGAGATAATATTAAATATGAAAGTTGAGAAAATCACAATCCTGACTCTCTAAGAACTTTGTTGCATTTTATTTCTGTACATCTGAGGTTTTCATTTTTCCATTACAAGTCGGGGCAAAAATGGAGGCAACATAAATTCTCCAAAACCTGAGAAATCAAATCCTCAAATCCTGAGATACCAAATGAAATTCACTTATAAAATGTGTCCAGTTTAGGTTAGCTTATTGCTAAAATACTTACTTTTCCCATCAGCTGCATTACACTACATAGCTTTGTTCATTTCTCCATTGATGGCTCGTTAAAGGTACAGTAAGCGCTGCTGTGAACAGAGGACGGCGAGACTTCCTTTGAAGTGTCCAATTGTTGGACTTTTAGTGGACATTTAGTGAAAACATATAATGTGAGAATGTAATCAAACTGTTTATTGGAGGGAAAGTGTTATTTTTAGGACACCTGAGTCTGAACATTAGCTGGCATAATGTTAGCTTTTAACCAGCTGTTGTTGTTTAGCTGGCTCATTATCAGCTGTCTGGAGACGAGAGGGCCGCACGTCCACTCTGCTGACAAGAAGTGCGAAATTGGAGACAAATAAGCATGTTTATGCATGTTTTCGTGCGTTAGAGCCCTGAGTTCAACTCAGGAGATGAGACGTGATGTGAGGAGGAAGAGGATGAGGTGGTAATGAGGAAGGCATAACAGAGAGATGATGAAGATATTCATGTACAAATAGTCATATATAGCTTGAAAGTGATACCGTATTTTCCGCACTATAGGTGCGTTCAAAATCCTTTAATTTTCTCAAAAATCGACAGTGCGCCTTATAATCTGGTGCGCCTTATGTATGAATTCTGGTTGTGCTTACTGATCTTGAACCGATTTTGTGGTACACGGCGCTCAAAAATCTGTCAAATCTTTTGGTCCGCTTCATGACCCAAAGTCAAACAAACACTGCAGCACCACTGAGAGTTAAAAACGGTCTAAATTCTTTCATCTTTAATAAAATGATCAGTGCTGCTGCTTTACCAGGTGTAACAATTAAGTTTATCATCCAGGCATCCATGAAAACAGAATTTATTACATTTATCGGAGTTAGAAGTTAGCAGGAAGTTAGCTCGCTAGTTCCCACTTAAACATGACATAGCATGTTCTGACTGAGAGATTTCTGAAAAAAAATCAAACGTACAGCTCTGTTATCACTTCCAACATAATTGAAGACAGAAAACTAAACAGCAGTGACGTTTGCAGGGTTACTGAAGTTGGGCTAGCTGGTGTATAATGTGCTACGTGATCGCTAGCGACACAGCTATGTTAGCATAATATAAACACAGTGAAGCCGGGACAAATGCAGGAACAAATGTAATCGCATGGCAGGATGCTGTAAACGGACCAAACTTCAGTCAGGAGAACAACTAAGATAATCCATCCACAATACGAGGTTAGTCATTCATATACTGCAACAACATGGGAATAGAGCAGCTGTGAGAGAATTCAGCATTAATGAATCAATGGTACGGAAGTGGAGGAAGCAAGAAGAATGAGTAAAGTTTGACTTATCTGACTGTTTTGTTTTTCTTAATGCGCCTTATGGTCCGAAAAATACGGTATTTGTGGTCTCTACACATGTGGCCGATCTCTAGCCACATGCATAAAACGCGATTAGGCGATGTCCATCTCGACCAATGTATGGTGGAGCAACATGGCGGCTTCTCATAAATGCTTTTTCATAAACTTAGAATTAATTCATCTTTGTGTATTTATGAATACAATATTCTTTCATTTTCTATGAAATAACCTCAAAAAATAACTTACTTTACCTTTTTAAAGCACAACATGAAGAATAATTGAAGAACTTGAAATCTCACTGTCAGCACGCGAAACGAAGCATGATGTAGTGTTTATAATGCAGGTAAAGGCAAAATCTGGGAAAATATGACTTCTTAAGGGTCTCCTGTATCCTACAGTAAGAGCAGCAGAGCAGAGATAAGGACAGAGGGGGGGAAAACACTGGGAAGGTAAGGTTGCACAACGACCGGCGGGTTCTCCTATGATGAAATATTGATGGCGCTGACTTTGATTCTGCAATAGGTACTTTTGATCCAGATCTGTCACGGCAGAGGAGACACCCCCCTTTTCCATTCTTCCTCAGGTGTATCGTTGGTCTTTGCGCTTTCGAAAAATGCCATCCACCCTCCGCTACCTTTGATCAAACGTGTAGACTTTGAAGAAGAACTTATAGAGATCAATGACGTGTGTACACAGGCAGGCGGATACTGTAAGGTCTGTAACTCAATATGTTGCACTGGTTGCTGGATGAGTGCCAACGTAGGGGCTTTGCAGTTAGTCAGTTGTTGACTTTTATTTATCGCAACTGCTGCCGCTGTAATTGATGACTGAATCAACACAGTCTGGAACAGCAGCCGCTGAATTCTTTGCCTTTTCAGCTCAACAGCTATCGTGTCTCCTTTCCCCCTCAGCACTCATTTGAAATTTAAATTCAGCACTTCCAAAGAAAGGAAAGAGTGGGGGTGGGGGGGAGCTAGCTCTATTATTTAAAGACACCAATTTCATTAACAAAAACTCAGGGTGTTGTTCAGGCTATAAATCCCGAGGCTACACAGTCAGTGTGTTCACGTCTCTTGATTTGTAGACTGCACCCCCAATGCAACGCTGTGCTGCTTTCTGCCTCTTTTACTCTCTTTAAAAGAGTCAAGTGCCCTTTTCTTCCTACTTCCTACAATCCAGAGCGCTTGAGCAGTGGAAAGCATGGTGTCCGGGGCAGAGCTGCGTCCTTGGGTAATGGAGCGGAGAGCCATCTGTCTTTCTGGCCAGCCATCCGTCCGCTTCCCCAAATCCTATTGGTGTGTCTCACCTGCTAATGAGAAGCTAGCAGGTACTCTGCTGCAGCCCTTAAAATGAATGACTTTCCTCCACAGCAAAGACTGCTGTGCACACTCGGCTCTCGACCTGGACTTTTCTTCTATGTCCCCTTTCCTTTGAAGGCCTGCCTGCAGCATGCTAACATCCAGCGCTGACCGTTGCTCCGACGCAAACTCAAAAGCGCCCGCAGAAGTTTCCTTCCTAAAGACTTTGTTTTTAAAACTTAAGCTGGCTCCTCGTGGAGCGCAGAGGAATGCATTTACACTTTCCTGCACCTTCCCCGGTCACCTGTGTTACGCAGCACTAAAAAAATCAATGGTCACACTATATGTATGAAATGCAAAGTAGCGCACGGATGTAGCTTTGTTAATAATTGCCATAATTGTATAAGTATGTGGAAGCTGCAACACAAAATGGAGCAATGACTGTTATCAGGTTGATAACCAATAATTACTTACAAACTCTGTGCTCATTAAGCTGCTCCTGTGGAGAAACTGAGCTCAATATAGCCCTCCAGAATCCCCTCCCCTCGCCCACCAGGATCCCGCTGCTCTCAGTCTCCCTACATCCCAGTTTCTCTCTTCTCCCTCCATCCCAGTTTCTGCTTTTCATTCACGTCGGTCTGCTTCAGCCACTTTCTTACCTCTTCATTTAGGCCTCCTCCCATCTTCGCCTTTTCCCTCTCGTCTCGGCCTTCCGTCCTTTATCTGCTGTAATTTTTCTTCCCTCCACACGTTTTCCTGCTTACATCCTGTTTATTTATGTACAGGGCACACCGGTCTCTACCTCCCTCCTCTCGCTGGTGTTTCTCCCCCTGAAAGATTAACCATCCCCTCTGCAGCTCTTCTCATCTGTCATCCTAATGGGGGTACAAGAGGGGAAAAACAACAATTTGCAGAGGGAGAAGCAGCCGCAGAAGGGCAAGGGAAAGTGTCTGGATTGCCACCGTCGATCAAGTTCCAGGCTGTCACCGGTTTAATTTATGCGGCGCTGTTGGCGCAGGACCAGAACTCATTCTAACCGTCATCTGCGACAGGTCCATCTCGCACTGTCTGTGCGCGTGCAGATACCTCACTGACATTTCTTTAATTATTGTACGGTCCAATAAAGAACGGTTGCACTGCAAACAGCACTGATATCACAGTAGTAGCTGAAGTGGAGACACATGATGAGAAATTGATGACAAAATCAACAAAACCGGACGTGGTAATTTCCGGAAAAGCAACATTAAAATTCCAGGGGGAAAAACCCCCGCTGCTTTTTCAACATAGTCAAAAAGCACATGATCTGTGGTCTACGTTGTGCCAGATTGGGTATAAATAAGTAAAAAGGAACTTTGTAATGTATGGAGTACCTGTGCTTTAAATTGCCTGCATTAGCAAACCTAAATCATAGAGTGCAGCAGTGAGAGTGGCAACCAGAGAGCGATGAGCGGCTGTGTTGTCTGACAAAGTGGAGCAATGACAGGCGAAATAAGTATTAAATAATTCAAAATGGGCAGGTGCTGCATGAGACTCGTCTTAAGTTTGAGGCAAACGACTGATGCGATCGAACATGTGGCGTAGTGAGGAATAAATATGAGAGTGTGACTGTCGCACAACCCACAATCTCAACCTGCAACCAGCTACAACATGAACGAAGGTGGGATAACTGACAACACACGACTTTGACAGCAGGTGGGTGTGGCTTCAGTTTCTTCCTGTGAAAAGGGTGTTTTTCCTCCCCACTGTCACCAAGTGCTTGCTCATAATGCTCCATCTGATTATCTGATTTCCTGTGGCGCACGCTGTATACAGCGATTGCCTCAAACGTAAGATTAGTCAGCACCTGTCCGCTTTGAATCATTTAATGCTTATTTCGCCCGTCATCGCTCCAGTTTGTCAGATTTCACACCCGTTCGTCGCTCTGTGGTTGACACTCTGTCATTTAGGTTTGCTAATGTAGGCTATAAATACACAGGTACTCCAAAGATTACAAGGTTCCTTTTTGACTTATTTATACCCAATCTGGCACAATGTAAACCACCGATCATGTGCTTTTTTTTGTTGTTTTTTGTTCTGTGACCTCCTGTGATCTCTCCCCACTGCTCGAATAAACTGTGGAAAGAAAAGCAACAACCTGAGAGCGGAGATAAAATGGGTCTGTGATAACAAAACAACAACAAAAAGATTAAAATTCACTCATTCAAAAAAGCCACGTTTAGTTTCTGCTCCCTGATTACTCTGTGAATAAACTAAATCCCTGTTGCAAACACGGCAACAAAGGTGTGACATTATTAAGTTTTATGTAAATTAGGAGTCGCTCCAAACACCGCTAACTCTGCGATATCCCTGTCGGTTAATTTTAATTTGTAATGTGTGTTCATTCTTTTCTGCCTGTCTTTGTTTGATATATGCTGTCACAGCGCTGACGTGTTCCTCTTTGCAAGTTTAGGTTCCTTTCAGTAATGAAGCTGCACTTTGGGAGGACAGGCTCTGTTGAGCTGGGTTGTTGTTCATTGGGTGAAAACACTCACGTTGTGTGGCAGCTTTCGCTAATGCACTTTTATTGAAAATGATGATTCTATGTGAGTTATAGGAAAAGGCAACCATGCATTTTTGGCTTCCCAGGCCCTGAACTTCCTCTCCACCAGCCTCCTCTCCTCTAAGTGGGAGCAGCCAACTGCGGGAGGCTCCTGGTAACCACATGCTATCACAGCTCGGCCTTCCAGCCTCCAACCGCGACACGCTTACACTCATCCACTCCACAGGGGAAGTGTTGAGCCTCGCTCGCCGACGTGAGAGCACAAACACAGAAACATTCACCCTCCACCAGATAGACAGCGCTGCTTATACCCCCTCCCTCCTCCACCAGCTTCACATTTCTCTCTCTCTCTCTGCTCCTCCCATTACTATTTGCTACTCGTGTAGTTTGTCTCCTCCTCTGAAAGAGCAGTTTTCCCTGAAGCATCGTCCGGGTCTCTGTCATTTTTATTTTTACTGCTGTTTATTTGACTGCGTATCTTCCTCCTCCCCCTTCTCTGCCCCACCCTCCGTCAATATTAGTCTTTGTTCATCTGCATCTCTAATTCTCTCACTGCATTTCTTACAGTGTCAGTGCAGTTATTGTTTTTCTCAAACACTGTGCAGTAAAAATAAAAAAAAGTCTGACTAGAAGTCACCCTTAGCTTCTCCCAATTGCTAATTAAGGCACAGAGGAGCAAAAGTAACGTTAGACTGTAACGTTCTGAAAGGGGAAGACGTTCTGCGTCTTACAAATGAAAGGTAGATTTCATAAGTAATAAACCTACTGAACCCATTGAGTTCTGCTGTTCCAGCCTTATTTGATCTGCCGTGACCAGAAGCTTATTTAGAACATTTTAATGAGTCGGCTCATTACCAAAAGGAAAGACTTTTCAATACTTGTGCTCGTGCTAGCATTATCATTACAGGTTCAGGCTGGAGCTGATAGTCAGAAGTTTAACGTTAGCGATGGAATGACTGACGTGAAAGCAGCTAAGACAAACGCAGACAACTTTGCTGAGCTCAGTATCCCTTTTTCAACCTTTTAATGGCCTGCATCTTTAGTGTGTCCTCAGCAGAGCACTCTACACAACTGTGCTTATTTTATCTGCCTACCACCCAACAGCAGGGGATATAAACTAGTGACTAGCTTATTCACATAGTCTGCAACTGCCTGCTGACCAACAGGCAGCTGGGGACAAATACGCACTGCGAGAATGAGTGCTGTGAAATCAACAGCTGAAGGCTCAGTGACACGTGCCTAGAGACCTGTCAGTGACTCCCTGTTAACTGCCAACTGGTTGGGGAGTGTTTGCTGGAGTTTCCAACCAATTATTCACTTGCTGATAGCTAGCAACCTCTGGCCAACCAGTCAAGGAAATACACATTTTTCAATTAAATTTTACTAATATAGCACCAAATCACAAAAACGGTTACCTCAAGCTGCTGTATACTGTAAGCTAAAGGCCCAATCCAGTTCTTTAAACAAGTTTATGCATATAAAGCACACTGTTTAACAGTCCAATGCCAAACTAGTTAGCAACTTAATGTGAAGGCCCTGCACCATCATCCTCTCAGCTGTGATACTATGAAAACAACAGAGGAGCTCTATGGGACAAAGCATCTTTTTCAGAACTGATATTTTTATAAGTATTATATAATTTTTATATTTTCAAAAAATTAGCAGCACATACTGGACAACATACTGATATTCCTGTGACTGGTCAACTGATAAATGTGCCAATGAGGATCCAGCTGGTTTGCAACAGAACTTACATATATGCAGTGGGCAGAAAACAAGTATCTGAGGTTTCTTAATGCTTCTCATACCTTTGAACCACAAAAGATTTATTTTCTTGCAGGATTGTGTAAAAACTGATTTAAGAAAAATGTACAGTAATGAATGGGAGATTACATTCATTAAATTAATCGATTAAATGCATCTATTCTAAAGAAGAAATGATCGCACAGACTTGTTTGGAAGTAAAACAGTATCGTGTCAGAGCTTTGAGTTGTATCAGGAAGTGCACACCTGAACACACAAACTGTATTCACTGTACTCTCACAAACACCTTTGTTTGTGCAAAATCTGTAGGCTAGAGGCTGACGGTGAAGCGTCAGTATCGTGACTGAATAGACTGGAGTAAGTGCGGACACGAGGGAGCTGGATGTGACTGTCGCACGCCGACTCAACGCCAAGGCCCTTTTTTTTTTCCACTCTCGGCCCCGAGGGTGTAACTGGCCTCCCTTCAAAGGAGGAAGCTTAAAAACAATCTCCAAAAGAGTGAAAGCGGTGCTGGGTTGTGGTGGGCGTCAGTCAACCAGTCAGTCACCAGTCAGTCAGGCAAGAGCCCCGCTGTCTCCCACTCCAGAGAACAAGGTACCTTGAACTAGTTTCTACAAAGCTGAGTCGGAGATTTAATGCAATATAAAGCCTCTGGGTCCTTTTAGCAATTTGGAGTCAACACACAAATACGCCCACACTCAACTGGAAAGACTTTCCATCCCTGCCCCTTCATGTGCAAATGTGCTGAATGGAGGTGTGTAAGTATGTGCTAGCAAGTGTCTGTGTGTGCTCAGCTTCCCTACTGAGTCCTTCCCACTACTCCCTCCTTCCCTTTTCTGATCTGCTGCAGCACATCATTGGCTGTTCGGCTATAAAAAAAAAAAAAAACAGTACAGAAACACACAGTGCTAGCTTTTTTTCTTTTTTTTAATAACTGTCCATTTAAACCGCAATCTTCCAATGTGTTTCCCACCCACGCTGTGTGGGGTGAAGCACGCAAGTAATTTACCACATGATGATCATTCAGCAAAGTGAGGAGTTGTTAATACCCTGCAGATTGTCAAATCTGTTCCTTTGTGAGAACAGGTTTTATCCGTGGAAAAGTTCTTGATGACACCCAATCACATGATCACCATATGGCGATGCCGCAATATAAAGTTTTTCTCCAGATGCCAGAAATGAAATGTTGACTCCTGCAGTAGCAGACAGAGGGCTGCTCTTGACACTGTCTGGGTGATTGGCAGTATTTCCAGCTGCTGCCAGACTTGGGAGCCTGTGAAGGCTGAATGTTGTTATGCTGACATCAGCTTTGGCATCTGTTGCATATTTGAAGTAAGGGAACAGATTAAAATCCTCAAACACTGTGTTGTTTCCTGGAGATTGTAGGGACACACAGTGGATTATCCATCCATCCTATCTTATCCAGTGGGGCTGGAGCCTTTCCAGGTGTGATGGGGCGAGAGGTGGACAAATCATGTTTTTGGTCTTTGGGAAGTACTCGGTGAGAGCAGGGAAACTGCCTCAGCAGGTGGATTCGAACCCATGATCTTGCTATGAGCTGATGGTGCTAGCTATTGCAACACCATGCCAACCATTAATGTTTTGATATTCTCTTTTTATGGCCAGTTTAGCTGATCATTTAATTTGGCTTTTTGAGGCTAAGGAGAATACAACAATTTTACTGTGAGCTGTCAGATTGAGCTGTATTAACATAATGTGTTTAGTTCCACTCTGAATGCAGAGTGTGCATATGTGTGTGCGCTACATATTTTACTGGCTTTGAGAAGTTCTGGCAGAAATGTCCTTTGTCTGACTTGTTTTGCACCTTCAATAAAATCGACAGCTATTCTGAAAACTGAAGCTGAAAGCAAATAGTTTGATTCGCCATCAACCAGTGTGTGCGGATGGGAGCCGACGCCGGATAAATAAAAAGCAACAGTCCCTGGGCTACAGAGCCTGAGGCTATTGCATTGCTAGCAGGCAAACAGCCACCTAGCTGCCCCAGCAGGGTAGGGATATATCAGGCAGCCTATTGGATACCTGACAGCTGATTTAGCTCCCCCTTAATGAGTAGAGGGCTCCGCTGCAGAAACTCCACAATCTGTTACATAACAACATCACAGACAGCACACCCTGTACGATGCAGACCGCTGAGGACGGTGGACTCCTTTGAAAACGAGCCGCGCTACGTTCAGTAAAAAAATAAATCCTACGATAATAAATGAAAATGTAAATACACAGAAAGATGTGTGGCTAATGTAATAAATGCAGTTGGAGAATATACTCCTGTGTGTTTAAGAAATGAGTTTCCAAGTGAGCCAGTTAGGAGGAAAAAAAACATAGCGATGCCACTATTTTTATTGGCAAGGTTTTTTATTATGTTTTATGATTATGTCAGTCTTCAGTTAAAAAAACACTGGAATGCACACTGCTTGGAGGATATGGCTGACTTCAGTTCATTGTTCATACTGAGTAGAAACTGTAGCCAATAATTATTTAAATCACCTCTTAATACTTTCTTAAATACTGACTTCCACACTCGTTGGAGGCAACGCTAATCTGTAAAAACAGTTTTGTACTCACTGGACTTGCTAGTAGTGGACTGGACCCCTTTTGTTCTTATGTTTTTGTGGTTAGAAACATTCCAGCATTGTAAAAATAGATGGTTGGCAAACGGTTGCTGTCGCTAGGCAAAAATGCCAACAAAGAGGTATACGGTGCTGCAACTAAAACCACCTCACAATTTATTGGGTCGCTGTGGTCGCCAGCAGCATGGAAGATACCGACTTGGTTGCAAACACACAACTATTTGCTAGTTGGTACTGACACTATGAAATGTGCAACACAAAGTGGAAATGGAGACTGTTTGCCTTTATGTCAAAGTTGAAATGTGCTGGTTTCAGCAGAAAGGCACAACTTTTACTTTGAAAGCGAAGAGTTTCCATTTTTAGTTTGTGCATCCAAAGATACGTACACGGGTATTTTTGTAAACTGAGATTTTCTGTTTTCGTTTACATGTAAAAATAAAAAACGAAGTCAAAAGCTGTCAAGGACATAAAGCAACAGGTGGTGGTATAATCCTAACTGTGTAGAAATGTTGGCCAATCAGAAGTCTTGAAGAGGAAACAAAGATGGCGCAAAGAAGCGGTCTTTCTAAATGGAGGGGCAGTAACTGTGTGTGTATATGTAAGAGTGTAAAAACTGCAGATAGTAAGATTAACAGCAACAGTGTTTTGTTCATATCCGCCAATGTAGAAATTCATCTCATGTACGCACAGCGTCATCATAAAAGGCGCACACCTTTGACGTAGCGTGACTAAATCTCAGTTTTCCTCGTCCACAAGTAAACGCAAAAAACGAGTTTTCTAAAATCTCAATCCTGGCAGGAATTTATAAGAATCTCTGTCTTCAGTGATCGAAAACGCCGTTTACGTGTGGACGAAAGGCCCAAATGCATAGAAACAGCTGTTTTCAAAAATACTTGCATACATGTGGACGTAGTCCAAGTTTCGCTACCGCTTGGCAAGTAGTTGGTGAGTGTTTGTAAACAAGTTGGTGTCCACCAAAGCAAATGTGGAATACACAATCTTCTATAAGTGATCAGAGGTTGCCAACCAGTCTCTAGGCCTGTGTGACTGAAGCCTATAAGAGCTGGGTATTGTTGGTTTCAGGAGTAGTAAGATACATTTATTGGGAACTGTTTTCAGCTGTGCAACAACACACATTTGGTACTGAATTGTTACAGTAAAGGGACTATAAATTATAAAGCACATGTTTACTGCAGTGAGGAAAAATGTCAACCAGAGCGACAACTCTTTTGTTTATTTTTTGTTTTGTAGTTTTCATAGAATCATTTAGCTTTATGCTAAACTGCACCAGGAAACGGCTGAACATGCAGCTCCTTCTGGGAAGATCATCTGATTTATTTATAAGTTTAATTTGCTCAACATAAGAAACATACAACATATCCTCGATGTTAAGGAAGGCTATTTTTATAAGGCAGTCATTATAATGAAGAGCAAGGACACAGTCCTTTTATTTGTGCATATTACTGAGCAGTTATTTAAAACGGCAATTACATTAGCAGAAATGTGTTTAGACCCTACAATAGATTGGGTTTCACTTTCTCCCATTATTTACACAGTAATATTGCTTATTGCTGAGCATTGAGTGCAAACACTTACAGGGAATACACAGTAATGTTGAACACGTTGCGTTAACGAAATCATTCAGTAAATGCTCTATTTAGATATTAAAGTGTAACAGCAAGAAAGCAGCACTGTAACAATCAATGGAAACTAAAGTGGCTACTGAAAACCAGACTCTGACCTTAGCCAGACTGCCTTGGAAGTATATATGTTCTGACAACACAGATGTCAGAGGGGACCCTCAGGACCCCAGCCTGTCACCGCGGGCCAGCAGAAGAGAGGAAGGGGTCCAAGTTATTCTGGGCTAGGCCAGTAAGGGAATGGGTCACAGTTCACTGTGTATACCCTGCTGCTTTAGCACCGGCTGACAGGCCACAGGAGTCTGAAAGTCCATGATGTACTGGCATTTGCTGGGCTCTTTCACTGATCGCAAGGCTGTCTCCGTTCCGCATGTCAGTGTGACCTAGAAAAGCACAAAGAAAGAGAAGTTGAGGTTGAGAAGAGCCATTGTTAGCCTGAGTCAAGAGCCGTGGCAGTTTGATCACACAAAGGGAGCTGATTAAAGTTGACCTGCCACTTGTTTTACAACCTCTCTTAAAGTTTTGCGAAGAAGTGGGGCTTGCTACAAATGACAAAATTATACAGAAGGAACCGCTGACTTGTTGTGACTTTGCGTGAAGCAAAGTGTTTCTGTGAGTAAGAGAGAGTGTGGATTTATGGGACACCGCCGCTGTCGTCCCCGCGAGCGAACAGGACAGGGGGGGGATGCGATTACTGCTGTCACGACTTTAATAGGTGACTTTGACGCCCCCTGCAAGAGAGCGGAGGGGAAAACAACTTCTTTTACTTGGGAGTGGTTTCCATGGCAACCCCTCTCATCATTCAGCACCCTGAACAGACAATCCCTTTGGCGAACAAAAGCACCTGAAGAGGCAGAGATGGGAACCTGGCAGGTATTGTTGTGCAGAAGTTTCAGGCTAGTAGAAGTGGTGATTTGGCTTTGTCCCGTAGGGAGACTAAAATAGTCTTTTGTTATGTCACTTAGTATCTTGTTGCACTGAGATATTAAGTGGGTGTGCGCTGCTTGATGAGACAAAGTCTTTTCTGTCACGCTTGTCCATGAGTATTAGCGGTCTGGTTTTAATTTGCAGGTGGAGGAGCGATAGCTCAGTCTTGGTGGCGATTTATCCTTTGATACACTACATGTAATAATGTAAGACAGCAGTAGTAGAAAACACATCTTACGAGGAAGTGTGGAAGAATTGGTTGATTAACAGGCAGTTATGCAGCACTGTGGGAAATCCAGATCCATGGATTTTAGACTTTGGCCCATAAAAGGGACCACAGAGCAAGACAGATCGGATTCTGCATTAATTGTCTGGAAGCCCCTAAACCGTACATTTTACAGTGACGCCACAACACGTGATTAGTCACCGGGGCAGCTATAGCTCAGGACGTAGAGCAGGTCATCGATCAAATGAAGGTTTGGTGGTTCGATCCCTCGCTGCTCCAGCCTGCATACCGATGTATTCTTCATCATATGCTATGACTTGTTTTGGTCAGCTAGTTCTCCTCTGTGGGGATATGACGCTTGAAAGTTTTACAGTTTTCTTCACTGAAAACTTTCCTCTGTGAATGTAAAGCTTACAGCTAGGGCCAGAACAGGTGACCCTGAACTATCCCTATGCTATGCTGCAGGTAGGCTGGTGGGGGCTGCTGATCATGCACTGAGCATTTCTTCTTCACTCCCCATATGTTTTTACATCACTGCTGCATCTCATTAAATGTTTTCTCTCTACCACAGCTTGTTTTACCCAGTCTCCCTGTGCTCTGAACCCTCAATTGAATGGGTTGCAGTTTCTAACAGAGATTAAATGTGTTATTCAGCCCTGAAAATGTCAGCGCTGTACTTACGAGTGCTCAAAAATGCTGAGAAAAATAAGTCAAATAAAAGCACTAAAATTTCAAACCATGCTTAAGTACATGCAGGGCCTGTAATCTGCAAAAGCTTCATAGTATGAAAGTTAAATTTTGCAAACTCCCATTAAATATACTAAAAATATTATTCTGGAGGAAAAACACCCTCTGTGCTTTTCCTTTTTGATAAAACTCATAGTTAGAGCTGGATCGGGTGACCCTGAATCCTTACTGTAGTTTTGCTGCAATAAGCCTGGACTGCTAGGAGCTTCCCATGATGCACTGGTTCTTCTTCAGTCACTGTGTTTATACACCACTCTGGATTTAATCATTAGTGTTTATTAATCTCTGGCTTTTTCCTACAGTGTGTCTTTTGTCCTGGCTCCCTCTTCTCCTCCCTGACCCTGGTTTTGCCAAAGGTCACGGGGGTCATGTGATTGTCAGGGTTTTTGTCTGTATTATTGTAGGGTCTTTGCCTTATAATATAAATAGCCTTGAGGTGACTGCTGTTGTGTTCTTGTTGGCTTAGGTTTTCTCTTCAAACTCTTAAAACAAGTGGTTTGGTCACCTGTTCAGGGGTTTTTTACCCATGTATTTAGCAACGCTAACCCACACTCAGAGTTCAGCAGTTCATTCTGTGACTACAATACTGTCAAAATCACAGTCAGTGCCGCAAAAAGCAGATCGCAAATGTAATAATCTGGAATTATCCATGAATGAGTCAATGAAAGGAGCTGGTTTAGATCCGGCTGTGGTAGCTGTAGCTCGTGCTTAATGACCACAGACACAGAATTAATAACTGAAAGAGTTGAGTTCACCTTTCCCCACAGACACACAAGATAAACTGTGCACCGCTTGAATTTGGATTACCCCAATATCCACCAGCAAAACAATACATCACTGGCGCCTCTTCTCCAGCATACATGATGGTACGCTGCAATGAAAGAGTGTGCTACCCAAAGCCTTTCAAATATAATGAGCGTCTACTTCTGACAAGATTTTATTTATGCCGTCTGCGCAGAGTTAGGGGGTCGTATCAAAGGACTTCAATTTAGTGTTTTCAAAGGGGGGCCTGGATAGCATGAGTACATGCATTTGCAAATGACATTTATTGGACTGATTTGAAGAGGGGGGCCAGGCACAGAAAACCAGATGATTAAATGTCCTTTATTTTTAACTGAGCAAATTTCTCACACACAAATGCAAATGGATGTCATAAAGACTGGCTGAGAGAGGGCATGATGCTGGGAATATGTCGAAGAGGAAAATGCTGCAGAAGAATGCAAACGGAGCAGCAACATTAACCATGAAAACCAGTGCAGACTGACAAAGTGTGCGTGTCTGGGGGGTAAGTCACTTTCAATCACTTGGCTCTGGACATAACATATTTTTGCCAGGCTGCTGGGCACGCCATGAGGACTGATTGACTCGATCCTGATTGTTGAAATGCTCATGCCCGGGATGAGGCAGACCGGGACACAGATCTCATTTTATTTCCTGGTTAACAGAAGGAGCTCAGTTTGCCTGTTTCCTTTAGTTTTCTCTTAGTGCAGTGTCCATTTACCCCGCTCTGACTTGGCGTGGAGTCAAGTGTTCATCTTGTTGCTTTCCCTAGAACTACAATAAGATTTGCAGCCTTGCCTGCATGTGCAGGGTGGTAGCTCTGCTCCTGGTACCCTGCTTATAAAATGAGAGGAAACAGTGTAATTACTAAATTATTCTCCAACTGAATTCAAATAAAATAGGCTCTCTATCCCATCTTTTATTTTGGGTGGAGTTATAATGAGTTGTGCACAGCCTTCATCCTTCCATCTGCTTGTCTGACAGTCTGTCAGTGTGTGCATATACCATTTGTTCATTTGAATATCTGTTATTCATGTCTGCCTCTTGGTGCTCTCATTACTGTAAGAGGGTTTGGGCTGTAAAGGATGATTAAAGATATATACAGTTTGTTGTGCTTACTGTAGTACTGCGTGAACCTCCTTGCCAGCAGGGCTCTCCATTCTCATAGACCATCTGACTGTAGTGGTTCTTTGGCTTTCCTGTCCACATCCCCCACATCCTGAAAAATGTTTAAAAATGAAATGACGTAAGACATAATATATGTTATTTTACTTAAAGGTACAGTGTGTAAAATTTCACCACTAGATGTCAGTGCATCGCCGATTGCATTCAACAGAGTTCTGTTTGCTTTCTCCTTCAAATTTAAGTGCATTATTGTCGTTACGGTGGCTGCTGCAGGACAAACATGTTTTAGTCAGCCAAGAGAGAGAATTATTTAGATTGTACCCCATGTATCCAACAGGCACAACGTGTAAAAACACATTTTAGTACAAACTATATTTGAATAATATCAACACTTTACAATAAATCAGGAATTTAAAAAAACATCAATTAAATATTTTGCAGTATTTTATGTTTTCACCCTCCCGAGCAGTGATGGGAATAACGGCGTTACTTTTTTCAGTAACGAGTAATCTAACTAATTACTATTACTATCGTTACAACGCCGTTACCGTTACTAACTAGAAAATGCGGTGCAGTCGCGTTACTATTTTTCAACAACCAGACGGTTGAAGCTGTGTTCAGCTTACTGCATCTTATATCAGTTGCACAGAAGTAGCTGTAAGTAATCTGGACGCTACAGCTTTAAGCAGCTGCGTGCTCCTGCGGACGGTAATCACGATCACTTTTTGGCACAACACCTGGAGCTAAGGGGGCAAAACAATCACATGAGTGCTGCTGTTGGACTGAGGAAGAATAAAGTAGTCATGGTAAGCCAATCACATGACCACTTCAAGATGACAAAGCAACAAGGTGATATATACCAGTTTTTAAATTGTGTTGATAGGCCACGTCGGGAGATTTGGCTGTTTAGGAAGAGGGGGAAGTTTTAGGGGTGACGGCAAGAGAGAGAGAAAGAAAGACAGCAGAAAAAGAGAGAGAGCGAGTGGACAGAAATATTCGGAGTGGCACAAATAATTTGTGTGGCATCTTATTGAATGCAGAACAGCTGATTGTTCTGTAAATAGTTTGAAATGGTTATTAAAAAAAAGAGGGTAAAAGGTGAATGGCTGCAAATAACTTTGTTTACAAAACTTGTGCATATGATTTTAAAATTGACCATTTCTATTAATTAGTTATAGTTATAAAACATGATTCATTAAACATGTTTGTGGTTGTTACAGTGAAAAATAGAACTTTTTCTACTCAGATTTTAAGTTTTTGTCTGATTTTAGATCAATTGTGTTAATACAGTACATCAAAATGAAAACATAACTGTAAATTCAGACACATGAGGCTGTGCTGAAAAGAATGATACCAAACAAGACAAAGTAAATAGTTTTTAAAGGTGAAATGTGGAGGGAAAATCAAGAGTAGTTAAAAATGGCCAATTATACCCTGGACCCCAGAGGGTTAGACATTTTTACTAGTTACTTTTCAAGTAATTAATTAATTTTAGAATCTTGTAACAGTTACTAACTCAGTTACTTTTTTGAAGAAGTAACTAGCAACTATAATTAATTACCTTTTCAAAGTAACTTGCCCAACACTGCTCCCGAGTCCACAGCTTTGGCCACTGCTCATCAGCAGTGACTGTATTCCAATAATAAAGAGTCTGGATCCACCACAGAGTCTACTGCTTCCTAGGTAGGCTGTCAGTCCACTGTTTACCTCAGCTGCCTATGCCGGGTCAAAAACAGCCGTGGAGATACATGATTGTGTCTATAATGATTGATACGACTCGATGAGTCAGTGACGATTACTTCTGTCTGATGATATTGATACTGAGGATATCGTGGGCTTTTCTGTCAGTAAGCGCTGCTGTTATTGTCGCTGTTAGCTAGCGTCGCTGAAACAGTTTTTGAAATGGATCTAACGCTGGATCTTAGTGAATGATGCTTGGTAAACTTAGCTGGCTGCTGTTTAGTCAGCTTGCTTTTCAGCTGTCCAGAGATGGGAGGGTCGCAGGTGTAATCTGAGGACAGTAAGTAACTGTGACAATTTTGGTAATAAATAAGCACGCTTTTTGTGTTAGAACTCGAACTTCAGTTCAGGAGATGAGGCCTGAGGTGAAGAGGAAGAGGTTGACATTTTGATGCCAGTGATGTTGTCTTTTTCCTTCGTGTTTTTACTTCTTTGGCGAAGCGGACCTCTTCTCCATAAAAATAAAACACAAGTAAGATTCCTCATATTTTGAGCATGAAGGTTCAGTGAATGTTCCTCCACTACAAGTGGACACCTTCGAGTTCCCCTCTGCATTTTGAATATTACATATTTGACCACCTCTACCCACATAGGTAAAACACAAATGGGTGGAAGGGCAATGTCCACCTCGGCCACTGTGTTCAAGATGACGGGGCAACATGACAGCGTCTTCAAAAGAGCGCCCAACACATCAAGTAATTAAACACTAATCAATGTATATTTGAGTATAATATTATTTTTTTCTATTAAATAACCTAAAAAAACGACTTAATGCACCTTTAAGTTTGTGCATGTGTGTGTGGAAACAAAGTTCCTATCTGATGGTCAAAAATGGTCTTTTAAGAGTTAACCAGGACCAACTCCGCCAAAAAAAACATAACTTTTTTCCTTTTTTGTGAACACCACTCAGTTGGCTTATTGAAAAACACTTTCTCTCAGCGAAAATAAAAAGCTGGCAAGATGGGCAGCCTGGCAGTGCCCTTGTTTGGTTCCTGGCACAGACAATCACGTCCCCTCTCCTGTTCAACAATGGAGGGGAAATATTAATTACCGTTTTGTCAGAATTAATACTGTGTGCAGGAGGGAAGGAGAAGAGGAAAACAGAGAAGCCCATCTCGAATGAGGCTGTGCCTGCCCAGTGCTAGCTAATTACATTCTCACCAAACATTTCAAGGGGAGTTATGAAAACCAAAGCAAACCAGGGTGCCAGTGGACTCCATCCAACACAGTAGTGACAGATGCCATTTCATTATGTTTTTACTGGCTAACTTCCTCTGATCTTTTGTTGAGCTCGAGCAGCTTCTTTGAGGTGGTGTCAACTGTAGCGGCGCTGGTGGTAAGCACTGATTTTTAAAAAAGATTGTAATCCTGTTGAGGGGGTGGAGGGGGAGTCTCGGTGCATGACTGACTGAAGATTTTATTGAAATATGTCTCGCTCTGATCTCTTGCCTTCTTGTTCCAGCTAGGAACTATTTTCCTGTCAAGACAAAGCACGAGTAATAGAATCAATCTTTGCCTCACTTTCCGGAAAACACACAGCAAATGGGGAAAAAATAAACCTGCAGCCCCTCCCCCCTCTAATGGCTTGTTGGTCTTCTATTAATCAGCCAAGATAAAGAGCTGCAAAAAGCTATAAATTCAAAGTATTGTTTTAATTTGCCCAAGTGCATCTGTCACCAATCCTGTCACAAGGACCCAGCCCTTGATCAATATTATGAAGGCTAATCTGCTTTATTTCATGACCTATTATGATATTTTTATTGGTGGTCCTAATTGATCTCAGTAGGATATGACGCTGACAGCTTGACATTGAGTAAAGTGCATTGCTCTTAATCTCAACAACAACAAAAATTTGTTAGTTTTTTCGTTTTTGACCCAAGTTATCATAAATCTTAAACGACACACATGAAATAATAATAATTGTTATTATAGTCATAATGAGAGGCTGTAAACAAATAAAGGACTCTCTATTCTGGGTGTTTAAGTTGTTTCCAAGAAACAAACCTTTGACCTTGACAAGAGAAAATATGGAGTGATCTGATTTCAAAAACACTCTCCTGCTCGTACGGACACACGGCCGTCTTCAGGTCCCCGAGTGTGACTTTTCTGCTCTCCTTGATGCGCATGGCTTATTTAAGACGCCCGAACGGGTCAGTCGAAGGTGAATTGCTCACACAAGTGGGAGCCGGCTCGGGACCGAGCGCCTCGCCTGTTTCCTTCGAGCCCGTTTGATTGGGTTTTAGCACTCTGTTAGCATCAGGAGGCCCTCGAATGGATTGCTGTCAGGGCCGGCAGACATGCCAAGTGGAGAAAGCGACAGTGCTCCTGCTCTCGTTGCGAGTTGACCGGCGATCCCTTGCGCATCACTTCTGCGCTGGCTCATCCATCGCGACCTCCTCCAGCCCCCCCAATCCCCCTAACACGCACACACAGCTCATTCCCTCGCCTCACCTTCTTTCACTTCCTTCCTTAATCTCCATTCTCACTCTGTCAGCTCTCTCGTGCCCCAGGAGGCGGCATAGGCCCCCGTCAATTAGGCTTGAGTTATTGCTGAGATATAGCCAACACAATCCAGTGTTCCAGTCGGGAGATGGAATCTTATTGACAGATCATTCCCCGTAATAATACCTACTCGCAGTCGGTATTGGCAGGCCGTTTTATAAAGCCATTCCACACTTATCAACAGACTAGTGCACTGCCAGGTGTTCACACCTGTGGAAAAAAGCTTAATTTCAAGACACCAGGGTGCATAAACATTACTATATGTTACTCTGACCCCGTGACAGACAATATAGCTGAACCCAAATGTGCAAATTGACCCCTCTGGCTCAGTGACAACTTCATTTTCTCATCCAATTTGTCACAGTTTGGCTTTAAGCTGCAGCCATGACACAAATCATGCTCGCTCACACTTGTAGCAGCAGGGTCAGTCTCCTTAAATGATCTGCTTTACTATATGTATTTTCTTGTTGGCTGATCTACTGCACCTGTTTGAACAGAGCTACAGAGATTCCAAACATTACTATTCAAACAGCGACGAGAAACAAACAAAACACCAGACGTCTTTTTCTGGTTTTAGAAGAATAGCATGGATGAGCATATTTTGAGTATGTAAATAGATTAGCGCTGCCAGCGGAGGGTAGAAATCCATTTCCAACCACAGGAAACGAGGGTCCACAAACCCAGACTTCCTTTTTAATGATTAATGATGGAAGATATTGAAGCCATGCTCTTTTTCAGGCTTAAAACGTCCACAATCTTATTTCCAGATATCTGCGTTACAATCCTTTCTTTGTTTGGCCTCTCTTAATGCTATAAAAGGCACCTTCCATCAAAGATAAACCTGTAATAGCAGCGTATCCGGCCAGCTAAAACTATTATCCATACATCTAGTTTGCATTGCTGGTGAGATGGTAAGCCTCGGAGAATCCAGACATGCCTCTTACCCGTGCACATTAGGGAGCCAATTTCATTTAATTTGGTCTCCACTAAGGTGTGATATCTATTGATATACTGAAAAGCAGGCGGAGTTGTGATTTCATTTAATCCAGTGCCCACAAACAGGCCTGCTGTGTGTGTTTATATGTATATATTAGAAACGATGGGGGTGGGACTACAATATGTTGTTGATTATCCAAACTGTCACTTCAGGAATTTGAAACAATACTTTATAGCTGTCAGAGCAGTTTGTTTTTTTTTGTTTTAATATATATATAATCTAATCCTCATGAAGAGTAATTAGCATTAAAAGAGCTGATTAGGCCCCTTTTCTTCTTCTGATAATGACTTGAGCTGATATAAGCTCCTCTTATTTCTCAAAAATGATGTGGTCGCCAGCGATTCTGTTTTAAACTTCATCGCAGTGCTAATCCGTATGCCTCGAGTGATAAATCCCGAAGATCCACAGCTAATCTCGTTCAACAATGAGAGGAGAGTTACCCCCTCTGATACAGCCACAAATCAGCCTTTCAGAAGCAATTATCATTTTGGACAACTCTACTCTGGTGCTGAAACACCCTGCAGATACCGAGCGGGGGGAGAATCTGGGCCAGAAGTGTATTTTTGCATGCCTTAATGGGCATGTCAGTGTGTGAGACCCCAGGCCTTCACTGGAGAGGACCATCAGGAAAAGAAGACCACGGTGGCCTCTTTTAGAATGTTTCCTCAACTATTTTTGCCTACAGAGGTTTCTTTGTATCTATGTAGACATTAGAAAGCTGAAGTCAGTGACACGAAGCATCAACCTATCATGCATTAAAACCAAACTACCTGCATAGAGTATATGCATTCATTAAACATGCTGCACATACAGTTAAATGAAAAAGAAAGTGACCCTCTTTCTGTATCGGGACATACGTGAAACTTTAATCGTAACATGTTACATCGTACTATGCTGAAGCAGTAGCAGAATAGAGCATTGCAACCCGTACTGAAGGCTGATTTTAAATGCTTGTTGAGAATTAAAAACCGAAGGTATCAGTGACCAGGCAAAACGGCACACGTTGTTACATTCATTTCTAAGCCGAAACACAGGTTAGACTTCTCTGAATCTGAGTCTAAGTATGCTACATAGCCAACAAAATAATGACCAGCCTATTTGATTGGTGGGTGGGTCAAAAACAACACATTTTGGCAGGAACAAAATAGTATTTCTTAATTTGCCAGTATGAGAATGATCCCAGACACACTGCCAGTGCAGTACAAGCATACCTGGATAGAAAAGCACACAGTGGAACACTATCAGTCATGGATTGGCCTCCTCAGACCATAACATTATTAAGGCAGTGTAGGATCATCTTGACAGAGAACAGAAAGAAAGGCAGAAACAACAACAACAAGAAGTTGTGTGAAGGTGCGGTCATACTAAATAGAGACTTTTAGAATTCTGTTTTTGTCTATCCATCCATCCATTCGCTTCCGCTTATCCTTTTCAGGGTCGCGAGGGGCGCTGGAGCCTATCCCAGCTGTCTTACGGCGAGAATCAGGGTACACTTGGACAGGTCGCAGGGCTAACATATAGACGGAGACAACCAATCGCACTCACATTCACTCCCCCATTCATACCTATGGGCAATTTAGTGTTTCCAATTAACCTAACCCCACTAAGTGCATGTCTTTGGACTGTGGGAGGAAGCCGGAGAACCCACACAGTCATACAAAGGACGCATGCTTATATACCATTGTTTATAACAGTTAAAGGGCACATAATGCAGGTTTTCAGCAAATGACTAAAACCAAATTCAACAGTCGGTTAAATCTCTCGTTAGACTCTCCAGTTTAGACTTTATTTTGATAAGTGGAAGTTCAATCACTTTTTTTCTCTTAAGACAAAATTAAACATGCTTTTCAATAAAAAACTCATACTGGTATTCTTCAAAATGCAATCCTCTCTTCTACAAATGGCTTTCATGTGAGCGCCGTGATTAAACATGATGAATTTCACTACCGACAGAACGAGAAAGTCTTGATTGAATCTGCAGTGTTTCAGAATGAAGAGTATTTAATGCCAACGTGCTTGAAGCCACAAATATTCGCGGCTATTTTAGGTTCTCACTGGGCTTAGTCGAGGTTAGTGAAAGATTGTAGTTCATTAAAAACAAAGTGAACACAAAGACACCCAAAAAAGGACGTGTTTACTTTTACATTTACTCAAAGGACGAGCTACAAAAACGCAGCAGAGACATTAAACAATCAGGTAGCAATTACATCTCACTGCAAGCGTGTCTGGCAACAAGAAACAGTCGAATAAAAACACAACCGTCACGCCAATTTACCGACAGATAAACGGCTTCAGAGGCGACTCCCATCAGTTTCTGTTACAGAGAGCATCGACATCAAGCCCGCTCCTTCAGAAGCGCTCTATTCATTTGCAGCCATGAAGCGACAGGAACTGTCACATCAGATATGCCAGCTCAGCGTCAAATTACTCATAAAAACTTCTTCAACAACCGGCTCCTTACACTGAATCCTCACCACCTGCAGTACTAATGAAATACAGTACCTATGTTAAGATGGTGTAATGTCTGCGCTTATTACTGTCACCTTCCAACTGTAGCATCCACTCATTAGCTGCCGCAGCAAATGAATTATACCTCACAGCTATGCTTTTTGCTGCTTTAACACGGGGTCTGGAGCAGCACGTTAGTCCCCTCACTATGCAGTTAATGCCGTAATCATTTACAGCATGAGAGGGGCCAGGGCACCGGCAGGTAGAGAGAGTAATTTGGACGCTGGTGGTTTAATTTGGATTTTGCGAAACGGCGCCATAAAATGGAAAAGAGGGGAAAAAAGAAAAAGGTTTCATCTTGTAGCAGAAGCAGCAGAAGCAGCAGCAGGCATTGCTATAACCTTTACTTCCTCATGTCAGGTCACCAATCAGAGAGCAGCCTTCTGAGATGAGCCCATGCACCGTCATTACTGTGCCAGTCACTGACACTCCTCTCACCCTCCGACCACCCACGGTGCCCAGCACCTTAATAAATAATTCATAGGCAAAGGAACATGTGAAGGGCACATGCTCAGTCAGGGCTTTGCTTTCCATTTGTTTCACATGACTGACACACAAAGAAGACACATTGCCTTTTTTCAAGCATATTTGCGATGCAAGTTTTCAGAACCGGACTGAGATGCATCGTTACGCGTAACGGCGTACGAACGAACTCACCTTCAGCACGCGGGCTACGTAAAGACACGCTTCTTTGTTCTGCCGCACACTTCTCCTAAGGTGGAGCGCGCTGACCCACGTCATCGCTGTGGAATTGTAAAACACAACAGGCGCGGCGAGTTGCGTTTTGCATTCGCCGCACAGACGGCACGCCGAGGCCATTTTATGCGCGGTTATGAAGCGGAGTCGGGGTGCATATTTCATCAACACCTCCTGACAGATATGAATCAGGGCTGATGTCAAACCCAAATCAGTATTCTGTTAACAGCTCACTTGTGCCTCATTAACGACTGGGCTAGATGTTGCCATGACTACCCAGCAGAAAGGCCATCGGGGGTTCACAGTGTCAGCTCCCCACTCCCCACCACTTTAACCCTCTCCTCAGACACACAAGAGTCATTACCCCTTGATAGCGCGTGGGCTGTTAAGTGCAGGGACCATATATCATAAAAACATTAGGAACAGATATATATATTTATATATAGGTCTTTCATTTCTTATATCAGTGAGGGTGTTATATAAATGAATTCCTGTATCTGCCTGGCTGTCAGAGTGGGCTGCACTAGTGTACTATTGTATGATCCTGCGGGCTGCCATGTTTCCAGGTAAAGAGGGCCCCTCTCCTCACTAATGGCACTCCAGCGAATGACCTTGACAGCTTGAAAACGAGCACATTAAGTAGAACACTTAAATGTATAATTATGCACTTGTTCCAGTGGAACTGTCGCTGCTCTGTAGGTTAAATCATTATGGCTTAGATAAGATGAAACAAATAAATAATTAAAATAATTTTTATTTTTTTTTTTTACCCGCTTTCTCTCTCTCCCCCCCCACAACTGCCTATCAAAACAATTAAGGGATTGGCTTTGATATGAACACATGAAAGGGAGCATCCCTGCACTCATTAAGTGAGCACATAAAAACACAGAAGAGCGGAGCAACAAACAGTCATTAGTCTTTTTGCCACGCGTGGAAATGCAGCGCGCCTACTTTCCACGTGACGGGTCGACTATTATGCATTAACGCTGAACTCGCATGCAACAAGAAACTTTGCAAGTAATTAAAAAAAGGGGAAATATTAGCTCTAGAAAAAGGTGAGAGTTCTTCAAAAGGATCGACCTGCTGTAAATGTAACCCAGGTGCGATGTCGAGCGTACAGAGACATTGTAATGCTGCTAAGTTCTAACAATAAACAAGTTATATTTGCTCGCATATAAGCGAACCACCTGCAGCAGCACGGTGGGTGTTGAAGGATTAAACACTATGCCATAACATTAGTCAGAAAATATCGTTTTATGCATAATGCCAAGTCTATATCGAGCCCATATTTAAGAGGGAATCCGCGACTTGAACGAACCAAAGCGGCTGAAAGGCCGTTTTTATAAGAGTTATTTGTGTTTATTAGTCTGTGGCGACAATGTGTGTTTGTGCTGTACTGCCAAAGGGCTGGAGCTGTGAAACTGCTGCATTTATAATAATGTTGATTCATTTTTGTTGTCCTCCATATATACATACAGAGAGAGAGAGTATGTCTAGGTGGAGGCTTAAAACCAAACTTTAATGAACTTCTCTGATTTGTGGCCTTTAACAAACCATTTCCCATGAGACCTAGCCAGTTAAATGTCACCAGTTCAACAGAACGAGGACATGGGTGAGCTGAGGGGCCGTGGCAGTGGGAAAGAGAGTGAATATTGAGTGCGTTAAACATATAAACAACATCTTAAACCCATTAACGTCAAGTGTATCATATTTGGTAGATGAGTTTTTGTGAGCGTTGAGACCTCTACATCATCAGTGTGATTTTTTCCCCACTTAAAATGTAAATAAAGAGTACAATAAAGCAGTAAATGTAGTAGAAATTATTTTTTTAAATACACATTTTCAGTTGGTTGAATAAAGACAAGTTTCAAAAAATTAGACTTTTCTGTCTAATATTTCATGGTTCTGGCTTTGCGTGGCCATGAGGATGTGTGTGGTTATTATAGATGTGGAGGATGTAGGTTATGTCTATGTGCATGCTGCTCCACTGCAGCCTTTTTGTTGGAGGTAACGTTAAAAATTCAACTAGAGTCACTAAAATTCTGAATCCTAACATTTCTCACGAACACGTTACACAGATTTGTGAAATCTTTAAAAAAAAAAAATACTTTCCAAAAAATCAGCTAATAGCAACCTGAAAGTGACACATTATTAGATCATATTTTCATTCGTAGCCACCAATCCAAGTAAGGTTATTTCGTCGGGAGACGACGATGTGCATCGCTCCTGTCTCGGGTCGATGTTCAGTTGCTTTGTGCTCATTTGTAATCTGCTAGTGCTCAAGTGGTTTTACAGTAATAATCTTAAAACTCCCTCATGATTGCCGTGCAATGAAATGGCCACCTATCGAGATAATTAGCGACGGTGCTTTTCTCCTGTTTATGCGTGTGCAGCGCTGCAGAAAACTGCGAGTGAATAGTAATCAATCTAAAAATGAGAACGGAGCGATATGTTTTCCATCAGGACCTCATTCCTTTTTTAATGCTTCTAAAAAGACGTGGCGCTTTTCAGCTGTATTCATGAGGAACTGACTCTTATCGATCCACTGAGCATGTTTCATATTACCATGGTCGTATGAAAAGAGTGGCCTGTCCTTTCTTAGGTTTGTGCTAACAAATTTGCTCAAACTAGTGCCTGAAGGCATTTGAATAGCTGCATTTTTTTTTTGTCAGTATCTGGGAAAATTTTCCTCCATAACGTTCTGGTGATCTTTTGTGTGGTCATGTGGTCAACATGGGGTCACGTAAGCGAGCCTAGCCACAGGTGTGAGAAAACGCTAGCCCGAGAAAACGCCACTCTGGAAGCGGCATACGTACGTCTGCCGCATACCGGCACAAACAGCCGCCCTATTTGTATTTTTCACGGTGGCCAGCACATCCCACTCTCTCTGGGGTTGCTCTGCGCTGTCATTTCAACTGCCTGGCTCCTTCGCAGTGGGCATACACAGTCATTCACTGTGGTTTCAATGTTGCTAGGCTACCTCACTTCTCCACTGTTTTCTGTTTGAAAATCTACTGTTCAATAAAGCAGTTCAAGGGAGACCTGTGGGTTTGAATACTGAGCGATATGAACCAGCAGGAGTAACTGACAACACTAATAGCCTTTTTTTTTCTCTTCCCCCCGTTTCACAATACTTTCTTTTTCTCCCTAGACTCGATAGCACACTAGCACAATCTGCGCCTACCTCTACAGTCCATGCATCGGCTTCAATCATAATATTCATATAGTGCAACATTAATAACCTTTCCTTATTACATTTCCCTATTTTGAAAGTGTGAGCCTGAGTCATAGGTGTGGTGTAAATCTTCCCTTTGTAGTCTTCCACTGTTCTTTTATGGCTTGTCTGCTTATAGTCGCCCAGCAGCGT
Organism: Simochromis diagramma; assembly: GCF_900408965.1. Taxonomy (NCBI): domain Eukaryota; kingdom Metazoa; phylum Chordata; class Actinopteri; order Cichliformes; family Cichlidae; genus Simochromis; species Simochromis diagramma. The sequence goes on along the minus strand of NW_024387416.1, from coordinate 672,626 downwards.
GTCTAGGAGTTATTATTATTCTTGTTTTGTCTATCCTGTTTTCAGCTTTGGATGTTGGGCGCATTCCAAGCTTGGACTGTCAAACACAGCGTGTTTCCAAGGGCAAAGGGTGAGCAAGCAAGCTGCTCGCCGGCCCCTGCAATGCTTTTTTGTTCCCTCCCTCTTCGTGTGCTTTCAATGATGATGAGTGTAGAGCGGTCTGACCCCGGCACAATAGAAGGCCCAGCTCCTTGAACTTTGCGGGGCAACATACGCTGGCCCCCATGACCCTGACTGCGTGGCCACCTGATTTCCCCGGAGTCCCAAAACAAAAACTCATTGGATGACCCCTCGACTGATCCCGTCCTCCTTCGCAGATACATTTAAATCATCCCATCCTCCTCTGTCTGCAGGAAAACGCATCTTTATTAATAAGACACCCTCACTCCCTTAATGCATTTTCTTCCTCCTTTGGTTTTGTGTGGCCACACATTTCAAATCTTTAACAGCATTTGTGGGTTTTTTTTTTTACATTGTTTATAATCTTTTATTGCATTTGCCGCAAATTGTTTAATGTTAAGAAATTAGTTTGTGTTTGTTGGTACCACTACAGCTCAATCTGTTTCCGTGTGGTTAGCCTAGTGCGAGTTTAAAGGCACCTTCATAAATATTTCTGATTTATTACAGCCTGACATTGTGATGACGGCATACCTTCCAGAGATGGGTTTTCTGTAACTGTTGTGGATATAAAGAAAAACAGGGGGGTTTAAACATTAGGCTAACAGCTTAAATGTTGACAAAGCACTTTGTGGAAACTCTTTTAAAAGTTAAATATGTTTAATGCAGTAAAAGGCTAAAGCTTGAAGGAATCTTTGGTCCTGATTCCAGTTTTATCAGCAGCATGAAATTAGAAAACAACAATAGAAGCTGCTAGTTTCCCCAACACAATCAATTCTGTTCAATCCATTTTAATTTTTATATCGTCAAATAAAAACAAAAATCGCCTCGTGTCACTTTATACTGTAAGGTAAAGACCCTACAATCATAGAGAGACAGAAGCTCAACAATGAGATGACCCCTTATAAGGAAGCACTAGGTGACAGTGGGAAGGAAAAACTCCCTTTTAACAGGAAGAAACCTCCGGTAGAACCAGGGAGGGGCAGCCGCCTGGAGCAATTCAATTCTTCAATTCTTCAGTTCTTTATTTATTTGTCACATGTAGTTATAACTAGTACAACACACAGTGAAATGTTTTTTCCGGCTAAAAAGTACTCCCCCCCCCGACTGTGCATCTTACTAAACTTATAATAAAAAATATCTATATAAAAGTATAAAAATGTATAATATCGTGCAAAATATTACGCTGTAATAGTTAAGAGCTATAGTGTACGTATTTACATAAATACAGATGTATATGATAAAAATACAAATAAAAATAAGGATAAAACTCAAGGAAAATTATATACTGTGTATGGAATTGTCCATCATGTTGTCCGATTTGTGTTTTGATTGAGGAGTCTCACTGTTTGTGGGTAAAAACTCCTCCTGAACCTTTCAGTTCTTGTTTTCAGGCTACAGAGGCGTTTCCCTGACCTCAGTGGCCTGAACAGTTTGTAAGCGGGATGGCTGGAGTCGTTAGTGATCCTGATGGCCCGGGATCTGCACCTTTCAGCGTAGATGTCCTGCAGTGTTAGTAAAGATGTTCCCAGTGGGGCAGTGGGGCAGTCCGACTTAAAAATGGTAAATGAACTTATTTAGCGCCTTTCTACTCAATTTGAGCGCTCAAAGCACATTCTACTACGAGTCTGATTCACCCCGTCACACACATTATTTGATCTGTTATCTAACAAACGCACTCAGATAAACGCACTCAGTCCACTCAGGGTTCGGTATCTTGCCCACGGATACTTCGAGACATGGATCAATCCACCGACCTTCATATAGAAAGATAACCTGCTGACCACCTGAGGCACCAAATAGCTCATCACTGAGGGAAAACAAAACTACCTGGTTTACTTAGGCCTCAGTGACACAGGCCCAGAGACTGTGAGTGAGAGTGTCTCAGACTGCTTGCACACATCTTCTGTGCTCAGTATAGATGACTGCTGCAATCTGCTAGTGACCACAGCAATCACTAAGAGATTTTTGGTGCAGAACCCGCTTTGCAATCGATTTCACTATCCAGCAACTACTCGCCAACTGGTTGGGGAATACGCAATTTTCCCCCGTGACCCGTGCGACTGGGGCCTTGGGTCAGCACTAACTGGATGACACAGCAGGACAATAACCTTAAACATTAAAGCAACTCTAGCACACAATGATTTTCAACAAAGAAAATCTGTGTTTTGGAGCGGTCCAGTCAGAGCCCAGACATCCAGCCATTCACACCAGACACACTAAGAATATGGCTAAACTGAAGCAGTTCTCTAAGGAAGAACGGTCCAAATTTCCTCCCACGTTGTAAGGAGTGATCTCAATACCACATTGGCTTTTTGGAAATTAATGTGACATGCTGGTGACAATATGATCAATGTTCTGTTTGTTAACACAGTATTAATTCTCTGCATGTGGTGTTTCTCCATCAAACAAATTGTAACGGCAGTGCTTGCAATACCTCACATACGCACAGAGGTAGCAAGAGATCTGCCCGCGTGCGTCTCTGTTTGGACTTTTCCAGAAGCATTTAGCAGCTCTGCATTTGCTGTCTTGTCAATGTACCTAGCATGTCTGCCCTTTGAGGAGGAGGGCGGGGGTGGGTACCGCGGGGACATTATGAAGATGGACGACGCTGTCACGTTGGGATAGTGTTTGTCGCAATGCAAGCATTTTCTCCTATTCTATTATCATTATCATGGCTGATGTTAGCGTTACAATAGCCATTTCAGGAAGCGCTTGTGACGCCGAGGCCGAAAGGCAGGAAAGCTAAATGGAAAACAGAGATATTGGAATTCAAGAGGTGAATATGTGTTGTATAATATCTGCGTTTACAGATAATTGGAAGCACAGAGTGACTGCTGTGCCTTATGAAATCTTTGGCAGTGTGTGGCCACAATATAAGAGCGAGCAGCTGCAAAAGAAAGCGTTGCCAGGTTGATTTATTGTTCCTCGCAAACATTTGTGTAGTTAATGGTCTAACGCCAAGCTATGCTGCAAAACCAAGCATGAAGGAAGGTTAAGGCTCAGGGTACAATTTCAACTTTTATGAGCCGTGACACACTTCGCAAACTGTGCAAGGCCGTGAGCCGTAATCGAAATTCGGCAGCGGCGCCATCAATTTAATGCCGCGGAAACGTAACACGACTAATCCAAATTAGTCAAAAAATCGTACGAGCGAGTATTAGCAATGTCATCGCCAGGGCAGCCACGCTTCCAGTGGGAGGCCGCGCATGGTAACGCTGTTTCTCTGACACCACCGCCACCTCTTCTCTGTCTCACATGGTTGTCCTTTAGGATGCTGGAGCAGGTGTGATAAATGCTGCCGTTTAAATCAAAGCACTCCCCTCTCCCTCCTCACCCCCTCTGGGGAGAAAGAGGAGGCCTCCATGCAGATTGATATCAGGAGGCCCGGCCACATCCTGCAAGGCCTGACTGATGGTCTGTCTGGATAAAAAAATGAACTTTATACCCACCATGCGAGCTATGATTCATGTGCCTCCCCTCCCTCTTGCCTCAGCTGAAAGCAGTCCACCTTCACTACACGCACTCTGGAAACAGTATAGTACATCATATAGAGCCGCACAGCCCGCCTACACCCAGAAAATACCAATGAGGTACATGTGATAACAACTTATATTAAGCTAGCATTATTATTTTTCTCTGACTTCTATGGAAAAATCCAACATTGTGTTTAGTCTTAGTCATCAGTGTGAAAAAACGCTGGAATGTGGGGAAAAAATAAATAAATATGCATTTGAAATCTGTCCCTCGAGTCCTGTTTGGCAGAGATTTTGGCGTGTTTGACCATTGATTTCGTTTAGTCCTTCTGCCCTTCCATACCATGATGAGTGACAGGCAGGCAGAAGCGCTGGGGTCACATTACTCACAGTTAGCATTCTGTTCTTCCTCTTTCCTGCGCTAAAAACATGGTGAAGCATTGCACTTTACGCTCCAAAAGTGAGCATAGTGTGGGAGTTGATGGTGGAAAAAAAGAAAAGAAGAAGAAGAAAACAGCTCTGCTTTAGATTCCAATTAATTTTCCACCTGAAAGGGGAAAAAAACCCACTGTATCTGCACGGAAGAATAATTGCAGTTAAATTATCTCGAGTCTTACTTCAAGTTGGGCCCTAATGGCATCACATCTCAAAGCAGACAAAATGTTTTGACTCCGTGTCGCAAATTTTCCACGGCCATTTTAGACCTTTTTATTATCCGTCCGCAAAACAAGTTGTTAGTCTGTGTGGCCGCTGAGTGGAAAAAAACACCAGCGCAACTCAGTCTTCCTCTTAGGGGAGGAGCTGACGCCGATCATAAAAGCTTTTTGCATAGGTGTCAGTGTGGATGGAATAGGTTTTCCATAATTGCAGCCTATAAAAGTGTCGGGTGACGGACAGCCAAGGCTAATGAGAGAGTGGAAAAGGACAGTGAGGCGACATCCCATAATTATCACCTCAAATCAAAAATTCATAAAAGAAGAAAAAGTAAGTAAATAAACAGGAAAAAACCATCCGTTTGATGTATGCTTTCTTTTTTCTTCTTGTTTTTGACAGAGATGTTACGGTGAAAAGAAAGGTGAGGTGATGTGGTCGCTGAAGCGAAACTAATGACTGAATAACAGCCAGCGTTTAAAGTCACACGCAAGATAAAAATACAATCAAGCAGTAGATATTTCACTGGTATATACTGCTTAACAGCAGATAGATCTCCAAAGAATCAAAATAAAAACGTTTATGACAATTAAAGGTGCATTTCAGTGGGGACTGACTGGCTTCTTTCATAGCACACGGCCTTCTTGATGCACACCTGTGTCCAACAGTTGTTAAAGACATTCCCCAAGGGTAAGGTAAAAGACCAGAATGTAAACCTTTTGATGAAATTGAAACCCTTGGAGGCTGAGGAAATATAACCCCAGCAGTCTATGAAAGCTGCTCCGTTTTGTCATTGATCAAAAAGTATTAAAAATATAATAAAGATCTGTTAGTGACTGATTAAAGGTCATACGAAGCTAACAGAGATTGAATAACAATAAAAAAGAATCAATAGTGCAAATATTGGTCTTAGGGTAACTTCATATGAGCACTGTAACAATGATTAAAGAGCTTTCTGGGGAGTGCAGGGGTGGGATTTGTTTCAGGTCGAATCGTGAAATGAACAATGCTGTCACTGAATTTATCTAATTGGTATAAATAAGACAAAATGCCCTTCTTGGCTTTTAGTGCACGATGAAAGCCCAGGGGAGGGAAAATGTATGTGAATTGTACTAGAAGTGCTTTGTGGCTTCATATTAAAATATTGACTATGCTATAGAATCTCAGGCCACAGTACTCAGAGTACTGCTAAGCGCTTTGGAAAGATGTCGTTCTATAAACTGTCTTTAATTCTTTCCCACCTGATCCCAGACATACCCCGGCTGGTCAGTGATTGGGATTTTAACTGTGTGCACAAAAGAAACAGTGATTGAGGTACTTACCCTAATGAGACCTCTACTCCTGCCGTGCTCTTTTGTGTAACTTGATTGAATGGGCACAGGGTATAAGTATACCTGCAGAGACAAAATGAAAACCAAACGTACTCACTAAATACATGTTTACTGTTTTACTTAAAATATTGTTTGACTGATGTACTATCATGGCATAAGCAAAGATATTGGTGCAACACCGGCAACCACCATATATACAAAAGAAATTAGCAAGGACACTTTGAAAGCACTCTGGACGATGATACATTTTATGCAAAAAATAGCTCTAAAAATCTAGAGGTTTTCTAGTAAAGTCCAGGCTTTATTAAGGGTTTATTTTGACTTATCAAAGGAAAAAAACAAATGGCAACATTTTCTGTGAACTACGTGGGATAGATGAAGATGAACAAGGATTATAAAACAATAAAAGACCACAGCAACCAAAGAATATCTGACCAATTATGGATGATGGTAATATCAGCACAAATTATCTGCAAGTCAGGTTTTTGGAGGTTATCAGGAGCAGCAGCAGGAGCTGTAGTGTACCCCTAGGAAGCATCTGTCAAAGGTTAGTAAGTCCTTGTATCCTTGTATAAAAGACAGTACAGGTGCTCTTTTTATAATATACTTCACAGTGTCTACTAACAATGGACAAAAACATTTCAACTATAAGCTGCCATCAGTCCAACTTCAGAGAAACAACAAAAACCCAGCACACTGTTACCGTATATAACATTGTATATTTAGCAATGTAGAGAAAATAGTGAGATGTTATTTTAAAAGAGCACAAAGTCAGTGCCATTAGCCACACGTCCATTTCCAGTTAAATTGTTTTGCTGAAACTGCACACAAAAAGTACAGAACTCTGAACCCGGTGTTATCTCACTTACATAGCTGTACATAGCTGCTGCTGTACATACTGCCAGCTAGCTAATATGCTGTCATTAGCATACTCACTTGCAGTGTGAAATGAAACAAAGTCCCATTGGGAATGCAATTTTCGGGGGCCCACCTCAGTGGACAGTTACCCTCATGAAGCCCTTGAGGGTGCATATATCTAATTTGGTAAGTTGTTCATGGGCGCAGCCAACATACTCAACCCTGCTGCTCAACCCACAAATGCATTTTCCTTATGTGGCACCATTCAAGGGAAAATAAACAGGTCTTCCAACCGTATAACATTTATTGCCAAGAAGTGTTGTTAAAACAAAGAAACCATTGACCAAACTTTTGTGCCAAGTTTAGTTGAACATTTAGCATGTAGTCCAGTAGCTGGTGGAGACTAAACCTCTCTGGATGCAACAAAACAATTACAGTTACATAACGATATTTCAAAGTTATGGTTACTCTGAAAAACTTGACAAAATAATTCCCATAGCTGACACAAGCAGAATTTAAAGCAGGTTATAGTCAATACTCTAGAAGTCAACTAAATCAAAGCTATCTTGTCTAGTCTGTCCTGGCTCAATGGCTCCCCACAGTGACAAAAGATGCCACTATCATCACTAATCTACTAACAAACTGATCAAAGACAATCATGGTGAAACTTACAGGAGAAAAGCCGGCCCGGTTTGCTTCCTTGACATCCGAACTATTACAGTGGCTGTTATGAGAGGATGCCCACAGTCGAAACAAGAGGAGAGACAATGAGTGAGGGAGGGTGGAGGGAACGAAAATGGCTATGGTGTAAAAAAAAATAGACGTGGGCTGGGAAGTGTAAGGGCGACGAAGAACCGTGTGCGAGAATAGGAAGATGAAAGAAATGAAAACGATGAACATCAGAGACAGCGGGGCAGAAAAGAGGTAAGTGATTGGCTGTCGAGTTCACTTGCTCTTATTTACACTTGCTTGCGGATTGAATTAAATACGGCTCATTTTTGAGACTTTTATTTAGTCATTCATCCTTTCATGTCTGCCCTGTATTTCACTGCTCAAACATAAGGAGGAAAAAATAACGAGCATCTGCAGCATTACTATGATGTCGGCAAGAAATGCAGCCCCACATGTCTCAACAACTCTTGGATTGACTGCAATGGAATTTGGTACATTTATGGTGCATTCATGCAGTGGTGATAATACTTTGTGTTGCAAAATATTGCCTCATTTTTTATTTCTTGGCTGACACAGGGACCTCTGCATAAAGGGAAGCACACAACACTCAAGCTTTACATTAAATTAGATTTATTTATAAGGGTCTATATGCACAGCAGGATCAAGAGTGAGTCAACATGAGGTCAGACTTAGTGAAGGAAACAATGTTTTATGATTGAGTTTGAAATTAATTTAATCCTTAAGAGTTACAACACAAACTTTGATTTAGATGTTAACCTCGATTTAGCCTTATGTACCTTCCTAACTTACCTTTGTAAGCTAGGATGCAAAATAATGACATTCAACAATAATGCCTAGAGTGCATTTCATTCATTGGCACCTTTCTTACGCAGAATAGTAAAAACTGTCTGCTTTCCAGGTATTTAGCTGCTAGTCTATTCACGCTGCAGGACTCACGGCCGATTGTAGCCCAATCATCTTTCTGCTCGCCTCCTTTAAACCAATCAGCCTTCACTCTGCATCCTTTAAATCCCACTGTTTGTCTTTCATTCTCCCTTGCAGACTCTTTTTGTCCAACCCACCTCCACCAAAGCCTCCATGTGATCCCTTAATACCATCAGGGTCTAGACAGTCCTGCTCTAATTCCTATCACTTCTGGGATTTCATTCTGCTGTGATGGGCCATCAGCATCTAACCACCAAATAGCATAATTGAGTTCTGCAGATCAATAATTAATGTTCAATTCCTTCTAATGGCTTCTTTGCTTGGGATCATTGCTCTGCTGCATGATCCAGCCTGGGCCAAGCTTGAACTATTGGACACACGACCTCATATCTGACGCTACAATACTTATTATTGCATTGCAGACTGTAAGAAGCTCAAGTCCTGCAGCTGCAAAACCGCCCAAATCATCACACCTCCACCATCATGCTTTACAGTCAATATGAGGTGTTTGTGCCGTGGTTTGGTTTTCGGCTGGACATCTCCACTTTGGTTTTATCTCTCCGAACGACATTGTTCCACATGTCTCGTGGTTTGTTCAGATGTAGCTTTGTTGTTTTAAGGGAGAACAAGCAAACTGCCAAATCTTCTGCTCTTATGGTCACACTAATAATCAAGCAAGTGGAATGATTATCAGCACCCGACTGCTCTAATAAAGGTCTATATATTTTTTTCCCCATGACTATGTATGACCAACACAAAGTATTTCTTTGTGCTGTTCAAAACCCACATCTTGATTTTCACTATTAACCAATCAGTATTTGACATTCTAACTTTAACCACTGATTGTTTATTCGGACGTCTTCTTGATCCACTCTTTCCTGCTGTGTATACAGAACCCTGTAATGGGTCAATAGCATTGTTATTATCACAATATATTTAAAAATCACAAATGCAACATTAAATATGTTGCCACTTTACATTTTAAAATTAAAGAAATATGTTTAAAAGAGTTGTGGACTAATTTATTAAATTTTTATTTACATAGTTGTCATAAGTGCTGTAGCTGAATGCTTCGTTTGCACGCTCATATTAAACATTAGCATGTGATTATCCCAAAGTTGTATCTAATATGGGTATAAGCTCTGCTTCCCAGAATCTACACCCAGAATATTCAGCTCCGAAGTCACATGAAAAGTCAGCAGGAGACCTACAACTGAATTAAGTTCAATGAGGACCTCATGTAACTGGTTTCTATCATGATCCGAATAAAGCAAAACTGATTGCCAAATAGGACAATGTGATATGTGCCAAGTAGCTTCCCATGCTAAATAAAATAATAATTAATAAATTTGAATTCCCTCTCGACATTGGCTTCATTGTTCCTTATACAAGCCAGGAGATTCATTAAGTTTGTAAAGCAGGTGTTTCAGCAACAACAAACATCCTCATCTGAACTCTGAAACAGATGGCACCTGATAGACAGAAGCACAGTGAGCACAAAGAAGGGGGTGGCGGTGGAAAAGTACGAAATGAAAACGCTATCAAATGAGTCCCAGAAGGGAGTACCCCTCTATGTCCGTACCTCTTTTCTCCCTCTCTTACCCTCAAGGCAAAGCCATCTATCCCTGTACACTTTTGCTGACACGCCATCACTGTGCCAAAAGAAATAAAAATACAGCCAGGCTATTTGTGTGTGAGGGCACTGTGATTTGACCTTGGATGCTCTTCTCCGTGTGGCAGTCTGCAAGAAAACAAAGCAGGCATAGCAACACAGAAAATGTGTCGCTGGGTAAAAAAAATTGATTAGAGATTAGAAATGCCGAGCAGACTGTGCTGCAGGTTGATTAGCTGCCTGTCTGCAAGACAGACACTTCACATTTTCCCATGTTATATAAATGGGACATAGCAGAAAGGTCGAAGAGGCACATTTACACAAACTGTCTCTGGCTATCCTAAGCAAATGAGCACAGTGTGACATGAAGGAGGAAGTATTCGTGAGATGGATGGGCAGTGACAAAGGCTTTGAGGAGAAGAGACTGACAGTGCTGGAAATATAAGACTAAGAAGGAGCCAGGAGAACAAAGACAGAGGGAAGGGCAAGACAGAAGGATAAAAAGAATAAAAGTGCGCAAAAGAGAGTAGGAGGGAATCAAAGTGTGCTGGTGGTGACGCTCTGCATATGAATCACCAACTGCACAGGCCTCGAATATGACAGATGATGACGTGCAACACGGGAGACTCTGAGTGGAGGATGCAAAAGAAAGAAGCAAAGGGAGAACACGATAGGTGACTAAATAAATCTTTGAAAATGATTAGAAGCAGAAAATCAGAAACGACAAGACTGATCCTCCCATTAAGGGCCTGAACTCCAACGCCCACCGCTCGATCTACGACCTTGTTCCAATGCAGCTCTGGCACTAGCCACAATAAGTTGGTAACACTGTGTCAAAGAAAAACTAGTTCTGTATTGAAATTCTCCCCAGTTTAACTCAATTTACATATAACACACAATCACAAAGATTAGTCTTAATGGTGGACGAATTAAGATATTCCAACCATCACACTAATAAATTAGTGAACCTTTGTATGTGATTGTCTGTTCATCTGGACAACTGGTTATTCAAACTACTTTAAACTTGCTGGTTCTATTGTTAGGGACATGACTAAGTGCATTATTGAGTGTCAGGTTGTTTGCACGATGGGTGGTCTTATTTTAGAGGGCCCTCTGTCTAATGTGCTAGGAAGTAGTTGTATTAAAGCGACAGTTGAGTGTACTGCATGATGTAGACATGTTGAAGAGGTAATTTAGCCATTTAAATCAGCTGTGTTGGATCGAGGACACATCTAAAACCTGCAGGACACCGGCCCTCGAGGCCTGGGTTTGGACACCACCCATTTAGACAGTAGGCTGGATTTGGCATAACGTCATCATCTTCCATGACTTAAAAAGGATGTCACCAGTTCATACAAGAAATTTTTAAAACCTGATAAAGAAATCTCCACTGGGTGACATCCACCTTTGCTAATGCTAAAAGTGGGCAATGTGCTAATATTTTAAATAGCTGTATACACACTGTGTCTTGTAAGGCCTCAGTCACGTGGGCCTAGAGACCCCGGGAAATCCATGGTTGCCAGCGAAAATGTGTACCTCCCACCCAGTTGATGGCTAGTCTAGAAGAGAGCACTACACCAAAAACCTGCCTATGGCTACTATGGTTACCAGCAGATTGCCGCAGCTAGCTGTAGTTTGCGAGGAAGGAGCCGATTTGCAACCATTAATCAACTACTGTCCAGGTGGGAGGTATTTGGTGCAGCACCAAATACCTCTTTCACCTAGCAACTTCTGGCAACCACTCACCAAGTGCTTGGGGAGTACACATTTTTAGCTAGCAACCAGTGGTTTCCGGAAGGTCGCCGACTGGTCTCTATATTTCACAGAAAGAGTTTTAAAGAAATTCAATAATAATATATATGCTTGTAACTACTGTGGAATTATTTAGAAAACACTGAAATGTTTACAAACTACCTGTGTAACCTAAATGGAGAACTTTAAGTGCCACTGTAAATTGTGTTCTGTTAAATATGCGCCTTATTTTCATGTCATTTTTGCTAAATGATTGAAGGGGAACAATTAAGCTAATAGGGCTTCACTAGCTTTGTTTTTTCCTCCAGATGTCTCAAAAATATGTGTTTTATCTAATTGAACTTTTTTTAATAGTAGGAAAAAAATACTTGGACTAAAACGAGGTCTGACACCCGTGCACCACCAGGAAATGCTGGACTACACCAGACTTTTTCGTATATTTCTACATTCTCGTGTCAGTTAAGTTGGTGAGCATATTCATAACAAACATCAAAAAGTATGAAAAAAGCAACATTGTTAGAAACTGGAAACAACCTTTAACAATCAAATGTTAATTAGCGTTCCGAGACAATCCCTCAACTAGTTCTCACTGGGGATACGCAGGAAAAAAGGTGAGCATATTTATTCCTCAGTCCACTGAGATCCAGAGAAGAGCGAAAGTGAAGGGAGAGAAAGACAGCAATTAAGCACTTCTCCCACTAGACTGCTATGTGACAGCGTGGGTGGAGTTCACTAGAGGTGACACTGCAACACAGCAACATCAACACTAGCTACAGGTAACACTGTGTACACTCTGCTGGCATGCCAGGAGTCAAAGGTGATTCGGCAATATAAAGTGGTGTGGCTAATTGTTTATTAGCAAACTTTAAGGGAAACCAACACTATTCATCTTGATAGCATACAGCAACCTTAGGTCACAGTAAATAGAATGTGTTTCTGCAGTTGTGTAACAGGTTATGCTCTAGATAGCTTTATTTACTTGAGTCATCCTAATGTTGTTGATAATATTTTAAAATTCACAATATTTTGTCATCACACAGGACAGTGCAAAGTCTTGAGCATTCCCTCATTTCTTCATATTTTGTTAGGAAAATGAGACATAGATGCTGTGGTTTATTGAGACGTGTGTGCACAGAAAAATGCAAATAGGAGTTTGTAAAATTGTAACGAGATTGAAAGTCAATACTTGGTGTGACCAATTTTATTATTCAACACTGCCTGAACTCAAAATTTCTCGTAGCTTTCTCTCAAATCTTTTCTCTGGATGTCAGCCGCCTTTTGTTCCATTCTTTGTCAAGATGATCCCACACTGCTTCAATAATGTTGAGGTCCGGGCTCTTGGGATGCCAGCCCATGACTGATAGTGCTCCATTGTGTGTTTTTCTATCCAGTTATGCATTTACTGCACTGGCAGTGTGTTTGAGGTTATTGTCATGTCAAAGAAAGAAGCTCTTGCCAGTCAGATTCTTTCCAGATGTTATCTTAGGTTTCTCAATATGTGACGGTACTTTTCTGCACTAATAATTCTATTAGTTTCGATGAGATCTCCAGCAGTCCTGGCTGAAATGCAGCCCTAAACCACGACAGAGCCTCCACCATGTTTGACAGATGGCATTTATAAAGTAATGTCAAGTGTTTGGTGGATTTATTTTTCCTGTTTCTCAGGGCTATGACTGTCAGATATCGTTTATTTGCTGTAGATTGTTTTTTTTTTTAGTCCAGCTGCTTCTTCTTTTGCTTCCACTTATTCAAGTTCCTCAAACTTTTTAAGGACAAACTGCACACCATGCATGCCATGATGTGTCAAGCATTTAACTAACAGCTCTTTGGGAATCATCCTGTTACTGTATGTCTGTAAAGCTGTGTTACCTTTAGAATTTTTCATAGATGCAACTAAAGAAATGCAAATAATGTTTGAAAAGCTGCTGCTACATAAAGTAAAAAATACAATTTCAAATTGGTTTGTTGTTGTTTCCACAGGTGCACAGTATGACTGTGCAATAACAAGTTATCTTATCTTGTTAACTTGTCTTTTAATCCCACAAGTCAGCAGCCTTTCATATGATTTAATGATTAATAGGTAATTATTATCTATTAAATGTCTAAACAAACAATAAAAAATGGACTGGACTGAAAATGAGGGAAAAAAACAGCCAATGTCCAAAGAAAAACTTCAAAAACTAGGATTACCCAAAGAACTAGTTCTCAAGAGCACTTTAAGACATTAAAACAAAACTCTGGCTCCCTGCAAGCAAAATATGAAGACAAACAATGTTGTTCAGAATATGTAATATGTGCCATTTCTTATTTTAGCCAAAATAACAGTCGTATCATTGTCTAAGTGAGTAATCAAGAGAGACAGAAAGGAACAGGGAATCATTACTTTGACTTTTTCCAGAGACTGCAAAATTACAATTGCTGACAGTCACAAATGAAATAATTAATCAAATAATACATAATAGAAAGAGAAAGAAACTAATATAAGCAAGACTTTCAAATAATATCTGCCTCATCCGAACAGAAAAAATAAAGAAAATTGACATGCTGACTACTTTGGGAGATAATTTTTTAGTTTTTTTTCTGTTTTACTGGCCCCAAGGCTTTCACAGAGGTGAGTCAATATTGCGTCGTGATAACCTTGAAAAAAAAAATGAATCCAATTTCAATCTCTACTTAAATTCAGGACAGACTGATGTAACAGATGTAGCGCACTTTTTTCATAACTGAGTATCAATTTAGAAAAACTGCTTTGAGTTATAGGTAAAATGGCTTTAAACCACTTAGACATAAATTAGGTAAGTAGATATGAATGGACAGCAGGCAGTCAGCTACAGCTTAGTTTAGAACAAAGACTTGACACATGGGCACTCTGCTAGCCCAGCTTGAAAGCTTCAATGACGGAAATACGTCTGAAAGCTACAGCATACACCTGAGTATTAGCCCTGCATAAATCTCAGATTACAGTGCAACCTAACTTCTTAAACGTTAAGCTATTTTGCTCTTGTCTGATATATTTTATAAGCTAAGCCAGAAAGACTGTATTGATTGATTGATCTCCCAGTCCCAAAGCAGATAGAGTATAGTGTAGTACGCAGAGTATTTCCCAGGACTAAAAACATGTACATGTTGGCTCACGAGCTGTACAGTAGAAACTTTTCACTCTTAGAAACTTAAGGTCAGTCAAAATCTTTTTTTTAATCACATTCACACACATGAATGTTCATGCAGAATTACATATTTTGTTATTATTCACAGTCCACAATTCAATCTGACCCTATTGTAAAGTCATAGAGGCAGTCTATCCTGCCTGTCAACAAGTCTTCACATTGTTGAAGTGTCTTTGGTGCAGGTTGTAGTTACAAATGCACCTCTCTCACCCAGCTGATCTCAACATCAATTCTAAAGGGTGACATATAATATATTTACCTGCTATATAATATAATGCTACAGTACCGCACAAACACCACATATAGTTGTGTATAGTGTATATAGTGTATAGTTTCAAATAGAGTAGATGGGCACCTGGAAAATTCCCTATTTCCTGCACCAAATTTGCATTAGTAAATTCCTCTCTGTTTAAGTCTAACTAAGTCTAAGTCTAACTAACTACAACCTTACAGCTTCAATAGAACTTTAGAGGGTAAGTAGCAGCCGGGTACTGCTAATCAAATAATCCTGATTAACCGATCATGGCTGATCTGTAAAGCCAAAGTTCTGACTGTAGCATTCTGATGTCTTAACACAATTCCCAGTTGTGGAAGTCTCAGCGAATTCACCCAAAAGTAAGGCTGCACAGAAACTACAAAAAACCCAAGAGCTATATCTCAAACTCTACAATCCTCAGTTATCATGTTAAATGTTAAACTTCATGACAGTACAGTTAAAAAAAGACTGAACAAGTGTGGCTTGTTAGGAAGGTGAAGAACGCACAAGACTTCTGGAACAACAACCTTTGGATAGATGAGAGCAAAGTGGAGATGTTTGGCCATAATGAACAGCACCGTATACAACACCTCATACCAACTATCAAACACGGTGGTGGAGGTGTGATGATTTGGGCTTGTTTTGCAGCCACAGGACCTCGAGACCTTGCAGTCATTGAGTTGACCATGCACTCCTCTGTATACCAAAGTATTCTACAGTCAAATGTGAGGCCATCTCTCCAACAGCTAAACCTCACTGAAGTGAAGCAAAATTGTAAAATGTGTCAAAACTTAACCACAATGATGGGAGAGACTGGTAAAGAAGTTATTGCTGCTAAAGGTGGCTCTACAAGCTACTGAATCATGGGTAGTTTTTCACAGCATTGCACAAATCTTCTAATTCTGCTGCCTTTTAACTGGAGAGTTATTGCCTTTTATTCTACAGCAAATCATTATGACTAAAAATGAGTAAAATTCCAGCATTTAACATATGTGCATTATTGATGACTGTCATGATTGATTTTTAATACGTTTCATGATATCACTTTGACAGCTCCTTTAGCCAGAGTCCAATCTTCAAATAATAGTTTCACAAAAGTGCAGATAAAAACGTGCAAACAGTATACGACAAACACATAGCATATACACTTTAAATAAGCAAGTATGCACATGATGTTTGTGTAACACTTTAATGTTAAGATTCCAACTGTGACTTATGTTTAATTGATTTGACTAATTAAACTGCTTTGGAACTATTTTACCTCACCATTATATTGTATTATATTTTCATTATATTGTAAGTAGAGGCCTATTCTTACCTTATGAGCTATTTCATTTTCTTGCTATAGTGTTTTTTCTCTCTCCCCAGGACAGCATCTAATATGAGAGCACCTGCTACCAGAGATGAAGGTGGGAGAGAGGCCATTTGATTTATGTCTCGGTTGTTAAAAAAAAAGGGTTCTGCAGTGTTTGGGTCTCTTTCCTACAGTAAAAGTTTCAAATTGCTACCATGGAGAGAGTTTTATTTTTATCCTAAATTTCATCTCATCAGCTCTCAAGCACAATTATGGAGTCAGATTTCAGTATTGTAGCTAATATTAGGACTATTTAAAATTCAATTTCCGGGCTCATATATTTTCAAAAAGAGCATTGCGATCACATCGTTTCTCCACACTGTAATCCTGGCAGCCCAAAGAGTCATACTAAAGCCACTTTTGAAGTAGAGACTTTTTCTTCTGGGAAAGTGAATGCGTAGTGTAAACTTCTTCCACATAAGTTACCCTGAAGAAACATAAAACAGAGAATGTAAGAGCCTCTTTTGCTTAGATGCGTTACCTCGATTTAAAGAGAAAAAAAAAAAGAAGAAGGAAGTATTACAAGTCAAAATTGAAGCCAATTTAGTTTTTAGAGCTATCACTGAGGCTAATGAGGCAAATAGCCCCTGGCAGATCATTTAGAGCTACATTCTCCTTCCATGTCTGAAGATGTCACTTTATTATCATTGCTGCCATTTTCCTCTCAAAATAGTTGAAGGCTGACTTATACAAAAAAGGGAACAGCATAAAAAAAGTCTCTTCTCAAAATTTCTGAAACATTAAGGCAGGGGTGTCGAACTCCAGGCCTCGAGGGCCGGCGTCCTGCAGGTTTTAGATATCACCCTAGGTCAACACACCTGAATCAAGTGATCAGTTCATTACCAGCCTCTGGAGAACTTCAAGACATGTTGAGGAGGTCATTTAGCCATTTAAATCAGCTGTGTTGGATCAAGGACACATCTAAAACCTGCAGGACACCGGCCCTCGAGGCCTGGAGTTCGACACCTGTGCACTAAGGTGTTCTGAGGGTAAAACAATCACATGTAGATATAACTACATTTAACTACGTTTGTATTACACTGGATGCAACTATAAAGTCTCAATGAGGCACTCACATTGACAGAAACAAGCACTTCCTGATGGCTGCAGCCAAAAAAACACCACTACATCACAAAAAGTGCTCAGAAACTGCTTGAGGAACACAACACAAAGCCCAAGGTGCTGACCTGGCCTCAACTCCCCAGATCCCAATCCAATTTAAAATGGGAAAGATGTGGCTCAAAAAGCCAGATTCAGCCATACAGAGGACCCAAAGCATCCGCTACCACAAACCACAGGACACCTCCAGGCATTCTCTGTCCATGCCCTGATGGATAAGAGCTGCTCTGGTGATATATGGTGGACCTCCACAATAATAGGCAATAATTGTAGCTTAGCAGTATTTATGGTCTTCCTCAAACTTAAGACCTCTACCAGAGATCTGGGATGTATGTCCAATTCTAGGAGTGGACTCAGACTGAGCCGTAACCTGAATATGCTAGAACCAGGTTTGGAGGTCACAGGCCTTAATGTTCCTATTAAGACTGGGACCACTTTCATCTTCACCTTCCATATCTGTTTAACTTGTCCCTTTAGGCAGTGACACCTTTCATATTTTCTCATGCTCCTTCATCCTGACATTACAGTCAGCTGGTATTGCCATATCAATCACAACTGCTGTCTTTTGCTCCTTGTCAACCATCACCATATCTGGTTGGCTCGCCACCAGCTCTGAAACCTTGGTTGTCCTTTTGTAGGTATGTCACAGTGCGACTCCATTTTCCGAGTACGCTGTCCTGACTCACATCCTTTACATTGCTGCACTGTGTAAATGGTCTCATGACCCCATTTGCACAGCCTGCAAAGTGAGACCCTTCTGCTTAGGGCTTTTTCTCTCGCTGTCCTGATCAGAAACTCCATGATGTCCTTCAGGCTGGACTTTTGAAGTTCCTGGTAGGATTTCTTGAGGTCAACCAGTTCCTCTATTACGCCAATGATAGATCCAATGAAAGGGCTTGGTCTTTTACAATATATCATCTTCATCCTCATCATTCTCTGGTTTTTGCTGCCTGAGGCACTCTCTTGGCAGTTCGTCCCTGGTGCCCATCTTCTTGATGTATTTATGGATTCTCTGTATTTCATCTTGGGCAGTATCCCCCTATCTCTTTCATTGTTTGCCTACTCTTAGGGTGCTGGACTTTGCGTGAAGTGTTGATATTATTTCTAACATTTAACTGGCTTCACAGCACCTGTTTTATCCTTTGGAGGTATTTTGGTGCAACTGAGCTGACTTTTCTTTAGTCCTGGATACAGGCCTGTGAAACAGTCAGGCATGTATCCATGTCTGCTATGCTGCCTTCTGTTAATTCTTGGTTTCTATTAAATTACCATTAAACTGACAATATAGGATAGAATGTATAGATTTATGTTTATATAGACACACACACACACACACACACACACACAAATATACTCTGCTACCAGAAAACAAAAGAGCCTACGTAGGTGTAGAACTAGTCTTATTTAATAATTATTTCACTTTTCCTCAACTGTGTAAAAAACTGTTCTCAACACCAAAATGTGTTAGTAAATCTACTTTAACATGACTTAAGGTGATAATTAGAGTTCCCACATTAAAAGTGAAAATAAAAACCAAGCCTACAATCAGAGGCTTAGAGAGCGACTGTGAAACATCTGTTCTCACAACACTCAGGCTCACTTCATCTAAAGCCTCCCTTATGCACAATAAGGTTCATGTTTAAAGGGTGCACTAAAAACAACTGAGCGTAGTTTGCACAACTCGTATGGTTTATTCGTATCACACAAAGCATGTAAACACAATTGCTGGATGTTCAGCATGCTGAACATGTCCAGTACCAATAGTCTAAGTCAACAACTTAAAGTTACAAAGTTAAAGATACAACAGGAAAAAGGTCAAAATCTCCATCTAGAAAACGGCTAGTCAATAAGCTCATTCTTAAAATATAACCCACTTCTTCCCAACATACTTTCTCTTTCTGTCTTAAAATGCACATTACCAGCAATGTGCAGTGGGTTAAGTAAAATGCTATTCATAACCCGCTGCACAGTAATAGTAAAAATAATGATTGTATCCATGTTTGCACATGTTAGTTATTGCGTATTTTATTCATTTATGTATTTTTAACTATATTAGGAATTCATATTGTCTCTATTGTCTGTATTGAAGCTGTGACAATTTCATTTCCTGCAAATGATTAATAAAGGATCTAACACGTATAATAAGCTATAAGTGTTTGCATCACAAAGGTTTGGTCACAGTATATTTTTACCATATTACCTTTGGTTTAACTGTGAAATGAAATAACACCATAATGATAACTCTTCTTCTTTAAAATAACTCTGCTTTCTATAATTTTATTTCATCATCTGACATTTAAAATAAAGCAGTTTTCAAATGGACGATTTACAATTTCCATTAACAGTTTGTGTCTGTGTATTTGAACAGCATAGCGTGTTTTTTCAGGGTGAAAAGTTAAGATGTGTTTCCTCTGGCTGTTAAATATCCCTCTCACTTACAAGTATTTCAACTGTAGATCCGGTTCAATAATTCAGCCCGATTCATACCAGACCTTTCCCGTTCTCAACGCACATTAAATGGGTCATGTGGACGAAAGTCTCAACCCCATTTCCGAACAAAAACTGCTCAAGGCCAGAAGGTCAGAACTATCAAAGCAAATACAAAGTCTTCTGTAATTTCAGCCCTAAATGTCAAAGAGTGTGAAGAAGAAGCTTCTTTTCACAGTTGGTGCACTTGTTTCTCTTTTTTCCAGTTGAAGTCTGTCTCAAAACAATTTTCTGATGCCCATTTGAACATTGCAACATGCTTTGCATTGTAATGCAGGTGAAGAGCAGGTCACTTGTCATGTATTAAAGTATGTGACAGGAGACAAACCCCAGAGGCTTGTTTCTGTGTACTCTCTACAGTCACATGTAAAACTAGTGTTACGACTGTTGTCGTACTGTTGTTTCATATGCAAATCTGAGTGTGCAGGTGACTCTCCGTGATTGGTGGATCCAAGGGACGGATTGATTGGCTAACGACGTGGAGATGGCTTATATTATGACACCGTCATGGACGGCCAGTCATTCAACCTCGGCTTACCTCAACCGGCAGACTTTATGTTACCTGTCCAGCGCTGTTTCTTTATACAGGAGCATGTAGGAGTGGACTGCCTTTTTATTTGATTACCATTTTCTCATGTTTTTGTTAGTTAGGGAGATGAGTCACATGTCATTTGCTTTGATTCTTTTTGTAGGTAAGTTTGGTACATCCTTTAGAGGGGCTCCTTTTGTTTGTTGCTTTGGCATTAGGTCCACCCCAAAGCTATGGTCCACTCCTGTCCTTCGTTAAAATTCACTCACTGTAAATAAGTCACCAACAAATTGTACTTGTTGTGTGATGTGCTGCTTGGGATCAGACGGGGATGGATCACCCTAATGTTATGGTCTGGCCACCCCTAGACAGGCCATAACACTAGCCACACCCCATGGTTCAAAAGCTTGTAGAAGCACCCTTAGCAGCAATAGATTTTGCATGCCTTTACCAGTCTGTCACATCATTGTGGCTTTTTGGCTAACTCTTCTTCACAATGTTGCTTCAGTTCATGGAAGTTTACACAAGTTTGTTCATGTTCAGCTCTGTTTGAGATCCCACCGCAGCATTTCCACCAGGTTGAGGTCTTGACTTTGACGGTTCCATTGTGGCAACTTGATTCTTTTCTTTTTTAGCTATTGTGTTGTAGATGTGCTGCTGGTCTTGGGCCAAGTTTTAGCTATCAGACAGTTGAATCTAGAATACTTTATTACTCAGTGGAGTGCATGGTCGCCTCAGGGACTGTAAGGTGCACAGATCCTGTGGTTGCAAAACAAGCCCAAATGATCACACCTCCAACCCCATGCTTGATGGCTAGCATGAGGTGTTGGTTGGTGCTGGTATGATGTTTTCGATTTTCACCAAACATAATGTTGTGTATGATAAACAAACACATCGACTTTGGTCTCATCTGTCCAAGGGGACATTGTTCCATAAGTCTTGTTTGCTTAGATGTAACTTTACAAATCTAAGTACATGTTCTTTTTAAAGAGACGAGGCTTTCTTTCAACAAACCGTCAGCTTTTATAGAGCTGTGCACACTTACTGCTAATCAGTTAATCAAGTGCACTGGATTAACAGCAATTAGGATTAGCAGTAATTCCTACAGAGGGAGTTAGGGTGTACTTAGTTTTTCATCTTTATGGCTCTTTTTACTATCTGTCCTTAGCAGCTCAGGAAAAAGAGGCTGTCCTGGGGAAATTCTACTAAAAGCAAACCATTAAAGTCTTAGATTTGTCCAAGGACTGGATTTAATCTTCCATTTAAGATAAAAAAATGCATTATAAATTGAAGTTTAAATATCAATTTGAATAGGAAATAAAAAGATGGACTTAAAAATGTGTTAATCTGTGTATAAACACTAATACGACTATAGACTATCAGAAACAACAGAGTTTTCCACAAACCCCAAAACAGAAACCTTGGCCTCGAAACTCGAAACAGTCCAAGTGTGAGCTGTACTTTAGGATTCACGTGTAACACTGGAAATATCATATTTTTGTGGAGCTAGTGAGAGACAGCCATTTCTCAAGCAAGCTGCAACCCCAACCGTTAGAGTCGAAACAACTCATTGTAATGCATCATCCGAAGGAAAAATATTTGTGTAGGATGGAAATTACATTTTCACTGGAGTTCTTACAGTCACTGAATTGGATCATATTAGATTTGATTAGATAAGATAAACTCAGTTGATCTTGCTAGGAGGTTCAGGTTGCCACAGCAGGAACTGCAAATGAGACACAGCTTTAGAATGACTGGAAGATAAACACTGCTTTACAGAGAGATTGTAATTTTTATACACCAAGACACTTTGTTGTCTCTCTTTTGGGTTTTATTGATTCTTATGTAATGCTTAATCCTATCCTGGGTCTCCCTGTTAAATGTATTAAAGTTTTCATTGTCAGTTTTAGTTTAAATCATAGTTTCCAGTCCTGCAGAGAATAATTGCACTTTTCTCGTAGCGGTGCCAATATATACGCCAGGAAGGATTTTACTGTTCTGCCTACTTATCAGCTACTTTAAATTTACAATAAAAAAGAACCAGTAGGGGGCTAAACCATTCCTTGGGAAGCTCTTTCTCACACTTGAATATTTACAGTACAAACTAAACAGCTGGGGAAAAACTCATTTTCCAATAAGTTCTTCCGTTTGACATATTTATGTGCTGTTCAGTGCTCAGGCTGTGGTTCTCCAAATTAAAAGAATGTGAGGTTGTCTAACTAACAATGGAGTATCCACAGGAATGTGACACACACTAACAAAAAGTAGGTAAATAAAAGCTGACTTTAAATAATTTAATTCATGTAAAATTTCCATGTAATTTTGTTAGACAGGCACAATGTAAAATGCTACATGTAATAGAATATGGTCAAGTTAAATTGACTTGATGGGTATCGACTCAATTTATAAAAAGCAACATTACCAACCTTAACAATTAAGTATTTGAATTAATAAACCTTTGATTTTATATATTTCTCTTCTGTTTTACTCAAAATTATTGCTTCATGTTTACGAGGTTTGGATAACAACTTAATATTTTGTTAGCGTTTGCCTGAAATACCCTGAAATCTGAAAACACTGCACCGCCCTGTGTATTTATAGGTCTGCTCGGTTTGCTATGTTTTGGTAGCAACTCTTCATGTTTTTGAGCATTATGCACTCTGATGTAAGTTCAATGCCAGTGCAACAGCAAGCACAGCTTGCAAAGCAATCACAAGGCAAAACATATCAGACATGTTATATGTTATTGTATCATATAATGATAATGATATCATAAAGGAGATTAACTTCACTTCAGTCTGCTCTCAGTAAAAACAGGAAGTCCCTCTTTTTTTAAGATGGGCTTAACCAAAAGTCTCCAAGAAGTTGATCCTGACTTTTTAAAGACGACCAGCCCACACACACGCCACTCATCGTCCAGTTCACTGGCCATAGATTGGCAACCTGAAGGCTGACAAGATGTGACAATTTTATGACCACACCAGACACACTCGGTCCTGCTGCCAGCTCACAGGTTTATGGACCTACAGAAAACTCTTGCTACTTCAGATGGCCACCCCTGCTGTGGACTGGGCAGAATCTCCAATTGTGTTCAGATGCTTACAGGAAGAGACCAGCATCCTGGCAGCCAAAGTCTTTGTTGATCACAATTGAGCGAGCGAGGCGGTGATTCAACAGGAAAATAAGTTGGCTTTTTTTTTCTCAGCATGGCTTCTAGGATTCAGAAGACTACATCTTCTCCAAACTTACAGAAATATCATCAAACAGATATATTTATTTGAATGTGTGCTTTTGGCCATCTGACGAAACCAAACTCAACATCCCGAACAAAGCAAAGGAAGACAAGCTTTTAGGTTTGTTTTGGTCTGCTCTTCTGGGATAAAACAGCCTTATTTAATATCTGCTAAAAGCTCGGGGTATAGTCATCAGATACTTGCTGAGTTTGTTTTCGTGCTCGGTGATAATGGATGAACGGTGTACAGTTTTTAGAGCTTTTTAGTGAAAATAGCTGTATGGTTATATCAGCTGAGAGACTGTAAAAACTGTAAAGATGCACAGTGAAAACCCAAAACAAGCTAAAGGAATATAACACTTCCTATAACTGAAGGGAGTAACACCCCAAACATCTTCAAATACTGTTCTGATGCACACAGCTAGTATCAGGTTGAACACCTTTTTCCCTTCAGAGCTGCTCTAATGCTTCACGGCACAGTTTCAACAAGGTGCTAGAGATTGTGGTCCATATTGACTTGATAGTATCACACAGTTGCTGCACAGTTGCATCCATGATGAGAATCTCCTGTTCCTCCACATCACAAAGCTGCTCTACTGATTTCAGATCTGGTGACTGTGGAGGTCATTTGAGTCCTCGTTTGTTTAGCCAGCAAACTATAGCCTCAGTGTCCTGAGTGTCATCTGCTGCTGCTGCTGTGGCCCATCTGCCTCAAGCTACAAGGTACTGTGCATTCAGAGATGCTATTCTGCACACCTTAGTTGTAACCAGTGGTTATTTGAGCGACTGTTGCCTTCCTGCTAACTCAAAACATTCTCCTTTGGCCTCTGACGTCAACAAGGCATTTTCTCCAGAACGTTTTCCCTTCAGACCAATTCCTGTAAATTCTAGAGATGGTTTTGTGGGGAAAATCCCAGTAGATCTGCAGCTTCTGAGATACTCAAACCAGCTCATCTGGTACCAACAATTATGCCACGTTCAAACTGGCTGATGATTGTATATTAAAAAGAGTTCTTCAGCTGTCTGCTTAAAGATATAAGCTTTAAAATGCTATCATCTCTGACACTGCATAATGCAAATCTTTAAGCAGACGAGAGCAATCCTTCTGCCTCCGTAGTTATTGACAGTTGGACAAACGTGACCTTTTGAAGTTAATTAACCGCATGAGCAGCTCCCTAAGAGTGATGTTAAATTTCATGCTTTAATGTAACAACAGCATCTGTGGCACATCTATCATCATTTAAAAGCTAAGGGTCTGACGAAGTGCTCGTGCTCCAAGGCATGGACCTGCTTATGCAGCTGTGGCAGCACAAGCACATTTTAACAAGATCCCAATTAGGTTAGCCGCAACTTTTGCCTTTCTGCCCCCTTTATAAGCAACAAGGTTTTCATGTAGTTTTTGTTTCTTCAGTGTATCTGCTAGAAAAGCAACAGGCTGCCATGCTTCATGTTAAAGACCAGTACAGTGAATGACTGGCAAATGATTTGCAGCAAAAACGCTTTCTGAAATTAGCTTTTCTGTTTCTAGCATCTCGCTGATGTCCACTGGCAGACGGCAAATAGTTTACTGTCTAAAAAAGCCCACTGGTCCTGTCAAACCCAATTTGCAACTAGACAATATTTGTGCTAAGACGCTATGAGATCTACTTCATAAATCTATATGGCTCTTCATTTCCATGTTACGCTCAGCAGACACATCTAGGACTCCACACCACCCGCATTGCCATGGTTTAGATCCAATTTAAAACAGCTCCCTCTAGGCTATCCTGGTGAATTCCCTTTCTTCACTGGAAGAACCCGGCGAACTGTTAAGGCCATGTGATGTTCTGCAGACAGTTGGAAGTGTCACTTGTGCTGCGTTATCCTTCTCTCTTTCTCTGTCAAAGCTGAACAACAGTGGCAGGCATGACTCACTGAAGAGCTGTACTTTCTAATGACACAAGAGCGGAGGCTGAGTCAATCTGACCTGACAGTCTTGCATAAATCACGGGCCTTCGATTTAAGTTGCTTTGAGGAGTGTCAACAAATCCACAGGAGGAATATTAGGCTCTGCTGTAGGTAGGGACTCCGCCTCTGAGAACTCATTATGGGGTGTCTCCCTTCATGCTGTGCCAGGCTGTGTTGACTGAATTGCCAGGCTTATTTTGGATTCGCCGGCAGAAGCTCGCGTTTTAAATTCCCGACTTGTGATAAGGCCTCCGACAGCACCCTAAAGACCATTTCAGGGGAAAATACGTGGATTTTTTAATGGCTAAATTTCTGGAGGTAAACTTCAGTACAGTACTTTGAATGTGATGTAATATAAAAAGAGGAGCCTCAGGTATGGAGAGAGGGGCTTGGGAGTGTAGCAATAAAGGCCATTAAATGATAATGCAGCAAGAATAAGTTCTCTTTGTAAGCTTTTATTCGTTTTGTTTAGAGTCTTTAGAGAAACTGATGAGAAGGCAATGTGGAGAGTGCTACTACACAGCATTTAGCTTCCAATCTCACAGTTAATCATTCCACTTGAAAGTGTTTCACAACAAAAGACTGTTTTCTTTTCTCTCCTACTTTGAAATCAAAGTAATTATATATATTTTTTCTCCCATAGGGACAAACAAGAAAGGCCTTCAAGCCCTAGTTTGCACAAGCGATTCACACCATCATGAGGCAAGGCGGCGACGATGCAGAGGTCTCAGGAAAAAAGAAAGAAAAGAGGGCCCACGTTTACAAAGACGAAAGCAGAAATCTCAGCTGGCACCTTCCAATACAGATGAGACTCACTTTTAATAACAAGCTCTGAATGCAACATACGAGCGTGACCAAATCCAGTTTATACAGTTTAGTCTCAATGGGGTCGTCTCATCAACTGCTATCATCTCCCTACACAAACCCCGCCCAAGCACCAACTGGATCCCATCCATTTAAATAATGCACAGCTATTAGTCATATTAAAGACAGGCAACATTTCAGCACAGCAAACTTTTATGGCTTCGGGCACTTATCTTCGATATTGGCTGCCACTCAAGAACGGATGGAGCAATTTAATCAAATGTGAGAGATCTGAACACCAGGGAGGGCGCTTGTAAGACGGTTTCAACCGATGATCAAGAAGCGGGAAAGAGAAGTGTGTTATTCTGCTCCATCATTGGAGAGGAATTGTAGCTTTGCTACTTGAGGGCATGGGAGGGAGAGTTATAGAAAGCTGTTGGTTTATGTGTCTGTCAATGTCATGTCTTTTCAGGATCACAGTTCAAGGCAAACAGCAAGGATAAAGAGGGGCAGGGAGGGGAACTGGTACATTGGAGAGAGGGTGCTGGTAGGTCAACTGAGTTGACGCAAGTAGATATTGTGCTCTTCGGTGGTTTCAAGGATGAAAAATAACAGAATATAAGATGCCAATAGGCCAGGGAGAGCATACTATGGGTTTCTGTGCAAAAGGCTGAAGGTGTGAGACTGAGAGAAATAGGCTAACTTGATAAATGTGCAAAGAATTGGAGTCAAAATATGAGCAAAAATAATCCGTCCCCTCTTTCTTTTGGCTGTGAGAGCAGAAATTATTTTACTGGTACTGATAATGGCACTGAGGCGTTTCAATGTTAGCAGATGACATATATTTAATGAGAATAGTTCAAAGATATAACATGAATTTGATGGCTACATATGATACACTACAAGTCGCAGGCTGATGTCTGTCAAAGACGCATAAAATAATGATCTTTAATTGGAGATGAGAGCTAGTTACACCCAATACAGTACAACATGGAACATTTATTTTACTTCAGCAAAGTCGACGTTAGGCATAACAAACATGGCAGGTTTCAAAATGTAAGTTTAATAAGAAAAATAACTAATGCTGTGACTTGAGGATACAGCAAGTAAAATTACCTAAATTTTAAGAAAAAAATTTAGGTAATTTAGGTAATTAGCTAATGCTACTAGCATAGTAGCATTAGCGGCTTCCATGAAGTGGATGATCGTATTTATTAATTAATTTACTTTTTTTTTATGTTATTTTAGCTGCAGCTAACAATATAATCAGTTAAGCTGAGTGATCGTAGAATTACTAAAAGGCAACTAGAGATTAATTTAAAGAAATACACACATTTTTCATTTGTTCCTTCAACCTTTGCTGTTTTATGCAACTAAAAAATGATACCATCCATACAGCCTTTGGGTGTTATGTGACTGATAATCGCCTATGCCATAAACTCCCATGGCTTGTTTCACGTATGTCTTTTGGTCATTTAGGCTCTTTTGGATCTCCGGTGGTAAAGCTCAATAAATAATATAGGAGCCACCTTCCCATCCCTTTAGCGTGAAATTAAACCATTTTTCAAGCAGTGTGAAATATCGTTATGTAAAACTATCATGTAATGTAAAAACCCTGAAACGAATCTTCTTCTGGCGTACATGCAAGAAGTTCATCTTTGCTTTTCAGATTTTGCCTCCTAAATGGCAAACTAAGCAAACAAATCACACTGGTGAATAAGGGCATGGGAAAACCACTGATTCCAAGGATGTCTGAAAATGTATTCGCAGTGCAGATCTCTTAGTGCAGATCTCAGATAATTTTCTTTCAAAATTGCAACCACCCACAGACTTCTAAAGCTCCAGCTGGCAAGCAATCCTGAGGAGAACAGATTCTACCCCAGCAGGGGCCATAGGGATGCAGCAGGAGAGAGTAAAAGAAGCTCATTCTGTTGATTAAATTTAGTTGATTTAGCTGCTTGGCTTCTCCAGGGTGACTTGGAGCTCACAAATTATCAATCTTAAATGGTGGATCTTTACGAGATGGTTCACATTCCTTATAGACACAATTTGTTTTAATACAGTTGTGCAAGACAAGAAGTTGATTTTTGCGAGTTCGCTTGAAAACAGACTGACTTCCACATCCAGGGAGTTTACGCTCAACTGCGGCACAGAGGTAAAACACAAGTAATAAAAACAAAGTGTTAAAGGCTTTAATGTTTCAAGTAACAGCCTTTAATCGTGACAAGTGCGCTGCAACAACGAAACGTGATTTTTAATATGTAGCGTTTGCTTTGAGCTTTTTAACTGCAGAGGCCAAACAGATACAACCGGCACAGGTGCAATGACACCTTGTTTCAATCGTGTTACAAAATGTTACAAGCACTGACAGGACAACCATAGGATGGGATGCCACGTTTGGTGTCGACGCTGATAAAATAAAGCTTGAGGCTCAAGCCTTAGGATGAAACGACAGCTAGTTTTTTTTTTCTGTTACCAGATAAAACGATTCTTCGTTTCGTTGGCAGGAAACGTTATTACAATTAAAAATGGTTGCATGGTGCACATTTTGTGCTTTGTAAAAGGTTGCACGGATCTATGCACCAAGTCTGGTTTTCATACATTAGAGCATGGTCATATAAAAGACCAATACGTGAGTCATATACTCTATGTCACTGATGCTTTCAGTTCACCCTGATCCAAGGCCTCCAACAATAAAAAAGAAGGCACACGGTTTAAAAGTTACTAGACAAAATCTAAAATCCACCTTCAACCCATTGGTAGCTGGGCTCCCAAAGACTCCAATATAAAAACAATACACACATGAGACCAAAGTGGAGATGTTTGGCCATAATGTGCAGCACCACGTTAGGAACTAAACACAGCATAACAGCACAAACACCTCATACCGACTGTAAAGCACGGCGGTGGAGGTGTGATGAGTTGGGTTTGTTTTGCAGCCACAGGACCGGGACATCTTGCACTCACAGAGTCGACCGTGAAGTCCTCTGAATACCAAAGTGTTCTGAGGTCAAATGCTAACTAACGCCTGCAAAACTCAAAGAACAACTGAAGCAACTCTGTAAGGAAGAGTGGGGCAAAATTCCCTCCACGACAATGTGAGAGACTGATAAAGCAAGATGACATTAGGGTGCACCTGGTTTTTCACATGACTGTTCAAGAAAAGGCAGAAGCACTCCAGGTCTGTCAGTACTTACTCATATACTTTCAGCTTGTAACACTGGCCGTTCAAAAACAGAAATTCCCAGTCTGTTCCGTAGTCTATGGCCAACTTCTTCTGTAAGTCACTGAGGAAACCAAAATACACAGAAACACAGATCAGAAGCACATCTGAAGCTAGTTTTGGAAGTTACAATACAGATTACATAAAGTTCCTCAGTTCCATCAGGAAAGACAACAAAACTCATGGTATTTTTAAGCAAATCATTTAAGAAGAAATCCATGAAAAATGATTTTTCAACTAAACCTGAACAGAATCCTTTTTATGTTTTAAGACAACACTCTTCAATTCAATTTGTTGTCACTCCCTGACAGGCTGCTTTAATAACTTCTGCATGACTCACAACTGTGCTGACAAAGTAGCTTTATTTTCCTTGCTCCTTCTAGCGACTAACGTCTCAGATAGTGTGCTGATGAGGTGGCCCGTTAAAGCCCATTTCTATGCAGTGTCTCTAATTATCCGAGCCAGTAAGGGCTGCTCTTCTTCGCTAATTGCAAATAAGGCAAGTGAGCCCTATCTCTAACAGCACACAGGCCCTCATTTCCATATTCATAACCCAGAATTGCTAATGGGGTTAACAAATGTTTAGGGAGGGTGATTGTTCCGCTTGAGGTTGATAAGGCAGGGGGTAGGGGGACGATTCGGGGTCAGGAAAGCGATGCGGGTTGCGTAACCGTGTGCGCGTGTGATTCTCGGCGGGGCAGGGGTCGTAACATTCAAGCGCAGAGTCAATTTTTGTGGAAATTGCTCTCTTCAGCGCAAAATGTATGGACTAATTAGAAGTAGACCTCGATATCATGTGACTTCTAAAAGGTATGAACGAGAAAAATGCGCAAGGCCGGGACACGGGGGAGAAAATCACATCCGAGTCCTCACACACAAATGACAGTGAGTAATTTGGCTAGAGGCAATTAAAGCAAGGTGGACAATGAATAATTAGAACAAATGAAGTCATGCCAGCTCCTGTCCCCCTGCATCCACCCTCCTCCTCCTCCTCCTCTCTCATGCAAGTGTTTGGTTGAGGGGAAAAAAGGCTGACCTTTTGGTAAGTGCCACCTCTGTAGTTGGCACTCCTCTCTCCCTACTGTAATGAACAGTTTGGGGGCCTAAGGGCCACAGAAGCTACTTATCAGCAATTGCTGGCTGGCTCTGAGCTCTGTGAAAACATCTGAGAGGGAGCAAAAGAAACTGCGTGGATTTTACTCCTCAGCTGTTGTAAGCATGACAGAAGAGCGAGGAGCAGAATGAATCCTATAAAATCGTTTTTTTCTTTACTAAAAAGTAGTTGCAATTTCTCTCTTTAAAAAGCCAGAGAGGGTAGTGGGTAATTCCCAGCCAGACGGAGACTCTTCTGCTCACACTAAGTCAGAAGAAGACCACCCAGCAGAGTACAGAAGACAGCCAATAGTGTTTGTTTTTCTTCATTAGCATTAGCCTTAGGTATCACACAGTGCATATTCACCACAGTGCTTCTTTCCATACTATGTTAGCACAGAAGGATGGAGTCTATTTTAAGGTTTGGTGAAATTACAGTCACGCTCCT
This sequence comes from Simochromis diagramma, assembly GCF_900408965.1. Lineage (NCBI taxonomy): Eukaryota > Metazoa > Chordata > Actinopteri > Cichliformes > Cichlidae > Simochromis > Simochromis diagramma. The sequence continues at coordinate 641,515 of NW_024387416.1, read as the reverse complement.
GCTTGCGATCAAAAAACAAAAACTGTGAGAGGCAAATTCCTCATCCACAAAAAGTGCAAAATGTTGAGGATTTAGCCACACGTATGCCGCAGTAGGCGCTAACCTCTGCCTCTGTTGCTTTCTTTTTTAGCCTCACCTTATTTCCATGTTGACTGTCTCGTAAGCTTCTTCCACTTTCTTCAGATTGGTCGCCTCCCACTCTGCAGCTAGATAAAACAAAAGGTCAGACAAATTAACAATGCAGAGTTGTTGCATCTCAGCAGCTGTGTGTTGCCAAACAGTGGGCTCTTGGTGGATCTAAGACTGTGAGAAGAGCAGTGCTGCGCGTAAACAGGGAAATGCTATTTTCAGGTGCGCTAAGTGCCAACAGGCAGGCTTATTAGGCTCTTCACATTGTGCTAACTGAGACAGGGAGGAAAAAGAAGTCAGAGGGAGTGTTAGAGCAGCAAAGGTAGCTCATTTTATCATACCAAAATGTTCCAAGTATGACAAGAATTTCTGGAAAAATGAGTGTTAACAGAATCAGGATGAAGTATAATTCAACTCATGAAAAACAACATGTTTGTATCTGCCTAAAGTGGCTGATCTCTCTATAAAAATATAATTCATTAATGTATTTGTTACCACTTGCTCACAGTGGTGTATGTCTAATTCCACATTCACATTCCGGAGTTCTTCTTTCAATCATGTTACTGTTACTTTGCAGCAAAATGCTTCAGTATCCTCACTAGTGAATAGCTTAGATTTTCTTTCTGTCAGTTTTTTTAGGTGTTTTTCACCGAAAGCAGCCATGTGTTAAAGAAAGGTATGAGACATGTTGAAATAGAACTGGATAGACAATACCTTCCTCTGGGTTTCACTGCATATCATACTTTTAACCAAAATATCAGCACAATCTGGATTTACGTTACTGTTTTGTATTCTGCAATTTGAGGGTTTTTTTCACATTATCTTTTAGGATAATTGTAAAGTTTAAAAAAGAAACCTTTTGTTCTTTGAATGTTACATTTTCAATATGTGACCTGGTAAAACATAGTGCACAAAAGAGAACTGTAAAAACAATAGCGGGAGATAAACATTTAATGACACTGATATAACTTTTTATTGTTAACTCCGGTTTGTAATTTGCACCTTGCAGGTATTAGTGACTTTACTTTGCAACACACACACAAAAAATCAACCTGAAAGACACTCAGGTTCTGCTGTGACCATGATCAAAACATCCTGTTGTGTGGAGCACTGGTTAAATAATTGACATTTACACACCTCTGAAGGCATCCTCGTAAAAGTTGGGGGGGGAAAATCAACACAGTATAGCATCACGATATTTCGCCTAGCAATATTGTATGGACACAGGGACGCAAAATATTAGTATTTTCTTAAATACATTAAAATACTCTGGGAATAATACAAACATGCACCACTACAGTAACTGCCAACTTGACCCCATATCAGAGTGCAGCTTTTAGTGATAATTCTGTATGCTTGAAAATCTCATTTTGCTGTACAAAAATAACTGAAGTGGGATAACTTTATTGGATAAAAGAGATATTGGCAAAGTTTAAAATTAAGGACATAATTTGATGGCCACCCTTCCACTGACACCATTTCTGATGAGGCTTCAGTGAACAGTAGATGGATTAACTGTTGGACCAGACCACAGGCAGTAAAAAGACACTGACATAGCTTTCTAGGTGGAAAAATGAAGCCCATTGGCTTCATTTTTCCATCATGGGTGAAGACCCCATGATGGCGACAATTATGGTTGGAAATACTTCAATCTGATAGAAATCTATGGGAATATGGCTTTCTGATTTGACCCCTGCAAAAAGTTCCTGTTCAGTTGATAGTCTTAGTCATTCATTCTGTGTCATACTGAAAAGAAAACTTAAATATATTTTATATATCTTGATCGTGGCATGTCAAACACATCTCCTTAGTCAATGAGCAAATGGTTTCTAATTCAGATCCACTCTTCCATGTCCCATCAGTTTTTTTCTCACAACTAAGTATGTGATAGCAAAACTATATCAAAACGGGAATTCAGAAAACAAGGGATAATACAATACCCATCTCTTATCTGCTGTCTCTGCTATCTTTCTTTTTCTCTAAGGACATGACTTTCAGATACTGTTCAACTACTGTAGAGAGGTTTTTAAGCCTACTACTTCTCCTTCTGTCTGCCTCAAACTTTTTTATGGACATAATGCACAACAAGCCATTCTGGTTGAACACCTGGGAATCACCTTGTTGGTGCAAAAATACTATTTCACATTTGTCAGGCTGGATTACATTTTTGTTTCCCTGGAAACAAAATAGAAAAGGGAAAATACCACAGGTAACACATACAACTTCACACACAAGCACAATGGACTCAGTAAAGAAAAAGCTAATTCTGTTCAGCAGGCAGACATAGAAATTGAATTACTACTCAAAAATAAGGAGCTAAAATACACACACCACATATAGAAACGTATCAAGATGAAACAGACTATGACATAACCTTGTCTGAGGTCACTATTTGTCAACTGCCCCTAAGAGTTTGTAGCCTCCCATGGAAATGATAGCTTAGTCACATGTTTAAAGATGTCTGTCTTTGTATAAAGACACGCTGATTGCTCTAAGACTTTTTGGGAAGGTTTCCAGAACTCTCTCAAGAGCCACGAGGAAATGCAACATCAGCCTCAAATATAAAATCTCCAAGAACCCAACTTCATCTTCTTAGGTTCCACTTAGGGTGTTGTTGAAACAAAGCCCATCTTTTCCCTGAAAAGATCTTCTCTCCCCTTTTCAAGGACCGTTTTGCTTGAATAGCTCAGGGAATAACACTGGTTTATCCTTCATAGGAAGAATGCGATTGGAAGTGAGAGTTTTGAGGTTGGAGGAAATTCATCCATCGATTACTGATGCAAAACTGAGACAAGTTTTATTTATGTTGTGCAAACAATGACAACAGTTGCCTCAAGGTCCTTTATATTCTAAGGAAAAGACCCCACAATAATCGTGAGAAATCCCAACAATCAGACCACCTCCTGCAAGTACTTGGTGACAGTGGGAAGGAAAATCTCCCTTTTTACAGGATGAAGCCTCTGGCACAGTTTATCTTCATCCTTTGTCGATCTGGACAGGACAAAGACACACTGTAGAAGAGAGCCAGTGTTTAATAATCTATACAAAGTGAACTGGAACCAAAAGTTCAACACTGAAAAGACCAGAGACACTATCAAAAGTACCAAAAAGAGATTTCAACGTGCCACCAACCTCCTTTTCTTGTGGAAAAGAAATGGGCTGTTTGGAAAATTTGTGAAAATGTATCAAATAACTTCTACTTTCATGCTACGATAATAAAATAACTAAAATAACTGCAGACATCAACAAACTTCTTTTGGTTGCACTGCAACACTTAGAGTGAAAGAAAGTGCAACTCACACACAGACACACACAAACACACCACACGTCCGCAACTCCTCGACACCACCTGCCCTCCTCCAAAAACACTCAGAGACTTTGAAAGTTGGCAGGTATGTTAATGTGAAGTGACACCTGCTCACTGGCTTCGAGCTACAAGTGAATTTATCAGGACGTGGTTTCAGTTCCAGTCGGATCCTTTCATAAAACGGTCGGTAAAACCCAAAATAACGTGCCGATGGGCTGATGGGCACCATGACAACATCTCAAAAGTTTAAAATTTTTATTAAAAACACCCAAAACATATTGTTCCCAAATTGTAGAAATACAGAAATAATATTTCACAGCTTCCAAAAGCCTTGAACAAACGTGTGATGTGCATATAAAATACTTGATTTAAGCCACCAACTACGTTTGGGGAGGGGGGTCTGTTTAAGGAGGCGCTGACACCCCAGTGGAAGTGTAAGGGAATCATTTAATTAGTAAACCATAGTGTCTCTGACTGAGCATGAACAAAAGGGGCTGAAGAGCTGAAAAGGAGATAAGATGGCAGACAATAGAAGTGACAAGACTCCCGTTTGACTAGTGCTGATGGACACGGGGATTTACTGGGGTTTCTGTGAGTGGACGGGTTCGTCTCTGACGTCGAAGAAACTCTCTGGGGCCCGGCGCCGTAGCAACAGAAAGGAATGTGTATGCAGTGAGGACCGCGTGTGAGAAGCTGTGACAGCCCTGGCCTGAATACCAATTAGGATGTTCCTTGCATGTGGTCTCAGCTGGTTGCCCATGAAGACCCCCCCCTCCACACACCTCACCTCACCCCACCCCACACACACACATCCACCCACCCCTACACACATAATTCCCTCAGCACCTATTTCTTGCCAAACCTAGTACAGATGTGATGTGTCTAAGAGGCAAGCTGTGATTTACCATGCTGTAATGGCTATTTTTATAGCACCACGATGGGGAGATCTCACTTTGACTCACCCCCAAACCCCTCGGACTCTTTCAGAAAATCGCAGCCTCACACACAAAGCGCGGTCTCTCAGCCTGCTCCTACTCTCACAATCTCTTGCCCTGTTTCTCTCTCTCTCATACAAACACGCGCAGCAATCATCAAGCTCAGCAATGACAAAAGGAGACGCAGAATCCCGAGAGGGTGACATTTGACCCCCTTGCCGCAGCCCAGTTGTATATGGAGAGAGGAGGGGAAAAGCAGCCAGGCGTACAGAAGCACCCAGAGCAGAAAACACAGGGAGCACAAAGCCTACTGAACGGTTTCTGCACCCGTCAGGCCCGACATCACCTGAAGCCAGCGTACAGTACGCAGAAAAGACCTCAGGTTTAATTATTGCAACGATTAGATCAGCAGTCACATGATCACATGGGTGTAATTGCATCATAAGTGCAAGTCTGAATTTAGGAATTGAAATGCATGGGTACAAATGTGTAAGAAAAAGGGGCAAAAAAAGCTTTCTCTGCAATAGAAAAACATACAAATCGAAGCTAAACTGACCGGTGACTGACATTTTTCCACTTCAGCAAGTGTGCTGTACTTCACTAGGAGCTGTCAAGAGGGGCTGTTAAATCACAGAGGCCGTGTACACAAATAGAAGAGGAGGAACGCACTGCATAGTATAGTCTTCCGACCAAACTCTCCCGTGTATTCGTACCTTGAGCCCAGAAGAACGGAGATGTTTTGTTTACATGTGAGCGGATCAATAGGCAAGGCGTTTCTTCTGCAGCTCTAAGAAAAGAAGCCGGTGCAGCATGCGAGCTGCAGCCGGGCTCAACAAAACAAAGGCGCTGCAGCGAGGCCACCCTTGAACCCCGCGCTCGCGCGAGCAGCCGACACCTTCAGCGAGATTATGTCGGCTAACAGGCAGGAATGTAGGAGTTTGTTGTCTGTAAAAGTCTGCTCTTTAAAATAAAGACTGGCAGCATGCTTAAGCTCTCGCATTGATTCCTTTTTACTTTCCTTTATAACCTCTTTTGCTCCCCGCCATCTATCATCCAACCCCCCCCCCAACCTTTTTTTTGTATTTTCATTTTGACTTTAACATTCTCCTCGCCTTCAATATTTTCAGCTTGAGCTCCTGAGAGTCTTCCTGTCACCCTCGCTACCTCCCCCTCTCTCCGAGCTCCATTTTTCTCGGTTTTCTCTGCTCGGGTAAAGAACTCGTTCTGACTGCAGAGAGGGGAGGATGAAAATATAGGTTGAGGATCCCTGTAATGAAATGTTTATGGCAGGTTGTAACAATGAACAAGAGACCTTTCAGATACTGTCAGCTGGGCTGTGATAGCACTAATAGCCACCTGCTGGAATTGAACGCGAGCGCCTAGAGGAGCAAATTACTCTGTTTTCCTTGAAGTGAAAATGTTATCAAAGTTAATTCAACAAAGGTAATAAGAGAGGCATGGCTTAATTAAAAAAAAAAAAAAAACCCTGAACAAATGTTTGCATTTTAATCGCGCACAGAGCGTGCAGAGCTAACATTTGTAAGCCTTTAACCATAAGTTTAAGTGAAACGCACTTTTAAACGTTATATTTCTCTCTCTTTATCCGTCCAAATCCCACAAATGATTGTGAAACTGCAGCACAGGCTGCTGGGAGTTGAGAAGAGGTCAGTCTCGCCCCCTGCATAATCGTTGTGTTGGAGTGTCTGATTGTATTAGGGTTGAGTGAATAACAGTAGCTGGCAGAAATAGCATCATGTTTTGAACTATCAGTGCAATTCATAGCCTTGTGACTGACTCAGTTTGTATTCATTCTCCCACACTCTCCTGCACCTCTCTTTTTTTTCCTCCGCAGTGGTTGAAGGACAGGCGCAGCGTCACGGCGAGCACGTACTAAAATTAAGAATGGATCCATTCACTGGCCAGCTGTCATTATACCAAACGACTGAAGCCAACACTGCAGATTGATGACTGAGAGGCAGTCAGATGTTTTAACTGTAATGCTTAGAGAAAAAAAGCTGCATTATCTGCTGTACCTAAACAATATGCAATATAAATGGATCAGATCGACTTACAGGTCTTACAGCTTTAATGTAACCCTAAACACTGTGCACGAGTTAGTGCTAAGACGATTGCAGCAGTTTATTATTAACACCTAGTGTATCATAGTTAATATATGAGTTGTTGTGAGTTAAGTAAGCACAATCAGTCCATATACAGAAAAGGCAATGACCTTGTTTGACAGATGAGACCAATAACACTTAGATTAAATCACAGTAACCTAAAAGTCTCTAAGTTATAAGTAGAAGAATCAAACAAAGGTACAAAACCAGGTAAGCAAAGAGGCATTTAAATGTCAAGTCTGCTCAAATACGGCAAAAATCATAATTACTGTACAATTATTTGGGTCATAATGAGATTGTTAGCTATTAAACCTTTTCAAAATAACAAAATTGTCCTTATAATTTAGCGCATTTCCTTAAACTTTTATTACACTTCAACTGCATAAATAAAGTAAATGAATGTGAAGTAAACCTAGCACAGCCTGGCAGGGAGTCAATTTTGATTTTTATGGATATGAGAAAGGAAGTGTGTAAAAAGTACTCCATAACAGACTGTGGGACAATAATTGCTCTGTCTTGATTATATTGCCTTAATTGGTGGAAGGCAGAAATTTTAATTGAAATCAAAAGCCCATTAATTGCACAGCCTTATTAGACAGCATTGCTCTCACAATCAGTATTACGCACGAGTGAAATGGTTAAAATGTACAACTGTACAATTAATGCATTCAAATAGGCCTGCTGCGTTTCCTGTCATATATTTGTATACGTATTCTGCTACAATGGTGGTTGCTGATGGTTAACATGGGCAAAGTAGGCCTTTGAGCCAAAAGCTTCACGCTGCTCTAAACACTCAGTTTACAGCAGTTTTTCCACTCCTGGCTCTTTCTGAGCAATGAATCAGTACGAGCCAGGAGGCTACTCAAAAGTAAAAATAAAGAGCTGGGAATGAGCAGAAGGGGTCTCCTTTAAAATCATGTAGGTTCTTGGATTAACAGTCCTGGACAGCTTGAAGTGGAAGCAGGTTTTGCATTGCCTAGTTTAATGGCTCGCATCAGCTAAGCAGTCAATGTTTCCTGGTAGTTTTAGAGCATTCACTGTCAAACCAAACAAGTTTATCACCAAAAAGATGACTTTTTTTTTTCCTGTCACTGTAAAACTGCAGAACCAGAAATGAGGAAAGCGTCCGGTTAACAGCTTCATATTCAGCTAAAAACCACGACAGCGGGATCAATCTTCTCACCCAACTATGAGCGAGAAAAATGTTAAATGCACAGCACGTTTTATAATACGAGATATTGATAGTATAGCGTTCGTATAATAGCGCTTAAGTGCATTTAAATGCAGCAATCAGGGTCTGGCGCTCCCATAATCACGGCGATGCGTAATCACTGTTTAACATTTAAACGGAGAAGGGGGCCCAATGAACAGAATAAACAGCCTGTGTGGAGTGAGTTCGCTCTGTAACAACTGGGTGCTGTTTATGAATATGTATGATGTAACAAACGCCTAGGAGCTGACCTACTTCTGTGTCTCCTCTGCTCATGACTTGGTCCCCTTCCGGGGTAACTCTGTCATCTTGCAACATGCTGTAATAGCAGGAAGCATGCGACTCCCATGTACAAATCAACATGCACCCGTTTGATGGTTTTGCAAGTGATAATCACCGTCTGTTGAGGGAAAACGCTTCAATAGGTGGCTGTGCAGCCGTAGGAATATTCAGGACCTGGCGATGTTGGGTCTTTTTATCCACTCCGCACACACATTAACCTGGGCTTTCACAAGTTTCTGCTCACCGAAATGTGAGCAGAAACATCAACAAGCATCCAAATCGCGTCAAAAATGCAAACGGCTGACGTTTGGATGTTTACTTAAACAGTCGTGTCACGTGAATAGGCGGGAAATGCAGGGAATGGAGTAAATGTGTGACGGACAAGTAAGTACGAGCAGACAAAAGAGAGCTCTCGACATAACTGGGGCTGCACACTGGAGAGCACTTGTCTGCACCATCTCATAAAATATCTTTACCCAGGATCATCTTGGTATGGTGCCAAACGCGGTTAGCTTCAGGAGCTGGGAAAGCACACAAAAAAAAATCTATTTCAGACAACGCGAGAGACAGAAAGCTGGCAGCTGCTCAAATCAGACTTCCAACATTTGATAAGCGAAAACGGGCTAATTTTGTGCATCCCTCGAACGGTTGCAGTCCAATACATTCCTCCCGTGGCTATGAAAACGCACGGGCGAGGGCGGGCGAGGCCGAGCGAGGGGTGAGAGGCAAATCTTTTCAACCTCTCGACAGCTTAATGGAAGGAGAGGAAAAAAACGCAGTAGTAACTCATTCTATGGCAGAAAGGAAGCCCGGTGCACTTTTTCCACCCCGCTCCTCTCTCGTGTCGATCGAGCACTCGAGGTGAGACAATTACGCCTCAAGGACGCGTCAACCTCGGTTGGGGTCAGAGGTCGCCGCGAAGGCAACCCATCCTCCCCCTCTGATTCTGTTTAACATTTCACATCTAATATAGGAAGTGCTGAACAGACCCTTAAATTAAGATCAGCCCTCTGCTCTCTCACAAACTGAACCTCAGCTGCCTCACAAGCCAATTCATTTGCTGAGAGTGCTGAGACGCATTGGCTTTAAAAAAATAAAATAAAATAAAATAACTGGTCACCCCAGCGTGGACCGAGGGACACTGTGAAGCGTTCGCACGTGGGAGACTGAAGTGTAGGAGTGCAATTTATATAAAGAGCTGTTATGCCCGTGGCTCTAACACGCGATTAATGTTAAATAACGAACCTAAAGAAGAGCGCTTGGCGGGTATTGTTAGTGTTTAATAAGAACACAGTCTTCTAGATTTCAGTAGGTATGTGGTCCAAACACGCTCATATTCCTCTCTCTTTTATCGCGCCCGTGAAAGTTTGCTATTTTTAGCGACGCCCTCATATCTGTAGATGCAACCTTGCTAAATTAGATCAAAGTGAACCCTGCCTCACAGTACTCTTATATGTTAAGCTAATTTGTTTACTACAGCTACTAAGGGCGAACATCTAAACAAGTTGACAAAAATAGCACCCTGGATCGAAGAGCTGTGACTTCACGCGCCCTGTGGATGTCAGAAAAGCCTCTTCACGCATTTGAGGTCACGTAACGGGTGATTGTTGAGTTTTCGCAGGTCGCGTGGAAAGCTCTCTCTGAGATTGTGGTTGTTCCGAGTTTTTGGTTGGGTCACTTGGTGGATACAAAGTTTGAGCCCGAGCATGATTCTGCCAGAGGTTTCTTTCTGTTAAAAAGGACGTTTTTCCTTCCCTCTGTCGACAAGTGTTTGCTCATAGGTGGTCATTAGTTTGTTGGTGTTTTCTCTCTGTTATTGTGGGGTCTTTACCTTATCATATAAAGCACCTTGGGGCAACTGCTGCTGTGATTTGCTGCTATATAAATGAAACTGAATTGAATTGAACTGTAATTGAATTGAAAGGAGGAGGTGAAGGAGGATGGCTCACCGAGAGTATTGCCACAGTGCAAGTTAGACCACCTTGTCTTAGCAGCATCTCCACTACCATCAATCTGGGATATAGAGCAACAACATGACACACATTTAATAAAGTTAGTGTCTTGATGTAAGCTAAGATCAACCACATCAAGATCTGGGTTGTTTACAAGCTCGGTTAAAAATTTGTGATGACATGAAGTGTTTGAGGTCATATAGATGAGATCAAATAAAGCAGGGTCAGTGGTGGAGCAGTGGCTCTGGGTTTGAATCCACTGAGCAGCTGAGGTCGCTCTGTGTGGATGCTTTATAGCTTAACTGGTGATTCTTAATCCGGTCCTTAAGTGATGACGTGACGAATCCTACTTCCGGGTCTAAAGTAGTCTGCGTTTAATATGGCTTTTGTGTTGTTAACATGTTTAATGTTACGTATTTTCTTCTATTTGATCTCATAAAGCTCCTAAAACAGTCAGTGATCACTGTTGACCTCCCTCGGCTTTTATTACCGCTAATCATTTATTTAAGCTCAGTTTTTAAAACCTTAGGATGTAACTACAGCCCAGCCCATGCAGCAGTATATGAATGACTAACCTCGTATTGTGGATGGATTATCTCAGTTGTTCTCCTGGCTGAAGTTTGGTCCTTTTACAGCATCCTGCCATGCGATTACATTTGTTCCTGACCACTGAGAACACTCACGTTAACTTTTATCGAGTGGAAAAAAAGTTAGCTTGTTTATATTATGCTAACATAGCTATAACATAACATAACACGTAGCACATCATTATATACCAGCTAGCCAAACTTCAGTAACCCTACAAACGTCACTGCTGTTTAGTTTTCTGTCTTCATTTATGTTGGAAGTGATAACAGAGCTGTACGTTTTAATTTGTTTCCAAAACCCAGCAGTCAGGACATGCTATATTGTATTTAGATAGAAGCTAGCGAGCTAACTTCCTGCTAACTTCTAACTCCGTTAAATGTCATAAATTCCGTTTTCATGGATGCCTGGATGTTAAACTCAATTGTTACACCTGGTAGAGCAGAACGCTGATCATTTTATTAAAGATGAAAGACTTTAGACAGTTTTTCAACTCTCAGTGATGCCATAGTGATCGTTTGATATATGGACCTGCAGCGGAGTTTAGGCCCAGACACGGCTAGTGACGTCAGACTTAACGACCAGATTGACTGTTGGTGTGGATGTAAGCACGAATGGTCGGCTGTCTGATAGATGGTGATTGTATATGCTTTGATAGTTTCATATCTATTTCAGAGTGCAATGTCATAGCCATGGAGCGAACACTGCTGGAGACTAAAGCTAGATCTGGGTGTCTGGGGCCTGGGGTAACAAATTAGCATGTTTTGAACAAAAATGTTTGCTTCCACTGCAGGCAAACGCCGACATTTTTAGCACATTGTTATTTATATCCACAATTACAGCTGCAGCGCAAAATGATGCATTTACATTAAGGTTACCTTTTTCAGGCAGGGCCTGGCTGAGGTGAAGGTGTGACAGTAATAGCTGTCCCATTATCGATGGCTGGGAACAAACAGAGTTTCGTGTTTATTTATTTATATATTTTAGATTTATTTCAATAAATATGAAACTAGGTTAGGGTTCAGTTTTAGGCAGAGAAAGCACAGCAAAGTTATTATCCACCCAGAGCAGGAGAGCAACAGCTGCTGTTTTAGTATGCCAAAACCACTTGGAAAAACTACCCAGTGACCCACAGCACGCTATAATAGTGGAACCAGTGAAAATAATGGAAATGTACTCACTTGTGTTCATAAAAATCATTTGCCTGTCACAGCAAAGGCTTTTTTTTAAACATATTGAAATATGTATTACATTAGGATTATGAGTCAATGTGCCCTCGAAAGAGAGATATTGCACTTAGTGGTTTTTCCAGATTTAATAAAGATAACACGAGTGCTTGCTTAAAAGGGAATCTTCCTTTTTTTCCCCCTCCTCCATCAGATTATGTAATGTAAAGTGCCCTAAGATGACTAATGCTGTAAATTAATGCCATTCAAAAACACAAGTATTAATCTGAACTAAGGAGAAAATAAGTTTTGTGTAGTTTTGGAGAAAACTCAACCACATAAAGAAAAAATAGAGGACTCCAGTGATCTGTGTGCTCCACACTTGCTCGGAGCACACAGGAGGAGATGGTGCAGAAATGTGGTCAACCGAAACCGCAGCGCCCTGCTAGACTGTCAGCGGCACTCCCCCTGCCGCGGCCTGCAGTGAGCCGAAGTACCGAACAAAGAAAATCCCACTGACACCTCGGGAAAACACCACTGTGCCTGCATGAAGATTGAGTCTGGGAGCTAGAGCAGTGGCAAATCTGCTAACTGATACCCATTTAACTGGCAGGATATGAGCTGGGTGCAAAAAAAAAAAAAAAAAAAAAAGGCATCCAGAGTGGCAGTTAGCAGCTTATAATCTGTGGCAGACATAGACTCTGCTTGCTGTAAGTGGCTACTGGGCAGCTCAATCAGTAGAGTGGCCCCGAACAAGCAGCATTAGCACTGCGGATCGCACTGCGGCTCTGTGAGAAACAGATGAAGTAGCACAAAGGTCGGCGCCCACAAGAGTGAACGCAGTCAGCTTACAGCTCAGCAAAGACCGCCTGAAACAGGCCGGGTGGTGATAGCACCGCGGACAGCGCCAGTTTGCAACCGTCTACGTCAGCACCATGGAGAGTTCTCGCTGAGCACACGCCAAGGAAAACAGACCGCGCAACTCACTGAACTACACTCACAATATAATGTCACTGCAGATAAAGAGTCTAGACACTTCTGGAGTCACACCACATGTGACCTGAACATTTAGGCTGCGTCTGACATAAACAAAAACAACAGCAAAAAACTCCATCCTGTCCTTAAAGGGAGTCATTTCTGGAGACACAACTGCACTCCAAGCGGTGCTGTGATAACGTCCCTCCAAAGGGGACTTTTTCAGGACATGTCAGACAAATCTGTGAACGAAAAGGCGAGCGGGGAGGGGAGGCAAACCATGCACGCGCACACAACTGAGACAACTGAGGCAACAACAAAGAGAAGCTGCAAGTGTGACAGAGGTAGCCTGTAGAATAACAGCGAGTATGGGGGAAGGGGGGGTGTTAGTGTGCATTTTTCTGGTAGGGGATGGGGGATTGGCATTAAGAAGCCCGGGAGATGTTTTTCTGGAAAGTGGCTGGTTTGGAGAGGCAGCAGCTGCTGTTGGACTAAACTGAGCATCAATGACTGTCTAATCCAAGCGAGGCCACTATCAGCACAGCGAGGGCGCTGCCGAGCAGCAGCTCCACCAGCTCCAACGTGCCCGAGGAGGGGGAGGGAGTAGACGCAGACAAGCCCGGTGACCCATGGTCTTCCTGCAGGCGACAGCTTCTTGCAAATAAGCTATATGCATTTATATGTGTGCTACTGCATGTGTGTGTGCGGCCCTGACACGCAGCTAGCTGCACGCTGCATCGGTCGGTCTAATCAGGGGGAAAGAGGAAAAGGGAAGAACGACAAGTGTGAGTCAAGTCGTCACGCAACGGCTGGCGATACACTCCGGGATAGCTCTCACCAGCCCCGAAGCGCAGCTCTTTATAGCAGCGAGCTCGCTTTTGACACACTCTCACAAAAGCACACAATGAGAGGATGATGACACTGCACCTGCATTTTCATCAGCAGGAGCAGAAATGGATATTTTTGCAGGATGGACATACACCGGCCAGCTTTCAGATCAGTGTTGGAGAACTTTCAGGCTACACTTTATTGATTTATGAGCCAAACAGTAAAAGTAGAAAGTCCTAGGCTTGTACGCTAATGCGGGATTATGTAATTGCTAAACTTTTGCATCATGTTAAGTCTCTGTAACCGCGCCAGTCATCAGTTTCAAAATACACAAGTGCTTTAGCTTAACTATTCTATCTTTATTCCTCAAAGGGGCTTTTTCCCTTTTTTCCAACACAGACCCATCTGCCTCATTTACTTTTACAACCGTCCTCAAACCCCAGTGGGATGAGCGTGTTACCTCCTTCTCTCCTGGCAGTGTCACAATTATGATCAAAAGCTGCCTGTATGTGCGCGTATGCATGCTTTGTGTGTGTGTGTGTGTGTGTGTGTGTGTGTGAGGGACAAGTGTGGACAAAACAAATGGTGAAGCCAACACCAAACCCTCTTGTGTCACTTAATTATTTTCAGTGCTCCAGATGCTGTCTCTGACTGAGTACACAGCTTAAGACTTTGCTCAAGGCAGTGCTTTGCGAAGGCGTCCCGGCCCTTTAAATAATACTGCAACTGAAGGCGAGGGATGGGGCAACAATGATACAGCAGCCACAGCCCTGATGGCAATTATTTAGACGTCCACTTGCTAATTATAATAGAGGATGACAGGTGCCCAAAACAATTTGGGCGCAAACTGCCTGTGAGCTTCTGCGTGTGGTTGTCTCTGCTTATGGTTACAGATAAAGATAGCCAAGCCAGTGTCTCATCAAGCAATCATCTCTTACTTTGAGCCGGGCTGTGCTGCGGTTGATGCTTTCTGATGAGCATCTTGTTACTGAGATGCTGCATGCTGGCATATTCACCGTTTTCCTGAAGGTAATTCAAGAAAACTGTCTTCTGAAATACTGTTTTTCTCGCACCTAAGAGGTGCAAGAAAAGGGGATTTAAGAACCTTTTCTTTAAATTCAATTTAAAATGACACCAGTTTTGTTTGTCTATCATTTTCATGAATAAATATTTAATCACTTGGACTACAAGCTGTCAGTAAATCAAAACCAATGCATGGATTCACATGATTTACGCATAATGCCGTGTTGGATAACAATGGTATCCAATACAGCTGTTTTATTACATGTAATGCAGTGTGAGTCATTTATCTAGATACAGCACAATATGAGCATAACTAAATAAGAAAGGTAAGTGTCTGTGAAGGTTCTCAGTCATCCAGGTCATCGTAGTCAAAGGAGCTTGTAAAGAAAAGCATCTGGACTTCTTTAAGTTGCTTGAAGATAGGGCTGCTCAATTAATCGAATTTTAATCACGATTACGATCTGGGCTTTCAACGATCATTAAAAATGACTGAGCCGATTATTAGCCCCTCCCTCGTGCTTTACTCTTGCGCTGCTCCATGTGGCAAATCGAGCGCACCTCTCTGCATTTTGAACACGCATCACAACAATTAAGAGGACCCGAGGGAAGCTCGGAAAGCTAAGCAGAAGTTATTTGGAGAGGAGAGTGACTGCCGTTGGTTGAAAAGAGAGGTAAAAAAACACTTCAGTGGTGTGGAAACATTATGGGTTAGCGGAGTCAGACGTGGATCAAGTAGACATAGTGTGTAAACTTTGCTACGGTGTCGTAGCTGCACCACAGAGCAACACTGCAAAGTTCACTAAACATAGATGTTTACATTTTTCATTTATTTTTTATATTGCAAACATTTGCACTGTTATCAGTATTTGCACACTATTTTATATTATTTTTTAAAGTCATTATTCAATACATTGTTATTGTTAACCCTTTAAATCCCTGTAGAACCCGAACCGCGTAAGCTAGCGCAATAATTTGTTTTGCATATGAAACCGGAGG
Organism: Simochromis diagramma; assembly: GCF_900408965.1. Taxonomy (NCBI): domain Eukaryota; kingdom Metazoa; phylum Chordata; class Actinopteri; order Cichliformes; family Cichlidae; genus Simochromis; species Simochromis diagramma. Next base: position 626,007 of record NW_024387416.1, on the reverse strand, counting down.
AGTTGTACTTACATCTTATGCCATCAGCTTGTCCTCGGTCACGGTTTCCTTCCACATATAGCTTTGCAAAAATTGCATAAAAAGCGCTTGCAGGAACAAAAACATAATATTCCAGAAACACACTTTGCCGATCCGATCAGCTGTTTGTAACACTTCCCACATTGAAAAAGAGGTCAACGGGAACTATCGCATGTCCGCCATTTCCTGTCCGGAACCGGAAGTGACGTCATTTTCGCGGAAAATGTAGTTTTTTAACTTGTAGGCCTTAAAAGCCTATTTGAGTTCTAAGCATTCCAGAAACTATTCAGAAAAGTATAGAGTCAAACATGACACGTTTTTATAAGTCATGTTTGACTCTATACTTTTCTGAATAGTTTCTGGAATGCTTAGAACTCGAATTGCACTGCTGGAAATAGTTTATTTTGATGCACATGCTGTTTTCTTTGCAAATTTGCATCATAGGATTGTTTTTTGTTTTTCCTGCAGTATATAAAAATTGCTGTATCTCCAAAATAAAACTATGAAGACACTCAAAATAAATTTCCTGTGGTGGGAAACTATTTTTTGCAACTTTTTTGTATTTAAAGTTTTGAGGGATAAACCTCTTAAATTTCCCCAAGTAGAAATATATGTAAAAAAAACAAAAACGATTTTCAATTTTTTTTGTAGTTTATTGCACTTTTTTGCAATTAATGTAATTACTATGGACTTAATGCATACATATTATTAAAATATGGGCTATAACAGTTGTATTGATGTATAGCAACTTGAAATGCTCCCAAAAATGCATGTAAAAAAAATAATATAAGCTCTGGCGGACTTGGTTCTATGGTAGGTCTTAAAGGGTTAAATAAATATCGTCAAATAATCGAGATCTCAATTTCAGTGAAAATAATCGTGATTATCATTTTTGCCATAATCGAGCAGCCCTACTTGAAGACATTTCACCTCTCATCTGAGAAGCTTCTTCAGTTCAAGAAAGGAAAGTAGCCAAAAAGCAGGAAGTGTATTTTACTGCATTTCTGTGTCTGCAGTGGTAAGTCTGGTCAGTCAAATTGGTGGTGGAATTAGTTTCATTGTGTTGACACTCAGTGTCAGGTATGTTGTGGTAATATTATTTTGTCCTATGTATAACAATTATCTATTTTCCTCTTGCCTGCCTGCTTTTTGTCTCATTTAGGCAATAAACTCATCATGGTGTGGAGGAGCGAGCAGACTTAAAAGGTTTTTTTTAAACTCTTTGTAGGAGGTTAAACTTAAAAATGGGATAATCATACATAGTATAACATTGACTGTGTGTTAACCCTCTTTCCTTCAAGTACTTCAGAAAATAAGGCATCGATTTTCTCAAACGAGATTACTTCTGCATGAGGGAAAACCTGGTCGCTGGACATTTTCGTGAAATGTCTTCAAAGCATGAAAAGAAGGCAGCAGGACCACTAGCGTTTTATTTTGTTTGTTTGCTTTTACCTGAGACTGTCCACAAGTTGTTCTGGAAGTGAAGAAGTCTCTTGGCTGAGAGGCGCTACAGAAGCCCATCTGCCTTTTTTTCAAGCTATCACGACTACCATGATGTGAATGACAGAGAACCTAGACTGTCATCTAAGAAGCTGGTATCACCATTAGAGGTGGGCGGATAAAGTAAAAGTATGAAATTCAGTATTGATACCGGCCCTGAAGTTACTCGGTATTGGACGGATACCAGAATCTGCAGTGTCACACACCACTTCTCTCTGCAGATAAGTCCTGAACAAAACCATCCAATCATTTGTGTTGTCATCATGTATCCCAATAGCCCTCTTGCTGAGACACACCGAGCACCATTAAACACACAGGCATGCAGTCATACACACTAAATTAGCCACACAAGAACCCTTCCCATGGGACAGAAGAAATAGGGGGTGGGAGGTGGCAGAGGGTATATCCAATCACTGAAATCAAGGCAGCTGACTGGTGAATAATGAATATAAATTGAATGCTCTTCACTTGCATTGCCGTGCACGGCTTCAGTGAGTGGGAGACGGAGCTGATACACAGCTATTGACATGATGGGGTGATTGTGGGGTGTGTTTATACATGCTTAAGATAGGACTGTATTATTGTCTGTCATTTTGTCTGCTTCTTTCCTTTATGGCTTTCCAGTGTATCTGTGTGTGTGTGTGTGTGTGTGTGTGTGTGTGTGTGTGTGTGTGTGTGTGTGTGTGTGTGTGCGCGCGCCAGTCTGAGTGTGCGTATGTGCTTCTCCGTGTCTGTGAATGAGCCCTATTGACATCCTCTACTGTGACCCTCTGACTCCTGACAACTCCAATCAGTAGGATGAGTGGGAGGTGCAGGGAGGCAGTGTGAGTCCACAGCAAACTGCTATGTTGAGGGTGTGTGTGTAAGAGAGGAGTCAGTGTGCGTGCGTGCGTGCGTGTGCGAGCAAAGATATAAGAGGTTTGCACATAAATTGGTCCTATCCAGGTACAAATTCAGAAAAGGCGAGAAAGTTTGATACTCATGTGATGCACTGTTTTGTACATACTGCAGTTTAAGTTGTTACACTAGAGGTAATGGTGAGTCTAGATTCACTCTAAGCTTTATAAAAATTACAACACATCATTTTTCAGTTTTATCTGACAAACTAAAATCTAAAACGTGGAGATTTTGAAGTAAAGCGGAGCTACTCGCAAGCAAAGTCGTCGGCTCCGAGTCTGACATCATGCAATATGTCACCTCCTATTATGCTGGCAATTATCTATTAGCACCATTGCTTGCACTGGGGTTTGTGAGAGTCACATGCCAAACAGTGTGACCTGCCATTTTCTATCAACAAGGTCCAGATTTAGATTCCACATTAGTCCCTGCATGATGCCAGGCGCCTGTGTGAATGAGGGAGAGGAAAACCGTTGCACTTTGCTTAACACAAACACAATCCCAGATGGTTTTCTTCTCTGCTCAAGAGGAGAGCGAACCTGACGCTGTTCGCACACACGTATGTGTGATATTTAACACACACCCCGAAAGGGAAAAGAAACACACACTGTCATTCTCCTCCAGCCGGATAAACCGTCATTCAGTCTCCTGTTATCCTGGGGAAGATGTGACTATACAGATGTGTCGCTATTTCCTTTCTTTTAATCTCTTTATTAGTCTGTAGAATGGCATTGGGCTCATTTCAAGGCGCAACTCTGACAATGCTGGCAGGATAGTCTCTTACAGTGTGTGATATATCTTTTTGTTGTCGGGCATTACAGCCTCGCTATCAGCACGCTAGTATGCTAACTAGTAGGTAGCACTGCATTCGGCACTTTCTAGGATAATTGTTCTAATTCATGCATAACACATGCTTTTACTCAATTAGTAACTATAAACAAGTAGCTTTGCAGTGCATGCCATTGCCAGCAGAAACACTGAAAGACTTAAAACCACACAATAAATGAATGAGTCTGCAATCATGTTTTCTGTTCTGTGTCCTGTTCTTTTTTGTATATGTGTGTTTTTTTGCTGCTGATACAACCAAATTTCCCCTTGTGGGACAATTAAAGGATTATTCTATCTAAAATGAACGTATTTGGTGAAGTTTGATGTCATTATTTAATTGTGTTAACCAAATGTAATTAGTATTCCAAACCAACAAGTTCTTAAACCTCCCAGTTGAATAGTCTAACAAGCATGTTGGCTAACCAGGCCTTGTTCTTTATCCTCCTCATCATCTTGTACTGCCAGCCTCATGCCCGAGCTGCCTAAATCAATATTAAGACTTTTTGAGATCCTGTGACCACCCTGGGTCTATCTTACTTGTTATCAGTACAAAATTCAAAAGCCAGCATCTATCATATGTACATGGGGGGAATTATTTTTTGAAACCCATCTGAATTTGTATGTTTGCTCACTTACAAAGGACTGACAAGTCGTTATTATGATATCGTCATAGAGAAAGACTAACCAAAACACACTACATACAAGTTATAAATTATTTTGCATGTCCCCACCCCGCATATACAGCGAGTACTTGGTGGAGAAACTCTTGTTTCTTGTAGTTGGTCTTGAGGATTTTGGTCTACAGAAACTCTTTATGCTTCAGGTTTCTTGGCAGCAACTTAAAGCTTGAGCTCCCTCCACAGATTTCCTATAGGATTGAGGTTTGGAGACGGGCTAGGACACTCCATGACCTTCTTTAGTCACACCTTTGTTGCCTTGATGGTATGTTTTGGCTCACTGTCATGCTGGAAGACCCATCCATGACCCATCTTCAGTGTTCTGGCTGAGGGAAGGAGGTTCTCGTCCAATATTTTAAAGTACATCCAACAGAAAAACAGCCCCAAAGCACAACGTTTCCACCTTCGTGCTTGAATTTGGGGATGCTGTTCTCTGGGTTATAGTCAGCATTTCTCTTTCTCCTAACACGTCAGGTTGGGTTGACGCCAAATAGCTTGATTTTGGTTTCATCTGACCACAGCACTTTCTCCCAAGCCTTCTCTGAATCACTTAAATGTTTAATGAAAAACTTAATACAGGCCTTTATATTTTCTACTCTCCAATTTTATCAGTCTGTGTGAATTGTAGTGAACTGGCAAGAGTGGCACATCGTGTGGTCTTCTGCTGCTCTAGCCCATCCACTTCAACGTTCAACATGTTGTGTGTTCAAAGATGCTCATCTGCATACGTTGGTTTTATCAAGTGGTGATTTGAGTTACTGTTGCCTTCCTATCATCAACCTCTTACATTAACAAGGCGCTTTTCATCCAGGGAACTGCTGCTCACTGAATATTTCCACTTTTACCGACCATTCTCTTTGTGTGGGAAAATCCATCCCAGAAGGTCAGCATATTGTGAAATACTCAGACCAACAACCGTATCACATTCAGAGCCGCTTAAATCACCTTTCTTCCCCAAAGTGATATACAAACGAGTCATAAAGATGATGTCTTTTATGAAAGAAGGCCAGATAAAAGCCACATTCTGCACATGATTCACTTAGTGTGATACATAATTAAATAAATAAAAAATCTGGGTGCTAAACCTGCAGCGTTAACATGTTAGACTCCGAAAATAAGTCCACACAAACTGTTAAAATCCTTCATCAAGCTAAATCATAAACATTTTGCTTTCAAAACTACAATAGCTGGGCTCTTTAGTCCCCAAGAGCTTACAGTGTTGATTAAAGAGGAGGTGATGCAACATGGTGGTAAACAGCTAGCATTAAATTTTAGCCAATTTTAAAAAACACAAACAGACAAAAAAACAAAACAATATAAGTTTTTGGTTGAAATATTACTTTTTTTTATATTTCCAAATAAATGCTAGATTTGACTTGTTTCCAAATCACTGCATTGTGTTTTTTTAATTTACATGTTTAAGAAACAGGGCTGCGTAAATCAACCCTACAGCTACATCTTTTTTTTTTTATCAGCCATTTCCTGTTGAAAGACAATTATGTTTATCCGAGCTTTGTGCATGTATTAAACCAACTGAATCAAATATGGAGCATGCTGAATGTTATTCAGACAAATAGGTTTTAGTTTGCACGCACAAAAACAAAAACTTGCCTCTGCTCCAAGTTCTCATTTTTCTCTCATAACACAAAGGAAAAGAATGAGTTAGCGCGCTTGCTGAGCACACAAAAGTCAGGTGGCCAATCTGAGCGCAGATTGAAAGGGCAACAGAAGAAGGTGTGTGATTTATGCTTAATCCAAGCACTGTGTCTCATAAGGCTGTAACTGCACTTTCATTTCAGGGAGTAGTTTGTTAGCCACGGGGAGCCCTGTAAAAACCCCTGCTTGGTGCGATGATATAGTAGAGGTATGCCTTACTCGTGCTACACCTCAGCTTTGCAGGTAGACCCGCTTCACATTTCTACAAGGGCAGAATTAAAATGTGTTCCGCTGCAGAGGTCCTTCATGAGAGGTTTAATATATGTTTCACCTGCATGACATATCAGGCGATAACAGGCTTTCCGTTGTTTACAACCAAACATGATTTTTTTTTCCTGCCAGCAGTCTCGGGCTTTCAGGCACTCTTTCATAGGCACGTAAAAAGCATCACATTATAAATTCCCTGGTCTATTATTACCTTTGCTGTAATGGCACATCCCACACAGCCGGTGCCAAAGAGCTCCGCTTGGGAACAGGCCCAAGGCACTGTGTTACACCAGTTACACCTAAGTAACTGCATTGTAGTGATTGAAATTTGAAAACCTCGAGACCTCATTTTTCTTTTACTCTGTATGTCACACTCCTGTTCTATCTGTAGTTGCTCATTCGCTGAATAGCGCTTACTCTCTTGCTTTTTCTCTCTTTTTTTTTACGCTGAGGACATGTAGAGTCACTCTGGGTTTGTCGCGGGGTTCAAAAGCGCACTAAAATTTATGAATTACAAACTAAAGACCGGAATTCTCAAGCGCACAATTGTCAGAACAATAACACAAACCAACAAGAAAAAAAGAAGTCATAGTTTGGCCTTGAACAACATGCTACAAGGGGGCATAACTAGGAAACAAGTTCTTGTATGTGTTTAGAAAAGAAAGCAAAGGTAGCACTAGGATAGCCAATTAGCGACACAGGCTTTGTTGTTCATAAATAAAATGGAGCCACCGGTTCTGCAGAAGCATTTTAAATGCTGCCACAGCACACTGAATTTTTATTTCCCCTACCTCTGCCGCAGTGTCTAGTATCTCATTTCTCATTCACATGTTTTGAAACATAATATCGGAGTGCTTCACTGTCCCATTGGCATAAGTGCAAACAGCCATGGTAAAATCTGAAGTAATGAAGCGATGCTTTGCAGGGGGAGCGGCGCTGCCCCCTCGATACGCAGCGCTCTGAGACACTACAGCGTAAACTACACAGATATGATTGACTTGTCTAATCCAATTACACGAAAAAAGCGCTGTTCATTTAAAGTGTACATTAAGCTCCAATTTGGAGACTATTTTCTGATTAGCAGACTAATTGTTGCGTCTTGTCGATTTGCGCTACCTAACGTGATCCCGGCGCTGTCAATCAAGGCCGCGACTTCTGGACTGTCAATCACCGCGAGCCCGACATGCAAATCGCACGGAAACACACCCTTCACGTAGACTCAGAGTGTCCAAGTCGGTGCATTGAGCTCGCTTACATTTGTTTATCCATAGTTGTATTTAACAGCCTTGACATTTACCAAAATTGATTTCTTTCACAGCCTTGCATTTGTTTGAACATACAACGGCGATGACTCTGTAATCCCATTTTAATTAGAAAGATGTAGCAAGCATGCTAAGCTCACACGCTCTATTCCCTGCAGCGATGCCACACTGGCGAGGAATCAATCACCAAGGCACCGGTTGCCGGGGCAACAAACAGGGGGCTTCTTCACTACCGTCTAAGTGGTAAATGATTGCCAGTGTAACTCATTGGTGGATGTGAGGAGTTTTTATCTGTCTGTCTGCACCCCCCCCACCCCGCATATACAGCGAGTTAATTAAAAGCAGCCGACATGAAATACATTTAAATATGAGCAGGAATGAAACATACAGTACAAATTGAATGCCCACGTCAAGGGGGTTTGAGGTTGGGCGTGGAGTGGGGGTGGGGTGGTAGCGGAAAGCCAATAGTGAAAAATGAATATGCAGTGTGAGGGAGGTGTGAAATGAAGAAAAACACACACACACGCTCGAGGAGCCTGGTGAATGGAGCAAGAGAGGGAGGGGTGCGAGGAGCCAGGTGACTCCAGAGCGTTTTCCGATTTTATGTCAGACTGTCGGTTTCTCTCGAACCAGGCACTGCTCACACTGTTTTTAGTTCATATTCACCCTAACAGCCGTCAAGCTTTCCTTATAACTGTGCAGCTCATTCTTTGCTGTAGCACAGATTTTACATATTTACTCGCAATGCTCTTAATAGGGTATTAAAATATCTGCATATGGATACTGTACTTTATACAACTATTTTATAGTATCGTATTGTGTGTTACAGGGTAGGGCTGATGTTTTCTGCCTTTCATTATAAAGATGAAAATCCAGTATATTGGTGTAAATGCCTTTCGCACTGGTATACAGTGTTACAGTTAGCCATTTTGACTTTTAGCAAACACTAGCCAATATATCCAATATATAACATACCACTACTATATTGCAAGTATTCGCTTACAATACTTACTGAAAAACACACAAAAAAAAATGAAAATAATGTCACCGATTTTAGTCTTCCTTGTAAAAATTACAAGTATTTTTGGGCATTGGTACAGGAGTCTAAAACACAACTCTGAGTCAGTTGTTTGTTTACAGTAACACCTGTTCTGAAATTGCTAAATCATGTCCCTGACCACTCAGATAATAATACAGAAAGATGAAATCTAAATTAAATCTACACATTTTTCTGCAATAAAAGAAATAGCACTAAACAAACCCATGAGTAACCAGTGAAAAATACAAACCTATAACAACTCTGGTGGCAGCTAGTAGTTTTGGATGTGGAAGCCACCTACTTTAGTGTATTACAAATACTCATGAAAATTAACATTTTTGAAATAGCGGGGAACAAGAGTGCTGGAAAAGTTGAGATAGTACAACTCTGCACAACACGGCCACCCAGCACAGGATTTGTTATTTCAACATTTCGACTTTTGTCGGAGCTTCATGCACAGCAGGGTTTGCATGGAGACTGAATAAATGTGAAGGCACCCACTGCTACACAACTGCTTGTTTATACTCAGGTTCACAATGAGAAGTTTGCAAAACTAAAACTGATCATACTGACAAACCAACAGCACACCTTCCAAACTCTGTCTCTCATACATAAATCAGAGAGCAACCACATCTCTGCCACTATCTGCCATCTTTATAATTTAGCCGTATCATCTTATAATGAAAAACACACTGTACTGTATTATGCTTACATGACTCTGGCACATATATTCCATATAGCAACCCAATCAATTATCAATTAATTCTACATCATTAAAAGGAAACCAATTGTAGTCATTTCTAACAAAACGGTACTTCTGGATCCTACTAGAGTAGCTTTGCATGACTCACAGTTTAATATAACCCTACATGGGGAAAATACAGGGACATCTACACATTACAGCCACAGGAGTTGTTTGAACCCCACGCCATGAAGCTGCCGGCACATTGTTTTTGAGTCACTATGCACCTCAGGACTCTGATGCTTTCTATGGTCTGCCACTTCGTTGCCGTGGTTCCTAAATACTGCAATATTATCACTTACACCTGATCGTGGAATATCTAGGAGGAAAGACATTTAATGAACTGATTTGTGTCCAATGTGGCATCCTATCACAGCACCACACTCGAATTCAGTGAGTTCTTCTTTACTGCATGGATAAGTGCTTGATTTTATACACCTGTGCAATGGGACTGAAAAGCAAGGCTTCGTGACAGCGGGTAGCTCCGCATGTTTGATTTGGCAGATTTTTTACACTGGATGCCCTTCCTGACACAGCTGGGGCTCTTTCGCTTGTTAGCCGACTGTATAAACCACTACATTACAGAGCCCCGGCAATGGGACTGTAAACATCTGAATTCAAAGATAAAGAGGTACACTATATACACTATATTAACTCATGTTCATATAGTGTATCCTATAGTGTGCAGCTGCTCAGCCTCTGTCTGTAATTAGCTATGTTGCTATCCTTAAGCCAGCTTTCTTCTGACTGGTCGCCGCTCTAAAACTTGAGGTTTGAAAACCAGGTGGGTGGAGCTGCTGTGCTCACAGTCAGAGGAGTTGGCCTGAGATGACCATTAATAAGGATTTTTGTTCTCAGTGTTAGAAAACACTGTCTGAAACAGCGCATTTATTATAGTACACTCTGAAGTCTGAGCTCATAAGGATTATTGGTAGACACTCTGAAGTCATTATTTAACATTGTGACAGTATATAATGCAGAGATGTAGAAGATGGGAAAGAATGATGGTCCTGATTGAAATCAAAATTGAAATTTTTTTATCTAACTTAATGGGTTTGTACGAAGGATGCAGTAAACGGTTAGTTCCACCCAATGTTTTTTCTTTTGGAAACAGAAAACAAGCGTTGCCTGTGCCTAATCCTGCCACTGAAAATAACATCATTTTGCAGGATGCCCTGGACTAAGCAATGGCTCTCCATCAAGCGTTTTAGAAACAGAGCACAGATCACATTGGCCTGACAATAAAATGGTGTACACACCAGCAAACTCAGGTTGTCCATCTGGCAGCAGGCGCTGCCTGTCTATCCACTGGGATCATTCCTTCCTACTCTTCTGCCTCCCACCACTGTCTCTCCAATTAAAAGTTACACATCAGCCTCAAGTCTGAGCCAGACTTCCAGATGGTTGGAATGATAGAGCAAGCTTTTTCTTCTGTTGCATTGTCAGCGGAGAAATCAGTTACCTGTGTGTCTATTTTCCAAAAGTGCTGTGCAGTTGGGTGGTTGGCGGCTGCTTTGGGAATTGAGCCGAGTTCTCGTGCTTAGTTAAATCTCCAAACTGTGCTCTGTACTTTCAGACACAGAAGCTCGGAGCTGAGTGAGGAACTGCAGATTTCAAATGCTAATGCTGAGCCACATTTTGTTCCCTTTTAGGTTAGATGAGACTGTTTGTTTTTCAGTTTTGCTTTCACCGTTTCTCCTGACATTAAAAGGGACACCGAGACTTTTGTTGAAATGTGAAGAAATGCCAATTACAGCTTTGCATTCTGACATAATAGGTTGCAATCTAAGTTGCACTCCCAGCATACGGTGAAGCAAACGTTTCTCTATGATCTGCTGGAGTGAGAAAGCTGAATATCACAAGCACTCATCCGACTGTCTCCATTTATTTCCTAGCTAGCTTTCAGACGATGATGTGCATTAAGCTGTCAGCGACCAAATACCGCAAATATATTATATATATATTTTTTTTAACCATTACAGCATCCACCGTTTGTTATCTCGCACGTGTTTTAAACGCAGTTGACAAGTAAATCCCACGGCTCGGTATTTGTGCTGCCTCCTTGTGAAAATCTTCCTGTGTATGAACAACGAGCACATCTCTTAAGACTGCAAGACTGCAGCCCTCACAAAACACAGAACCTTACTTAAACAGCTGAGAACTTAATCATAGCAAGCACAGGTAGAGCAAAGACAGCACAAAGGAGAATACACCGTGCTGGTATGGTCAGCATCTTCTCAGTGTATTCATACCAAAGCCAGCAGAGCAGCATCAGTTCCAACTGCATCCTGCAGCTCACACAATCCAGTGTGGGAGACAACTTATGGTTTTTGTGTATCATTAACAGGCTGGCAGCCACCTGTCTTCATGATGTGCTATGCTTGGATTTTTTAATTTCTCAATAACTGTGAGTTTTGTTCCAATATCATCTGACAGGCACGTCTAATGAATAACAGATCCCGCCAACAGCCCAGTTTTTTAAAGCAACATGGGACTTTAGATGAAATCCATCCAACGATTTCTTGAACTGTTTTACAGTCGGCTGGTGCCAGGATACATTGTAACAGAACTTGAAAGCCTCACGCAGTCAAGTTGAATATCACTGTGGTAGATCAGAAGAAAACAGAAGAAGATGGTTGTGTATATATCCAATAGGTAATTTCAGTTTTAATTTCTCCTTTTTCGAAAGGAGCCAATTCAGTTGGTTTAAGCTTCTGACCAGGATCCCTCCTGGTGAGGTGAGGTGTTCCGGGCATGTGCCGCTGGGTGGAGGCCTCTCAGCTGGGAACGCCTCTGTGTTTCCTCGGATAAGCTGGAAGAGATGGATGGGGAGAGAGGTCTAGGGTTCTCTGCTTAGACTGTTGCCTCAGTGAATTGGCCCCAGATAAGCAATTTCAATTTCATCAATTTTCATGCAAAATGGAAAATTAGTTTAATTCCTCCAAACAACACTCACACCTAAGACTGTTAGTCTGCTGGGGAAAAGCTGATTACAAACAGGAAGCTAAACGAAAAACCTCCTTGTGATTGCTTTGGTTGATAGCAGGTTGCTGTGGTTGCCCGTCGTTTGCATTGAGAATGTAGGGCTGTTCGATATAACGATATATTTCGGATCACGATATAAAAACGTCTATCGTTTCATTTTACGGTATCGTTTGTTTCGTGGTGTCGCAAAATAAACCGTTTACAGCAATATTTTTCATCATTTCGATAGTCACTCTAGAATTTCTTAAAGTTCTCTCTTTCTCTTATATTTAATATAACCACACTACGGACAGACAACCGACTGTTTTTATGCGTTGTCGTTAGCAACAACGACGGAAAAACATGTTGCGTGGCTCCACCGTCCACTTGTTTATTTCCCACATAAACCTTTCGCAATAAAGCTTCAGATGCTGTTGAGATTTTTCAAAATAAACGGAATCGAGTGAAATAGTATGCAGAGTGTTTACGGACGAGAAGCTAAAAAGAGCCATCAGGTGCTAAAAAACAAACCTTAGAACAGGCTTTTCCCCGCATCACGCCATGTAATAAATACTCACAAAGAAAATTGCGGCCGTTTCAACTTATGTAACACTTGGCTCCAGGTACACGACGCCCAGCTGAAAACACTTCACGCAAGTTGAGTTGTCCAAGATTCACAGACTTTACAGAAAAAGTAAGCTTTTGGTGATATACATTGTTGTCGGGACGATAATTGCCTTATATCGGGATATGAGATTTTGGTCATATTGCACAGCCCTAGGAGGATGCTAACCTCTCTACAATTGCTTGTTAGCTAGACTGAGCAGCAGCGAAACCTGAAAAGGTGTGATGCAAACTGGAAGCAACTTTCAAAGTAAAAGATTTGCTGTATCACTGAAATCGACATGGTCACTTTGAACAGGAGCAGTAGCATTTTGCGGTTTATGTCACACTCTTTACAGTTTCTTTACCGCTTAGCAGGCAGTTGGCGAGTGTTTACGCTGTCTTCCAATACAAACTATGGGCTCGTGACCAAACGCAAACTAAAGATTTTCAGTGCAGCCTACTTACATCGTTGCACCCAGTTTCACCTAGCAACAGCAAGCAATCTCTAGCAACCACTCGCTAGCCAACTGGGAAATACACATTTTTCACTAGCCGCCTAGAGACCAGGTCACTGACTGGTCTTTAGGCGTACATGACTGGTGCCTTACACTAATTATGGCTGTCAACCTTAATTAGTTAATCAACAAATGAGGAAACACAAAAAAGCAGAAGCTAAAAATTATTCCTGTTTTTCAAATATGCGGTCTTGCTGCTTTCTTTTCTATGTACGATAGCCAATGTTAGCACTCATTAGCTTAACTATTGTTTGTCGCTAAAGTGCAGCAGTCACCAAGCAGTAATATTTCAGGGAGGTTATTTTCAGTGTCAGTTTAAATGACCAAACATTATGAGCTGCTGTGGCGTTTGGCTGCCTGTATGGCAGGAATAGAAGTAAGGGTGTTTGCATGCGGTGCCATGCAGTATACTAGCTGCTGTGACAAAAGGGTATGCATTCGCTTTTACATTACAAATAACAGAACGGAAACTGGCAGAAGAGCAAAAGAAAGCCTGTTGTTGTTGTTTCATGTTCAAACTGGGCAATTCATATAATGATGTGGCATCATGAATGAAAAGGTGCCTTCCAATGCAATGCTTTTGCTGACTGAGCTAAACAGATCATCAAAACCCAACAAAGAAACAGACACCAGTGATGCAGCAACAAAATCTTCCAGAAATAATAGGAAGTAAGGTCACATGATAATTAAAAATGTGTATCGTTTCATCTTTGCCAGATTTTCAGAGTACAAATCAATACAAGCCACCACGCTGGCATTCAGCAGGGTCACCACTCAATGATCTATCTGTGTCTTCTTCTGTCTCCTCCGTCAAGCTCATTACCAGCAAAATGTGGGCTGAGGGTGAACTGTGTGGCTGAGCCTCAAGTATGTGCCCCTAATAAGTGCTAAAGCAGTGTGGTGGGCAGTGGGGGAGAATGCAAGGTGATAATTGAGAGCACAACACTCACTTACAATATGTGCACCCTTTGTTTTAAATGTAGCATGCATTTCAGGCATCCATAGTAACAGTAAGTACTACATGCATATATACATACATACATAATTAAATTACCAGTACTGCTAATTTAAGGTAGCTGTGGCATAAACCTTACATTTGGTGGTGGACTAATACGTTTTATATATATACATAAACTTAAACTAAACCTTACCAGATTACCAGACCTCGACAGATTTCTAAACATATTTCAACACAATGTTGAGCAGAAATGCTGACAGCCAGAAACGAGGAAAAACAAAAAACTATGTTACAATTTCATATAAACCACACGTACAAAGATACTGGGAACCCATCTCAATTGAACAAATCAATATAACAATGTAACAACCTCAATTATATCTTGCACACGGGGAGACGAGACCGTTTTGGAGGGAGATAATCTTGACTGAATAGATCAAAGTGAAGGGAGTAGATTGAGTCCACAAAGGTTTGACATGAGTTTGCGTGTATCTGAAATCTCAATTACGCTACTTTATTAAATTGATCTTTCAGTAAACCCCTCCCTTATAGAAGTGCCTAATAATAGCTAAGCAACGATGGCAAGTATGTCTCAGTTTGGTTACTTATTTTAGTGCATTTTCATTTAGTCCACTGTGACCTTACTTGTGTAGTGCATATGTTTGGAAAGGTAGCACTGTCTCAAACTGAACACAGCGATTAGGGCACTTAATAAAAGAGACATTTATAATGAACGACTGTGCTTGTATTGCTGGCTACTGCAATTTGCGAACATTTGCAACATGTTGTGCTTTGGAACAAACATATTAACTTAAATGCATAACCACTTTACATCATAGTCAATATGAGGTTTCAACTGCAAATCTGCTACTGCTAGCTAGCTAGTGCTGATGACGTATTGTCCTGAAATTAGATAAATGAAATAGTCTGATGGTGCCGCTTTTTCTGCTCCATGTACAACACGGTGAACAGAACAGAGAAGTGTTTAGCTCTCAAATTTTTTGCCTGCATCCAAGTACTCTCATAGCACTCAATGTAGCCGTACCTGAGAGTGAAACGAGTGCACTAAAAATAGCAAATGTAAGTATGGATGCATGCAATCTGATAATCTACAGTAATGACAATATTTAAACTGAAATGCATGTATATTGCTTAAAAGTATCTTCTTAACGAGCCTTTCCGGAAAAAAAGCACAACATTGTAAGAAAATGATCAAGCAACGTATTTATCTGCTCTATTATAACATGCTGTCATTAGCATATTCAGTTATCTACCCTCCTTAGGCACTTGCAGTCCCCAAACAGAACTGCGATGCTGTTAATAGTAATAAGCTTTTTTCCTTTGTTCTTCTGTTGCTCCGTGATCGTTCAAAATTGTACCGAAAACTGAAGAAAATGATTTCAGACAAACAAAAATATATATAAATTTATCTAAGCTTAGCAAAAAGACACACAATACCAAATCGAGGTAATCGCTGCTACCAAATCAAATCATTTCATACTCCAAATAATGAACTGCCACTTTTAAATTACAGGTATTTACAGTACTTTTCTCCCAGAATAGCAAAGAGTCTTTGTTGTGCCAGCGAACAAGGGAGGTCAAAACAAAGCCATTCATCTCTGTTGAGTTGGAAATTAACTTCTGCCTCCAAGCAATTCGACCTAGTAAGAACCCTGTTATGCTGCTGACCTCTCGTGCAACGTGCGAGTGTGTGCGTGTGGCAAAAATAGCACGGTGGTGGATGTATAACTTCAGCCGATTAATATCACATTGTTGACATGACACAACCGAGAAACAACGAAACGATCTTTTAGTCATTCAAACTGCAGGATGAAGAAGGGACATGAATAGCATGTAAAATATGAAGGTATAGCTGCTTGCTTACAACTCAGACAATAAAAATGTGTCGCAGGACTTCCTGTATCAAAAAATGAAGCGAATGGGCGACAGTAGCAGTGTGGCACTCACTAACTGTGTACACACGTATGTGAAATGCATATTTGCACAGCGATATCTCTTTACACATTACATAACCATGATATACTGTGCATATAAGAGGAAAGTGCTGCTTCTAAAGATATCCCTGAGAAGCCTAGACAGCACTTCTTGCTGGAAAAAAAAATCAATAAAGCATGTCTGTGGTTTTGTGTTGAAGCTTTAAAAATTGCAAGAAACTAAAAACTCTTTTATAAATCAGAAAATTATAAAAAATACACATGGGGACTGCCCACTCACAATTTTCTGAATTACTTGTAGAAGATACGCACAAGGATTTCTGCTCATCTAAGTTTAAGAGAAGGCAGATAAGCCTCTGGATTCTCTGTTCAACACCTGATTATATTTCTCGGTCTTTTCTCTCTCTTTTTTTTTTAGCAAGTTCTTCATAGTTCACAGGCACACGTGTAAAAATCCCTGAAGGTGTAGCCCAATCTGATCTAATACCCTAAGACTCAGAAGTGCAAATGTCTTAAAAAGACTAAGTTCTTCTTCTGGGATTGATTAAACCCCTAAATTCTCATCTGTGTCTCTAAATTCTATACTAGTGCTATTCCCATAAAAATAATGCCTATGCACAGATCTATGATCGTGCTGGCAGCCCTCGTTCTCTTACTGACAGGTTTAGCAGCCACGGGGAAGGAGACATATGATTGTCCACACTGTTACGATGTGTGCATTTACTGCTTAATTTGTAAACCAAGAGGTCAAGTACCAGAGAAGGTGCTCTGGATTAGTTGGGAAACTTTCAGCTAGAGTATCTTAATGAGTTCCTGTCAACACGTTGGAGCAGAGGAGGAGCAAAAGACACAGACGAGGTGAAACCGAGAGCAGAGGACAGCAGCAAAACTTCATGAGGAGTCGCACACTGAGCTGAAACAAAACAGGTGGGCCATCAACCAATCAGAGAGGTTTAGTCAACAAATCAAAGCGTCCCAAAACTGATCCCAGTGGATCCATCGGCAGGTGAGTGTGTGCATACAATAAATGATGTGCTACATAAGCATCAGTCCAGTAGATTACATAAACCAGCGGTCTCCAACCCCCGGGTCTCCAACCCCCGGGTCTCCAACCCCCGGGCCACCAGTCCGTGAGTCGTTTGGTACCGGGCTCAGGTGCGAAATTAATGGTTTTCAGGGTTTTTATTGTTATTTTTTTTTATCGTTTTTATCGTTAAATCTTCTTTTTTTTGGTACTGGTTTTATTTTGCTGTATTTATCCGCGACACCTTAAAAGCCGGTCTGTGAAAATATTGTCAGACATAAACCGGTCCGTGGCGCAAAAAAGGTTGGGGACCGCTGACATAAACAACATGAAACATCCTGTGGTTTATGTATAATGTTAAAGCACTTTGCACATCCATTGTCTCTGATACAGGTCTCATTTCTCAGCGTCAAAGTCAGAACAACCTGGAAATATAACTACAAAGTTCGACAAGAAAAACTTGCATACTGCAGCTTTAAGATATCACCAGTTGTGGTGGCTTTTGTCTGCTCATCCACTTTACAGCTCCGCAAGCCTGAAGAGATCAATTTTCTGAGCTCTGCTCCCTTTTCCGTGGCCTCAGAGATTCTGTTATAGGGGATAATTGTTGTCTCCCATACATTCATACTAGCTGTAGGGACCTACGTGGAAAAGTACATGAAATGCAGTGCAGAAAAATCAATACAACCATGCTAATTGGACTCTCAGCAGGGAGGGAGGAAATGGCTGCGACTCGCACCCATTTCTACAATCCAGCGATGATGAAGAGCCAAATTGCATGTGACACATTAGACAGTGTACTGCTTAGTTACCAATAAAAAAATTAATTGTTTTAAGATCTAACTGCTTCCCATCTTAGCGTCAGATCAAAAAAAAGCGCTCACGCAGTATTCCCATTATAAATGAACAGATTCAAAAAACAACCTATTCTACTTTTCTATTCTACGCCGGCGTTTAGACAGACCGTCTACTTCCTTACTTTGTTATATTAATATAGCAACACAGCATATAACCTACTTATCGAACGCTCTCAGTTTTGAAACCCCCTGGAATACGTCCGCACCTTGTTACTATGCTAAACATGTGATGTCCTACCAATGAATTACATAAAACAAACAAATCCCCTAAGAACAGAAAATTAAATGGATAAATACGTCTCAGTGATAGGAGACATGGCTGTAACCGAGAACATAATGAAAACAATGGCGGCGCATTGCAAAAGCAAATGTAAGATGCTAATTAAATCCCCTGAGTAGGTTGTGAAAGCGTCTAAATGACGCATAGTTTACCATCCAACGGGCATTAGTTTAACTATCGGTATTATTGTAATACATCTGTGCTATGTTTTAATCTCTGATAGTAGAGCCAGGACAAATATTTGAGGTTTGGCCACAAATGACAAAGCAATAACATTTTCTTGAATATCCGTCTTTATTAAAAAGTTTCTTCTTGATAAAAATAGTCAAATATCTCACCTGTTTAAGCTCAGTCCCCCCTAAAGCTCCCGGTTGTGGTATTTATTGTAAAAAAACAAATCTGGTGCCATTTTCTGGAAGGTTGCCAAGCATAGCACACTCATAGAAGAGGCCACCTACTATTACTACGGCTCAAAACAGATGCTGGATTTGTTTTTCTCCTGTTCTGTTGCAATGAATTTGGTAGATTTGGAGGAATTTGTAAAACAGGTTTAAAAACATGACTGACTCATAGATTTATGGCCTTCAGTTATTCTCATATTCAGCTTTAATTAGGCAAAAGTACATTTTTGTAACATCATTCACAGAGATCAGTGGTTTGTGGAGGGTTCTTGTCCCGGGTAGAAATGGTAAATAATGGCCTGGTTTGGAGAAAAGCACTTAATGAATGTATTAATACACCTGTGATAAAAGTCAAAAATGTTTAAAATTTAAAATGACTGAATTCAAGAATTTATGACCAAATCATTGGTCGCACACTAAAATTGAGAAATTAATCAAGTATAATGTTCAACCATCAAAACAAATTTAGAAATTCAAGCAAATAACTGTGATTTGACATCATAACAAAAAACTTTTTTTCTCCTTTTCTATAAGTTAACAACAGCAACAATATTTTAGCAATAAAACTATCATTTTGATTAAAGAGCGTGGACATACTGGTGGGTTAACCGTTACAGAAACAGATATTAGTCATTACTAATTTAGGTCAACAGTGGCTCAAAGCTTACACTGGGTGGTGATCTAATGGATTTGTTAAGCACTGTAAGTATCTAAAACAGTAGAACTGTAAAAAATTGTAAAAATCTTGATGTATCTCAAATCAAAAAGTAATCAAGGTTATATGTGACCATATACCAGCTTATAGTTCCCAGTATTCTCGCCTATAGATACAGAACAACACTAAAACTGTATGTATTTCCTAATAAAACTTGGGAAATGATGGTAACCTGGGTATTTTGAGTTCATGCTGTATATGTCACAGAGCAGAATGCACATATTCAGTTCCTCTGTAAACAAGCCAGCCTCACCAGAACACATTTAATGGTTTTAGCAGCTATGAAAGAACCAAGAAATCGCCCGACATCCCTAATTTTCTAAATCTAAAGAAAACCGGTAAAACGACTGGCTGTTGGCTGCCTTTGTGCATCCACTGTATGTTGGCGTCTGTGGTTCGGATTGTTTCTCTCGCTCTCTTTCAGACTCTGAATCAGCAGGTCCCTTCGGTAAACAAGGCAGAGTGATTGTTGGATTTGCATATTCCTGAATAAATTATATTTCATTTCTGAGATAAGCGGTGCACTACTGTTTGGTAGCTTTTCCTCCTCCTTTCTCTTCTGCCTCCTCTCTACGCCATTCACGCATGCTGCCACGAATTAACCCTGATCATGAGGGACCGTGGCGAGTAAGAAAGTGCTGCTCAAAATTCATGTTTTCGGCGAAAGGAAAATCATGCCATTGGCCCCCGGTGGGGCCCAGACTGCCAACTACGTGTATGGTTAATCAGGGCTGATAATGATTCATGCCCATGTCTGCCACCAAGGAGAAGGATGGGAGCCACGCTTAGTGGTGTGAGATGGGGCTAGAAAGCCAGGGAGGAGAGGAGGTGGAGATTAAAGAGGCTGAAGCTACAGTTGGAGATGGAGGTGGAGAAGAGAAATGGGAAGATAAGGACAGTAGTGGAGAGGAGGCGACTCCCAAAGACGAGTCCGTGAAGGAAGGCAATGAAGGAATGCAAAAGAAGTCTAATCCGCTGGATTAGGCTGTTTAATGTGGGAGCAAATCACTATTTCATGTGTGTGTGTGTGTGTGTGTGTGTGTGTGTGTGTGTGTGTGTGTGTGTGTGTGTGTGTGTGTGTGTGTGTGTGTGTGCAGCCAGACCAGCATATGGACATGTGTGCATATTCACAAAACTGTGTCTAATGGGCCTGAGTGAATGAGGTTCTTCATATGAACACATCTACAGACTGTAACCCCTTTTTAATTACAGCCCTGGCATGCTGAAGAAGCGACCACGAGGGAAGAAAAAAAAGAAACCTTCCATTAAACCACATGTAGGTCCAACACCCCCCTCAATCCGTTCAGCTGATGGCTGCTTTTTTATTTCTCCCCCTAATTCCTCTCACTTCCTTGGGAGAATTGGGCTGGTGGTATTTTGGCTGTGAAAAGGAAACCATCGGACGGCAGGGGCATGAATATTCCAAATGACTAATGTTGCACATGCTTATTTTTGACATATCTGGCTTCCGCAGGGAAATAAAACACTTCTAATGCAGGGGGACCATCTGTTATCTGTTGCTGGTGTTTCAGAGCAGGCGGATTCGGTGCTCGCTCTTGTACGTGCGCGCACACACACACACACACATTAAGGATACACACAGGCATACAGATACACGCGCAGGAACGCGGGCAGACAGATCGACATGTTCTCACGCAGCGGGAGATGTGTCGTACGTAGCCGGTACGACACATGCGCACACACACGTACTAACAGCAGAATCCGTCGGGAGCATGCACAACAGACACGCTCTAAACTCCTATACAAATTGAACACTCCTTTTCTTCCCCCTTTTTTCTTTTATTCAGTGTGTTTGTCAAATGCACTGTAAATCACGGGGTGTAGGTGACTGGGAATGCACACAATTTTTATACTGGCCATAAATACTCTGGCCTGTCTCTTCTCTGCAGCTGGAGCAGGATAATATGCTGGCAGTGTAAAGGGGGGGGGAGGATAGACTAGATGCACTAGATTCTCTCTTAGACTGGTTTGAAACTGTGGTCAAAGTAATAGTCGCAAGAGGTATAGTAAACAAAGCTCTTGCATGCATGGATTACCTGTTTGTTATTTTCAGAAAATAGCTTCTGGGAGTGCCATAATACCCCTGTTCAGGCAATAAGGCATTCTGGATAACTAGATTTGCCTCAAAAATATGTGATGTGTTTGAAAAGAGTCCACAGCACAGCTAACAGTGCAAAGATTTTAGATAAAGTGCAAAATAACCACTGAAATAATTAAATTGTAACACAGATATTGTTAAAGGTAACCTGGATTTTTTATTTAAATAAAATAAATATGTTACATACAGTAAGATAATATATAAATGCATATTCTGTACTGTATATAAATGATGGCAGGACCCACATTGCTGTCACCTATTTATCTGTCCTGTTGGGGGCGCTGTGTAAGACACTCAGGCCTATGCTATGATTGTCTTTTTAAACCATATTGGAGTCCATGCTGTTATCACATAACGCCTCTTAGCTTTATTAACAAGATGCACCACACAGACACAGATACCTGCTAATTAGTGTGAAGATATTAATTAAATTTAAACTAAAATTTCACTCCTGTGGAGGCTGTTAGTAGAATTAACCACAAGTTTATTTTAAAATGGTAGAACAAAAAGATGTTTGCAGGATGGGTTAGCAAAGCGCAATTATGTCATAGACACAGGCAATATTAACTACATCATTACCAGACATTATCTGGGCTTCCTTATTAGTAACTCATCTATACTACAAGCCTCTGAAACTGATCACTTCCTTCTTTGTATACAAAGATGTGACAGACGTGTTATTCTCCATATATGAAGCTTTGAGAAGTTACTGCTTACAGTCCACTAAATACAATGACGTAAATGAAGGCCTTGTTTGTCTTGTGAGGTGCATTTGTATTGTCTGCGATCGCTGCTGTTGTGTGCTCCTCGCTGTTTGCAGTGTTTGACATAAAACTGATAAATATTGGGGGCTTAGTTCTGACGCTATTTGGACTCCCACACCTGGTTCAGCTTTAGAAGGATTTTAATTGGCTGTGCATCACTGCTGTAATGTTACACTCTCACCCCTGGTGGAAGTTTGCGATTGGTGATCCCGCGTTTTTGTGTTTTGTCTGATTAAAATCCTGTTGAAGGTTTGTGTGCTCCTATCGAGCTGTTATGAAGTTGACAATTAGATACAGACAGCACAACCCTTTTTTTTTCTACCAGGGCACAAACATCCTGACTTCTGCTCTGAAGTCGGCAATTTTAACAAGAGCGTCAAGAGTGGGAGTTGACTCATTTTTGGAGCCGACTTTAAGTGCCTGTTTTTTTATTTTTGGCACTTCCACGTCGGCCTCATTTTTTCAGCCACAGATTCTATTACCATTTATAAAACGTACCAATCGTGACGTTTTCGGCTACAGACATAGACCGATTTCGGTTAAAGCTGCTGAAACGCGTGCAGCACACATTTGACTTCCAAGCAAATCACAACCAAACAGAAAAAAATATATATTTTTGTCTTTGAAGAATGTGGTTATTATGAATTTTCCAGAGCACACCATGATCTTTTTTAAATGCTTAGTTTTTAAATGTACTTTAACAAGTGTGTAACGCTGTAAAAACAAGTGCAAAGTGCAGGCTTTTATTATATGCACTGTTGAAACACATTTTAATATACTTGACATAAATTTGAGCATAATTACTTTATTTATGTGGCTACAGTACATGTGTATTATTCATCTCATTGTTTAGGCAATTTATTTTAATGTTTAGTCAAAAATATATAGTGAAAAAAACATAATATTTTTTTAACCCTAGGACACTATCGCCGGGTGATTTTCACCCGAGCAAATATATTTGATTTTCAATATGTTGTGTTTGTCTGTGTCATGGGTCCTCGTGTAGCTTCAGCATTGTCTTTGACATCTTTGAAGGCGTGGGTGTTTCCCTAACCCAAAGCCCACTTTCTCCTACAGGCATGTGTTCGGGCGATTTTTACCCGGCAATAGTGATAGAGGATGAAGTAGGTTTTGGGTGGATTTCACCCAGTGATAGTGTTAGTGTATAAAATCAGGTGATCTTGCCGCATCTCAAGTCCTGATCTGTAGCGTGCTTGACATCCCTACCGCGGCACACCTGCAGGTGAGGCAGGACCAGTGGCAGCAGAAAGCAGTAGCCCCTTAGGGAGGTGGACAGGACAGGACAGGAAGTGTGTCCACGCCATTACTACCCTGCGTGTATTTACTGCATGTAAGGAATAGGTAAGTAAGAGTGGTCCTGGAATTTACATGTTATACTTATTTAGTGCAGTGATTATGACAAAATATCACAAAGTGGTGATTTCCAGGGGAATTCATATGATGAAAAAAATATTTTAGTCAACTGGTCATTTTTACACACCAAAAAGTGCAATTTTTCGTTTCTCTCTCCTGCAGCTGTTCGTGTGTCGAGGAGACTGTGCTCAAATGTCCCAGGAATGGGTGGACCAAAGACCAACTTTCCCGTGTCATTATTTTTTTGTTTAGGATTTTTTTTTATTGTCGAATTCCTAATTTTTCAGTGATTTTAGAGCATTTTTTAGGCCCCCCCATGACACTTCTTCTTCATTTTGTTAGACATGGCACAGTTGAAAATAAAAGAAGACCACTCCAATTTGTCATGTGTTGTCAGATTTTGATATATTTTGATGCCAAGTACTTTTTGGGTATATTATATTGGGTAAAAATCACCCGGTGTTAGTAATGATGTTACTATTTATAGCGATAGTGTTCTAGGGTTAAATGAATGCTTATTCAGGTCAGTTTTATTTTGACTTATTTGTAAGTGATCCAGTCGTCTGAAAAGTGTCTCCTCTCCGTTAGTCGAGCCCTTTTTACCATGAACAAGTATCTGTGATTGCACCTTAATTTCAGGGAAGCTGTGCAAATCCTCTAAACACAATGCAATTACACACACCCTGTAGTTGATCCATTGTGGATACATTGTTAAAATAGTATCGCATTAATTAAAATAGGCCAACAAACCTGTCAGCTCTTGTGTGGAGGGTAAAAATCTAACAGAAAAAAAGATTAATTTATTCTGAGAAATCAACTCATAAGCATGTGCAGCACTGAGAGGCTTGCTACGAACATTATCTTGTGGCTACTTTGTGGTGAATCTTTAAAAGAGGGGTTTTAAATTGTGAGGGGAGGGGGCGAGGTCACTAGAGCAGTGGTAAGGTTTAATAACTCACCTCTGTCAGCTGCCTTTAAGTGAGGATCTTCACTGGAAAGACTGCCTGGAGCACCCTGCGTGTCTTTGATCTACAAGCACATAATGGAAGCAGAGAGGGGAGAGAAAACAAGGTCAAAGATCTGCACACTTGTGAGACCTTGGGTATCACCTGTGTTAATGTATAAAGCGACAACAAAGGCGCCCGTGGATGTGTGCGTGTGTGAGTGTGTAAGACATGAGAAGCTATTTTTTTTTCTTTTTTAAGATCATTTCAACTCAGGTCCATGACTCTAATATACACCTCCCACCAGAGAGAGGAGACACTTGATGTTTTAAAATACATGGTTCCTCTCTGTGCTCAAAGAGGCTCCCGGGAGCCTCTGCAAGACAGTTTAATGATGAAAGACAACATGTCTGGATGCAAGTGTTCGCTTTCAGATCGCAGGGGAAAACCAGGAAAAAGCCAAAACAATTTTGGGTCTTTAATTTTCTTTTAAAAGATGCCACGTTCATTTCTAAAGATTCAAACCGCGTCGAGGAGCCTCACCTCACGCAAGGTAGGTGTAGATACAGTAATCGCCTAATCCCTCCCAGAATAAATATTTTTGGAGTATTAAGCTGTGGCAGCAAAACATATGAAAAATATGAAATCTCAAAATATTTATGTTTATCTGTAGCTGGGAATCTACCTGAGGTTAGGAAATGTGGATTATTTCAGTCGAGCTGTATTCTGTTGTTGATGCTTGTAGGCATTCTGTATTAAAAAGAACATTTTGCAAAACATGCACTCTTTCTGGAGCTATCATGATGTTGAGGAGGACTAAATATGACAAGATTCCCACATATGGGACGGAGGAAATATAGGTCTGATTTGATGACTTGTCGCATGCTGCATGCTGTCACATTTTTTTCCTTCACTGGAAACCAGACTGTAAACTCAACTGTGCGAGTGAGAGGCGTTGCCAAATGCAATGTGACTCACCACCTCTGAGGAGAACAAAAACCTGCTTAAGATCACTGTGACATCGCATGCAGTGTTTGCAGTTCCGAATATTTTTGACAGATTGGACTGAATACAAATGTGAAAATTGTCATGCAAGAAAGGGAAAAAAGAAAAAAACCTTAAGAGAACATGTCACCGAGTAACTCTGTTTGACAAGCATTTTAAAGAAACAACACACAACGTTACTCCCATGAAGCTTTGTGAGCTCAGGTTCTGAAATCTTCAAATCTGCCAGGGAATTTGTACTGAACCTATTCGATTGAAATTATGCTATTTTATGTGTTAGAAATCAGCAGGGATAGCATAAAGCAGGATCGACAGACGCAGGAACCTGTATTTTGAAGCCTTGATAACAGCTTTCATCCCACTGCCATCTTTTTTTTTTTGTTAGAGCCAAAAGTGACCATATTCAGAGAATATGCTGGAGTGCTAAATTATTTGCTAATGCTTGTGACCTTGGTTAACAAGGTAAGGTTTAAGACATAGATCCCTGCTTATTGCATTTCAGCTACTCCTTTGTTACCGCAGCAGATAGCTCCACATGTTTGATTTAGCAGACTTTTACACAGACACCCTTCCCAAAAGAAGGTTTGGAATTGAACCAGCAGCCTTTCACTTGCATTTAAAGAATGTTCCAAACAGGAGATTTATTAAAAAAGGGAAAAAAATACAATAGACACTATAGACACAAACATCAATGAGCAACACCTGCACTGGTTAGCAATGTGTTAGCACAGTTAGCACTGTGTTAGCACAATTAGCACTGTAGCTTCACTGTCGCTAGCAGGTTCTGGGTTTGAACCTTCTGACTGGCAGGGCCTTTCTGCATGGAGTTTGCATGTTCTCCCCTGCACAGGTTTAGTCTGGCATAGCTAAAGCCCCGCCCCCCCACAGTCCAGTCCAAACACATGCATATTAGGCTAACTGCTGATTGTGCTATGATGTCAACTATGATGACCACTCGTTAGCTAACGAATGTGCCGTTTCACACCACAGATAATCCTTCATTCAATCAATCCTTCAATCCTTCAAACAACTTTTCGATTAAATGACCTGACATGATCGACCGATTTCATAAACTCAGCAGGTTTGTGTCAACTCAGAAAGCAGTTTCACCATCGACTTCTATAGGACCGGAAGTATTTTTGTAACCACAGCTATCACCATCTGGTGGCCTTTAGACAGAATTCAGGGAGGATTTTAGACACTTCTGCATTAGCATCTATGGACAATATCGACCCATTCCCTGACGCTAAACTTAATAAGCAGTCAACAAACCTGAAAACAGATGGATTAAAACCATTTATTCTACCATGCTATATTTTGGGTATTTTATCGTGCATTTTCAGAGTCAGCCTCTAGTACCTTTTCGATAAACTGCAGTTCTGGTCAAACATTTCCTACTTTTTTTAAGCCTCTGAGCTGTCAAACTGTGAACATACAAATGCCAGTACAAAAGGAAAAATACAAAAAACAAAGCTGAAATGATAAAAAAAAACAAAAAAAAAACACAAGGTCAGCCAAGTAGTAGCTCACCCAACTCACCATGAAATGACAAACGCAACACTGATGTTGAGCACACTTTGAACATCCATTAGGTAACCATTGTGTGCACGTTTGATTAAAGTCTGACCAATAACTGTGAACTTTGGACGGACAGGTCGATGGATGGACCAGTCATTTGACTGGATGTGCTAAAAATCCCCAATTTACAAATCCCAATGAAGTGCATTGGTGTTTCAAGGACACAGGAGCTGATGCATTTATTATCAACACATTTACAGCTCACTAAACAGATTACTCATTAAAGTTTTCTCATTATGCTAACAGAAAACATAATTCAAGCACTATTATGTTGCTTTTAGTTGCATACAAATGCAATTTCTAAAGAGTAACAGTCGAAAACACAAACTAGCTGCTTTAAATTATTAATTCTTCTTCGTTCACCTTTTTTCACTCCCTGTGTGTTTATGCACCACTCTGCATTTAATTAGGAATTATTATTAATCTCTTGGTCTCTCCCACAGCGTGTCTTTTGTCCTGTCTCCCTCCCCTCACCACTAACCTGTCTCAGCAGATGTCTGCCCCTCCCAGAGTCTGGTTCTGCCGGAGGTTTCTTCCTGTTGAAAGGAAGTTTTTCCTTCCTACTGTCACCAAATGCTTGCTCATATGGGTCACCTGACTGTTTCAGTTTTCTCTGTATTATTGTAGGGTCTTAATGCCTTAAGGTGACTGCTGTTGTGATTTGGTGTTATCTAAATAAATTGGAATTTAATTTCTTAAAATGGTTCAGTATACAAAAAGTGAGGAGAGCTTAAATTTTAGAATCGCAATACAAAACATGTTGGCTAGTTACTACAATTTAATATTATGTGGGGACAAAAATAATTTATGCTAGCTTGCTAATATGCAGTATGCAATGTAAATAACATAACATACTGTGCTAGTCAGTAACTTGGTCTAGATGACCAGTGAATATATCCATGTATGCTTTATTTTTATTGAATATATAAAATATATTTCAATCCTTTATCCTTTTCCATTCATTTAAAAATCCAGCTAGTATTGCGGAGTTATAAATAGATACAGTATCTTCGTGACAATGGTCAAGGTTCGCCTAACCACAAAGACCTCAACAAGACAAGTTTCCTGCACGTAATGTGGTACTACCACAGGCAGAAATGATGGAAGCTTCACTTCAAGTGCAGTCTTCTCATTCTACCTATCTCTTCACATCCACATCATTCTCCAGTTGTTTGTGTCTGAGAGTGAGACACTGGCAGAGTAAAGCCTTCAAGCAGCCAAATACGCTGCTCTCAGAAATCAGCCGGCACAAGAAAACAGAGGCTTGCTCTTGAAAACTGTCTGCCTTTGAAGGATCTTTATTCTCCGCTCCCCAGCTGCTGGAGATGCGTGTAACTGCTTAGACATACAATGGGTGCATCGCGGGTATTTGTCCACGGAGAGCTGGGCCCAGTAAATGAAAAGAGGGGCACACATACCCAGGAAGCAGCTAATTAATTGACAAGCAGATATTTCGGAATTTATAATCATCAAACAGACTTCATTTTGTTCCCCCACCACCATCCTCGCCAACCCGTTATCCCAGGCGACTTACTTAAGAGACTTATCTTATAAATACAGCCCTAATCAAAATAAATGACTAAAAGCTCTGAGGGAGTTGAAGGCTATACACATTTACATCAGAGGAACTGATGCAATTTAAACAGCCGCCTCAGCACCGCTGAGTTAGGTTCAAATCACAGAGAATCCTAACTTATGTAATACTTCCACTGTTTTTTCTTTTCTTTTCTTTTTTTTTTTTGGTTGTTGTTGTTGCTCAGTTTGGCAGACCTATATTCATGACAGCCAACTAGGAGAGACAGAGCCTCCCTCTATGTGTGTGTTACACTGAATTCCCACAGCAGCATTCGTGCGCTGTGAGTGTATCATATTATAAAGATTTTTTTTCTCACATGCTTTTGTGTCTATTTGACTTCACCGTGTGTGTGTTTGTGCTCGGTGCACATCTGTGGGATTGCCCATCTCTCAGCATTGGTTCAATGCTTAATATTCTTCCTTCTGTTTCCTACCGGGTATACATTTCTTGTAAAATGTAGCAGTGAGAGCGTTTTAACAGCCAGTGGCTTACAGGATCATTTACAGCTGGTCATTGACTGTCTGGCTGAGAAGCAGAGTGGCTGATGGATAGATTGTCAAAGTTTCACCTCGGTCCAAGTTTTGATGGATATGTTATAGCCACAAAGCCCAATATAACAGACTGCACAGACTGTGAAGCCGCAACTCACCGAGTATAAAAGCCCAACAGCTTTCTGTTGATTTAAAGGGAAGCTGTTAGAGAAATTTAATACACCAGCTTCATCTGTACCGAAGTCATGTTTAGGATTAATGTGGAGACAGCAGTGTTTATGACACGACGTGTATCTTTGCACAGGAACCGAGGGGCAACGGCTCAGTGTTTGCACAGCTCCTCTGCCTCTTGACACTGTTGATAACACAAAGTGAACATGACTGCGGCATTTGTAGAATCAGCAGTGTGGAGTAAAGGAGGATCGACGTTGTCACGACTTAGAGTCAGCAAACCCATTTTACCATCCGACCAACCGAACTCAAGTCATTGCACTCTACTGGTGAAATCGGTTGTTTTTTATGTGTTGTCTTACAAAGAAGGACCATAAGAAGAAAATAAGAACGTCGGCTCTCAGCACAATTTTATCACAGTTTACAGATTACAGTCCTGTGTGAAGCATAAAAAGAAACAATCTTAATCTTGAGCACAGTTTGGGTGAAGATCCATTAGCTGACTAAACTGTGTTAAGAGTAGTGACTTGTGAATTGTGGGTGGTATGAGCCATGGTACGAGCTCAGTGGTCCATCAGTGAGATGAGCTAAGAAGATGGATTGCTAAATAGAGCATTTTCTGATTTGCCAAATCAAAAGCGCAATCAAATCTTAGAGAAAGTAGCTTCAGTCTTAAAACAAATCCAAATTTCTGCTGGTTGGGCTATGACAACCAATGCAACCTCTTCTCTAAGGATGAGGATATACAGCAAAGATCCTTTGCTATATCCAAAGGCGACTCTAGAAGCCTGGAGATTTGTTGAGATGATAATTCGCAGATCATGCCCGCTGAATTTAGTTTGGTTTCTGTAATTACTATGGAAAACATTTGTGTATCACATTTAAAGCTGAAGATCAAATCAGCACATTTCATTTACTTTGACCCAACAAGTTATGCACAGTGAACTCAATGCAAAAGCTGCAATCGTGACATTTGCTGAAATCACGTGATTCGCACTATTGTTCAGTCTACTGACTTCGGTGCCCACTAGGTGTCATACCATAACCCTCAGTAACCAGATGTTGCTGTAAATTATACATGGAACAAAAATGCTAATTTTATACACAGTTTATAACCTAAATGATGCTGATTCCCTGTTGACATTATGTGGCGCTGAGTTTGATCAAATATTTGACAATTAGATTAAACGCAGCACCAGGGATGCTACTGAAATTTTGTGGGTGGCACCAATTTGCCAAATCCACTAGCACGACCCATAAGATATGAAAGTCTTCATCACGTCGGATGTGTGTGTCAAGTTTCATAACTTCTCAAGCTTTCTTGGCCCCTCAGCAATAACTTCCTCTTTCATGGTGATTCATCATTCCACCAGGTGGAAATGAAAATTCACAACTTTCACAGAGAAGCATCGTCAAGGTCTGAAGTTCATTTAAATCACTTTTGAGGTGGATGTGGTAAACCTCTCTACTTTCAAGGTTAGGCTTAAGACTCTTCTTTATGATAAAGCATCTAGTTAGGGTTGGATCACGTGATCCCGTATCTGCCTTTAGTTATGCTGCAATGGGTCTAGGCTGCTGGGGGCTTCCCATGATGCACTGATTGTTTCTTCATCACCACCTTTTGGCAAGCTTTTTGTTTATACCAGTCAAAGCAGATGGCTGCCTATCCCTATGGCTGGTGCCGGAGGTTGCTTCCTGTTAAAGGGGAGTTTGTCCTTCCCACTGTCACCAAGCGCTTGCTCATGGGGGTTGTCTGATTGTTGGTGTTTTAACTGTACTGTAGTGTCTTTACAATATGAAGCACCCTAAGATGCTGTGATTTGGCGCTACATAAATATAATGGAATTGAATTGAATGGAACCTATAAAGAGAGGTTCATCAAAGTATAAAAGGCCTCCTGTCGGCTTTGTGGTAGTCTAACTATTGCTGGCTACTGGTGTATAGGTGTGTTCAGGTAAGGGAAAGGTGAAATTTGGTGAAAGTTACAGCACTTTTGTGCTTTATGGTAAAATATCGAAATCATGCTATTTGATGCAAACTCGCTGTTTTCAAGAATAAGTAATCCAACCTCCTTATAGCTTTCCTGACCAAGTTTTAGATGGCTCAGGTCAACCTGCTTAGATCAGTGCATTAAAGTTCAAAACATGTCATTTCCTGTCAGTAGGAATTGCCACTGACCGTTATCAAACATGAAAAGTCTGGTCTAGATTCTACAGTTTAATGATGACTGAACTTCTTTACCCGCACCAAAAATATTAAAGTGCTCTGTCTTTCCGTTCACTCTGTTTAACTTGGCCACATTTTAGGATCTGATGCTGGCAGAATTTAAGAGTAGATCAAGGCAGCACAGGCAGTGTGTGCTGGTGGAAGAGTCCATATGTGTGTCTGAGAGACAGCGTGTGTCCTCTGCGAGAGGTAAAATAATGACAGGCGAGAACGGATGGCTGGTGACGCGGTGACGAGGAAAGTGCCACATATTTTGGGCCTCAGGCTGGGCAGATGTGAAAAAACTTCTTCTCTTTTCCCTTCTTCCCCCCGGTTGCCTTCTCCACTCTTCCTCGCACCACCCCTCCCTGCGACGCTGCTCAAACAAAGGACAAAGACGCCCTAAGTGGTTTTCTTTTTCCGATCCCATACGTGTCCGCTGGCGCTTTCGCTCTTCTGTATCTCGAGCTCGCAGCGAGAATAGTGACAGAATGAGTCACGGTGGTTTTTTAACAAGCCAATCTTTTGATTAATTTTAATGGCACTTGCTAACAAAATCTTCTTTCACTGGGAGAGAACGTTCTTATTATCACACGTTAAGTTGTGTTTTTGCATGAGATGAAATTATCTTTGACAGAGAGAAATATTACGATTCCAGATGTGCATTTTGCACCTTTTACTGTGTGAGTCATGCCTTCTGGGAAGTGGCACATAGTGTCGGCATACAGTGTACAAGCTACTGCGATGAACTATTAAAAAGAAAAACACGGTGCAGAATCCAGAGACTCCAGGTGAGATAACACAGACTATTAAGGTTAGTTAAACCCGCATTTCTCTGCACGTATATATCAGAAGGTGATGGCTATCAGCGCTGAGAAAAACAGCAGCTTGTGCGACGCACTCGCACTTTCAGGTCATGCCAGTTGGCTCCTCAAAAGCGTGACAGCGATGAGATCCAGACAGAACAGGAACAAGAAAGTAAAAGAGCAGAAGGGGAGAACATGGCAGCCAAGAACTACCACTTCAACATCAAACGAATGTTGTCACAACAGAGCAACAGAGCCACCCCTTTTAACTGTGACACCATTCAGCTGCTCATCACGCTGAGCGGGGTAAGGCGGAAAGCTACTGTAAGTCAAGCACAAGCACGGTGTTTATTAAATCAGAGAGCTGGGAGCAGTGAAAAGTGTGCATACTGTCTAAGCGGCGTTAGAAAGGCGGCCTTTTTCTCATCCCTCCATGAAAATGAAAGTTGGGAAGGGAAATGAAGTGTGTCTTCCAATGACGGTAACGGCGATCAGCGAAGCTTGAGAAATATGGTTTTGAGAGCTTGGTGCTGGAGTTTGTAAGAGCCAAAAAGAAACAATATATGTGAAAATCTAGAGGCATCATTTAATGGTTTCTGATTTCACAGAACGGTGCGGCTTTTTCAAAATCAGAAGGGAGAAACGGGGCTGTGAAGGTTGATGACGTAGTCATTTATGTAAATGTGTAAGTTGCTGAAAGAAGCAGTTAAGTTTCTCTATAATCTTTAAGGCGGGTAATCGTATCATTTAGTGCTATAAATGATTCAGCCTGTGGGAAGAGAAAAAAAAACAGATTTTTATCCATATGTTGGCATTTTAGCTAACAGTGTCAGATGGATCAGCAGAAGTTCTGTAGTCATGCTAAATTTTAAAGAAACAGCTAAATGATCAGGAGCCAGACTCTCAGCTGAAAGAACTGTTGTATCTCTGACAGAAGGAAAACGTGAGGCAGGAAAAAAAAGAAGAAGTAGGAGTGTCGGGGAGGCAGACCGAAAAGAAAGGCTGTCTCCTAGCGGACGCCGGCGTGCGGGGCTTGTCAGTCGTCATCGCGTGCCACTCTCCTTGTGAAACTGAGGCAATATACCCCATGAAATATTCACCAAAGTTGTTTTTGCTTAAAAAGGAGTGGCGAGGGGAGTGGGTGGCGGGGAGATGAGGAAAATGTGCTACTATAGATAGATGGAGAGTCCCCCAAATGCTTTTGATGTCAAGCTTGCTCAGGCTTTTTTACATGGGGTGCGACGGGGACACCAGCAGGGGGTCCATTAAATGTTCACACAAATGTACCCTTAACAGCACATCAGTCTCCACAGCCTGAGCTCCCAGTCCCCGACATACTCTTCTAATTCTGCTGTAATCTTTATATATCCAAAGCTTTTGCTACTGATTCTTCTTTTTCTTTATTTGCATTGTGATGTTTGATAGATGTGGCACACTGGGAAAACAAGCACTGTTAGTCTATTATGGGTAAATTACATACTGAGGATTTATTGCTTTTTAATATTTCAACTCAAAAACTGTACATTTACTGCCAGTCAAATCAGTGATATCGAACTGCAGTTACCACCAGCTTTAAACACAAGTGTTCTTTCAAATCCAAAACCCAGAAATACAACGAAAACAAAACAAATAAGAAAGTTGATGTGCGAGCTTTTAGTGGGCTGCACAAATTCCTCCTGAAATGTTATTTACTGTAACTAAGGCCAGCAGTGATGTTGCAATTCTATGAAAAGACAAATGAGGGAAGGTTAACGTCATTTAAAAATGTACAAAAAAACAAAAAAAGACTGAATAATTAGGTCCTAATTAGGCTTAGGAGAGTTGGTGATTCATTAGCCGTGTTTGCTTTCGACGCAGCAAGTGCTGTCACGGCTTTTGTATCTGTGACTACCTCCGTTGCCGGGATGAGCATTGTGCAGGGGACGTAAGCATGGCGTGGAATAACAACATGCCATTAGCTGCTGCAGCTGCTGCGAACGCTTTCAATACAACACAACTGCACACGGTCCCTTTGTGTGTGTGTAATAAGGTCAAGACTGTCAGTTTTGACGTAGCACATTGTATAACACACCCCTCTCCTGATCAGGAGTTTCAATGTGGGGCGTCTCAGGAAAATGAAAGAATGGTAACATATGTAGTTGCTTTTTAGACGTATCTGGACAGCGACAAAGAATTATCTGTATTCTGCTGATGCTTAGCCAAGCTGCTGTTTTCAGTTTGAGGGCCCTCATGCCGTGATCACACGTCTCTCCGTGTTCCTTTTTAACTTGAAGCCGGAGTTTCGGAGTTTCAGATATCACACCCCAGTTGTCCGTGTTCCAGTACTAGCAGAAAAAAGTCAGCTGCAGCAGGTTCATGGAGTTAAGCTGCCCAGGGCTCTGTGTACAAGCCCAGCTCCAAAAAAGTTGTCACGCTGTGTAAAGCGGAATTTATGGTCCAGCAGAGGTAGCACAGGGACGGCCTCTCTGCCAGGTGCAGGCGGGGTACAAAGTATGCCGATGTGTGTGGGCCACTCTTGCTTGTGCTGTTGTTGGTCCGTCAGCCAACCGTGGAGGAAATCGAAGCTATAACATAGAAACAGCTGAAGTGGAACAGAGTGTTAAAAACTATGAAGTGTCCACTGCAGCCACCGTCTCTGCTTTTCCTGCTGTATTTTTTCATCTTTTAAGTTTTTTTGGCGGTTCTCCTGTTCCCAGTAAACTCTGCTGTTGGCCCCTCCCCTGCCCAGGCCCCTTTGTTAACCACTCATCATCCGTAGACCCTTCATCTGCTTCCACCGACGTGCAGTCAGGATCTTGGAGGTCTGAGGATTGTGGTTAAAATGTAAATAAAAGCTAAATTTAATAATGTGCAAATCTCATAAACTCACATTTTCTCAATACCAGAACATAGAAAACATATCAAATGTCCCACTTTCATAAAAAACACCGGCTCATTTCAAATTTAACGGCAACAACACATATTATAAAAAGTTGTGACAGGGCCATGTTTACCACTCTGTAGCATCCTCGCTTCTACTGGCAAACAGTCTGTAAACATCTGGGAACTGAGCGGACCAGCTGCTGGATTTACAGGAGAGGACTGTGTCCCATTCTCGTCTGATCCTACTGTAGGTCTTGATCTCCTTTTTTTAAAATTTTAATTTCATGTTGCTACAACTGGTTTTAGTTAGCAACTCGACACCCGGGGTCTTCTACTATGGAGCCATGCTGTTGTAATAGGATGGTGGTGCTTTTGGATCATGTCTTTTGCATGTCAGAGCTTTAGCCTGGATTTGTGGATGTCGTGGTTTAGCTCTGTTCACGCACAGTGATTCCTGGGCCCATGCAGTGGCTTCCATGAGAGACTCATGCCTGTTTATAAGTGCTGCCCTTACAGCTTACCAGTATGTTTTTTTGGCCACACCTAAAGAGCTGTTTCTAGAGGCTTGGTTTCACTTCTGCAGACTGAGAACGGCCCGAGAGCCTCTCGGACCCCATGCTGTGGCTTCACAGTAGCAGCTTCCAGATGCAAATGCCAGCCCTTTTAGTTGCTTAATTGATGAAGACACATCAAAGGAATAGCCCACACATGTCCATAAAAAAAGCTTTTGAGTCAATTGTTCAATTACCTTTTGGTTCCTTGGGGGGAAAAGGTAGCTTCATATTAAATTAGCTGTATTTCCTTAACACTTTCTCCAATTTTGAAGCGAATAGCCTCAAATTAAAGCTGAGAATCTGCACTCCAAGCCCACATTCATTATGTAACTGTAACACGAATGCTTCGGTAAGCAGCTGAAACTGAGCATATGGCTAGAAGGTAATGGCCGTGACGGAGAGGCTTGATTGCATATTGAAGAGCCGATATGGAAACTCAGATGATTACAGGTGGATCACAACCTCTTGACAATCTAAGTATCATACTGATGTTTAAGTGGCATACAGAAGCTGTGAGCTTCCAACGGCAAAGCATCTTCATGAAAATGCATTACGAGATCACAATCAGTCCACGCGCACATTTGTAGCGGTTTTTCAGATATCCGCAACGTCACAGCAACTAAAATACTTTGAGAAAAAACAGTGGAGAGGTCGATAAAGAGTTCCTCTCACATCTCAAAAAGAGGAAAGAAATCACTTAAACTGTAAATCAGTAGCACAGG
This sequence comes from Simochromis diagramma, assembly GCF_900408965.1. Lineage (NCBI taxonomy): Eukaryota > Metazoa > Chordata > Actinopteri > Cichliformes > Cichlidae > Simochromis > Simochromis diagramma. The sequence goes on along the minus strand of NW_024387416.1, from coordinate 589,675 downwards.
AGGACAGTACAGTAAAAAAAAAATAGTCATTCCTACCTAATAGAGTTCTTGTAAGCACATTAGCACCTAAGCACAATGAACAGAAAGCAGCTTGTGCTCATTTAGTAACACACACACACAAAAAGCTTTTGTGCGCCACATACGGTTGTATTTATAGGTACAACGACAGTTTGTAGGATGGCCTCGACCTTTTGGCTATCACGTGCTCCGTGGCCGTGGCCATGAATAAATATTATAATACCCACTAGAGTACTAAAATCTCAATGTTTATGTAGCTCTTTGTATTCAGTGAAAGGCAACAAACACTCGTCATCTTCAGCATCTTAGGGTTCACAGAAAAATGAACATCTGCATAGCTCGAGGGCCATATCTGGACACTTCTACCAAGCAAGACTCTCAATGTCTGCTTGCCTGCATTGTGGCTGTATAATAGTGAAAGGAAGGGATTGGACTTAATAGAAAGAGAAGCAGGTATAAGAGGTAGGAAACCTTTTCACTCTTAGCTTAGCTGGTCTTTACGTTCGGCTCGTTTTTGCCTTTTCTGGTTATATTGATGCGCCGTGGTTTGTTTTGTTTGAAGCTAATGGCGATCCAGCGAAAGAATGAACAGTAAACAAATAGACAGACTCAAAACTGATTGAATGGGAGCTCACATATATTACAGCCATTCCACGTCCACGGTATAGAACCGCAAAGTTGGGAAGTTGGGAATTCAGTGCTTCCTGAGCACCAAGTGAATCTTGTCTACATGACCATCAGTCTCAGTAAGCATAACGTGTACGCTGTTCGGTAAAGTGCTTCATCATATAAAGCGTTACCGCACCTAGCTGGCATAAAAAATGTATTCATTCGTTATCAGCCATGGAATTCCTTCTTTTATCAGTAATGATAATAGAGTCAACCCACTGGATTATTTTAACATTCAGATAATTGTTACAGGGGTAAAATAAAAGGCTGTTCTGGTAACTTTTATGGCACATCAACTTTTCTGCAAGCAATAATCGTGCAAATAAAATGATTCCATTTTCAGTCTGTATGTGTTTCAATGGTGTTTTAATGAAAAGCGGCGAGGCAGGGGTTTGCCTTATAATTCATATTCTGTGATGGAGCAACACCGAGATAAGCCAGGCGGATGGTGACATCTAATCTGAACCCCACTGTTTTTTTTTGGGGGGGGGGGGTTGTCTATGGAAATGACTAGCTTCTTATCGGTGGAGTGGGTTATTTGAGCAGATTCTCGCTGTGGCTTAGTGAAGGGACTCAATCACCACTGCCCAGCGATATGCCTCACTTTCGTCCCCCATCATCCCCCCTTCATCTTTTTATCTGAGGAAAGGAAATGAAAGGATGGTATCTGGTACTCTCCGCGTCCTCGGTTTAGGAGATGGAGAGGAGCGGACATTTTCTTTTAGGCTTTAACTCGCTGATGAAAACATGCGGTCTATAAACCTGCGCTCTGAAAAGAAATACACTGGCAATTTATTGACTCTGGATGTGCACCGACTCAAAAAGGAAGTAGTTATGAGGTAATTTGTGGTGTGACAGCTGCATTTATAACTCTGGAGTAATCAAGCTTTTACACATTTTGGTTAAAGGAACACCATTTTTCCTCATTTTCTGATTATCTTCTGGGCTTTTTCTCTTGTCTCCACATTTTTCTTGGAGGTTATTGCACACAGCCACTGGAGATGATGCTTTTGTTTTTCTGTGTACGTGTACAGTATGCGGTTAATGTAGGAAAATGTTTTTTAATTTGCAGGTAGAAATGGGTTTTGGGTGTGGAGAAGAGCAAAAATGGGACAGACAGAAAGGCTTGAGAAGTTTGCAGTCCACAGTAGGTAGATAAAGGGAGGGCCCAGTGACAGATGTCAGGGCTCGGTCATGCATCATTTATTAGTCGGTAAATTTCAGGGGAATCACAGCGTTCGCTGGTTTCTCTACAAGAGGCAGAGTAAATGTACCCTGTCCGACTACTTTGGTGAACCTTAAAAGGCGACTCACACTATTTTGCATCCTTGACAGTTTTGTCCTAAACTAGGAGAAACTATTGCAATGCCTTTATGTCAGGCCGGAATTGGACTTCTGTAAAAACACACAACAATTTTGAAGGTTGCAGAGCCTCCAAATCTCACCTGTGTCTTACATAAGAAGAGGCTGTGACAAGAGGCCGGACTGATACAGGAATAAAGCAAGGTTAAGGCTTTACAGCTTAAGTTGGGAGCTCTGTTAGGGCATCATTCGGCACCGTAATGATTCCTCTGAATGATAACATCAGCACATTAGCACAAGTATAAAATCCCATGTCTACTGTATGATTTAAAAGCACCAACATTAGTTAACAAGGATTAAACCTGTCTGTGTGACCAAATCTGGTGTATTTACATGACAAATTTAAGTGCTTATGTTAATTAATGTGCGCTGTCCCCTTTAAAGAAACATAACCAAGGAGCTGAGCTGTGTGCCATTAGTTTTACAGGGTTTTAGGGGTACTGGAGGAGAATTTCTAGAGTCCTCCTTGTTCCTGTGAGCTGATAGGAAGGCAACAGTCAGTCAAGTGACAAATAACCACATAGCCAAGTTATGCAGAAGAGAATCTCTGAACAGATCATACCTTGACGCAGATGGGCTACAGCAGCACGAGACCACACTTGGCTAAGAACAGGAAACTGAGGCTGCAGTTTGTACATGCTCACCAAAATTAGAAAATAGAACAAAAAATGTAATCTGGTAAGAAGAGTCTCAATTTCTGCTGCAAAATCCAGCTGGTAGTGTCAGAATTTCATGTAAACAACATAAAAGCATGGATCCATCCTCCCTTGTAACAGTTCGGGCTGGTGTTGGTAGTTTCACGGTGTAGGGGATGTTTTCTTGGAAGACCTTAGTACCCTTAGTACCAACTGAGCATTATTTAAACCCCACAGTCCACCTGAGTGTTGCTGAATGTGTCCCTTTATGACCACAGTGGATCCATCTTCTGTTGGCTGCTTCCAACAGAATGAAAAACAATGTCACAAAGCTCAGATCATCTCAAACTGGTTTCCTGAACACGAGTTCACTGTACTCAAATTACCTCCACAGTCACCAGGTTTAAGTCCAATAGATGTGCAGCTACACAATAAAAAGGTAAAAGATAGCTGATAGAATTAAAAAAAGAGCTCTTACTTTGACAGTGTCGCCTCTCGTCAGGACGTCCCAGAGTGTGCTCTGAAACTTGGAGAGATCCATCCTGTGACCTCTGTCCAACAAAGCCTGGGAGTGAGAGGAAAATCAAAAAGGTGAATCAAAGCGTGACAAACATGAGTCTGAGCACCCGAAAACAGCTTTACAAAGACATTCAATGTGCAACCGTATCATATAAATTAGTTGAAAACAGCCCACATTACCAGCACTCAGTATATGAAGTTCCTAATAAATAAATAAAAAATTCAATATGACGGGCACCGCAAATGTGCACATCTCCCCCTAAAGCACATATGTATTCTGACAGACCTCAGGTTGCACACAAGCTGGTAATCTTGCATCTGTTGTGCAGTGTGCCTGGTGGCCCCACAGGTATAGGCTTATAAAAAGTGCCTTACATAACTGATAATAAACTGCACATCATCCATCTCCCATTCAGCTCACCTCCCAATAATCCCCGCTGCCATATCTGCTTATCTATTCAAGTCACCCTCTCATTAAATCAGCTTTTACAGCCAAATGGAAGAAGTTTACTACTCATAGAAGTCAAATACCATTCATCATGAGGAAGGCTGTAGTTATACAGATATAGACTGCATGTTTTAATTCACTGGAGGACAAACGCATCCTTCCTCCTATCTCAATAAACATAGACTCCTGCAGAAATAAATAAATAAATAAAATAAGGTGGGGGGAAAAATTGACAGGCGAATTAATCTGCTGCCTTTTGCCTGCCGAAATGGAAGTCAGTGAGGCGGCGCATACCAGTGGGTGCCCATCAGTCACAAGACCTTGTGCGGGGCCCGAAAACAGCTGAATGTGATGCCACTGCACATTGGGAGGTAAAGGATGGTGACAGAGAAGTTGGTACAGCTTTCAGTGTTTATTCATCTGAAACAGTGTCCCCTGGAAGCCATTTTGGCAGCAATGTATCACAGCAGGCGCTGACCTTTAGATGCTATGCACAATTAAGCTAAGCTAATAAACACAACTGCGGATCTGGACTCGTGGAACGGAAGGCAGGTGGCTGTGAATCACGCTGGACACGTGAATGGCATAAAGCTCACTTGGGTGGTGTTTTCAGAGCGAAAACTGAAATGTGTTTGTTATGGAGGAAATGAGCTGAATTTCGAGCTTTGTCTGGCGCTGTAGAGGCTTTCTGATGCTCCGGGTGGCCTCTACGCAGAGTACAGAATTGTCCACGCGCTCAACTGAAGCAGTCCTTCGCTGAAACAACATACAGTAACCTTGCCTTGACAGCTTAGTTAGTTAGTTAAGGTTTTAGTTAATGGTTCTTGTAAGAACTGCATCGGGCTGTCTAGACATTAGTATTGTGTAAGAAAAAGAAACCTGGCAAGTCTTTTTTTTCTCTCAACTTTTTGGCTTCAATAATATTCATCTTGTCAGTTACCTCATCATATTAACCACGACAAACAGATGTACTGACGAAGTGTACACGTGCAGGAACACAAGTGCCTGACTTTTGCCATTTTCAGAAGTTGCCCTTTCTTGGCACACACCAGGTAATGATCTTCTACAGAGGCATTTTCACCACAGGAAACACTATATTTGATCTACGTGAAAGCGTTTCCTGCAAAGCATGTAGGAGGGGGTGCACCTGCTACCAGATCCCTGGTACAAAATCTGCTTAATATCCAGGTGTGCACATGTACGAATAGCGCAGGTAGCAGTCAGATTAATTCACAGCACACAATTAGACAAGTGTGGGGACATCATTTTTCCTGCCTCTTACAGGAAAAATGATGTCCACACACTAGGTGGTACTCCTGTCTGAACTAAACACAGTTGAACAGAAAAATTTCCTATCATGTGCAACATGTCTTCTTCTACTTCTTCTTTCAGTTAATCTCTTTAAAGGTAACCACAGCAGATCATCTTGCTCCATCTCACCTTTTCCTCAGCATCCTCCTCTGTCACACCAACTCTCTGCGTGTCCTCCGTCACTATATCCTCAAACCTCCTCTGAGGTCTTCCTCTTTTCCTCCTGCCTGGCAGCTCCACATCCTTTGTTCAATATATCCACTATCCCTCTTCTGCACATGTCCATCTCAGCGTTGCTTCTCTAACCTTTTCCCCAAACTGCTTGGCCTAAACTGTCCCTCTAATGTACTCATTTCTAATCTTGTCCATTCTGCTTGCTCCCAAAAATCTGAACATCTTCAGTTCGGCCTCCTGTCTTTCTGTCGGTGCCTCCGTCTCCAAACAACACACGACATCAGGTCTCACTACCAACTTGTAAATCTTCCCTTTTATCCTGCTATCCTTCTGTCATAAATCATCCTTGACACTCATCTCCACCCTGGGTGCCTCTCTTCATCACCTCTCTTGTGTGCAGTACATTGCTTTGGATGGTTGACCCTAGTTAATTAAACTCAACCACTGGTACACCTGTCTCCCTCTCATGAACACACACGTTCTGTCTCATTTCTACTGACTTTCATTCCTCTTATCTCCAGAGCATACCTCCACCTCTCCAGGCTCTCTTTCACCTGCTTCCTACTATCACTACAGATCACAATGCAATCGGCAAACATAATAGTCCACAGAGACTCCTGTCTGTCACTCTTACCACACACTCCTGTCCTCATACGTGTCCTGCAATACCCTCACATACCTCTCTGCCACTCGTGACCTCCTCACGCAGTACCACAGTTCCTCTCTTGGCACTCGATCATATGTTTTCTCTAGATCCACAGAAACAGAGCTCAGCTCCTTCTGACCATTTCTATACTTCTCCATCAACTCTCTCAAAGCAAACATCACCTTTAGTGCTCTTTCTCACTCATCGTGACCTCTTTCGCAACCTAGCTTCAACAATCTTTCCCGTATCTTCATGGTAAGGTTCATCAGCTTTATCTCTTTGTAGTTCCTACAGCTCTGCACATCACCCCTATTCTTTAAACTCAGTACTAGTACACTTCTTCTCCAATCCTCAGACGTCCTCACTCTCAGGACTGTGTCAAACAATGTGCTCTCTGACCTCTCTCCTACACAGGCATGAGCTACAAGTGAGGTAGAATATTCTGACCTGAGAGTCTCGACATTTTCAGGAGTTCACGTGTAGAAACATCTGGATCCAGGGTTCTCAAAGAGTGGCGTCCAGGCCATCGGTAGCTCCCAGTAACAACTTATGAGCCCCATGATTGCATCAAAGTAGGAATGCACATAACATTTATCCGCGCTCTATATGCCATCACGTCGTAGCGCGTAATCAAATTCAGGGAAAGTATCTTTCCACTTCAACACCTTTCCATTAGTCATCACGACAGAGTAACCTTGAAACGTAATAGCGAGACGCCCATTACATTTCCCTCCACCAAATACAGCTGCACAAAGAAATGTAAGATTCATGGTTATGTGAAAATTCGCCAACAGTTCTGAGAAATAAGCTCCACACTTCATATAGTCAAACGAACGCACGGGCTGATGAATCAGTATGCAAAGATATTGCCTTACAAGAGAAAAGAGCTCAAATAACATGGTTACATACTTTGCTATGTTATTTGATAGATCCAGCCGGTCCCAGAAGCACAGTTCTACAAATACCATTTATATCTACCTGGCAAGAGAATATTGGGTTTCTAGTCAAAGTTATGAAATGTATCACCTTGCAAATATGTGAAAAGAGCACAAACAAAAAGATGAGACATCCATTACCATGAACCCACACAACTGAAAATATTACCACTCCCACGCCGTATTAGTACATAAGGCATAGAGGATTGTACACATGCATGAGTAGAAAGTCACACAGGTAATAAAGCTGCAGCTACTTTTGTTTATTTGCCTCATGTACGAGTCCCTCTCCCTTCATTTAGGCTTTTATCCTTTGCTCAGTCGGGTACCCGGCAACAAATACACAAACACAGTACGTTGTTCAGACAAAGCAGTACTTACAAGTTAGGCGCCACACCAGCTTCCACAGTTAGCATGGTGAAATTTTCAGCAGTAAGCAATACCACTTAATGTTTTAATTATCATTAAAAAACTGTGTTTGATCATCAAACTTTTATCAGTCACGGAAAACAGTGTCCTCATTTACCCAAAGGCAAGTGCGCAGGTGCAGCATGCAACGTGGGTTTGCTTTGAATCTAAAAAAACACAGCTCAAGGCAGTGAGGGAGCTCTAGAGATTTCTCAGCCTTCTAAGAGGACCAACCCCTCTTTCTCTTTTCTCAGACTGTACATCCTCGATTCCTTTTCGCGTGTTTTTAGCCCTTGCCACTAGAGACGCAGGCGGGGGAGGCGGGGAGAGAGAGGAGTCGGGCAACAGGTATGTAACAAAATGAGACATCCTTGCTTCGGAGCCATCGTTTTAAAAGCAGTGTCAATTAAATGTGACATGTAGCACACAGCTGCATTGTGCTGTTTGCTTTTTCTTTTTTGTGATCGCAGATGTCAGATAGGCACGACAGTGTTTGTGACAGCATATATATATTTAGGCCCACTTTTAATGAAATTCCCAATGCAGCACAAAGTGACAAGAGTGTACAGACACACTTTTTTTTTTTTTGAATCACACACATATACAGTGAAGGGCAGAAAGTCTGACAAGAAAAGACACATCTGAAGTTTGGCTGCAAGCTGGAGTTTAAAAGAGCACTGAGGGCGACTTGAGCTAAGATGGTCACCCTGTCTGCAGAATGAAAACAGCTTCGTGGCCACAACCGCAGGCTTTAAAGGAAATGCAGGCTGAGTTCATGTTTAGCCGAGTGCACGATGTGGGGATTTTGGAGCAGGGGAAGAATGTCAGGGTTTGTCTCTTTAACACGCTAACAGCTTGTCAAGTATGTAAGCGGAAGCTCTCGGTATCTGCGGACTAGTTATGTACATCAAACTGCTTCTAAAATATCCTCAATAAGAGAGACACACTGTAGACCCGTGGGTGACAAACTCTTTTTATGACGTGGGCCACAAACAGCCCACTTTGATCTTAAATGGGCCGGACTGGTGAAACTCCTCTATAGAAGTTTAACTACACATTTAAAATCCCTGATATATATTAGTATAAGATAAAGAAGTGCAGTTCCAGCAAATGAAGGAAATCTGTCAACACAAACAAATAAATGTGTGAAATATGACTTTTTGTTTCTTTTTTTATATATATTGAGAGAATCTGAAAATTCTACAGCAGAAAGTGAAAAAACAGGAACTTTTCTGTAATTTAATCTATTACTTCATTACTTTGATGCAGGATGAATGGCAATGGGAGAGCTCCCTAAACCTGTGAAAACACAGTTAAAAGTCCAAAATCTATGCCAGGGACGTCAAACTAATTTTACATCGTGGGCCACATAACAGATCACTTTGATCTCAAGTGGGTTGGACGAGTGAAATTCCCCCTTTCGATCATAAGGAAGATAAACCACACATTTAATCTCAGAGTTAATATAAGATTTAAGAAGTGCAATTTCAACGGGACGTCACAGTTTTTATACAAGACGATGAGATCGTGCCGGAGTAAATGAACAACATCTGTCAGCATGACTCTTTTGGCTTTAACTGTAAAAAAATAAATAAATACATAAAATTACAGATAAACAATCCTGATCGCTCAATGCACAGACTGTGATGTCACTATAAAACAGCTTGCTAATTCACAGAAAATGTTGTTTTTGTAAAAAACAATAACAAAAACAGACATTTCTACAATAGATTCTAAAGAACAGGAACTTTTCAGTCATTTAAATGTTTATTTATCACTTCAAATTTTCCAAAGCCACACAGCAGGCCAGATTGGATTCTTTGCTGGGCCAATTCTAGCTCCCGAGCCTTATATTTGACATCCCTGCTGTTGGCTCTTATATACATGTCGGTTGTTTGGGCTCCTTGTCCTTTTGGGTACTTTCTTCTTGACACTCGAAATGCAACTTTCTGTTTTGGTTACTACAGGCGTTATGAATAATTGCTGGTGATCCCATTCGACAGAGATGAGCAGGAACGTGGAATAAAGTAGTGAGCAGCGAATTGCCCGAGGCATCGAGAACACCAGTCATCTCAGCCGTTACTGCAGTGTAGGGGTGCACCCCCCCCCCGTCTCGCCGTTCAATCTGAAGCCCAGATGGGTTTCACTGAAACCTTCCGCGGAAATAATCAGCTCTGACCATACTGGAACAAGTAAGTCTGGATTCAAAGTTAATTTGGTGATCAGAGATTATTCAGGCAAACCTTGAGTGATTGCATCGCACTGCTCTGTGAAATTACGCTATTATTCTACCCCAGCAGAGGGGGGGAAAGGAAATTCTACACTGTGAAAAAGTTATTGCCTCGCCTTTTGAGAAATAACACAGTTGTGTGGAAGATAAGGTGAAAATGAGTCACAAATATGAATAATTTCCCAATATCAGGCTGAATTTCTTTTTTTAATTTTCAAAATTCACTGCATGATCCTCTCTGTTAATCCAAGAAAATGGAAAGGGAATCAAGGGAGAGTGATAGCAGTCAACTGTGGGAAGAGACGGCAGCCTATTTGTTGACAGCTTATTAAAATGTAACTAGTTCAGGGGAGCTTTTTAAAAACTAAATGCTTGTTTACAGTAATTGTTACTTAAGCATCAATTGATACAGCTGAAGCTGATAAGCCATATAATAATCCTGCAATGTGCCAGGCTGATTAGACCACCTGAGGCACAGTAATTAGGTAAAGGATAATCAAACTTAATACTCTAAAGCTTTTTGACTAACTTCTGTGAGGCAGGATATTTTAGAGACATACTGATGTAGTACAGTTTTGTGTTCATTCCAGTCATGTCATTGCTCATTCAAACTGTTGATCTTGAATTTAATGTTATCAGCCTTCTGTAGGTTCAGCGTGGAACATGTAAATTGAGGGATAAAATAGTGCAAAGCAAAGTTTCTTCTTTACACTGACAAACTATTTTAGATTTATTTCATTTCCAGTTAAAAGTCCTGATTGTATGGGTTAAAAAATGGTGCTAAGTTAATCATTGATTTGTAATTTAGTCAATTAACCCGAGAGTGTCATTGACTGCAATTTGGTTTAAAAAAATCTCTCCTATATATATATCTCTCTTTTTAGACATTACAGATGATTCAAATACTCAACTTTAAAACTAGGGATGGGTATCGTTTAGATTTTATCCGATACCAGTACCAAACCGGTACTTTTGAAATGGTGCCGGTGCTTAAACGGTGCTCGAACCAGTGCTTAAAGAATGGAGAACACAAACTTTGTCCAAAAACCTCTCATGTTCAGCTGTTTTTTTGTAAAAAGATAACAATGTTAGCCTTTTCTGCAGCTATAGGGCATATATGGCATCACTCTTGGCTGGAAGCAGTGCTTAATCAATGGAAAAAACACAAACTTTGTCCAAAAACCTCTCATGTTTAACTGTTTCCCACTTTTTCTTTGGTCATTTTAGCCTTTTTGGCCAGGGTGAAGGGAGCATCTGCCATCAAACAAGAAGACAGCCGCATGTAGCTATGATGATGTTTGCTAGTTCACCTTACATGCATTAATGTAATAACGTGGTTAGTCTACTCAACGTAAATTACACACGGACAACATTAAGCTACTCACGCAGAGAAGAACGGCTGCTGCTGCCATCATCATCCTCATCATTTCTGCTACACTGGCAGGGCTAGGGGCCAGGACTCTCCTCTTCGGGTTCTTGGGGGATGTTGCAAACTCTGGGTCCGATAACAGGCAACCCACCCGCAGAAGATGTGCTCGATGTGAGGTCGTGCAGCAAGCTATCAAATACGGTGCATTTCTCGGCTTTTAACAAAATGCTATATGTCGCCAGGTGTTTCATCAGATTCGAGGAGTTACCTCCCTTGCACAGTATCAGCTTAAAGCACTTGTTGCAGGCTGCTGAGTTTGCAGAACGTACGTACCTGGGCCCGCCTATTACGCTTGCAAAGGTAAAATGATTGGCTAGAATCCAAAGTGTATGACATCTCAGGGAAAAAAGCACCGAAATGTGCGCTGCTTTTCGGTCTGGTTACTACCGTTTATGTCAGAACCATACCGGTACCCATCCCTATTTAAAACTGAAGTATTGATCAATAATGTAATATCACAGTATATATATACAGAAGAGCGCCTCTGAATCCACAACAAACAATGAAGCAGATGGGCTATGGCAGCAGAAGACCACACCAGATGCCTGTCAGCTAAGAACAGGATATATGCTGTTTTCAACCAAAACTGGACAACAGACGATTGGAAAAACATTGCCTGAACTGATGAGCTTTGATTTTTACTGCAACTACGACATTCAGGTGACACTTCAGTCAGATTTTGGAGTAAACAACAAAAAAGCTTCAGGTTGGTGATGGTGGTGTAATTGAACGGGTCACAAACTGTGTGATGCTATCATGTTAACATGGACCAAAATTGCTAACAAATGTTTCCAGCACCTTGTTGAATCTATTTACCGGTATACTTTATTAGCTGTACCTAATAAAGTGTCCACAGATTATCTTGTTGGGGGGAGGGGGCACAATTTAGAAACTGTGCTCACCAGAGATGAAATAAAAGCCTTCCGCCCAATAGCAATGCTAACTAAATGTATTTGCTAGTGGCTCATTTTAGCACCCTTAGCTGTTAAAAAGCTAAATTTAGCTAGTTTTGCAAACTACTGTAAAGCACATTGCTAGAATTAGCAATATTATAGCCTAAAACTAATACAGATGCTAGCACAATTGGCTAGGAGGCAACCCTGCACGATTAATTGTTTCTCCCTCCTCTACGGGCAGAGAGCATTAAAAAGGACAAGGTATTTGTTGCATGGTCTCCATGACCCTTTTCTACTTGCTAACACTTCACATTGACCAAAAAATAATAACCATATTCATTATGAAAATAATTTTTAATTGAAGACCTAAAGTCTATACTGCACAATGAAAAAAATAACCTTCAAACTTTAAGGCTATAGAAAAGTATTTTCTTTACATCAGGAATATTGCATTTCTCTTCTGCACTAACTTGTCATCATCAGCCCACCTATGCACGCAATTACACCAGGCATATTTCCAGCAAAGCCTGATTTCAAGCTTTAATCATAGGGAGAGAAAAAAGGTGTTGTAAGATTCTTTAATCATGTTAATGAACAGTTCCTCTTTTCTTAAGATAAAAAAAGACGGGCAGATGGATCGATATATAGCATCACATCAGTCCATATTCTCCTCAGTATCTGGGCCCGGGGAACATTTCATAAAGGCCATAGGGTCGGCTTATCACGGAGCTAAATGCCAATGTAATTATTAGTGTCTGGAGATAGTGGAAAGGGAAGCACATCCTGCGGCAGTACACCATATTTAATTAATAAATGTCACTCTGTAGAGGGAGTGAAGGGAGTGCGTGAGAAACGAGAAAAGAAGCGGGGAGGGAGAGAGTCAGAGTGACAGCAATACTGATCCTGACTTAAGTGCACAAGCAAACAGCCACATCTGGTACATGTAGAAATGCACTGGGTAACAAAACACAGGATGCTGAGATTATACAAGCGCGACAACAAGAGTCACATCGGGTCCAGTGTTAAGTCGCTGTTATAAAACATGCGACAACAAGCTGGAAGAAATACTCGGCATACCCTTTCTTTCACAACCGCTTACATATTGCAGCTAATTGGCGACACTGATTTGCAAATAAGGTGTGATGTTCTTACAGCAAACGGAACATTAAAGGTACGGGAGATGGCTCCCGAGGTGGGATCACAGAATACTTCACTTTCTACATTTTTGTACTTGAACTCTGGACAGCGTTACGAGAATGAGGTCAGGAAATGGTTCAAACCTGCCCTTTGACACATCTATGAAAGAAACACAATTACCTGTAGCATACTCGGGGGTATTCGCAGGGTACAGACTAAGGAGCTACCTAACAATTATTTAGCTACTGTCATTAAGGAGCTTGGAAAGAAAAGTGTCTGGACTTCTTTAAGTTGTTTGAAGACATTACACCTCTCATCTGAGAAGCTTCTTCAGTTCTAAGGTCAAATGGTGGAGAGTCCCAGATTTAAGGCCTATGGGAGTGTCCCCCAAAAGGGACAAAGGACCTCCTAATGATCCTCTACCTAATCACACGAGCCAAGGTGTGAAAACGGGTGTAGGTCACAATCAGCCAAGGGTTTCGGGTGAACTCATTGTGAAGCCTAGCCCCACCCTGTCGTGTGATTTCCTGAAGTCAGAAGGCCCAGGACATGAGTGGGCATTAAGGCGTCTGGGAAGGGATCTCAAAACTGGATTATAGATGTAACCAACGCCTATGTTCAAAGATGGTGGTTCACAGTGGACACAGATGGCTTCTTTCACTCCTCTTTCAAATCATAGGTGAAACCAACTAACTCCTCACATACACAGTCTTGAAAAATCTGGCCCCATCATAGCTTTAAATCTCATACGACCATACTGTCACAATAAAGCACTTTGCTCTCAGACTGCAGGCTTACTTCTGGTTTCTCGAGTTTCTAAAAGTAGAATGGGAGGCAGAGCCTTCAGCTTTTTCCTGTGGAACCTTGTCCCAGTTTGGGTTCAGAAGGCAGACACTCTACTTTTAAGATTAGCCTTAAACTTTCCTTCTTGATAAAGTTTATAGTTAGGTCTAACTCAAATGTGTTTGCACTACCCTTTAGTTATGCTTCTATAGGCTCAGGCTGTTGAAGGCTTCCCATGGTGCACTGAGCATTTCTTCTCCACTCCCCTCTTTTCACTCCTCATGTGCTTACACACCACTGAAAACATTTCATTTAATACAAACCACACGTTGATAACGTTTGATATTACAGGAAAATAAGCTCAAAACTGTTGACAACTTCAAATTATGAACATCAGCAAAATCCAGAAGGCATTTTTTTAATATGTGTTAATCAAAAACACAACAGTTTACTCAGTTAAATAAAATTAGCCTTACAACACATTTGTGGCAGCAAATATGGTCGGAATGAAATGTAATGGGAGCTTTTTCAAAATATAATGAAGAAATATTGCTGTTAATGAATGTAGGTGCAAACAGACACAAAATATCCATACAGAACCACTTTAAAGCAGCACTTGGCTCGCATTCAGGAAAGATTGTCATTTAATACAGAGCAAGCCCAGAGGAAGACACAACTTGATTAGTGATTACAATTCTGTCAAAGTCACCACCTTTCTCTTAAACAATTTGCCTTTTGTGTCTAAACTACACAAAAAGATTCAAACCTCAGTCTTTGGTGTCAAATTCTGCCCCCTGGCAGCCGCCATCCACCAATCAACGCACACAGCGGAAACACTTCCTGCTGTGGAGGAAAATGCTGCCAGGAAACATAATTCAAGCTGCAGTTTTCCCTCAGCAATGTCATTAGGAAAACAAATTGGTATTATTAGTATTTCTAGGAGAAAAGGGTTGAAATTGTCATCATTTACACTTAATTCTCAGGAGGAAAGAAAAGGGAAAAAATCCAGTTATGAAATTCTGGTCTTCGCTTGCTCTCGCATGCCTTGCGTGATTGACAGCTTCATTAATTAGCTAGTTAGACTTGAAAGAATGGCAGAGTCCTAGCAATGAGATGAGCGTGGAATATTACAGGAGTAGACGGCAATTTAGCTTCATTTTTCATCATAAAAAGAAACTGAGAGAGCATTTGTATGCAGTAAACATTTCAGCCAGGCGTCTACATATACTGAGCTTGGTAAACAACAAGTAATACACAGACTGGAAATAGACCTGTGTTTGGACATGTATGTAATAACATATTATGAGAGGTTAGGTTAGATTTGACACACTTTCTAACAATATTCTAACACTTATATCCACTATAATATACCACTATCTGTGTAGCAAATCAAACATTAACATTAATTTGGATCAAATAATGAATTCAGTGCTAATAGCAATCCTTTCCAATGTCTACCATTCATATTACTTAGCTCTCAGACACACAGGCCTAGAGATTGGCCAGCTAGGTTACTAGAGAAAAATGTTTGTTCCCAACCAGTCAGCGAATGGTTTGTAAAGTTTGCTGGCTGTCACTAGGTGAAAGTAGTATATGGTACTGCACCAAAGATTCCTTTGGTTACTATTTGTTATGATTGGTAGTTAAACTTGAAAAATGGTAGACGTGTTGAATGTGTTGTTTGTAGCACTACTTTTAACCTTCTAGGACCTGGCGTCCACATATGTGGACATCACATTTTGGGTTGTATAGACCAAAATACTAAATTTTGCTCTACAAGGACCTGATGTCCACTTACGAGGACGTTATACTGCCACTGTCCTATCAAAATCTAAAGCAAATGTCCTCATATGTGGATCTCATTTTTCTCAGAAACAAAAATCAGGTAAAAAAAAAAAAAAAAAAATCGCGTATTTTTTTGTTTTTACATTCATCAGGTCCCAATCAGCCCAAATAGCAAAGAGAAATTAAAAATGCATGCCATGAAAGAGTTCGGGTCTTCGGGGGTTAATGGGAAGGTGAACATTCTTACATTTTCAGCTTCCATCAGACGATTTCAAGTTTTACTATCATTCGTCAAGTAATTAGTGTGATTTTGCACACAAGCTGGAGTCTTTCATTCAAACCGCAGCTATCCGCTAGTAACCGAACCAGCAACTGCCAGGCATTCAGCAACAGACAGCAACCTTCAAGAACCACTCGCCAACTGGTTGGGGAATATGTGTTTCTGTCTAAATTTTCTGGCACTTTTGCCAAATCTTTAAGTCTTTCGGGGTAGAGTACTCAAAACATGTCGTTTGGGCCTCTCAGCGAATAATTTAAACCTGCGGACGGCAGCCGTGAGGATGACAGATGACTGCCAACAATTTAGCCAACACTGAAGAGGACAGCTTAACAATTATCCTAAAATTAGAAAAGTCTAGCAAGTTTTTAGGATGTTAGGATGCTTTTATAATACTTTTCCTATCTTATGTTTTCATAGTACTTCATTTTTATACAAGTTATGAAGTTTTTGTAACATTCCCCCAGGTCAGGAAAATCTATTGAACATTTTAAAACTTTTCTCAGAGCATTTTAAGTTCTGTGCCCTGATCTAGTTTTATTTTACATAATTTTCGCTTTCCTTTGATTGAATTATGCATTAATATGCTTTTTGCCTTTGAACGTTTTCATTTGCTGCTTGCTGAGGCACTTTGTAACCCTGGTTCTGAAAAGTGCTGTAAAAATAAGCATTTATTTTGCTTACCGCTGAAATAAATGCAGAAGCTAGAGATGCGCACACTGGTGCCACTGCTGTTGGGAAACAAAAATCCGAGTCCCCCCCGTCCTACTTTGGTGAAGGTCGAAGGGGGTCAGGCGTCCTGTCTCTTTGCTTTTCCTGCTGTCTGGGACTCAGGCAGCGTGTCAAGCAAGACGCCAGCTTCCATGTTGCACCCCTCCCAACCCCCCTCCGCTGCTTCCTTTGCCCCCTTCAATCAGCCTGGAGTGCTACCTGAGTCATGACTACACCTGGGACCCTCTTGCCTCGCTGTCATTGAATCAGCTGCTGACACCAAGCCCATATCCTGCAGATTTTGTTTTCTGCCCACATATTAACGCTGAGCAGTCTGCAGAATAGAAAAAGTAGATGAGAGAAAATAGATCAAGGTCCTGGAAAGCCGCAAAAAAAAGAAAAAAAAAAGATGTCTCTAAATGTTTCTTATGCAACAATTTCTATCCCTCTCACACATTTCTTCTGAAGGCGACACTCCTCGGCACACAGAAGTGGGTATTCTTGTTTGGAAACAATAGCAGGCGTGCTTCTGAGGCAACTGTTAAGCTATTGCAAAGCAGATGCTTTTTTCTCTCGCCAATCAATTTAACACCTACACCTCCCCTCTCCTCCCTCACGCTGGCTTTGGCTCATCAGTTTTAAATGGCACAAGGCATTCTTGCATTGTTCTTTTGACTTACTCAGAGGACGAGAAATGCCTGCGCTGAAGTTACAGTCCTATCAAGACTTAATCACCAATAGGTCGGGTCAGCGCAGGCAGGAAACATAAAGCACTGCGAGGCAACATCAAAATCATTGCGGTGTGTGAAGACTTATATTTCTGAGTGTCTGTAAAAACAGGAGAAAGGTTTGAAACACCCCCCAACCCCCGCCCCTTCTGAATCTTATGTGAGACAGAATTGCAAAGGAAAAAGCCATCTGTGTCTGACTCTTATCCCTGGCTTCTCCAGAGCCTGGATGAGCCTGAGCCAGCAAATGTCAGTCGGATAAAGACCGAGCCTGACAGACAGACACAGGAGTTTTGTCATTCCGTGTGTCATCCCTTTGCTAGCGAGCCCAATCTTTGCCGGTCTCAAAAACCCCCAAGATGATGGGGGAAAGAAACATTCTCAGGGTGAACGTCAGGTTGTGTAACTCCTCCAAGTGCCACAGTAGCTGAAACATCGAGGACGTGAGCTATTCTGGTGCCCCTGGGGCCTTTAAGAGCTTTCATTATTGTCTTATGCGCTGTGCGGCGGGGTCACCATGGAAACACAAAACACATCAACAATTTCACCACAAAGGATATGAGGTTCTTCAACAAGACGTTCTTCCAGGAGCCAGTGGTCTGTCTCGAGCACAGGATATTTGATGTGACTTGATATGTAGAAATACAAAAGCAGAACTGTGCAGTTTATTTTATGATTATATGACCTGCAGAATGTGTTTAAAAAACATTAAAAGTGAGCTTATTATTCAATACTATCCTTTATTTAAGTGCAAATACAGTGCACTGAAATTATATACTCATTAAATTGCCTGGGAGTCTGTTTTTTTTTTTAACTTAATAAAGATAAGTAAATTGTCATGAACAACTTAAAGTAAAGGAGTACCGCACGCTGGATTTAACCTCATTATTTTATATGGATTTTGCATTAATATACAATATTGCAATGCATATTAAAATTGAAACTTTTCTTATTAAAAGGAGGTTCTTTAATTTTAGAGCCTTGGGCACTAGTTATTGAAGGGTTTTTTCCTACATTGGTACTCAAAGAAAATGTGAAATATACAGTTATTGAGGTTTGTACAATATAGATTGCTTTGAATGAGTCACATTTCCAAATCCCTGTGTCTACAATCTCTAAAATAGATTGGTAAAAAAAAAACCAAAAAAACAACTTATCACAGATTTTTTTCTACGCAGCCATTAAATCAATTGTGTTTTCATATTAGGTCTTTAAAGCTAAGATTGTAGTAAGTATTCTATTAGTACCGCTCCTACACAAAATTGAAATTGTCAGCACAAGCAGCATTACTGTTTGTAACTTTACATTAGTTTTGATTTTTACTTGCCACTCACCTAAGGCCATACTAACAGAGCCGTTATAAGTTACTCCTGATGCAAACCCAATATTATGTACTGCTTCCTACCGGGTGGCTTTGAGTGTGAAGCACAATGCAACACACTAATTGAGATGCATTGTCATGTACAGTACTTAGTGCTTTGCTGACAGCGAGTGTTGGTAACCAGCCTAAACCTGTACTTAACAGAAAGTGATTTGGAGGCAGGATGTACAGCCACGTAACTAACTGCCGCAACCAGCACAGAGCTCTTCTAAGAGTGGAAAACTATTTAGCTTGTGGCATTTCTGTGGTTGCACTACACACAAACACACCAGTGTTTGATAATGTAAGTAGTATCTCAACTAACTACTAGCCTCGAACACAGTCAGCCGACATGACCCAGAGCAGCTATAGTTGGGAGTGGGAAAGTCCAAAGGCACTTTTCTGTCATTAGCTAACCCTTTACAATGTTACTTATTATTTAGCATATCCTCCTACTGGTAAAACATTCTTTTATGGTCTGGGATCAAATCATGTGCAGGTATAAGCAAGTCAAATGTAAGACTTGAGATCAAATTGTTACCGTCATAAAATAAATTCAGGACCTAACTATAGCCCATAGAAAAGATAAATGTAGCCACGATGATGTTCCCCACTACACTGTGAGTTGAAACTGTCATTAGCAAGTCTTGGATAACCTGCCTTTCTGACTCCAATAATGACCAAAAGTTGCAAAATGATCTTTATATTTTATTTAACATGACTTGAAACCAGCGCTGGTCAAGTTACTTGAAAAAAGTAATCAGTAACTAATTCCTGATTACTTCCTCCAAAAAGTAATCCCATTACTTTACTGATTACTTATTTTCAAAAGTAATTAATTACTTTTTAAAAACAACATGATGTTTTTGAAAACATGATTTATAACCTGAAGAGGTGATAAAGCGATAGATCTTTCAGCCCAATTCTACTTTTCTGCATAATCCATCATACAAAATGTAATCAAATGGAAAAGTCTCTTTTTAAAACTTGTTTTATTAGTTTAAATCTTTTAACTTTATGCATCAAGCAAAAATTAAACTATATGCAACATTCTCTGACTGGAAGAAATTTGTTTAACATTTAAAGCTATTTTCTGCACATTCCAGCACATAAAATAAAATATTTTGTGTGTTTACACTCACTCTTTCAAATAGATGCAAGTAAAACACAGCAGAAAATAAATAAAATCGAAGACTCAGCGGTCCTGTTGCTCTATTTTCACCTGTAAAGCAGGAGTAGGGTAGGCGGAGGTTTACCCTGGTGCAGGTGTGCCACAGCGGTCAGTAATCGGATTACGTAATCTGTTCTTTTCCTCTGTAAGCATCTCCAGTCATTGTCTTGAACAACCAATGGTAATCATGTCTCTCAAACCATTTCTCAAAAACATTCATTTTCTTTTTTTCTGACAAGCAGAAAAACCAACCACTAGCATCAGGAAATTTTCAGCATTAAGATTTTTTAAGCATGAATTATAACTGTTAGCCAAGGTTTCAGTCATACAGGCTTAGAAACTGATTGACAACCATTTGGTAACCATCGGTGCAAGGGAAAAAATTCATATTTAGTGACCAGTTGGTGAGTGGTTGCTGGTAATCACTCTGAAATTAACTGCTAAGGCTCCATTCACACACGCCTAGAGACTGGTCAGTGATTTCCTGGCAACAAGCAATGGTTAGGAAAAAAATGTGCATTTTGCAACAAGTTGGTGAGTGGTTGCTGGTAATCGCTAATGTGAAACTGGTCACCAAGGGGCCTAATCTTTGTCTTGAAAGATGCTATATAAATACAGTTGTGTTAACTTACTTTTGGATATGGTGCTGCACCAGAAACTTCCATGCACTTGCATTGTTTGCCAGTAGTTTGCATGCAAGACACTGACTTGTCTGCAAGCACTTGCAAACTACTCAACAGGCAATAGTAAAACTTTCAATACTTTTCAAAGTTGCATCTTTTGAAATACGTTGGTAGCAGTGATACGGCACAATTGATCTATTTTTCTATCATTTGTGTTGCAAACTTTTATTTTTCAAGTTTTGCAACAGCTTGGATAGTAACTAGCGAATGATTGCAGACAAGTTGGTGTCTTCGACAGTGGCAATTTGATAGTGACCAAAGAAATCACAAGGTTGTTTTTGGTGCAGCATCCTATTGACTGGCGATAACCAGTGACCTCCAGCAATTATTCACCAACTGGTCAGCAGATACCATAGAGGGTAAAAAACAAACAAATCCTGAAGTCAATGCAGAGAGTGCCATTAAACTGCATTATTTAGGGCCACCAGATGGGGACGGCTGTAGTTGCTATAGGAAGTCTATGGGGAAACAGCTTTCTGACTTGACCTCAGTAAACACTTTTCTGCTGAATTTATGAGCTCAGTTACTTTTTTTGGATCACGCTGAATAAAAATGTCTACTTTGAAAATCTTGGTCATACCATATACCCAAATGGATCTGTGTTATGAAACTGCTCACTCATTGGCTAACAAACTGTTAACTTGCTGGCCAAGTTTCAAAGCCAGTTCCACCCGTCCATCCATTTTTTTCTTTATAGCCAATTTGGTGATGGTGGAAAGGCTTCAAAAACCTTCACAAACCAACGTTCAGCTACGTTCAATTTGGATAATATGGGGAACATCCATTTTTTTTTTGAGCAACTGGCAGTTACTGAGGGGTTACCAACTGGTCTCCGAGCCTATGTCACTAAAGGCTTAATGTAACTTATCACCCTACTGTTTCAGACATCGTTTTTACACACAAAAACAGCAGGGAAGGTTTAGGTGAACCAAAAATCAAGGCGTTAACAATCCAGATGCACTGCATAGTCTAAATACTCAGAGCAGAAATAACAGCATTGTGTGCCGCAAATTCTTGCAGCGATGCAACTGAAATTGAGGACAATGTGGTAATTTCTAAGACCTTTTATTAGTATTGTAAATTAGTATATGTAAATAAGATATTTTAAAGAGTTTTTAAAAACCCTGAAGACAGTAAAAGACAGTAAATACAGTAATCAATGTGTTCACATAGGAGACACAAGCACAGATCATCCAGTTGGAAACAGAAGTCTATTGTCTTTGTACTCTGCTGACTGGCAACTGCAACATTAATAGTATTTGTCAAGTGGATAAGGCTGATAAAAATTCGAATGATTGCCTTGAGCTTGCTTTAAGGCTGGTTTGTCAGTACAGCTTGTAAGACAGCAGTCCCAGTGTTGGAGTCCAAGTGATACAAACACAGCTGTGTGATTCAAATATTTTAAATCTGACTCTCTTTTTTTGTATATATAAACATAAACCACATAATTTTTTTCTTTTGCTTTTGTTAGTTTTTATATTTTGAGAGAGAAAAAACGGATTTGATTGTTTAAAAAATAGCAAACTGGCAAACAGATGCAGGCGGTAAACACATGGACTCAGGCACACAGATAGCTCTTGATATAAGACACCTCTGTCAAGACTTGTTGGATCTGCACAAAATGATGCCTCTTCACTTTGCTCCTTCCCTCTCTTGCCTTTGACCTCCCACTGGTTCCATTACCTGTATCACCCGCGCGACCTTGAGCGCATCCAATCTTGGCAGTTACATAACAAAAGACGAATGCGGAGGAGATTAAAGGTGCAGAGGGAGAGGGCAAGGCAAGAGATTGAGAAGTGCCAGGTGTGCAGCCTGAAACAAATAAAAAAAAAAAAAAGTCTTTCACAGTTACCAACTAAAATCATTCGACATCCCACCCTCCTTTGAAGACCCTCGCTGTCCTCCTATTTCAAAAGAACATGACACATAACAGCACTTTTTTCCTTTTCCTAGGAGGTAAGTTTTCTCTACCTCAGCTCTACAAACCACATATCAGTCCACCTGTGGTTACAGCTTGTCATTTTACATTATATAACTTGAAAGCACTCCAGCTGGGGAGCAAAAAAAACGTGATGTGTTCGATGGTAGATGATGAACGGTACGGAGAGGGGAAAGGTGTACACCAGCCTGCTACGGTATGACTTCATACATCTAGCTGGCTTTTTTAACACGGGACTGTAAGTACTGTTTTGGATGCACAAGCGGAAATGGAAAACCTGTCTTCAACTGCTTGTTTACTACGAACACATTGCTTGCTTCACCATAACGCAGCGTAAGCCGCGTACGGTTTACCTTAACAACTTTATAATCCCCAAGCAAACACTGCATGGGATGGTAAGTCTGTGCATACAATGACTGTAGGGATGTAGACCCACAGTGTTACTGTACACTTAACTAAGACCGGAATCCTAAGCACAGCTTAGGTCTGCAGATATTAGACTTCTAGGTTGTGCTCAGTGACGCAAGAGCACACATTGCTCCCCCCCAAAAAAGGCATTTTGACAAAGTTAAATACAAACTGTAAAAACACAAAAGCTCCCTTACAGTCGCATCCAGATTCGAGAATCTCCTCTGAACACACACATTTAATCCTGGAATCACTGCAAGCTTATGAAACCACCATCCAAAAGGATGAAAAAGGAAGTTCTTGGAGGCAGATGAGATTTTTCTGAGCAGGAGGGATCTCTCTCCTTTTCGAAAGAGGAGGGAGCAAGGCAAGAAAACAGCACCAGAGGCCCAGCCCATGACAAAACAAAGAGATTAAATGACCTGTGAATGTGACTTTCCATTTTGCCATCAGCTCTTGCTCAACTTAGAGGCCTGCTGCCCCCTTCTGGTGGCCAGGAAGACATCCCAGAGCAAATAAAACTCTGCTTTCCTGTTCACAAGTATTCATATGCTCTTCCTGTTCGGGACTCTTCACTTGACCAAATGTGCAAAAATTACCATCACGATGATATGCAGACCCCTGATGTAATAAGCCATTTGCACCTAGCACTGTATGAAAAGACAAAAGCAATTACACCCTAAATAGCCTAAACATGTATTCAGTACATGTCACAGTCTCTCACTTCACCAACATCTAACATACATTTAATAAGATGTTATCTTGTGGATTTGAGATGAAATCTAAGTGAAATCTGCCCTCTTGACACACAATACAAAAACAGAATGCAAACATGCCAGGGCCCCCTCTGAAGTGAGATTTAAGCGTTGGCCGGGGCCAAATGTCAACCAGCTCAAACAGATGGTGTTAAGAGCCGAGCTGAGAGGCTGACCTTGGTTCGGGACTGACTAGGGGTGGAATGACAACGCAACACCGGCATCCGGTGTTTGTTTTCAGTGGATGTTGTGAACATCAAGAGAGCCGAGTGTTGTTGCCAAGATGGGGAGGTAAAGTCACGTCAGGGCTGCTTGCTTTGCTTTGCAGGTGCTTTTAGGCTCTGTGGGATGTTGTCAAGCTGCCACCATGACAGAAAAATGTTGGGATTAGATGAACAGCATAGGAATGTTTTTGATATTTCTATGGATAAATAGGATATATATATATACTCATATACATATATATATACATATACATATATACACATATACATATATATACATACGTATACATACACATATACATATATATATATATATATACATATATATATACACATATATATATATATACATATACATATACATATATATATATACATATACATATATATTAGGGGTGCAACGATATTCGTATCGATATTGAACCGTTCGATACAGTGCTTTCGGTTAGGTACGCATATGTATCGAACAATACAACATTTGTAATTTATTTTATCAACTTTCCTTCTGACGATGCTGTCTGTGTTGAGCGCTCAGTGAATCTGCGTTCGACTACTCCGCCTAGGCTGCACTGTCGAGCGCAGATCCACTGAGCGCTCAACACAGACAGCATAGTCAGAAGGAAGAGCGCAGGGCAAGCTAGCGAGACAGAAGTTAAGCTCTCCTTGCAACATGGACCTCCCCCACTCTCATTCAGATCTGGCGTTTGGAATTATTTTGGTTTTCATGTGACGTATGACCCTGAAGGTAAGCGAGTCATGGACTAAAGTAAAACAGTATGTTGGATGTGCCATGCAATGCTCAATTACATGGGTGGGAACTAGTGTGTTAGCGCAGTTAGCTCGTTAACGTGTTGGCCGTCTAGCCCCATGCACGGGGCAATCGGTGGTAGCTCGTTAACGGAGATTTGCCGTGTTGTGGCGTTAAGGTCATTTCAACGAGATTAACCTGAAAGCACTAGTGGGAACACAACGAATATGACTGCACATTTACGCCGACATCATCCTACTGCAAAGACAAAAACAACAAGCATGCTACTAACTTTAGCCGAGTCATTTAGACAGCTGTTAGCACATGATTCTCCTTATGCTGCTGAGAATATAGCCCAGAAGAAGCGGATAGTATAGCTTTTATTTTGGAAAGAGACATTTCTCTGTAATAAACTCTCTTTTCCAAAGATGAGTGATTCCTCAATCAGATACAGGGCTTGCAATATCGCTAGCCCGACGTCCTGGGGCTAGCGATTTTTTTTCAGACGGGCTACCAAAATCTATCTCTTCCCTGCCCGTCAGGGCTATTGTAGGAAGGAAAAATATATGTCAATGCTTTTGCATTCTTTCAGAAATGTAGCTGGGTAATTATGTCATTGGCATCGGTGAGCCACTGTCAATATGTGACATATTGAAATCGCGTTTGAATTTGCGCTTGTTTTTTTGCTTTCACTTTGCAATCGTGCGAACTGTGTATAGAGAGCGACAGCACTGATCTGTGAGTGATGATAATTTGTGCACCAATTCCTCTGACATCGTCTTATTAATCGTTAGCTTACTATGCAAACATGACAAGTGAAATCTCCCGCAGCAAGCTTAAACATGTGAGAGGTTGATCGCGCAGAGAATCGCTGAGCTTATGTGAGTGAGCGTGTAAAAGCATTTCAGTTCTGCTGAGCCAAATAAGACAGGTCAGGGTGAAGAAGTGACAGCCAAAGAAAAGCTTACCACAAAACGGAAAAGTTATGACAAATCAGACTATAAGGCAAAAAGAAAGTGCAGCTTTATGGTTTCATGGACAAAAGAATTTCTGTGGCTGCAATATGACGAGCTAAATAACCAGGGCTGCACATAAGTGGTCCGCAGGTGCGCATTCGCTGTCAAAATAAAAAACGCGCACAAGGGTTAGGGTTAAATTTAAAAACTGTACTTTTGAGTTAAAATATATATTTATAATTTTAATAAATGACAAATTAAAAAGGCATGAACATTTTTTTGTATCGAAAAAATATCGAACCGTGACACCAAAGTATCGAACCGAACCGAACCGTGAATTTTGTGTATCGTTGCACCCCTAATATATATATATATATATATATATGTGTGTGTGTGTGTGTGTGTGTGTGTGTGTGTGTGTGTGTAACGTTAATCTCGTTAAAATGATGTTAACGCCATAACCGCATTAATGCAGCAAATCTCCATTAGCGAGTTAGCGCAGATCGGCCCGTGCGTGGGGCTACATGGCGTCAATGTGTTAGCGCAGTTAGCTCCTTAACGCGTTAGCGCCATTAATGCAGTAATTACATTAACATCATTTTAATGACATTAACGCTGACAGTACTAACATATCTATATATATTTAGATAGATAGATAGATAGACAGATAGACAGATAGATTTAAAAAAACTTAATTAAGGTAAGTTTAGACTTCAATGAAAATGTTGAAATGTTAAAAATTAAATCTAGACATTTAATGATTATTTTTAAAATGATGAAACAACCACAGAGATAAAAATCTTACTTGCAAAACTTAGTGAAGGTAACCCAAAGAGCTCTGACATCTTAAATGTTGTCCCCCCCCGGTTGTCTACGCACTGCTACCTCCCAACTACACCACAGCGTCATAATTTCTGCCTCGTTACCACCAAGGCAATGTCAGCTCGTCTACTAGGGAACCCTAGGGCATGGTCAATATTATAAAACTGTGAAACAAGCAGGATTTCCATAGACACTAGGCAGGCCGTTATGGGGAAACCCCCGACCTTTTCCAGCTACACACAAAAATGTGAAATTTCCTCAACTTTTCTCTCTTATCACCACCAAACAGCAACTGACTTTTCTCCCCCCCCTGTTAAATCCGGGGGGTTTTGTCCTCATGTTCAAAAGAAAAGGAAAAACATGTTATTTTCTCCATCTCTTTCCATTTCTGGTAGACTGAGTACGGGGCTTTAAGAGAAGCGAGTGGGTAGTAGATGGATAAGTGAAATTCACCTCGGCACAAATGTCTATAGCTTGAGAGAAGGCAATTTCCTCTAGCTCTAGTTCACAAGCACATTGCTGGAGTCCAAGCTTGGTTACACACTGGTGCTCCTGAAAATGTATTGTCCTACAGGTAATACCCAAAGAAATAACAGTTCTGTCTGATTTAGTGCAAATGTTTCGGTTTGAGTATTGAAATCATTTCTGTTCAGACGACGGCTGCATCTGACGTTCAGAGAATAGCAACAGCACAACATAAATCTCAGCTGCTTTTTTTTATTTAACAACGAAAAACCATTCTCCTTCATCAGCATGATTACCTTTCAAACACGAGTGGACCTACATTATCAGCTCTTTTTTTTTTTTTTACAGGAGTGGACGGCTATAACATAATGACAGAATAGCGACAGAGAGCCACTTCAAAATATCCCTTCTCCCTCCCGAGCTCAGCGCCTCCTTTGATCATCAAATTGTTCTCCTGAAAATCCTCTCTGTTCTTGAATTATCTGGGCCGCTGAAGTGGAAGTTGAATTTTCTGTGGAGACCAAAGCTTCTTAAGAGAAAGAGGAGAAGCGGGGAAATAAAAAGATGTGAAAATGACACAAATTGAATAAGCGTGCCAAAAACCTATACGGCCCCGACAGGAGAAAACTTATCAAGGTCTTCAGACGTTACAGCCGAGAACCGACAAGGAGGAAAGTTTTCTTTTGTCTTTGTTCATATAGAGGGAGGAAAACAGGTACTTTGGTGTTATTACTTTCTTTCTGTGTCGTGAGGAAACACATTTAGAGTACGCACAAGCTGTATAGTGAAGTAACGGCAGCGTTAAAGTCGCCAGAAAATGTGTTTCTAAGACAGAAACACCAAAGAATCAATAAGAGGGTTTAAAAACAAAACCTTTTACTTAAACCCGCACCAATACACGCAATTAACTTTTAAAGGCACACCTGTTGCTGCCCCTGGACCTTGATTAAGGTGCTAACGTGGGGCCGCTTGTCAGTTCTAGTGTAAATTGCCCGGTAACCACTGTCAATGGCACCCTACTTAATTTGCCCAGCTTGATCACGGTTTGTTGTGGTTGCAGTTAAGTACACATTTTCATATTCATGCATATTCAAACTGATTCATCCTCTTCAGATGCAGCTGAATTCATTAGGAATGTCTCCCCGTTAGCAAGCAGGGGAGAAAAAAACGTGAGAAAAAAACCCAACAACAACAAATGAGCACAGATTTTTTTTGAGTCTTTCATGTTGGTTAAAGCGCTGGAGCTGCACGGGTTTGTTTTCCGTTGCGTGCCGACACAACAAACGAATACGGTAGAATTTTACAGAGGCTAAAATTAGCAGGCCAAAGCAAAAAATACACATCGTCACCCCTTAAGGAGTGGAGGACAGTCCAACTCCAACTAAATACAGACAAACTAATTTGTGAAAATATCTGTAAACACATTTTCGGCCTAGTGAGAACCTACCCAAAGGCTCAACTCCTCATGCCCTGCAGTGGGAGAACCCAGCAGACGTGCTTTGATTTTATTTTTACTGTAATTTGCATGTTTGTTTATTATTGTGCATATGATTTACAGGACGGAAAAGGCAGAGGAAAATTTAAGCGTTGGCCATTTTTGTTTACAGCCAGAGATTTTTAGTATGTACTGCCTGGTAAGAGGGAGGCTCAACAAGTTTAGAGTGAAGCAGACAGCCGCGTTCTCGCACACAGCAGCTTGAGGGAAAATCACTGTGCGCTTCCTGTTCGGAATTCAAATGACTGTGGAAGGAACCCTGTTGTATAAGTGGGGGAAAAAACATCGAACCAGTCAGGCAAGCGCACAGCTGATCGAAACCAGATAGCAAACTTGCAGACAATGCAACAGCGGATTAAATCAATATTTGATTTTGAGATAGCGCTATATAGTATACTAAGATAAAACTACTAAACTACTATTTAGACATAAAAGGGATATGTTCGATGGTGTTCTTATGCAATAGGCAGCTTGACAGGTCTGACATTCCTACCTACAGTCCAGATGCTATAAATACTCACCAGTGCACCAGCTGTGCACTGATCCACAGATGAAAGTACTCCCAAGTAAATGCAGTACTTACTCCAGGTGTTTTGGAAAACTACTACTACAAAATGTTATTAATTGATATAATTCGAATATATTGTTGTAGTTTATTCACATTTACAAAATAGCACAACTACTTTCTTGCAACCAAAGGAGAAAAAATGATATTGCCTTGTGACTCCATTGAATTTTTTCACAAATGGCAACTGATTGCTGGTAGCTGCAGTCTGACTCAGACTGATTTTAACAGCTGGCTGCGTCGACAGAATAGTGAAGGTTTGTAAATAACTGCAGTGCAGTTTGCAACATTTGCAATGGAGGACTTGATGCAACTAGTTGCCAACTGGTTGTATTCTGGTTGTATTCTGATTTCATGCTGATTGTATTCCTATATAAGTGCCTTTGCTATCCTGCAGAAACTATGTCACTCTTCCTGGTGGAATTTCAGAATTTCTGTTATTAATTTATGAAGTTCTGGCTGGACTGTCAATGTAACTATGAAGTATGATGATTATGGACTTTTGTGTATTTAGACAGCAACAGAATTGCAATTTATTACAGTTAATTGCTGTATAACACTTTCCATATAATTACCAACTTGAAACCAGTCAATCACAAACTGATAGCAGACTGATTTTATCTTATTGCCATTTTACTGGCATCCCGACACCCTGACAGTTGCTTTGAAGACAGCAACCAAAGGCTGCGAGTGATCATGGACACAGTTCCCATCTTTAAACCAACTAACAGAGAGAGTGCGATTGCAAATTTCACAATCATAATCATTTTGTTTATGTGGCAGTCTGCAGCATGACGTCAGTAATAATAACTCATTTTTAAAACTGAGTCATACGTATAACAAGAATCTTTAGAGATTCACAGATTTTCTTTCTGTCAAATCCCAAATAACACGGAGTGTGTATCTACATGTGTTTTGCTGGAACTTTAGCAACACTGTGCAATGAGAAAAAGCAGGCTGCTTCAAGAGTCTGGATGATAAAGAGGTCGGTGAGAGCAGGTTAAGCAAGGTTGTGTATTTGTCAGTGAGAACTGGAGGTGAGATTTGAACTGCAGAAAGAGAGTAGAGGTCTGTGGCATAACTTCAGACTCTTTCAAGGAGCATGGAGGGGGGGAGAAAGCCTAGATTATACTCTGTGGCAGACATGGAAATGGACAGCTGGAGACATGTTGGCTGAGAAGTAATTCCTGCTTTCCTATACTAGTCCACTAGCCTGGAGCGCCCGCAAAGTTGTAAGTGCACAAAAAACAAGCAGGCACGCGGACATCCCCATGGACGCTTGCACTCATCATCTTAGGATAAAATTTCTGTCATTCAGACTTGAGTGGACCCTGGCGGATGCGGAAATTCAATTCAGTTTTGTTCAATTCAGTTTTATTTATGTAGCACTGTGACAAAGTGGGTGACAACACCGTTTGTCCATATTCTTAGTTAACATTCTTGTTTTGATTTAACCATATTTCATATGCAATCTGCAATAGGCAAACATCTACTATCCCGGGTTTGTTTATGTTCTGCACTTTTACAGATTATATAATATAACATCTTGGTTTAAATCAATTCCTACAAGTTTAAGTTAACATGTTCTTTATTTCAACTGTTAATTTGTATTATTTAGAACCTTACCTACCTGTCTTCTAGAAACAAAAGGAAGAAATGTAGTTTTACTTCCTGCTTTATAGCTTCTGGGTTCATCTGAGGTCACAGGATGAGACCAAGTGCAGAAGGGGAAGAATTCTTGTAATTTAATAAAGTTGGTTTTAGAGTGTTTATGGATAAATAGATTTAATGATGTAATATGTATTGATTACACCATAGAGTTTATGTTGCTAGTAAAGAGTAGCAGTAGAGGTTTGAATATAATCATGTTCATCTTACCTACTGAATGGAATAGTCCAGAGGAGAGATTGTTTGGTTAAGTGGACTATTTAAGCAGAACTCAGGTGTTTGAGAAGAAAGGTTCAGGTCAATGTAGCTGTGCGCAGTTTGACCTTAATTTCCGTTGATTTAACTTCAGTTTTATTTAGCTGAACTGAGTTAATTTAGAGTTGAGTTTTTTATTGGTTTCTTTGTAAATATTGTTTGGGTCACAAAATGGTGAATAAATCACTTGCAACACTGGACAGCATCAGTCTCATGCTCTTCTTTGACCGCTTAAGTCAAGTCCTGCCACAAGCACCAAATCACAACAACAGTTGCCTCAAGGCGCTCCAGCAATGCTGTTTAGAGATATGGGATAATATTTCCTCATATATGTATTTATTCATATGTAATGGATTTAATGACGTAGAGAAATACACAACCCCAAAATTATATACATTCACATATCCATTGATGAATCATCAAGGACAACTGGCTCAGATTGGTAGTAATTAGCAATAGTATCCAAACACAACATTAGCATCAAAGACTAAAACGTTTATGTTGCTTCACATTACAGTCAGCTGCTCTAGAAATAACTTGAAAGTCTTTGAGAGTCTCTACTAAGTTGTTCAGCTTGCTCCATCTCTGTCTTCCCAAAGCACATGAAGACTACCTTGTTGTTTCACTTTGCCACTGTTATTTTCACTGTCTGCTGTGTACATGCTGAAGCAATTATATGTGTAACAATCAAGATTGTAACGATTAAACATCAAACATCAAGACAGCCCCGATGAGTCCAGAAGCACTTTTGTAGGCTTTAAGAATGCTTCTATAAACCCTACAAAGTACCAGATAATGGGTCGAACATCAGCACTGACGGGGTCCGGACTCACATTTGAATGTCGGGATAAGGAAAGGAATCAAAGGCAAATCTGCTATAAAGTCCTGTAGTCTGACGTGCACTAAAAGGGTAATCTCTTCTGGCAGCGAAATTGACGAGCGGTAATTCAGCAGGATATCTGGATGCAAATATGCAGAATGTCCTGTTGTTGATGGTGTAGACACGGTGTGGAAGCTATGGGTTTGTCTGTGTTTTTATGATGGTTTTCAATAATGTTGAGGAATAAAGTGTTTTTGTGCCACTTAAGTTTACTAATTAAAATGCAATAACTTCCACTTTTTTTTAAATAACTTCTTGAAAAATGAATGAAAGTAGCATAAAGCACGTTAAAACCAATCATAATAACAGAAATCAATTAGATTAGATCAGTTAGCATTTCCTCAAACATTACTTTTAACACACTGTTACTTTTTCCCCCAAATTAAAATAAATCAATCAATAAATCAATAATAAATATATCAAAGAATAAAAAACAACTCCAGTAGGTGCAGAAGTTTCAACCCACCTGCAATGCGGTGAAGTACTCATTAGTTTTATCATAAAATGAGAGGGTGGGGCCTACGTAGATGTCCTGTGACTGTCTACCTGCACTCTCAGATACTAATTGTTACAAAAAAGTATCCATTTGCAACATATTGTTGCAAATGGATACTCATTTGCAACAATATTGAACAGTGCCGTGTTTGCCTCTAGCTGACACACAACCTCAGCACCCTGCATACAGGCAGCACACAGCCCCTCCCCTCACTAGCAGCTGAACACTGCTTGAAACAAACTGACACCCTCATCTTTATGAGGAATTTCCTGTTTCAACAACACTAAAGTATTAAAACATTATCATAAACATTAACCTGGCCACCGCACACCTTGGCACATTAAGTCATCTGTTGTTATTAAGGTAGTAGGTACTACTGCTACTGCTACTGGGAGCTAAGCAGCAAATGTAATCAATTCCTCCCATCTGCAGAATCAATAAAGTGAATTTCACAGCATTACAAAGTTATTTGTGTTTGAAAATTGTTACACTTCTCTTAAAGTCCCTGACTGAAGCTGAGAAAAGGCTGTTTGATCAGCAGAAGAAGTACGGTGAGAAGTCACCAGACACATAAACAGGACTGTAGCTGAATACAAAAAAAGATGCTTCTTAATGTCTTAACTTCTATGAAAAATTATACTCCTGGGTGCCACTATTGAGTGTGAAATTCCAGTGTTGTGACAACCCCGGTGCACACAGAAAAGCCAACAAAGACTGCATTAGGAGGTTGGATGGATGGATGGCAGTGGGACAAATCATAAAAGCTGCTCTGATGAGCCTTGGGTTAATTTCCTGTATATTATTATTATTATTATTATTATTATTATTTTCACTCACTGTTTAATCAGATTAGACAACAAAATGTTTTAGTTAGTATTTAGGTTAAAGAATACTTCTTTTAAAACGTCATACATGTTAGAAAAGCTTATTTTCCAACAAAGAAAGAACAGGTGAAAAGACTTCCCCTACAAAGCAAAAAAACCCCAGCTAGTTTATTTTTGAAAATACAAAATTTTATTGCCAACAATAAATGTGGCATACTTTAGTGTGAGACTAGGCAAAAGATTCCAAGGTAACATTTTCACATAAAAAGCCTCAGACCCTCATTAACTTATTTGGCCTTAATTAAGGGAATCATCAGCTGGTGACAATTCAGAGCTGATAAATCCTCCACACTCTTCAACTCTTGTGTTAGCACTCAACAACCACGGGCTTCTCTAAGAGACTGCAAAGCTAATTGAGGCTTCCAGGATTGGGCTAGGCTATAAAAAGATATCAAAAAGCTTCCAGCTGTCATTAGGAAATGGCAGTTGAAGGGAACTTTGGAGAGCCGCACACGATGTGGACGAACAAGAAACTTTTAGTTACACAGGTGTAGCACTGGGCTGTTTCCCCATCCAGCATCAAATAATCATTAAAAAATCTTACCTGCAGAGTTGTAGCATAAACTATGAATAAAGATGAACTTACCAGTGCTTCACCCTCAGAGAGAACACGCTGCTCATCGTGGACAAGCACCACTTTAGCCTTGATTTCATCCACTGTCAAACTGCAGAGGGTACAAAATCAGGAAGCATTTTAGTATTTATCCCAATATTGGTTTTTTTGCCCAATATAATAAGTTGATTTCATCATGATCCACATAACATGTCATCAGCACAGCATTCACAAGCACCTGAGGCCCACTGAGTCACATTTCAGTCTCATTTCCTGTGGCAGGGATTCAAAGTTTGCACAAAAGAAACAAATACTAAACTTTTTGATCAGATGCACAACCAGTCAGTAACACAAACCGACTGCATTGAACCAACAATACATTTTGCGATCAAGGATGTTCTGCTCTGAGCTGAGCACTTCTCTTTCCTTTTACCCTATCACAGTTTAAACTGCACAAAACATAAAGCAGCACACAGTGCAGTCAAAATCTCTCATGCCACCTATTATCCTACAGCATTTAGATCTTTTTTCTATGGCCATTCTTCACCGCTGGTGTCTTCCTTCCTCAGGTTTTACGTAAACCAGCACTAAACTGAATGGAGATAATGACTGCATGGCCAGGATCAATCCTAGGAGTCCATCAAAAGCGGACGTGCAGGCAAACATACAAAGCAAATAGCTTGTTCCACTACAGAGGATCAATGCTAGGGGTAAGTGCTGGAGAAAAGCAATGATCTCTCTGCATTGTCGAGCTGCACACAATGACGCCTCTAAAAAAATAAAGAAATAAATAGAATTTGGTGTGAGGAAAACCGGCTTTGCCCCCAATCACTGAGGGCAGATGCAGACCTGATCTCGAGAGCAGGTGCTTTGCTAGGTTTCCCTGAGAAAGACAGTAAAAATATTGGTAACTCACACACATGCACTGATGAATCCTGACAGAGGGGAGGGGATAAAAAGCACAACCTGTTCATGGGCCTTTGGGAGGCTCCATCATGGTTCATTTCCTGAAGCAGTTGGTAGACTCTATTTATAGGCCAGCATACTGGTACCAGTTAATCCTGCACTGGGCTGCCAACTGCTTGCCAGCTGGCACAGTGGGTTGCACTTGTGTGTGGTGCTCAGGAAGGTTTGGGTTGAAATAATCGTGAGGAAGGCAAGAATCTACCTTAATGAACAAAGTGTGGGGGAATAATTTACCCCCATATAACGCAATATGAATCTGTGAGACTGCAGATATATAAACTTGATGTTAAAGGTGTGAGCGAAACATCGGAAACGCCGCATGCAAAGATATTTCACGACGTTAGCCTGCTGCCTAACTCGCAGTAACAATATTTATACAGAATTAATATTAGTATTAAGTACAAACTGTGGTGATAATCAGTGACATCTCTACCACTGACATGTTCCTTCATGCACATCAGAGCAGATTCTAAACTTTAAAGGAAAAAAAGGAAGAAAAAAACGGGTTGCATGAAGCAATTACTGGTGACACAAAAATGAGATTAGCTCACAGTATAAATGAGAGAACAATTATCTGTGAATCTGCATTAAAGATAATTAGCAATTCCAATCAAGTGGATTAAGAATGGGATAACATTTCGTTAAGTGTCATTTGGGACAAAGCCAAGAGCTTTTTTTCCCCCCCTGCTTTGTGCACGATAAAGAGCCTGTAGTGTGCATGCTAATCTCGATCAAAGTCCCCGGCAACGTGCAAGCGTCAGGTATACCAGCAAATTTGCATTTATCATAACGGCGACTAAATCAAGCTTGACACTCGGGCATGTGAGCCGCAGAGCCACACGGGGAGGGGAGGACTGGTGATGTAGCACACAAGCGCAAAGCCTTCACCTGCTTTATTCAAATGGGCATCAGGACACGTCCTGCATCAAGATAGCCAGCTCACCGAATCCACATACTGACAGGCTGAGACAATGGCTGGATAGAAATGAGCGACACTTGCAGATATTTCAGCTTAGTAATGTGTTTGTTTAAGCGCGAGGCGGTGCTTTGGATGGAGTGGATGGATGGAGGCAGAGCCGGGGAGGGAAGGGACTGTGGCTGGGAGGGGGTGGGCAGGAGGGCTTGAATAATGGTTTGCATCCAATCGCAGGAATGCATAAGTGGGCATATAGCGCTCCGCCAGAAAATCGCTGCACAAGCAGTTCGTCCTCGATGCGGCCATATGTTTTATAGCACTTTCAGTTTACTATGCTTGGGCCAGCTTGCTTTCCGGAAGAATATGCCCAGTTAGCTTAAGAAGTATCGATTTTATTTTTAACTTCAAGCATGTTGTGGGAAAGTGAGGATGTGAGGGTGTGGATGGCTGTGGAGAAAAAGCATGAAGGGGGACAGGCTCATTGGATATCATGGACTCCGTTTTTCTGCAAGCCACTAGAAAAATTTACATATCTTCCCTGGCAGCAAAACGGATGCCATTCCCTTTAAAGCTGGCCGCCGTCAGACGCCGATCCTGACAGCAACTTAGTTCGTCTGTGTAGCTGCAAGGAAGGCCGGGAGATTGGAAAGCGGAGCAACAAGTGAGCCTGCTGAGACTTGAAGATTGAACAATGCAAATAAGGAGAAGAAATACTTTTTGAGGCTTGCTGGAGAATAAATAGGTGTAGGAGTTCCGGGGAATGAGATGCGCGCATTCGACTCAGACTGATGAGACTTCACTGCTCCACAAGTTAAGGTGGAACTAATGAGTGTAATCCATATTCATATTGATGTGAACACCCATTTATTTTATAGCACGAGTAATGCAAGACAGAATAAATGCGAGTGACGACCTATAGCTTTAATCCAGTGTTATGGATCTTCTTTATCATATTTCATGTTGTTTTGGTTTCACTCTGCTGCATTAGCAGAATTTCTCTTGAGGGTATCTGACATGATAATATTTCCTAAAACTCTCCGATTCACTCTGCCGGAAATTAAAGGAACTTCTTCAACAGTATTTTTTTATTTTTTTTTGTGGTTGTTATTTCGTGTTTTGTGGTACAGTTTCATTTGACTGCTAGTGGCCGGTAAATTAATGACTGGCCTTTGTCACCAATCAATTTGGAGAGAACAATGTTCAAAGACAGGCGATCATTTGTCAGGAAAAAAAGATAAAATGTAACAAACGATTTAAATTCAGCACTTAACTTTAGCTCTCTTATGCAGCTTTCTTGTCCTTTCTGTAATTACAAGAAATTACTAGTTCTCCAGACTTCTTGAAGGACATTCAAAGCTCTTCTTTGGATCTTGGCTGCTAGATGATCCCACACCGCTCCAAGAATGCAGTGGTCCGGGTTCTGGGGGAGGCCAATCCATGACTGATCGTGTTTCTATCCAGGTATGGTATTACTGCTTTGGCAGTGTGTTGGCAGCCATAGCGAATCAGATGCTTTCCAGATTGTCTTACAAGGTGTATCAAACTCTAACCATGCTTTTCCATGGTCATAATTTCATACATTTTGACAAGATCCCCAACACCTATTGACAAGAGTCATCACTCCGTTAGACCTGTTGCAATGGATCTTCAGTCCCGTTCTTGTGTAAACTGGCATACCCTGTTTCCCATCCTTAAGAATGGCCTTTTGGATCAGTTGAAGGGCCAGATACATCACTCACATCCTGTATCAGGTCTTTGCTGAATTTGTCCTATTTCTGAAGTCTTTATGAGTAAGCCTTGAAATATTTTTCAGAACTGAGTGGTTTCTGTTATATTTCAGGCCTGTTTATAGAACAAGATAACTGGGTTTGCATTAGAAGTTAGTGACTGTAGTCGCTGCCTACACAGCTTCTTTTGGAAAAACCCAGAAAGTATTGCAATGGTAGTCAAACCCCGACTTTACTGATAAATCGTGAGGTGTGAAAACCCATCATTAAGTGTACAGGGGAGGTCGCAGGGAGACACCACACACCGTTCCAATATGTCAAGTTTCTGTTTAATAGCTCTTCAGAAAGCCTGAAGAAATATTGCACAAGGTCACTTTAAACAAATTACATTAAAGTCTGGCTCCTTGGAAGCAATATATAAAGAAATAAGGGGTGGCTGAAGACTTCTGCAGAGTGCTGGATGACGACATAATATTTTTTTTTTTGTAGTATTCGATTTCTTAGCAATGAAATAATGCGACAAAAAGCCCATTCACCCTGGCAAGAGCAGAACCCAACAAGGAAAAACTATTTCAGTATAAAAACATCACTGGTAGCCTTCAAAACCTGAATCAGTGGATCTTTATTATGCAAAACTTTGCCTGCGTAATCAA
The DNA here is from genome assembly GCF_900408965.1 of Simochromis diagramma. Classification (NCBI taxonomy): domain Eukaryota; kingdom Metazoa; phylum Chordata; class Actinopteri; order Cichliformes; family Cichlidae; genus Simochromis; species Simochromis diagramma. The sequence goes on along the minus strand of NW_024387416.1, from coordinate 551,985 downwards.
CAAAGTATTAATAGAATATGGTTCTAGCTTGGGGGTGGGGTGGGGTTAGCATTATAAGGCTGACACTTCATACGCATATGAGTGCAGGTTTCTGGACTCACTAGAATGGGCAGCACTGGCCAGAGCATGAAAACAAAAACAGGACTCAAAAGAGTCTGAATACAAGTTATTTACCTGCCATCTTTATTGGTGTCCAATAAATGGAAAATGCTGGTAACGGAGCTGTTCTGATGTCTGATGAGACCTAAAATAAAAATAAAATAAAAAAATCACGTGTTACTGTAGAATTATGTGATTGTTTAAATAGCAACAACTTCCATCTGAATGCAAACTGAGAGGCAGGAATGAAGAAAAGGATGGAGCTGGATTTAAAAAATATGGGGTGTGGGGGGGGTGTGGAGGGCAATCAGGCAATGAGTCAGTCACGCTGTGCAAGAACATTTGGTTTCCCTGTAGGAAAAGAAAAAAGCATGGCAGAGTCCAGAATGCAATCAGGAGGCTTTGTGCTGTAACGGCTGGTATGACAGTGATTTCCCTCTTCTCCATTCATGTACACAGGCAGATGAAAAGGAGACGCAAAAACTTCCTCAACCCCCTTTTTCCAGCGAGCATGTGACCCCAACCGATTCATTCTGCGAATCCGCATTCACTGCGAGTGGAAAGGAGAGGAAGTTCTCTTATGTTCAGCACTGAGCATCTCCCGTGTCATCGGCAGAGCAGAGAATGTACGAGGGGTAAACTGATTGGCCCCTAAGTCTGGGGAAAAACACTTTACATAATGCTAATTGCACATCCGCCGCAATTATCTTTCTGTACTAATTACAGAAAAGCTCATTTTGAAATTAGCATTTCTTCCCAGTGTACAGTAAAGCAACTGTGTTCAGTGTGTGATGCAGGGGGGTTTAAAAAATGATCCCTTTTCTCAAACCCATCTTTGCCAAAATAAATCCATATTTATTAAGGCATGCTGTTTGTGGGATTAAAAGTTTTAAAAGATACTAGATCCTACGCCACTCCTTGACACCTGAAACATGACCGGGAGCTGCAAACGTCTACGGAGAAGCCAGATTCCCGTCACCCCACCCTCTGTTTGTTGACTGTATTCAACCCCGGGAGTTAAACAAGATTTGCTAATATTCTCCTGCAATACACACAGCATCTGTCATATTAGTGGCTTATTCTTTTGTTTGAACAGCACTCTATTCCCAACCTAATGCTTGACATTCTCAACCCATCCTCTGGCCGCTCTGTCTCGCAAAAAAAAAAAAAAAAGTGAGCGCACTAAAGGAGCAAGAGAAATGGTCTCATCCCTCGCTCTACTGCAGAGCCATAGCTATGAAAAACAACCATAAGGAGGATGGATGGAGACGAAGGCAGGGGAAGAAAAAAAGATAGAGTGGATGCAGGGGATTGGAGGGCGGTGGGTGGGGTGGGGGTTGGTTGGCAAAAGGTAAGAGGAAGAGTCGAGAGGAATGGGGAAAATAAAAGAGGAGAGAGGAGGAGGGAGAACAAACAAAAAAAAAAAAGAAAAATTGGGGAAAGAGGTTCAAGACATTGGCTCTTTAGGCCGACGGCACATATAGGGGACTATGTTTACTAATGGACACCATCAGTCATCCACCCATGTTGCTCGGGCAATATCACGGCACACTCGTAAAATAAAAGAGAGGCACAAAGAGAACAGAGGGAAATGGAACATATCAGCGGGAGACTGCAGATCTACGCCTAGCCTACAGACCATGTTATCCACACAGAGCTTTGTTATTGTAGGCTCGCGCTGCACTCCAAGGCTAAGAAAACACACATTGTCCTGTCTTTTATACACCATAGGCAAGATTTCCAAGAAGGGAAATTACAGTTTTCTGTATGAAAAAAAAAAATACTTTGAAATGGAAATAGATCAAACGCTGCAGGTAGAATCTTTTTTTGTTTTTGCTTTATCGATGGGATGACAAGACTGGAAATACTGATAGAAACCTGAAAATAAATATTTGAACCTAAACGGTGCGTTTAACGGTGAGCATCAGAATGGAAAAATGAAAAAACACTGCAGCACAATGAGAGCGTTGCAGTGTACAAAATCAATATCTTACTCATTAGAGTTTGCTCATAAATTCATCAAGGTTGTGATTACAGTTGCTGAGCTAATTGCCTTATTCCCAGAACTCTTTTCAAGGTTCCCACGTGGCTGTGAGTGATTTTTCCAGGAAATGTTTTAACAACCTGAAACTGATATGACACGCAGGTTTTACAAATGAGATAAATGATTGTGCTGCAAGGAAGCTCGGGTATTCGTAACTCGAAAAATCAACTATTAAATTACAAGGTACAATTAATAAAGATGAAAGAATAAAACTAGTCTACATTCTCTGTGGAGAGCTTAGCAGAGCTACCATCACTCAGTCCTGCTTTAGGACTAAATTACCACAAAAATACTTTAAAAATATATCAAATTTAATGGAATTTCAGAGTGAAGCTCTGTTTTCAGTTTGGGCTTTTGCTGCTTGACTGAAAATGTCAAGCCTTATGGGACCTTCTGAACTCTTTTATGTTTGACACTGTTTGTTTTGCTCTACAAGGACAATCAAGCGTTTCCTTATCTGGAGAGAAGACGTATAAGCGGGGATATGAAGCGCTCTGTTAGAGTTCAGAACAAGAAGACAATGCCTGCTGCAACACGTGTTACTGCATTATTTCAACAAGACATAAGTTTTATAAAGTCTACAGTCAGGTAGACAAGATTTTTTGTTATTTTCCTTTGTGCAAATCATGTTTTATTAGAAATAAAGATCAAGAACCTGTAGCCTTTTGAATTCATAATGGACCCTGGTTTCCAGAGAATAGGATGTAATAGTACAGCCAGTGTTTATGACTGGATCTGGTCCATATAGGTTAGCTCAGGGGAACTACTCGAATCCTCAGAGGCAAGATAGCAGACACTCTAAGTGGTTAGTACATCCTTCATATACAAAGATACAGACATTCTCTATATTAATATATTCCAACAATACATATTTTGTTGGATTCAGTTAATCTCTTCCTATTCTAACCTACTATTAGCATTTGCATTTACATGTGAATGCACATTAAAGACGGGCTTATAGTCTATTTCTCCTTCAAACAATTTTTATACAGAGATTTCCTTACATATACAGTACTGTGCAAAACTCTTGAGCGACACCCAATTTCTTTATATTTTGCTTGGAAAATGGGAAAAGAGGACATCAGTTTATTCAAATATGTACAAACACACATGGAAATACAGTATCTAAACCAAAATTTGTGAAATTCTAACAAGCAAATACTAGTCCTACATTTCCTCATACTTCATACAATAAGCCAAGTTTATGGCTAGCAGTTCTTTATGAATGATGCTGTTAAAAAAATTAGTTTTTTTTTTTTTTTACTGTTTTTTAATACTACTTACTGCATTTTTCAGAAATTCAACTAAAGAAATGTGAACAAATAATGAGTTTTTTGACGAGATGTTGGTAACAAAGTGCCTGAAGATACAATTTACATTTGGTTCTTTGATGAGTTGTCTGCTATGTGTCGACACGACACTGGTTTATCCCTTGAGTTAGGTGCCTTTTTTAATCCTTCAGTGATTCATAAATCTGTAAAGCTTTAAAAGACCTTCGTAAAGTCAAAACAACTGTTTCTCAAGGAAACTTCAATCAAAATAACAGGAAATTAAAATACAAAGAAATGAGGGGTGGCTCAAGACTTTTACACAGCAAGTCAAAGTCCACTTAAAAGAAATCAAATAAAGAATACTGAATCCCATCTTTATTTGATGCCTTCAGGAATAAAGACAATAAGCTTGTATCACACACATACTATGCTCTATATTAGTATGTTCTACTATCAGTGTTGGGGAGTAATGGAATACATGTACCGCTGTTACGTATTTAAAATACAAAATATGAGTAACTGTATTCTATTACAGTTACCGTTCAAAAGAGTGGTATTCAGAATACAGTTACTTTGTTGAAATAAATGGATTCCACGGCGGCCTTTTCCTGTTTTATATGTTAGGCTATGCCCTCTCTATTTTTGGTAATTCCACGCCAGTGGAAACCCAAACAAAACACGCATTAAGAGGCTCTTTGTCTCAATCTCGCGGCCCATGTCACCTCTACTTGCGGCCCGCATAATGACGTGAAGAAATATTTTTAAAAATTATTATTCAAAAAATGATTTAATATGAAGGCAGAGTGTTGCAGGCATAGCCCTAAAGAATGTAGCCTCATGGGCAGTGTAGCCCAGTTGTAAGTAAGCTATTAAGACTCGACTGTACACAGTGTTCGTGTTTTCCTCCGAAACAATAAGTTCCGTTGGAGCCTTTCAATGCCTCTCTCTGTCTCTCGCTAGCAAAGTTGACCCAGACAACAAAGTAAAGCTAGTTTTCGGCTACGAGCCCGACACAAACCCAACGTATTAGCCAGCGGTCCCTTTACTATGGTTTGGAGCCGCGGACCTGTTTTAGATACGTGCGGAATAGTTTTCTATACGAGATCACTGCAAAAAGTGCAGCTTTACCTAATGTCCACCTACTGTTACTCATTTTATGTTAGGATTTAAAAATCTAGTTGGTATTGGTATGGCAAGTATCCATTTAGTAATAGCAATAAATCACACAGCAATAGTACATTCGTGTAGTTGTAAAAAGGCATGATAGATTATTAATTCCAATAATTCAGAATACGTTACTCTCATTGAGTACGTTACTCTCATTGAGTAACGTAACGGAATACGTTACAAAATACATTTTGGGGCATGTAATCTGTAATCTGTCGTGGAATACATTTTAAAAGTAACCTTCCCAACACAGTATACTATGTTCATGTTAAGCAGATATGGTAGAGGCGATGGCCCCAATGCCAGACTCAGACTACACACCCGCTTCAGATCAGTCCATACAATGGGCCTTATTAGCAGAAATCTACAGCAGGCCTGATTTATCCCCAACTTGTACTATTAAAAAATTGTCTGGGAAAGATACAGGATCTTAGATAGCGCCAATGTTCAGTAAGTATTATTTTGAAACAAGTCAGTTTAATGAGCCAGTTTTAAACTTGCCAAATTGCAAAGACACTTGTCATTTAAATTAGTATGTCTTGGTAATATTTTGGATAAAGCAGCAAACTTCTTTTTAAAATTCAACATTTCTTACACCATCCTAACTTCTCTGAAAACAATCCTAACACTCTATTTTAGTTATAAGATGCAAAACTGTAAGTAGCTTTGGATGTTTGCTTCTTACAAAGATCACTTTCGTTGCTCCTGATTGATGAAACGTGGAAGAGCAATTTTGAAAAAACAAAACGACATTGAATTCGGTTGAAATTTAAAAATTAAAAAAAAATTAAAAAAAATTTAAATAAACTGAAGAAATAACTGTTAGATAAAGTGATTATTAAAATTATCTGTGTTACAAAAGTTTGGGTCGTCCTTATGTTCATGGCAGCTGCACAAATAGCTGTAAAAATAGCTACGCTTGTTGAACACAATATGTGTATTTTTTTTTAAGATGCATTTAGCAACTAATGTATTCAGGTACGCCCACACATCAAACATCTGAGTCGACTCTGTTTCAATATAATTATAAAGTGGGTTGAACTGCGTGGTCCAGAATATTTTCCCCATTTGGAGTTTTACTGTTTACAACCAAAATGTATGAGTGTACTTTTTAAATATAACCAGCCTTTGATGAACTCTTTGAATTACATGTGGAAAATGTGTGTGGTGTGCTATAACGACAGCAAACTAAGCCTATTTGGCCGCCTTGGCATTCTGCAATCTCTGTATTCATGCTACAGGCCATCCACAACTGCACACGAGCAGAATGGAAGTGGTTTGCAAAGCGGTCTGCTAGAGAAATCAGGTCAACCATTGGATTACCAATGAACTTAAGGAAATCCCCTCAAACTATGGATGAACTTCAAGTCTGCGTAGCTTTGCATTACTGGATGTACAGTAAAAGAGAGAAACTAGCACGAGTCGTAAACTGTGCCTCTATATGATGGAGTTAATATCAAGCAAACATCATTAAAGAGGGAGGAGACCTCGACGTGAACCCAAGGCTTATCATGGATGCCATTAAGACGGAAAGAAAACAACCGCACACGATCAGCGTCCTTTCTCATTAGCTGGGAATAACAAAGTCTTTGCTATTCAATGAGGATTTACTGCTGATTTCCCAACATGCTCGGCAAAATGGGAAAAAAAGGAAAATCAAGCCCACTGCTTTGCTAAAAGAAGAGCACTGAGTAACCCAGCTGTGTCTATGAACAAGCATATTCCTAATAAAAATGGGACATATGTGAAGGTTGGACTCATTGACTGAGTTTTAGTTCCTTAACAAACTAATTTGATAATTTAAAAGAAGGAAAATGGCAAATGCATGGTGCTTGTTTAGAATCTAATAAACGCATGAACTATATGCCACACATATCGAAATCAATACGACTTAGAATGTTGTCCTGTCACGTCTGAGACCCGCAAAAAGTCCTGCAATATTTCTTTCACTGTATCGCACACAATGTGCCACAAGAAACTAATTTTCTTTGAGGGTACAAATAACCTGGCCCTTTAAAACTTCTCAATAACTGCGCGTGAAGCCCTGGAGACACGTTTGAGCGACAGGCGCTGTAAAGGGAGAGACTGTTAAGTTCTACTTTGCAGGCTCAGCTGGTTGTTCTTCTGGCTTTTCATTCTTATTTTGACTCATGCGACTGACAGGTCAGAAATGGAAAGACAAGATATTCGTGGAAAAAAGTGTCTGTCTCGTTGTGATGTTTCTATATTTGTTTGTAACTCAATGCGTGTCCTCACAAGTACAACGTTAAAAGGTCGTTTAAGGCAATTGTTTTATCGAATGTTTCTTGCGACCCAAATGTATAATTAAGGTAACTAACTGAAGAGGCTTTCTTAATTATTATTTCAAAACTGTGACACTGACAAACATGCTGCAGAGTTACAGTGACATAAAAGAAAATGTGGTAATTTAGTTCATTGTGTTTTGCAATTTTCATGTAGACCTGAGATTAACCCTATGCAATGAAAATGTGTTTGTAAAAGTAACAATTGTAAAAACAAAACAATGAGTAATAAGGTTTTAATTTAAAACTGGAGTAAAACTGGTGACCCTTAAATTACATCCTAGAGTTTGTTTGTTTTTTTGTTGTTTTTTTTAAAGGCAGGTGGTTCCTGAAATGAATCAAAAACATCAGGATTATGTTTTAGCCAAATCATAGCCATCAAGTTATAGATCAGTAGTACAAATCACAAAGTGAAGGCCATCACACACGGAGCCTGTTGGAAAAACATGACAGGAAATTCTGGATTTTTCAGATCCAAACTTGTTGTGTAACATATATACATGCCAAAATGTTTGTCTTCAAGAAACCCACTGTGAAAGAAATGAAGTCTGCACCAAGCGATGATGAGCTAGTCCTAATGTTTCTAAACAAGAAAAGGAGGAAACGGAGATTCTGGGTATGTCCAATTCTTAAAAGAAGGCAGCAACGGGGGGAAATTTCATTGTTTGGTCCAGGAGTTGACACTGTATCATGGCCACTTTTGTACTTTGAACTCTTGTTCAAGAGTCCAAGAGTGTCTGAGGTAAAACTGAACCATTTTATTATTTCTATATTCAGTAGTGGTGTTCATTTTGAGCTACAGGCGCACTTGTTACCAAATGCAGCGGTTTGACTGGTCAGATCTGTTTATCCAGATCTGATCATTTGTAAAAAGCGAGCTTGGTTCGAAAGAATAAATGTCGCAAATTTGTCATGTGAATTACATAGTTGGTGTGACCGTCTGCATTAAGAATTTATAGAATTTACATATCCAGTGTTTAAAGGCCTTAACTCATTATACAAATACTATCATGATATTCCATAATAATAACAATTATACTGCGATACAGTAATCCTGCAGTACGACGCTACAACATCTGAAAAATGCCTCTAAAAAAGGAGAAAATAGAGCTGGTTGCATGCATTGTCCTAACTGTCCTCCATGAGTTCCTTCTTCTTTAGCCTGAGTTGTTTAACTTCTGTTCACTTACACTCATTCATTTAATAAGCACCACCTCAATGAGTCATAATGCAGTGATTCAGGGAGTTTAACTGCTGTGGGAATCCATCTAGAGCACCTGCAATCTTTAAATAAAGATATTAGGATTTGGCAGCAGTGAATCCACACCACAGCGAAAGAGAAAAAAAGTCAATAAGATACACCGTCACATCAATACATTTTTCAGCTCCTACTGTTAGCAGATAAATGAACATTCACCAACAAGTAATGTCATAAGCAGGACAAAGACTGGAACTTTGAAGAAGCCATACACACACATGAACTCACACATTTATTAAAACTGCAAAATAAGACCCCAGATGGATGACAAAACATAGACAACACCTGCCAACACGACCACAGAAATGAAAACTGATGGTTGCAAAAACTTGAAGATGAGCAGTAACGGAAGTGAATGATGATGGCGCAGGGAACACGTGGGGGTGGGGGGGTGACGACTAGCAAAGGTCAGCTTGCACACCTTGGGAGGCATGATGGATGTGTGCTCTGAGAAGCTCCAAAGTCAAATGACCTTTATTGCAATCAAAACTTTTATTTTGAACACCAGGCAGAATCAATTACCAGCACTATACAATATCTAGGTGTGTGCTGTTTGATATATGGATGAGCAAAGAATAAGACAGAAGTTTAAAACATTAATAAATCCTATTTCTGTGTGTTATAAGGCATAACATGAAGGACTGTTTTAATATCTGTGCTGCAACAAGCTAGAAATCTAAAACTAAATCTAAAATTACGCGAACTTAACCCAAACGGTCTCCATGCCCTGCCTTCCCAACACAGACTTAATGATTCTAAATCCACGTGGACTACAGAGCTAAAAACGACTGAGCCCGTTTCCCATCCAGCCTCACTACTTTCAATACGTTCACATACACAAGTCTGAACGTCATTTAAATGCCGAGCCAGCTTGTGCTTGCAGTGATAAGGGAATTTTCCAGTGAGTCATAAGCAACTTCTCTCCGAAGGCTTGTGGAACCTAAAAAGAGAGCTGGGGGAAATGCAATATGCTGTTGCTCAGCAATCCTCTCCCAGTCCGCTTATTTCAACGACACAGGCATCTGTATTTAACCCTTCCAGCTCCTCCCTATCTTCTGCCATTTGTTATCCTGACCGTGTGACCTGAGGTTCTCAGGCCAATTTACTTTTGCTCAATGCAAGATCGAGCTGAAATGAAATGAAAGTTGCCCTGCAGCTGCTAAAATTGCCTAACTGCTGTCCACAAACTGAAGCAATTTGGTGAAAGGAGCAAATAGATTTAAATGACTCCGATTAAAAATGGCACGACCCTTACCACCGTTCCCTGCTTCCAGTGCCTTTAATGTTTGCTCTTTGAGTCGGTCGGCTTCGTGTTTTTTCCTCCTGTGTTCCTCCAACTTGACCTGCAGGTCTTCTGCCACCTGCTGGAGCTCTCTGAGCTGGGCCTAATGAGATGACATGAAAACAAAAAAATAGAAAAAACATGGCCAACTTTGTCAAATTTATAGCTATTTATAACTATACCTTACAGTCAGCATGCAAGATAGCAGCAACAGTTTGCATTGGTCTTAAATCTGACTGATTACAATCTTGAATCTAACTGTGGGGTTTTTTTAATCAACGTCCTTTGGAAATGCAACTTTCATGCAAGCTGCACTAGCCCAAAGAACATTAGCGTTCATATGTGATGTTCATAAATTTGGCTATTGTTCAGTTTAATAAGTCTCAAGTATTGGATAGTGGCTGCAGAAAGACAACGCACAGAAACAAGCCCAGAAAAGTAAAGCGATATCACAACATTTCGTATTAGGCTTGTACTGTTGTTACAGATTGGGACAACCTACACAGTACTGCCACACTTTTTAAAAAACAGAGACCGTTTCTTAAGTAATGTTAATTTCTCTGTCGTTTGGTTGGCTCATTACTTTATTATACAATGTTTCCAGATATCGACTCTAAACATTTTGGAAACAGGCTGTTTCTGTTTAACTCAACCACTCTCCCACTGAAAACGCTACGTCCAGATGAACAGACTCAACTTTTTGGTGCATGGAGCCAACAGTTGCAGTTTAAGGTGAAATGTTTCAGCAACTAACAAATGCGTTGGAATCAAATTTGACACGGACTTGAACGTCAACCACAGAGTGAGCATGAATAAGTTGTAATAATGCTGATGATCCACTGATGCATATCTAGCAGCATCATCGAATCAAAGTTTTATTTTGCTCAGCATTTCAAATACCTACAGAACTAATGAGAATGCCAACACCATCCATTTTTCGTGCTTGTTCCTTTAATGGTAGCATGGAAAATACAATTATAAACCTCCAGAGCAGTAAAACGAAGCCAACGCAGAAATGCCAAAAACCGCAGTTCATTGAATGGCCACTTGAGGGCATTTGAGTCAACCATCTTAAAAGCTTTAATAATGAAATTAACATACTTATAGATTAGTACATATAGTCCTTTTTCTCTATAGCTAATTATATTGTGACGTGTTAGAACTCAAATTCTATCGAGGCATCAAAATAGGATTTTACAAACCAGTGGTTAATGTCAGAGCAGCTGCTGTATGTCCATAAGAAAACCTCCCACCTGCTTGATAGCAGCATGTTAGCACTGTTGAAGCAAGCATGTGTGGATGTTGATGTTTAGCACTCAAAACCATTTCATTCCTGTGTACACTGTGATTATAGACACTAGCAGACTCGTGGCACTTTGTAAAGTTCTTCATCCCGTATTTAGCTGCATCTTGAACAAAATTCCATCGCTGATACAAATTTTGGAAGTATATGTTGACAGTCGCACATGAAACAAACGCACTAACCTAACATTGTATTTGCAGGCGGGTGATGAATGCATAAATCAAAAGAACTGGGATTTGTAATAAATCTTTTTTGAAAACATATAAATGTTAATAATCACTATTCATGTGACTATAATCATGCAAAGTTTCACTGATATTGGCCCACCAGTTAAGGAGGCCATAGGCTACACGCAGACATATGCTAACATCATTATAATAACATTCTTAATGATAAACAAAGCACAGAGACTATTATTGAGAGATAAACTGACAGACAAACAGAAGCACGAGAATTTCCCTGTTCTCTCTTTCCGTTTCCTCGTCTAGCTCCGGAAGAGAACCAACCAACACCGTGTATTTACAAAAACTTGTACCACAGCAGCCGGGCCTGCACAATGGACTATTTAAATCACTTGCATCAGGAGGTGTTGCTGTCGCACCAAATACGACAGCTTTTGACAACCAAGCATAACCTATCATCACTCTCTGTAATGGACCAATTAATATGAAAGAGCAGCAGCTCCTTGTTCGCGTGCGTGTGTGTGTGCACGTGTGTGTGTGTCAACTCTGCCTTCCAATCTGTCCTCAGAGACTCTCATAATGCAGTGATGGATTCTGCGAGGTTCAGCTAGGGATGACTACCTTTCTAGGCCATGCTGCTTGCTTAGACACCTTCAGCTTGCAGCGGTGATTTATGGGCTCCATTATGAGGAGTACAAGAACATATTTACTTGTGGAAAAAACACCCATAACATGCAAAAAGTTCTTCCATTGTGTAAGAAAAGAAGTAGAAAACACCAGAAACTAATATAAAGCTTCTCGCTGTTGCAAATTCTTCAAAGAATTAAAAACAAAAAAAGTAGAGAAAAGTGATTCTGAGGATAAGGAACGGCTGACGCTGCACTTCATTTCCTGCTTTAACATGTACTTTTAAGAGTGGACCAATAAACAGCAAACATTGTGAAATGGGTTTTATTGAATACCAATTTGTATTCAATTAACAGCAGCGTTCCCATTTCTGCTTGTTCTTTGGCACGTGAGGCTACAACGCCACGCTCAGCTTCTAATTTGTTTTGTTTTTTTGGTTAAAGTTTGATCGCAAGTGTTTTCTTTAACAGTTTCCTCTTGAACCACAGGAAGGGTTCATTTTTGAGTCATTGTGTAAGGTTTCCAACACGAGGCCCCGGAGGTAACCCTGCCATATCAACAGAGACACGCTGAGAAAAGAGGATCGCAAAGTGCGGCAGGGCTAGGAGGGCCGGGTGACACTTCAGCCTCGATCTGCCAATCAGCTGCCACCGAAAAGAACACGGAGAGGGGGGGGAAAGAAAAAGAAAGGAAAACAGAGCAGAGTGCAGGGTAAAAACCCAGGGATCACCAGCTGGCAAATCAGACATGTGTGAGCTCGCACATGTGAGTGTGATAAAAAGTGGCCTTCAGACAAATCTGTGCTGTAAACAAGTGGTTTCTTTCTCTTTTCTTTCCCTGAAATCTTTTATAAGCGCTGCAAGATTTAAACAGCTGTATCCTTCAAGATACCTTAGAAATGAATAATCAGGGCAGGAAATAACAAGGATTCATAGCAGCCCTGAAAAAAGTCAGAACAGTGTAAATGTGCTGCATCAACAAAGAGTCCAAAATCCAAATAATGATGATGAACAACACTCAGTTGCTGCCATTTCAATCGCTAATACACTTAAAGCTGTAGGTGCTGCAGTGTTGGAAAGTAACTTGTAGTTTCTAAAGGCCACTAATGCATTAAGTAATGAGACCACTGAAGCGTCCTCGGAGATCCGCAGCTGCCAAATTTACCATATAATTTGCACCAAACTCCAGGAGTCCGTCTCTAAATTGGCTCAGTGCTCGCTGAAGTAAATGTGCAAATGGAGAGGAAAAACTGTAAAGCAGTCGCTGCTCGACCCCAAGTTCTGCAAAGGAGTCAAAAAGAGAGAAAAAAAAGGCCTGATTGCTCACGTACTTGTTTACTGGTGCTGATTTACACCCAGTCATTTACTCCTTACTGCTTTAAAGCGACGGCAAATGAAGTATAGTCACAGCTGAATTCCTTAAGAGACACAATAAAATGCAAAGTAAGGTGGCAGGAGCAGAGTATGATGATGTTTATGGGTTACAGATAACAGTACGAACTAGAATTCGAATCTGAGACGTGACGCATTATATAGCATAGTGATGTCTGTTGTGCTAAAACTGGAGGCCACTCAGCAGGAAATGACATGAATTGATCAACTAAAACGACACGATCCAAGTAACATAATGGAGGGAGGAAAATAGCAGGGCTTTTTTTTTGACAGCTAGGAAGCAGCGAGCTTCTTACTGTGATAAGGCAAAAAGTACCTGCACAGCAGGCTAAGGCTGGTGCTGGAAACTGGTGCTGGGAGCACAACAGACGCCTGTAGCAGCAGGTGCTGCGAACATGTATGATCAAAACGGCATCACAAGCTGCTCACTGCTCAATAGCAATGCTCTGAGCGCAGCATATATGAAAGCAAATTAACCTTTCCGTCAACTGTTAGCTAAAAAACGCTGTAGAAGCCACTGTATGGCAGCACACGCAGAACAACAGTTAACCAAGTGTCTTTATATCCTAACTACAAGCACTGTACATTTACCTTTAGTCCCCTAACCAGAACTGCTTTCCTGTACAATATAATCCACTAGCTTTTCTTATTAGAGCTATCACATTCATCTTAGCCAGCTGTTGGTTCAAAGCGCTTTACAAATGTGTCTCTAGACTCGTCTGAAGGTTCTCAGTCATCCAGGTCATCATAATCTATGGAGCTTGGAAAGAAAAGCGTCTGGACTTCTTTAAGATGTTTCACCTCTCATCCAAGAAGCTTCTTCAGTTCTAAGAACAACTGGTGGAGAGTCGCAGATTTTAAGCCCTATGAGGGTCATGGACCCCCTATTGGACCCTATAGACTCACGGTGGTGCTGAAGCCACCAGCTGGGGGCCTTCTTGTGTGCACGTGCAATTTCCCTCCAATCACTCCAGCAGTCCAAAGACATGCATGTTAGGTTAACAGGTGATTCTCCAATTCCACTGTGATGCTGAACTAGACAGGTGAGAGAAACCAACTCAGTGTAATGTTACCCTGCTGTATCACTAATTTAACTCTTTGCTTTGAGGAAGACTGCTTCAAACCTGTTAATCAGTTCTGTAATAGTTTTGTAACCTCTAAACTCGAAATCACAAAAGTTCTCCAAGTTTTCTCCTGACGTAGAGGCCGTGCTTAGACGACGACTTAGTTCCAGTGTGAACACGAACTGATCTACTTTTCGGGTGGTTTTCAAACACATGCCGTATAATAGCTGGAACTTCTACAAGAATTTTTTTTTTACCTGTTTCTCCCTCCAGAGCAGCACTCCCTCCTCAATCAGCTGCTGCTTGAGTCGCAAACCTTCATCCAAGGTCCTCATCTGGCCCTCCACGTACGCCCTCTCTCTCTGTCCTAGATTCCTGGAGGAAAGGCGAGCGAGAGAAAGAGAGGAAGCACAGTCCCATCATTACTGAGAAAACGCCAGCCGCTCCTGTTATGGTCACCGAGATGGCGCAATCCAATTTTTAAGGGCCTGCGATGCAGCAGGAATCCAAATGGGAAAATAGAAGAGTAAATAAGATGGGGGCCGATGCTCTGCGGCTCAGCTAAATTGTTTCTGAAGCCTGGCAAACACAATATGAGTGCGGACCTTGTGAAAACATAATGAGATACACTCTGCTTGTACGCGGCTTCGAGACGAATGGAGCGGTGAATGAAATAATAGAGGACTGTCAACAAAAGAAGTGGGTTAGCGACATATACAGAGCGGGCTGCGTTTCTGCGCCGCAGCATCGTCCATCTTTGCAGCTCAGCTCAGAAAAACATGATAAATACATCGCGGCAGGAAAATGAATTCTTATAAACATCTGTATTCAGGGACCTTCCACCTTTGCGCCGTGTAATTTATAACTTATCTAAATTATCTCCCAGGAACAAAAAAGGCTCTGGGTGGTGGCAGCAGTTTAAAGCAAAAAGGAGGAGGAGGAAAAATTTGCAAGAAGGTCGTGAGTCACATTTGCATTTAACAGATGAACTCTTCAATACAATTTTGTGATGCACACACAGCCCTGAGTTTTTAAATCACAGTGACACCATGCCCCCTGGTGGCACAGTAACAGATTCACTGCAGAGTCCATCATACTGCTGCTACGATAAGCAGCTTTCTATTCAGATGATGGTGAATTCCCCTCAAAGATCTGTTTTATATCAGACCGCATGAATATCTTTTCACATTTGGATATTTGTTTTTAAATAACTGGACCCTCTGGCGTCTGGCGACATATTTCGAGTCAAACTGCACATGTGTTAATACATAAATACCGAATCTCAATTTCGAATCGACTGACCAGCAAGTGTTCTGGCAGCGAGTGTGGCTGTTGTATTCATCGGAAGCATCGCAGCAATCTGGCAAAGACACACAGGAGAAACCAATCCAATGCACACAGACCAAAACAGGAAAAGCATACCACATTGTCAGAACGGAGATGTTTACAATGTCTTACTCAATTACTACACAACAGATCAAAGTTTGTTTTTTTAAACTCATACACAACAAAAAAAATACAAGATGCTTTCTGCAAAAGCAATATTTTGCTTTCCCACATATAATACACAGTTTTTTTCATTAAAACGATAACAAACAATAAACACAAATATGCTACGGGAAAACTGAGCTGAAACTTTAAGCCAATGAATTCTTGTAGTGAGTCAAGAGAAACTTCGACGGCATCTTTAACACACCCTGAACCGTCTTAGGCAGCTTTCTTGGAATTTCTTTAAGTAGTCTTCAGGAATAGTTCTCTAGACTTCTTAAAGGACATTCAAAGCTCGTTGGATGTTGGCTGCTGTTTATTCTGTTTTCTGATCCCACTCTTCTTCAATAATGTTGAGCTCCAGACTCTGGGGAGGCCAATCCATGACTCGTTTTACTGCATTGGCAGCACGTTTGGGATCGTTGTCATGCTCAAATATGAAGCTGACTTGTTCCAGATGGTATTGCACAGTGAATCAACATCTGATGATACTTTTCTGTGTTCATAATACCATCGATTTTGATCCCCAACAAAACTGGCTGAAATACAGCCCATAACAGAGCCTGCACTAAGTTTTACAGACAAACACTCACTATTATACCAATTATTCAATTGACCTCTTCTGTACATACTGGAGGACAGAAGACTTCTGCACAGTACTGTAGCTTAGCACAGCACTAAGGCTAGAAACCATGGTGATGTATCCACTGTGACACCTGACAGCGCTTTGTGAAGCTCAGGTTTAAAGCTGTTGGGGTTTTTTGGAACCAGAAGTGACCATGGCTGAAAACGCTGGTTAGAAAAGTGCATCAGCTCAGTGTATGGGTGCAGCGCAGACACTGCTAAGCAACATAGAAATAAAATAGAATTTCACTTGCTGAAGCACAGACATCTTGGATAGGCTGTCAGTTCAATTAACGACACAGCAAGGCATGTTATTGGATAATATAGCTCAGACAACTCCAGTAATAGAGCTCCAAAAAGCACCAGCACCATAAATGTGGTTGAAAGGTCAAGTTCAGCGACTTCAATTAGGTGTAAATTATGTTTATGGAGCAAAACTTTTTTTCTACCAGCATGTAAATATGATTTTTCTTTCTTGCTTAAGTACAGTTGCCTATTTTAACATGAGACTGTTTCAAGAGTGACTTCATTTTGGATACAGCCCCATGTGGTGCCTTGAGGATTGCAGGTTTTTGCCACCACTAACTCAAAGAAGTGTATCTCCCAGAGTGTCAGACAACGCAATATCACAAGTCAATATTAGCTCTTTGCCTTTATATAAGCATCAGCATTTGACACAAAATTCAAATTTAAAAAGTAAAGAAGAACGCCCTTCAACAATGTTACAAGGGTTGCAGTTGCATAGTTTATCCACAAGAGGGCACCACCGGTACTTTTCTATAGGCAAGACCAAAAACAACCAGACGATCCCAGCAAAGACGAGCAGTGCAACGGAATATCGCTACATATAACAATGTGCTATTGTTATGTGTAATTATATTGTTACGTTTATTGCGTGTGAAAGAAAGAAAAAATTAACCAGTGCATCAAAATATCGGATTTTTAAATCACCAAATATCGGTGCGCTTTTTAAAAATCCCATATCAGTCGTGCTCTATCAGATTATCCTTTAAAACTTCAACACACTGCATAAAACAAAACATTTCTGTGTAATGACAGTAATAACAATAAAGTATCGACGTCTGAGCTGAAGCCGGATGATTCACATTAGCAGCTGTTGCAATGTTTTTCTCGGTTTTCATCATTCTGCAGCTTGTGTTGTGTTTTGAGGCAGTTGAATATGACAGTTGTGTTGCTTTGCAGTAATGGCCTTTTATCTACAGTATATCGCTGCGGTCAAGTGCATTTGGGAAAGCTCGTGCTGTGCGGTGCAGGGAACAGCTGTGATTGGCATAAGCAGGCAGGTCATCAAGCGATGATTTAGGGAGCGCTTTCCTGGCTTTTGCTTTGTGTTCTTCTGGTTGAGCACACATTTACAGCATCGTGCGTATTTAATCACGAGAAGCCACACGATTAAAATGTAATTAATTATGCTGACAAATGTATATTCTCTTTCATGTTGAGCCACCCAGGAAATCTTCGTCCTTAAAATTGAAGATTAAATCTTTAGGTCTGCGTGACATCTCTCTGCGCTTCGAAGAAAGGTCTCTTGATTTCAGCCACTTATAACATCAGCTGCATGGTGTTTTGTAAGTGCTCAGATCTGGCTCTTTCTCTGATGTTTCACCCAAGAGAGTGGGCACAGTGTGAAATCTCTCAATTATCCAGAACCCCATTGGTGACCCATCGAAAGAGAGCATTACAGTCCAAAAAGGGAAGCCAATGAATGTCTCTGAACAACCAGTCAAAGAGGAAAAGCGATGATGAATTAGCTATTAAGTGGCTCCATTCAAAGCAGAGAAGGTATGAGAAGAAGACAAGTGGGAGCAGAATAAAAGGAAAGAGGAAAGGGTGAGGGTGGCTTTGGGAAATATTCTCCTGCCGCTCTTTCATGCTTCATTCCTTCAGCTTTATTTCCTGCGATGGTTACATGCCGTCTATTGCTACTGCTGCAGAACGAGCTGGTGACAGAGCAGAGATGTCAGCAGCAGAATGTATTGAATTTATCCAAAGTGGCGAGCTACTGGAGAACAAAAGTGGAAAAGAAAGGGAGGCTGAAAAACTACCTGATTAGGCAGCGCATGTGGCAAGAAAGAATGGAAGAAAGCCTTGAGAATAATAGAAGCAGGATGTTTTTCAAGGAAAGCTGAGCGAGGGAAGTGACTGTATGTACGCATCTGCATTTGTGTGAAGGCAGCCATGTTCTGTTTGTTGAAGCTACGTCATTTGTTTGCGCTACAAAAAAGACTGAGAGTGCGTACATCAACATGTCAGCATCTGCACATCGAGCAAAACATAAATTCCTGCCCGTGTCTGCAAAATACACAAGAGGGAAAGTAAACAACAAGTTTTTACTCGGTAAAATCAGGACTTTAAGTTATTTTGATGAAGACCCGACAGCGTGTTTATGATTACGTGGTTGGGATGCTATTGCATTAACAAAATACACAAAGAGACGTAGAAAAAAAAACTTGAGAGATAACTCATATGGGGCGATTGTGGCTCAAGAGTTGGGAGTTCGCCTTGTAATCGGAAGGTTGCCGGTTCGAGACCTGGCTTGGACAGTCTCGGTCGTTGTGTCCTTGGGCAAGACACTTCATCCGTTGCCTACTGGTGGTGGTTAGAGGGCCCGGTGGCGCCAGTGTCCGGCAGCCTCACCTCTGTCAGTGCGCCCCAGGGTGGCTGTGGCTACAACGTACCTTGCTATCACCAGTGTGTGAATGGGTGGATGACTGGATGTGTAAAGCGCTTTGGGGTCCTTAAGGACTAGTAAAGCGCTATACAAATACAGGCCATTTACCATTACTTTGGTGCCAATAACAATGCTAAGTTTTAGGGAGTTAAAAAAAAAGTCTATCTATGATTTTTCAAATTGGACAGACTTCAGCCCCACCCACCAGGGACCAACAGTCAGGTAAGTGGAAGACCACAGCTGGATGGTAAACAGACTAATAGAGAGATGTCCTTTCTAACAACACATCGGAGAGCAACTTGCCCAAGGACACTTTGACATGCAGACTGGAGCAGCCAGGGATCAAACCACTAACTTAGTAGATGACCTTCTGTAACACTGATATATCACCCAAACTCACTAACATCAGCCATGTATCAGTAAATAAGAGGAATTTAATGATGGAGGTTGCCAACATTTATCTGTTGTAGTCACAGCTCGACCGATACCGTGTTTTTGAGACCGATATTTTGTGATATGAAAATCCGATATTCCAATTATTTTTTCTTTCAGACATATAAAACATAACGAGATTTCCCTAAAGTTTGTTTTGTTCAGTTATGTACTTACCTGTTTCCCCTCAGCATAGTGTTTGCGTCTGAGGCATGCTAAAGTTGCACACTGCCCTCTGGTGGATAAACTATGTAACATCAACATTCATAGCATGCCTGAAGGGCGCTTCTCCCATCTGTTCTTTATTGTTTTAATTTTCATTCATCATCTATTTTAAATGCCTAAAGTGATCAACGACAAATAGAGAATATCAGCCTGACAATAAATCAGTCAGGCTTTATTCTCCTCAGCTATAATATGTCCAACATGTGAAAATAAAAGTATTAACATATCTTCATAACCAAACAACAGATACATTAAAACTGATATACAGTATCTGTGATAGGACAATGTTCCCTGTGCTCTATGACGGCTGTAGGCTTTAATCTATGAATACCTGCCAAGTTACTCAACCCGCCTCTGCAGTAGTTTCCACTCAGCGGGGATTTCCAGGACCGCAAGTTGCCCTGATGACATCCAAACAGAAAAGGCGGCTACCAGCCGACAGTAAGACACAATATTAAACCACAGCCTTACCACAGATGCCATCATTGACTCTGGATGATGGGATGTAGTGCGGGCGAAAACCCAGATTGGTGCAGTAGAATCGGCCATGAGGACAGGCTGAAGTGCCTACATGGAGCAAGGAAAACTGGTCAGCACTGCATTATAAACTAATGTGCAGAAACAAATGAATTTACCTTGAACTGTTCACAACGCTTGCAAAGACATTAGCCACCTGATTACTGTTTCTAAAAATTCAAACTTTTAAACATTTATTTGTATTCTTGATGGGGTTTGTTTTTGTTTTTAATCATTATTTTGTGTGTGTGTCTTTTTAAAATTTCAAAATCTGGTTAGTGTTGGCAAAGGTTAGCCGCAGCCCTGTGCCCCACATCCAAACTGTAAATGATGTGTGACTTTGATTTAAAGCATAACGATAAAAGCCACAACTGCATAATGAAATCGGGGATGTTTCTCCTCTGTCTTTTCCCGTTTATGCTACACGAGAAAATGCCATCTATCTTTTAATATTTAAACCCTGCAAAATATCCAGTAACTATGTTTGCTAAGGAGGGTATGGTAGAGTTTGCATATCACAATAGCTTGAAAAGTTTTGAGATAATTCTGATAAAACTTTGTAGCTGTGTAGGGCAGGGTCATGTTAACAATCTATTAAAACTTGGTTTACGTCCACCAAAGTCTTCAAGATCAATTTAATGATTTATTGGTCGAAAACTGAAAGAAAAAAAAAACGTATAACCTACAACTATGATCCTTCAAGAGTGCTGGGTGTTGTCAGCATATAAAGTAGGATTTAACAATTTAAAATATCATGTCACATTTGATCTCTGACCTCTCCTTCAAAGGTTAGTAGATTAATCTGCAGGTGAAGTGATAATAATGCTATATAAAGCTATTTAAAATAATACGTTTTCAGACTGACAAAAACATGTTGCCAAGAGATACTATTTGACTTTAGCTGAATTAATTTATTCTTACTTTGCCATTTACATCACAATAATAGATTGTAATTATGTAGATTGTAATCATTAAATACATAACAATTTGACTACATTAAAATGTATAATTTTTATTTGTTTTTAGGGGGGGGGGGGGGGCTTTTGACACTTGATATTTATTATTCAACAAATTTCACTAAACAATGGCATAAAGGCTGCACACATCCTGTGGGCATATAAATTTTTGAAAAGTATTGCAATCAAAATTACGCCAAGCATATTAAAATGGGTTTCAGCAGGGCAAACAACAAAAGCCTGCACTTTGCACTTGCTTTTACTTAACTACAGACTTCTAGAAGTATGTTTAAAAATAAGAAAGAAAACAATATGAATATGTACAAAATACAAAGTAAATACTTCCCAGAGAGGGAGCTGCCTTGGTGGGGGTTCTTGTTCTCATGGCTTCTTGTTTACATGGTTTATTGTTTTGTCCACGCAGTGCATGTCTTCGGTATTGACAGTCTATGTTTTTGTTGTGTACAGTTTTTCCCTCACACTTCCCAGGATGTAAAAGCATGCACTTTTAAAATCGGCGTCTGCTTTGTGCAGATCAGCTGCATGTGTTTTGCCCCCCAAAACACATGCAGCTGATCTGAGCGCAGAAAACTTCAAAAGTCTTTAAAGTAAAACACTGATTTTCCAACAGAGTCACAGTGACCAGACAGACTGACAGACAGAGGCCCGCTGGCCCCACTGATTAACCTTTTACCTGGTTCATCTGAGCCATCTTCACAGTCGCAGTAGTCGTCGTTCACCTGCTCAAATGGGATCATTCTCGACCCATCTATGCACAGAAACGACTTCCTCTCCCTGTAGAACCTTTTATCTGTTACAAAATAAAAGCAAACGCCCACTTTTGTAATCGCTGCTGGCTCTGAGGTGCAACCAGAATTGCAGCCAAACATTGTGCATCAGTGTGAGCGCTTATAGTGTCTTAGCACGGATCCTCTGGGGAAGGTAAAACAGCAGGTTTGTGTTGTGTTGCTACTACACACTCATGTTGTGTACCATTATTATGCTGTGTACTCTGTTATCACAGCTTGTAACGTGCTGCCTGCGTCTGAAACCAGGAGCTGCCAAAGCTTCAGCACCACGTAGCTGTTTCTGTATATATTTGGCAGCTACCTAGCTGGAAGCTAAAAGGGAAGAATGGACTTACAGGACGAGGATATTCCTCTTACTTTCCGCGAGTCCACATAACCACACCAAAACACAGCAGCGACAATAATGTAGACACGCATGTCAGCGCCTCCTGCCTCATAAAATCCCGCTCAAGGCTGTTTCAAACACTGCACCGCCAGCATCTCAAATTGCCGTGTCCCGACTTCCTGAAACACGCGGTCTCGTGGCGCTTCTGAGGCTTTCTATTGGTTTCTAGTTTAAGGTTCGTGTGATCATCCACCGACCAATCGCAGGGGAGAACGGCAGCTGAGGCGAAAAAGAGGACGAATTTGATTAAGATTTACTGCACTTACGGCTTTATTTACATTTTAGAAATGGGAGTATAAAGTTGAAGCACTTTATTTAAGTGTAGCCTTTTTTAGAGAGCCAGCAGACATCTTTTGTAGTCAGCTGGAGCTCCTTCACAAGCACAGACATCACCAAGGTCACTTCCACATATAACATATTTACGACTACTGCACTTAAATAAGCCTGAACTAAAATGTGTGGAACGAAACAGGGGGGGGAAGAGAAAGAAACAGAAGACTTATCGTGGGACAAAGCCCGGTTTTTGTTAGTTTTGAGTGCTACACATGCAGTTGTTTTTCCCCTTTTCTTTTTTTATCTGCTAAAAGACAAACAAAAAACACATCGACAAGACTCACTTCATCATTTTATATATCTGCACGAAATGAATACAAAATGTGTAAAACGAGAAAAGATAACTCTATTCATAATAAACAATCTGCAAAATTTACATTAAGAAAAAAAAGCATTAAGTCGTCAGATTTTAGTACACCATTGTGGTTCGAGGCACTTGAAAAGCGGTCATTTAAAAGCTACAGTTAACTTTTTTATTATTATTATTTATTTCCATGTGTCCCTTTTTTATTTGGTCTCGCTGTTTAGCCGTGTGTACAGGCCTGCATTGCATAGAGACTCCTTGCTTTGGATGTAAGACAGGTCTCGGATCATGCCGGGGAGGGAATAAGAGTCCAAGGGTGGACGCAGTGGGAACACTGGCATCAGTCCTGATGTCATGTATGGAGACATGAAACCTGCCATGCCGCCGTTAGCGGAGGGATAGGCCAGCCGCAGGGGGCTGACGCCCAGGCGAGGGCTGAGGCCGTACAGGCTGTCTCCCCCTGGGGACGCGTGCATGTGCAGCGGGGAGAAAGCAGACTTGGCCCCCAGAGCACCGAGCCCTCCGGGCAGTCCCGCAGAAGGCCTGCGCGCGCTGTCAGCGTCAATTTTGTTCTCTTTGGAGTTCAACGCCAGCTCAATGGATTTGACAATGTCACCTTTGCACGTTCTCACCATAGACTCCAGAGTGTCCCGTTTCTGATGGGGGAAGATCTTAGCCATGATGTCGGTGGGGTCACGGTCCGGGCTCAGATACTCATTGGGCTTCTCCGACTCGCTCCCCGACTCTGGATCCGAGGAGGGAAGTGACCTCTGCGGGCTCTCTGTGTGGTCTGAGCGGTGATCCATCGCAGGGGATTGACTTCCGCCGCTGTCCTTGCTGGAAGACAGCTCTTTCTTGTCACTTGGAGAGGGCAGCCGTGGAGAATGGGGTGCAAACAGGGGTCGGCCCATGAATCCGTTGTAAAAGTTGTATTTGCTTAATTTGTCCTCTGAAACTGTAGCTACGGATGAAAGAAAAGGGACAACAGCTTTTAAATTAAATGCGCACGGGGTAATCAAAGTTCACCAAAGCTGCAGAGGAACCAAAAAGAAGAACATTGTTGTGTATTAAAATAGTTATGAAGACAAAGTATACAGTCTCACATTTCAACTCACCGTCTTTCTGATTCTCACTCCCAAAAACATCGAAACAGGGAGCTGCAGGAGTACTGCTGGCAGATACGGGTACCCCGGCGATAATGGACGATCTCTGAGGGATCCCTGCTTCCCCTCCGATCCCAGTGCAGGGGTACAAGAGCCGAAGATCCCGGGCCTCGCTCTCTTCCTGAGCCTGCTGCCTCCTCAACGCCACCTGCGCGGCCATCACCCGCTGCCTCTCTGCAATCAGTGTGCACTTTGCGCACACGCAGTCTCTCCAGCGACAAAAGCGCTTGTGGCCTTTGAGCGCAGAGACCACGCCGTGGTTCCTGCACCTGGCACACTTCGGGGTTCGGGGGTATCCCCTCTCCAGCGTGGGGTTGCAAGCCTGGAGGAAGAGAGGCGGAGGACGCAGAAGGGAAGGGGGTACCGGCAGGCTACCGAGCGGGCCGGAGGTATGATCGGTCAGACCAAGGGGTCGGATCCTATTTTCCATCGCTCAGAGGAGAGGGTTAAAAAAAAAAAAAAAGTCTACGAGTCCTGCAAAACTGTTTACGGTGAAATCATTAAGGTGTTTTGGACTTCTCTGAGCGACTGGTGTCTCTGTAATGCGCCAGCACCCTGAACCTGCGCGCCTTAAGTGTCTCCTCGCCAGGTGGTTTGAGTTGAAACACAACACCTTTGTCACACCCCTTTCCGCTCAAGCCTCTTAATGCCCTATCATGTTTATTTGCATCCCGGATGAATGGGCGGGGGTCTAATCTGCAACTACATGCGGCCATAGAGTGAAAGGACAAATAAAATTTCAAAAAAAACTTGAAGCTTATCAAGACCAGATAAAAAAAACCCTCTCTTTTTGGAAATAAAAACAAAACTGCGCTCTGTTTGAAATGACATGCAAATTCGCACAGACGTTATAATAACAAAGTAGCAGGCACAGAAGGTGGATCGAACAAGTCCAGCGTGTTACAAAACAAGCATTATTAGAAAATAAGAAAGAAAAACATGTTGCCTCAGGCCAGCTTCCATTCGGTTGCCCTAATGTGTGATGAATATTCACTATTAGAATGTTTTTCCCCCCTTCAACACAACAATGGGCCTAATAGCCACAAAAGAAACAGGTAATTATCTGCTTGGTTGTTCTGTTGAACAAATTACTCTGACAAAAGACCCATCTGTCAACAAACACCCAGCGAGATTGGCGAATACCTAATCACACCTTGTCACATGTTTCATTCATTTCCCTGCATTCAAACAGGATCCGGTTACACGCACCAGATTGCTCTGCCGTTATGACAAGAGAAGCAACTTGAGCATAATGTGACAAGCGCAGTGTCAGTCACCAAGGGCAACGCCACGAGGAAAAAAAATATCGTTAGGCAGAAATTAGCAAATATGTGTGTGTGTGTGTGGGGGGGGGGGGTATCATGATGCGAACCCTATTGTTCAGTTCAATACTCTATGAAATGAATCCAGTCATGTTATGTGTGTCCAAAACAAACATAAGGCTCGGGGGGGCCAGACTCGGCCGGCAAAAAGTCCAATCCGGCCCACTGGAAGGATTTAGAAAATGTGAGAAAAACCTTTTAGCTGTGTTGTCATAAATTTTACAGTTTCCACTGACAAAGATTCAAGATTCAAAGTGTTTATTGTCATGTGTCACAAGAGAAAAGGCATTTCTCTGTGCAATGAAATTCTTTCTTTGCTGTTCACCCACAGATGCCGATTAATACATACACAATAGAAATAGAACATATAAATACAAATAGTACAAATAAATGAAGACAGAAAAGGAGACAAAATATGGAGATTTGAAACAGAGATGTGTGCAGAAGAGCTATAGCTTAATATGTAAGATGACCTGATGTGCAAAAAAACAACAACATTATTACTGTTCAAAATGGGTCAGCTGTTCAAGAGTCTGGTAGTGGGGAAGAAGGAGTTGTTGAGGCTGCATGTTCTGGATTTCACACTTCTGAACCTTCGTCTCGAGGGCAGAAGTGTGAACAGCCCGCATTGGGGGTGTGGGGTCTTTGAGGATGGAGGCAGCTCTCCTCTGGACTCTGCAATGGTAGATGCTCTGCAGAGAGGGCAGCGGAGTCCTGTTATCCCTCTCTGCAGGCGTTTGCGGTCCGTAGCAGTAGTGCTGCCGTACCATGCAGTCATGCAGCTGGTCGGTGTGCTCTCCACAATGCAGCTGTAGAACCTGCTGAGGATCTTGGCCGACATACCAAATTTCCTCAGCCTCCTCAGGAAATATAGCCACTGCTGAGCCTTCTTGACCAGCTGGATGGATATTTTCTGTGAAATCACAAAAAGATCTTCATGTAGAGAAAACTGAGATGCGCCGTTCCAACTTGTACTTTGTTTTCTTACACTGAGTTTAAACTACTTAACACTGACTTTACGTTGGTCCGTGTGGGACGTATGTGGCCCGCGACTTTGACATCCCTGCTCTAAAATACTGCTAAACTGCCTTTCTTCAAGGTGTGTCTCTTACTTTGTCCATACTTATCTGCGCAAACAGAGTGAAATGATAAATCAAATGCCACACATGATACCATCCCCTGATCGTCTACAGACTTGCTCTGCCTGTAGTTTTGACTCCATCTGAATAATGCATGTGAATCAAAGAAGAAAAACCAACAATAACCTTGTGGATGGAAGCACTTGGTCCCTTGGCTTTTCATTTAAGATAAAGATTCCCTGACTCGCATCTTTGAGGCAGATCTACCACGACATTGGCATGGGAAATCGCAGACATAACTAACGGTGATTAATGTTAGTTATCACAAATGGAGACTCGTAGGTGTTTCAACTTGCTGATAAAAGAAGATAACTGTTTTTGAAACTAAATTATCTGAGTTACTGGGACTTTCTTTTTTTCCCCCATGTCTTCTTCACACAGTTGCCTCCTTTGTCGTTTCTCAAGTGATGGATCTTATCTGAACGCTATTTTGCTGTGTGGGGAGAAAAGCTATACGCACACCTGCACAGCGGCCATGCTTGCGTAAAAGCTAAGTGCAGACATATTGTGCAAAGGCTCTGACTTGTATACAGGCTTTGTCTTGTAAACTGAATAAATAAAGCATCCAGATAATGATTTGTGCAGATGAGGCTTTGAGAAGTGAGTCTGCTATTTGCAGAAAGATGTTCCATTACTTATGGGCCTTGATAGATAAGGGCTGGTGCACGCTCACTCCAGCCGTGCAGGACAGGAAGGTAATCTGAAATGCATCCATCAACACAGAGTGAGTGTGCTTAAAGCATAAATAAATGCCGGTGATGCAGATGCTGTGTGGACGCACATGCAGTTTTTTTCTTTGCTTGTTTTGGGTTTTATTTCTTTATCATTTCATCCACTGTGAAGTGGAATTTGATGTTTGGATTTGTGGCTGGCAAGTTTATCCAGACACATTAAGCTGCTCCCACCTGGCTGCTTCTTTTCCCTTCTTCTTCTTCTTCTTCTTCTTCTTCTTCTTCTTCTTCTTCTTTTTTCATTCTTTCACTGCACAGACCACTTAGGTGGTTTATACGGACCACTTACAGCTTTTTCATGGATGGAGGCTGGAAGCGGCGCTGCATCATGCCTGTGTAAATGCACGTCACTATATCTTGAGCTTTTTGTAGGGCTCTGTTCCAGTCCTATTTTGTAATTACCCAGAGGAGGAAATGGGGAGAGTTAGGGTTAGGGGTAAAAGCCTCCATAAACTGGATTATGGATAAAAGCTGTAGTGTTATATTTACTCATTTACTGCCTCTTCTGTTTGTCTGCGGATCACAGGATTACGAGGCTAAGCCAGGCTGGTTATTTAAAGTGCCTTTAAACCACATCATCTAAAAGAAAGAGTTTCTTTTTTTCCCCCCTCCTCCAAGTAGTTTAAATCATAATCTTACACACAAGAAACTTGAATACACCGCTGTTATCTCTGCCTTGTTTTAAAAAAAACTTTTTTAGTCTAGTTTCACATTTGTATGGATCATCTGGCTTTATTTGGAAATTTTCAACCTCATCACCAACACAGAACGGAGAGATCGGCAGGGATAAGTCCCGTTAGAGTAGATATGGGTAGACAGTGTCTTAACTGTGTTCTTAACAGATCTGCTCCTGTCAGATATGGTGTTTCATCACAGACATGTGCCTTCCAGGACAGGCTTTATCAGTGCAGCTTCTTATCTGAAGCAAGGTGGCTGCTAATCTACTCCCAAATCTAGCAAAACCTGATTATGTCTCCCACTGTCAGAGAGATGTAGGGGGGTGGGTGGAGAGGTAAGAGGGTAACGCTCTGAGAAAGGGAAGTTCTGACTTGACAATTTCCATATAATAACATATATCCTGAAAGATCCTACTTTGTATACTTGGATCGTGTCCACAGGTTGTGAGTCTTAATGCACAAAGGGAAGAAAATCAGGTCGTGTTACAGCTGCCAGCTATGAATCAACATCACCAGAGAGATCATGACGCGGCCCGAGTTTCCGTGAATTCGGCTTTAAGACAGCGGCATTGTTTCTGAACGCACGGCACTCGAGTTACAACAAATTCCCCTCTCCTTCAGGAGAAGAAAGGTCTCGACCTTCACGTGTTTGTTTTCTCATGTGTCACTTCACACCCTTGTTGCCGAAGTGGCGCACAGCAGCCTCCGCTTCACTCCACTTTGGGTCGAACGGTTGCCGGTGATGTTCAGACTGCTTGAACTTGTTGTGTGTCGCATTCTCAAAATGAAAGTGTGTTCCCTTTTTTTGTGCGAACATAGCTTTCTCTTCACTTTAGCCTTATATGCCACTGACACTTTTTTGTATTAAAGCCCCGTGGAAGTAAAAAAAATAAATAAATAAAAAGAAGAAAAAACGAAGGGAAAAAAAAACACTTATTCGTGTGACGTGTGTGGCCTCGGCGGAGGTTCAACTGGCAACTTTGCTTTTAGTGGAGCTTTCAAGACTGTTGCCTCTGTTTTTATTTTTGTGCCAGGGGATGTTGACTGTTGCTGTGCTGTTGGACTTGGTGTCTGTGTTTACAACGCCTGGGGCATAAGTTACGCCTTTGCCAGCGCCGCATCCTACGGAAACATTCTGACACAAGTCTCTCTGGAGATCAGACTAATAGCTCACTTCAAGGTGCAAAAAGAAAAATCACACTGAAATATGTTTGGAGAGCTTCTGCAAAATAAATCTTATATCACTCTGTAAAATCACTCATGGTTCCATATTAAAAGTACAATATTACATATGATTGCAGGTATTTAGCCCATTTAAAAAAAATAAAATAAATGAAGCCTCCAGCCTGAAACGTGAACCTGCCTTATATTTAAAAGCCAGCAGGGGGCGACTCAACTGGTTGTAAAAACAGAGTTCGACTGTACAGAAGTCTATGAGAAAATGATCCTACCTCTCACTTTATTTTTTTACTTCAGTAAACATTATCCTAATAAGTTTATGGTCTCAATCACTTGTTCCAAATCTTCTTTAATACTGCTTGTTGCTTGTTTTGTAAGTTTTGGTCATATTTCGTGTAAAACAGATGATAACCCAGGGCATGTTTTAGGGTGCGGCTTTTCTGTGACTGTAAAGTGGCTACCTTATGAGCATGTGATGTCATAAGTAGGGTCGAGTACCTTTCGCTTTTAAAAGAGTACTGATACAGGTACCGATACCTGGAAATTGATAGCGGTACCCAACAATATCTATTTTTTTGGGTACTTTATTTGACCTGTAACAATAGCTGCAAAGTAATTCTCAAAAAACTGTTAAATGAATGAAACCTGATATTGTCATTACTGATGTCATCAGTCCGACAAAGCCTCTGTATCAGTGCTGGTATGGAAAGAGGAAACAGGAAGTAAATGAGTATTTTTTCTTGGGTTTTTTTTCCTGTTGTTGTTGTTTTGAAAGTCTCCCCTTTTCTACCTGTTATCACATCTCCCTCTCTCCCTCTCTCCCTCTCTCCCTCGGGAATATCTGAGTTGATATCAGTTGATATCGTGTAAAAAACAACACGATCGCATACTTGTGTAACTCCAGCTGCACAGTGCATGCCCGGCTGAAGTGGCACAAAAGCGCAGAATGTGCCAGCAGTTGTTCCAGCTACACAATCGTTCACAAGGGCACCAACAGCGGGTGAAAATAACTTAACCAAAATTATTAATCTATTGCAAATGAGTAACTAGTACCTACCATTACCCTACCATTTCCATTAGTACCTACTTGGATCACCACTGCTCGACTCGGATTGACTGGTTTTCCATTACAAACGAGTACCACTTAATGTGCGTGGTTGTTGTTATAGCAATGAAGGCGAGCGTCTCGTGACGTAATTAGTATGCCACATGAAAGCTACAACAAAGGTAGACGTCAAGGCAACGATATACCTGCTGCTCGGTCTGTGGCTTTTTGTCAGACTCGGGGACCACGGCGTTGTTTTTTGTAGCAATCTCTCTGTTTGCTGGGTTTCAAAAATGGTGGTTTTGATTTTTGTGAATGAGACGCTCTCGTGACTCATCGAGTGACCAACTGACCAGCCAATTGGTGGCATGCAGTCTGACGAAGTCACATTTTACTAAAAGGTACCTGGTACCAGGCACTCTGACCTAATGGAAAACCTTGAAAACTGTGGTAAACCGAGTAGGTACTACTGGAAAATGGGTGTGAGACTAGGGTTGACCTCACCTGACGGTTGGGTACTGAGCTCTAGTCTTAGTCCTAGGGTTGTTATTATTGGTTAGTTTCTCAGACCCTGCCCATAGGTTTTAAGCAACTAAGGAGCTTTTGAAAGACTTTACAACTCAAATCTTCCAGCTCGAAGTTTTCAGAAACTCAGTTTCTGTGTTTACATGTGGACAAGGAAAATGCAGATTTCGTCTTGCAACATCAAAGGTGTGTGCCTTTAACTCCTTTTTGACATCACACCGTGCACCCTGTTGCGGTTTGTAGGCTTCCAGTTGGACAACATTTTCTTTGAGCTTAGGGTCATGTCACCATCAGTTTTGACATGCTCTTGGCAGCAACTGACATAATTTTGTCCTTTTATGACAGATGGATAGATAGAGATCATTTTCAAAACAAAAGCAGGTTTGGTAATAACCTTGGTCAGAACTACTATTTAATTGTTCAGAATTAGGTTGTAGTAAAGCAATATAAAGAGTTAGATGTTCAGTCCTTCTAGGAAATACTTCTAGGATACTTCTTTATATATTACAATCTATAGGGCCTACAATAATACATAGAAAAACCCCAACAATCAGACAACACCCTGTGAGCAAGCACTTGGCGACAGTGGGAAGAAAAAACTCCCTTTTAACAGGAAGAAACCTCCATTAGAACCAGGCTCGGGAAGGGACAGCCATCTGCCATGTTAAGCAAAAAGGCAATGTTGAAGTAGAGAGGGTTTCTGTCTCCTGACTCTAAACTGGGAGCTGGTTTCACAAAAGAGAGGCCTGAAAGCTGAAGGTGCTGTCTCCTATTTTACTTTTAAATTACCCCGGGAACCACAAAGAATTTGTTGTGATTTGGTGCTATATAAATAAAACTGAGTTAAATTTAGAAAGTAAGCCTCCAGTCTGAGAGCAAAGTACTGAGGTCAAAAACTAGGATTCCAGCTAAATGTACAGCGAATAATAACTGCACCCTGGTAACAATAATACCTTTTATATTAATTTCCCTTTTTGTTTTAATTTTCACACTGCTTACAGTTGCTAAGCTAAGCTAACCAGTACCAAGCAAACCTCACTGTTTTACATTTAGAAACAATTATTTCAGCCTTTATTGCAGTGAGCTGAAATATTCCACTGCTGCTTTTTTCACAGAGGAAAAAAAAAATCTATGAAATGTCATACGATACCTGTGTTGCACCTCAAAAATCATACAACCCAGATCAGGGTTTCTGTTCTGTAAAGATAACCGGAATCTGATTTCACATATACGCAGCGAGGAGAAGCATCCATATTATACTTGTATACACACCTGTGCATTTGAATACATGGAACAATAGATTTTCTTTTCACTTCTTTTCACCATGCCTATCCCATCAGAGTTTACATGCTCTTATCTCCTACCATCTTCTAGTCCCCTATTCAATATTCCTCCATTTGCTCCTTGTCTCCTCCTCTCTCACACCTTTATTGGTGGTCTGAGCCTGGTAGGTATCTATCAGGGCCCCTCACTTAGCCCAGCAATGCTTCAGTGCCAATGAACAATAGTGGACCAAAGACAGTCAAGTTTGCTCATGGGTGTGAGTGTGTGTTAGTGTGTGTTTGAAACAGGGTGGGTGGGTTGTGTGTGAACCCCCTGGCTATGTTTTAAATCATGCATATTACATCTGCATCAACATGATGTTTGCATAAGGAAATGCAGGTTCACTTTTCCATGCTGGTTCACTCTAAATGCTTGTATATACATTTTATAGTGTTATTGTTCTGCGTGTGTGTGTGTGTGCAGTAGTAGTAGTAGTGGGGTGTTGGGGAACATTAGTACCTTGAAAGGTTCGGGTCATCTGCCAGTGAATGCAGCTTAAGCAGGTTAGGATTGAACCCAGACAGCTCCTTGTTCTAGTGTGCTTACTCTGGCTACACTCTCTGTTTGTTTCCTGTCAATGGCACTTCTTTACTGAGTGATACACTTGCAAGGAGTGCTCAGCAGCTCAACAATGCATAACTCAGTGGCAGATGAGGAAAACCCCTTTCAGAGGGATTTGAAGAATCGGGTTTCTGCAAATGCTTTTTAATTTAAAAAAAAAGTGAAATTTGATAGAATGTTAAAGAAAAAAGTATCAACAAGAACACGAGTGCACAAGTAACTCACTATTAGTGCTTCATGATTATGAAGACTTTATAAGTTCTGTGCACGAAGTTGACTCTAGAGTTCTGTATGTATATACAGTAGCTCTCATTCAAGCTGGGCAGAAGAGTTGCAATAGTTTGTCTTGTCTCTGAACTGAAAAGGAATTCCAGCCTGTGCGCCTTCGAATCAGACCTCCAAAGCGTTGTTTGCTGCGCCTCGAGTGAAAGGATCTCTCGTCGTCCTAATGGGAAAGGATTCTGGGTAATTTCTGTTTGTCGAAGGGATTTGCTTCCAGCTGTGAGGGCCTTCACATGCCTTCGGTATCAGATTAGGGAGCTGTAAACATCCTCTGTGTAAACAAAAGCTATTATTCGTACTTAGAAATTAAAAATTGATGACTGACAAGAAATTTAATGATATGCAAAGGTGTGAATAATTAGCGCAAGGAAACTGGTGTTAGACAAACAAATGTTTGAATCTTTTTGATTGAGTTCATACAAATAAACATGCCACAAGGAAATTTTGACTTTTCAATCATAAAAAAACCCATTAAACCCACCACTCTTCCAAGCAAAAATCCTTCCTTTGCAAAATGTACTCTTCTCATTTGGTCCAACGCTTCAGTGGGATTCAGATATGACCTTTGGGTCAGTCATTCCTCTTGTTGGTGTTACTAGTTTGATAAGGATTCACTTCACCAATTAAGCACAATTCATAATAGTTCCATCACCATGCCTAGCTTCTAATGATGAATGCTGTAATGAATGAATCTTGTTACTGCAATCTCACGGATCCTGAATAGCAACAGTAACTAAGCGTTTCAGTGTTGCAATACCAGGCAATACTGAAACAATGTTAAACATGTCCACTTTGCAATAAGCATATTAAAAGTGCAGGGGAGCGTTGAGAACACAACGACAAACAAGGAAAAAGGAGGTGAAGCAGAAAGAAGGTGATTGTGCTATCAGATGAACGTCGAGCACAGGGGAGAGACATCAGTGCTGTACATCTCTGCCAGGGTGCTATGGGAAAATATTCTGGGCTTTCAGAAACAGACAATAACAGATTAGAAATTGTTAACATTGTCTCTGATAGCAACCGGCATCCGTAAAAAGATCAGATGGGAGCTGCTACTCAGAATAGAGGAAAAATGACACCACAAGAGAAGAAGCTTCTAGATGTTAGTTCATGGGGATGATGTCCAGCTATGTCCAGCGTGCTTTGTTACATATTTCCTGTACATGCATTAAAAAACAATTCGATATCCAATCATCTGAAAAGCCATAGTGAACAGGACAGTTGGTAAAATAAATTAAGCATTACATGGGTTTAAACCTCAATGAAAAGATTTTGAAGCCTGCATTGCCTTCTTTACACCCAGCATGCTCAAGCTGTTCGAGTTTCACATGAACTCTATCCATTTCTCACAAAGGAAACCACTGAGACATGATAAATCTGTTACAGATGAACAAAAAGATCACAATGCCTTATTTTATCTCATCGCGTTAGTTGGCATAAAATCAAATGGTGGTGCAGAGAAGCACGTATGCAAACATACACTGTCTTAAACTTTTCACATGTGACTAATCTAAACAAGTTGGTGGAAGTCTCCATGGAGACACTAGAAGAGATCTTTGCTGATCGTAGAAGAAACGTTAAATTAAGTCGCCCCAACTTTAAATGGCTGCTGTCTGGATGGATCTCTGATTTGATTTTATAGTGATATTTATGTGAAAGCTGGAGCCTCTAAACTGATGTCACCTACAGGTGCACCACGGTTCACCACAAGTCTACAGATGCAAGTCAATATAAGCTGAAGGAATTACATATTTTTAAAATAGTCCTGTCCTGGCTGCCTTGACAAGAAGACAAGAAGCCAACTAAGAAATTATGTGGGGATATTCCTTTATCATAAAAAATGAATTCAATTCTTATAATTATATATTTTTTTATATACAGCATTGAATAAAGATAAAAGAAGGCTCATGTTTCTCATGCTTCTTTGTCCAAATGACCATATTTGGACTTTAGCTGCTACTGAGGATAAGGCTACGTCCACACTAGCCCGGATAGATTTGAAAATGGCGTTTTCATCTGAAAACGCTCCGCGTCCACGCTAGCATTTTCAGTTGTTTTCACAGAGTTGTGTGTCCACATTGAAACGGCCGAAAAAGCTTACGCTCCAGTACTGCGCATTCGTGAAACGCAAGAAGATCCGACCTGCCTCGTTTCTGTCTGTCTGCCGCTTATTTACTTTCCGGCTCTTTGAAACGTCGCGGCAAAATGTTGAGCAAAAGCACCGAGTTTTTTAAATGGACTAACAATGAGGTGGAGTTGTTGCTGTGAGAGAATACAAAAGTACAAAGTTGAAAAAGCGAGTGAGAATTAAAGAATTTGAAGAAAATCTATCTGAAGCATGTACGGAGTGATATTAATCTTTAAAAGGGCTGTCAAAATTGAGAGCAAACAAAACAGCTGCTGTATAATGCCCTCCGCTATCTTAGTTTAATTGGTCACATGACTGCATCATATGACTAATATGCGTCATCGCTTTAGAAAGTCTGCCTTTTCGCTGTCCACACTGCCACAGCATTTTCAAATGTATGCGTTTTCGAGAGCGTTTTGAAAACGCTGCGTTTTCCATGAGCGAAAATGCCGTCTCAGTGTGGATGGGAGGCCAAAGCGGAGAGAAAACAAAAACGCATTAGTGTAGACGTAGCCTAAGAAAGTAAAGAGTGATTTTGTTGTTTTTTCTGGGAAATTAATGATTTTAACTGCCATATTAATCATACACCTTGGCTGTTGGTAGTGATTTTTACTACAGTTGGCTCGTTCCGCTATTTTGGGACTCACAGAGTTAGGCTTACTGTAAGTAGGGCAGGCAAAAGACTTTAATGTGTCACACTTCACACGCTTCCATGATTGCCAAATGAGTGCCTGCTATTTATTTCAGTTGTTGTTGCACTCTGATAAATGATCAGTTTTATTCGTTTACAGTAGGAAATCTTCAGCACTGGGCCAAGCTTGTCCAATATCACTATCCGGTCGTTAAGTCTGACGTCACTAGCCGTGTCTGGGCCTAAACTCCGCTGCAGGTCCATATATCAAACGATCACTATGGCATTGCTGAGAGTTGAAAAACTGTCTAAAGTCTTTCATCTTTAATAAAATGATCAGCGTTCTGCTCTACCAGGTGTAACAATTGAGTTTAACATCCAGGCATCCATGAAAACGGAATTTATGACATTTAACGGAGTTAGAAGTTAGCAGGGAGTTAGCTCGCTAGCTTCTATCTAAATACAATATAGCATGTCCTGACTGCGGGGTTTTGGAAACAAATTAAAATGTACAGCTCTGTTATCACTTCCAGCATAAATGAAGACAGAAAACTAAACAGCAGTGACGTTTGTAGGGTTACTGAAGTTTGGCTAGCTGGTATATAATGATGTGCTACGTGACCGCTAGCGACACAGCTATGTTAGTTATAAACAAGCTAACTTTTTTTCCACTCGATAAAAGTTAACGGTGGTCAGGAACAAATGTAATTGCATGGCAGGATGCTGTAAAAGGACCAAACTTCAGCCAGGAGAACAACTGAGATAATCCATCCACAATACGAGGTTAGTCATTCATATACTGCTGCATGGGCTGGGCTGTAGCTTACATCCTAAGGTTTTAAAAACTGAGCTTAAATAAATGATTAGCGGTAATAAAAGCCGAGGGAGGCCAACAGTGATCACTGACTGTTTTAGGAGCTTTTTGAGATTAAATAGAAGAAAATACAAAACATTAAACATGTTAACAACACAAAAGCCATATTAAACGCAGACTACTTTAGGCCCGGAAGTAGGATTCGTCACGTCATCACTTAACGACCGGATAGAGGAATTATTTACTGGTGTTTTACATAAATGATAGGCAAAGTGAAGACCCTTCTTTGAGGTAAGACTGTTTCCATCACATTTAGTGTATTTGGCATTAAATCATAGCGATGTGCATGTATACGGACTAGCACCTGTTTATGGTTCAAAGCCACTGGGAACCACAGCGAGTCAGGTACAGAGGCAGAGGCACAGATAACAATGTGCACTGGAGTCTATTCAGAACTATAGACTGCAAAATGCTGGCTGCATGCAGATGAAACTCCGATAAAGGAAAAATACAAAATACAGCGCTGACCACAGGTGTGAACAAAGCACTATTTTCAAAAACACTTCCAAATGGGGGACTGCACTGATGTTAGGGGGGAACGTTTTGAAGATCCTACCCCTTCTCATCTACAAACCTGAAGATAAATGTAATCTTTTATCAGTTTAGATGTTGTATAATTGTACAACTGGAGTTCCAACATCAATGCGGGCTTCAGAGTCTAAGAAAAGCAACCATAAGTTCACAGGCTTAAGGGAATTTATCTGATCATGACACACAGCTTATCGTTGTGATCGTTCGCATTTTAGTAAAGATCTTCCTCGTGGAGCTTTAGGAGGTGTGAGAAAGTCCTCTAACTTATTTGAAGTTGTGAAACTGTTTGCAAACTACGTAAAGCTTTTGGTAGATTGCAAAGTGTGTGAAATGAATGGTGTGCTTAATTAAAACTCGGCTGTGTTAGCTAGAAATGTAGAATCAATGAGGAGCGCAGACACTAATGTGTTTTCATTGTTGGTCTGCAGTCGGTGAGAAACTTTAGTGTCAAACAGGAAGGATTAGGCAACAAGGTATTTAGCAGTCAGTGTTTCCTTTCAGACGAGCCTCTGGTATGTATCAGTGCTTTGTGTTCCAATAAGGGAACCAGTTGGTTTTATCTTGTGGGAAACACAAATGAACTTTGTTGTTGATGTGAAAGTTAAGGATGACTTGACAGATTGGGATGTTTTGATTGAATTAAAACAGAATGTGCAGTGTTTAAAGTGAAACAACGACACACTATTAGTCATGCATTAAAAAACATAACCTGTAAATACTGAAACAACACCGTGACCCAGAGAACACAGGCTGATCGTTAACAGGCGCCTCTTAGTTTACCCAGAATACTTATTTTTTTTACGGATGACAGAGAAAGCTGAAAAACAAAACAGCTCCAGTGTTCACATCTAGGTAGTTTTCTTCATTAGTATTCATTTAGAAATTAAACAACCTTTTTTTAATCATTCTATATTTTTTATATAGAACGATTTTTTTATAGTAAATTTTATATAAAAAAAAATGTATATTAAAAAAACATAGTGATTCATTAAACGTCCCTTTAACATAGAAACTGCAAGCAGCAGTGTGATCCATGTTGTGAGTGTTGATCTGCTTTAGTATAGTGGGTACCGATCTATTAAAATATGCTTTGATCATCTATTTTCCTGCATTAACAAGAAACAATAGATTATTATTATTATCAGCTTTTCTTAAAATGCAAGCCAGTTGGCTAGTCTTCCTCTGCAGCCTTCTGCCAAAATGTTACAAACACAGATTAATAAATATAAACAAAAATAAATGAGTCAAGACAGAAAACAGCCAAACACAAATAGTAATGCAGCCACAGATAAGCTGAAACCAAACAGGACTGCAACAAAATCTGATTTTTGGCTTATGTACAAAATTACATTAGAAAACAAAAAAAATAACAACTTCATCGACTGATTTCAATCTTTGTTTTTGTTGCTGTTTCATTGGTTCAGTTCAAGTATCTGCAACTATAAGCATGCGAAAATAACAATTAAACAATTATTTACATTATTATTAACGCGTAGTATTAACACAATATTTATCAAAAGCAGGATTACTGCATTGTTAATGCTGTTATGCAAGCAATGCTAGCACTTACTTACATGTTACTTAACTGCGATTAAGTATGAAAGTTACTGTGACAAGTTACTGTATTTTAGCCTTTATTTTAACTAGTATCTGGTTTCTGTAGACCAGAAAAAAAGTGTAGCAAAAATGTGGACACAATCCAGGACACAATCAAGCGTCCTCCAAAGTGCATGTGGCAGAGCTCTCCAGCTGACTATAAACACTCTCCCGAGGAAACAGGTTGGTATACCTGTCACCGAGACATCTCGTTGTCTCTTCCTTAACGCGAGGTCACGGCACGGTCACGCGCGCTGGCTTTCGGAGGAACTTTTAATTTTGCGATCAGAGTTTAAAGCGAGGACGCGAAAACAGCCTGCTGGTAAGAACGAGGGGGAAAGGATACAAAAGACAGCTTAACAGGCTGCTGATGTCACCCCAGCACCATCAGAGCGTCCCACTGAAGCTAAAGCACCTCTGTTGCGTTGCTTTTGTCTGTTTCTTGTCAGGCCTGCGCCCCTTCCTATAATAATGAGCTCTTTGGCAAGAGATTAACTTCGGTGTGGTGTGTACTCATTAAATTTTTTAAGAGCTGTTTAATTGCATTTTACCGTCCGTTAAGTAGTATTTCCTGACTTAAGCGACTACATGAAATTGAGGGTAAAATTCACCCAATGACAGAAAAGCTGACAAAGAAACAATAAAGAAACACAAAACTTTGTTTTGGAAGTTTGTACCACATCTCACCGTCTTCCTGAGCAGATGGAGTTTATTCAAAACTGTAAGTGATAAAATCACCAAATGCCAACCTATCTAACAATACTAGACACAACTGTTGTAATTATCTTTTAGCCTGTTACACTGACAAGCTAAAGCTTATTTACTGTTCTACCTCTGAATAGCAGGATTTAGTTTTCATCTTACAATTTGACAAATTTCTCTCAAGACCTGGCTTTGATCCTATCAGGCAGGCAGGGGGTACAAGAGCTCCCAAAGGGATGACTGCCCCCTGATGGGAGAATTGCTTTTACCCCAGCTGTGATTTGCTTGTACTGCAACATCTAATCCCAAATACTATTTTGTTAAAATCAGACCGTAGACTTTGTGTGATTAAGGCCAGCCTGGTTCCCTACAGCAAGACAGGCGCTTTTCACCCCCCAGTGAGGGAAACAAGCCAAGCCTGCCCCCACACAACAAAACAACACCCCACTCAACAGCAGCGTGACATTTCCTCAACCAGCAAATGAGATGAAAGCTTTAAACCATGAAAATAGTGGTTTGAAAGGCTTCTGAAGCCCAGCTACCCTGCTAGCACAGAATAAAGATGGGCAGTCCACATGCAACAAAGGCCAAACACAACAGGGAAAAACATCAAAGTGGGATTTTCGTCGAGGGAGGGAGACGCCAATTTGTGCCCACAGAGAAAAATGCAGGTGAATTTTCAGGTAAATACCACATAGCTGGTAAGCGCTACAGTTGTCTCTAACTCCTGAATGCAGAGTGTGATACTATTCACAACAGTGAGCTGAGTGCACTCTCACCTATTACACCGTTTGCAGTGCTTTGGTCCCACTTTCAGCAACTTTTTCAGTGGTTTAAAGTAAAATCTGCTCCACACTGCTGCTTGTGTTTCCTAATAAAGTAAAATTACATTTTGTTCCTACATAAATTTTGTACATCTCAACGTTGATAGCTGATACTATCGAATTAGATATTTATACACGGATATGCAAGTATACATATACAAATATCTAACCAGGCAATGACATGGCAGCAACTCAGTGTATTTAGGCATGTAGACACAGTAAAGATGACCTGCCATCTTTACTGTTTCTTCAAACAGAAATTTCAGTTATTTTTGTTGCTTTTTACTGGTTTTATTAGGCAGATAGAGTGAAGACTGACAGGAAAACACATGCGGTACTCAAACCGGGGCCGGCTGCTCTCAGCCACGCAGCATAGGGTTGCCTGCTTATCCAACTGAGCTAAACTGGCACCCCAAAAGAAAGGTGACTTTAAACGTGGCATGGCTTTTGGGGTCAGACAGACGTGTCTGAGTATTTCAGAAACTGCTAAACTGCTGGGATTGTCCTGCACAACCATTCCCAGGGTTAACAGATGATCAGAAAACAGAGAAAAAAATCCAGTGAGCAGCTGTTCTCTGGGTCAAGATGCCTTGCTCATGCCGGAGGTCAGAGGAGAACGGCCAGGCTGATTTCAGCTGATAGAAATGCAACATCAACAGGAGATTTATGTTTCTGTGTTAACTCTGTGGTGAAGGTACATCGTAACCACAAAACCCTCTGAAACCCTATTACGTGCACATAACCTGACGTGCACCTCCCTGGAAGCTTCCTGTCTCTTAAACACAGACCACAAGTATTGGGGTTGATTTCACTGGACTCAAACAGATCTCAGTCCAATAAAGCAGCTCTGGGATGTGGTGGAACTGGAGATTTACATCATGGATGTGTAGCCGACAAATGTTCTGAAGGCAAAAGGAGGATAACCCACCGTCAGCAAAGTGTAATGAAAAAAGTATCTGCCTAATTTATCAAGGCGAATAAAGTACATATTATAAGATTTTAAAAAAGATTGTTTTACAACTACTAAAAATCATTAAACGAGAGCTAAATAATCGTCCTTGCCAAAATCTCCTGTCAAACCAGATTGTTTAACAATTTCTAGGTTGTTGCAGAGCTTTTGTTCACTTTTCACAGGTGGATTTACCTGACTGTGAAATCTGATCGCTCCTTAGTCCACGTGAAACTTTAAATGATGAGCTTCTGTTAATGAGGCAATAAAGACATTTCCCAAACAAGGATTGTTTGAGTAAACGGGGCTCCTTTTTTGCACATGAATATAGGAAGACGACATCCTAAGACAAGATCAAATGCATTACAACGTATTAAGTAACACAAACATGTAAAAATACCAAACAACAAACAGTGAAATGACACTTAAATATAAATATATAGTTTGCGAAACAAGTCACTACTGAAAAATATGCTAAAAGACAGTAATTATTGTAAAAATACACAATGCTAGCAAATCTGTAGAGGTTAATAGTGCCAAAAAAAAGTAGACAGCGCAGAAAATAGATTGCACTTAATCCTATACTGGAAGGAATTCAAACGTGATCTCACAGTGAAATTCCAGAGACTTACAGAAGGAGTTAAGTGCCTGGGGTAATCAGATTTTGCCATGCACATGAATGCTTATTAATGGGCTGCAGTGAAGTGTGGGAGTCATACTGCAGTACATTCCCCAAATTTAGCAGTGTATAGGAGTGTCAATACAGGCATGTGATAACAACAGTAAAACAATGCTAATCTCAATTAGACATCCACATTAGTTTAATCATGGTCAGATTTTCCAGCACACACTGCATAACGACGTGGGATTGTTTTGTTTAGGCCCTTGGAAAATGTAAGCATCTATGTACTGAGGGGTCCTTGACCATCTTTGACTAAATTCTGCTCAACACAGATGAACAATAATTGCCATTCATGTCAGTATGTGCAATGTCAGGAAGTGTATGTATGTAATGTGAGTTTCTAAGTGACACATGCTCGAGAGATTCCAATCTCATGAACAATCCACAGCTCAGAGGAATTGTAAAGCAGAGTCATCGACAATGAGAATTTGTGTGTGTGCGTATGTGTGGAGGGTATCGTATCATTTCTGGCTAAAGAAATGTGAAATTACACCACAGCACAATAAGAATAATAGGCAAGTTATTCACTACTACTTTCCTTTCTTGCCCTGCATATCTGAGCAACAATTGACTTATGTCAGTTTGCCAGCTATTGTGAGGGGATCTGGAAACGTGAGAACGGTTGTTCCACTTTTTTTAATCCTCGGGCATGTTTTAATTTACATTCTCAACTCCCAGCATGCCTGTATTCCTTCCACTTGGCTGTGTTCTTTGGTCAGCCCTCTGTGCCTAAGTGACCGTATATTGGTTCGGGCACCCATTCAGGGCTCTATTTTCTAGGTGATTGACTCTGAAAAACTAACGTTGTAATCCCCAAGTGTTTCCTCTGTGTTTGAGGAAGGTTCACAGTTGTATGTATGTCATGCTGTGCATTTAAAGTGGTGGGAGGAGCAGGGTTTAAACAGGTGGAGAGATACCGCTGAAGCAGGATTGACCAGATCTGCCAAAAGGGAAAACTGAGCTAGCCTTCTGTCAGTCAAACCAAGGCCACATAGTTCCCCTAAAGGATCTACAGATTCTTTAATTATATGATTATTATTGTAGTCTGTGAGGTAGATTACAATTTGCTGAGAAACTCTCTATTGCTCCAGGATACCCAAATAAAATAGTTCCCTAAAAATCATTTCAATCATCTCAGTTCAAAGTCTTATTTAGTGAGAAAGCTGAACAAGACTCAATAGACTACATGCAACACTATTCTGCATGAAACAAATAAACCAATAA
The DNA here is from genome assembly GCF_900408965.1 of Simochromis diagramma. NCBI lineage: Eukaryota > Metazoa > Chordata > Actinopteri > Cichliformes > Cichlidae > Simochromis > Simochromis diagramma. The sequence continues at coordinate 509,142 of NW_024387416.1, read as the reverse complement.
GAATAAACAAGACATACACATTAACAACTATCTTCAAACCATTTTAGAAATGGTCTGAAAAAGTCTTCGTCTCTTTGAATCATACTGAAAGAGTCATTTAAAGGCTATTGCTCATGATTTAATCTGTTCCGTCTGTCACTATTTCACATCTTCAAGATCTGAATCATCAGCTTGTCATGTCAGGCCTGAGTAGGTTTAATCTTTTTGTCAATATTTGATGCAACAAAAAGGAAATGGATTTTTAAAAATCACATAAATGAATCTACAACTTCAGATTTAAAATAACAACTAATGGTCACTGAACAAAGCTTTTACATTCGTTTCATGAAATCTCTCTCCTTAATGAGATTCGCTCTGCTCGTCTTCTTGGAAGAAATGAGCAATGCCATGAGCAATAGCAGCAGTTCCATCATGCTTCGGTGCGATTGGTTGCAGATAAGGACCACCACCCACATTAACACGCTAGTAATTATTTGGATTTCTGCAAGCAGGTGGTGATGGAAGTAGGGGAGTCCATGATCAGACTCCAGAGTACCTCGAGATAATCATCAGGGACACACCTACACCAGTCTGTACAACGCTCATCAGGAACCACCATGTCTCTCCTCAACCATGCAATTATACATGGAGCTGGCGAAATAGTGTACTCTGCTCTGGGTTATGACTTACACCAGCATAGGAAAATAGAGGTTTTCTTTCAAATTGGAAGCATTAGTGGAGTGAAAGGGTAAGTTTATTCTGCAACAGTAAAACTGGTGTCTGTTAAAAAGAAAAAAATCACACTAGCTCAAGTCTGAACAACAGCTTGGAAGGTTTGCAAAAATGTTGGTGCACGACTTGCCGGGTTATTAATGTCATATCTATAAAATGATGGCAGATGCAAGTTAATTTTTCATTCATAAACAAAAAGAACTTGGATTATGGATTCAAAACGTTTCTCTTATTTGACAAAATTTAGCATCAGTTGACTGGTATGGTGGTTAGCTCTGTCACCTGGCAGAAAGAAGTTGTTGGGTTTGATTGCATGTTCTTCTACTGTCTGCATGGGTCCCCTCCAGGTAGTCTGGCCTCCTCCCAAAGACATAGAGAACATTAGGTTGACTGGTGATTCCAAACTGGCTGTTTTTGTTATTTTTCTCTCTTTATTAGCCCTGTGATAGATTGGTGACCTATCCACGGTTTACACTGCCTCTTACCTCCTGACCTTATAACAGTTGGCATAGGCCCTGTCTTGGCCCCAAAGCTGAAAGTAGGAAATGCCATTTCCCCACACAAGAAACTGGACTATCCCAAAAGCACATAATGCACAGTAGTCTTATACCACTGCTAAATATGAGCTACCACTTGGTCATACTAGATGGTATTACCCTCTATAAAGCAATGTTTCTGTCTGGCATGGAGGCATCTGACAGATGGACACCTTTGTCTCTTTACTTCCTCATCTTTCCACTATGTTCTTTAGTTTGATATATATGTTTATGATATTTATGCCAATGAAAGATGCTAAAATATTTGTAAATGAGGACCTCTCACTACTAGCATCAGATCAAGCATAGTCATCTCAATCACTGTCAGTATGAAAATTAATGTGAAATTATTCATCAGTGTCTTTTGAAATATTATGTAATATGATAGCTATAGTTCGTCTTTACTGTGAAAAACATGAGAGTGCAAATATCATAGTGAGGACCAGCTTGACTTTTAGATGATCAGAGTGAGGTCATTGTGGAGAAGTGAAGACCTTTTGGTTAACCCTTACTTTCCACACCACCGTCTTGTTTTAAAGTTAACTCTGGGCTTAATCTTTTGTTAATATGTAAGCATGTTTACGCCACTAAAAAGAAAAAAAAGTATCCATAATTTAAAATTTAGTTAGAGTTATGGATACTTATCTTTCTCGAAATTTTGAAAAGTAACTCAAAATTTCAAGTTAGCGCTGCCAATCAGTCATCTATGTGAATGACATCATTTTCTTGTTACCTGGAAGGATATAGCGCAGAGGAATCAAAACCGGATTGTGAGCTACCAATGTATGGCAACAAACTGGCACTTCCAAGAGTACCTTTGCTGATAGTAATGCCATGTTATTCATCTAATAACACAAAGATTTTATCATTTGTGAAGCCACACTGAAAATACTTAGTAATTTGTGCATTCATGACTGGCTGTAATGCTGGTAGCTTAGCTGTAGCATTTATAGCTGAGGGCTTCAGCTTCTGGGTAACAAGGAAATGATGTAATTCATGTAGATTACTGATTGGCAGCGCTGACTTGAAATTTCAAGTTAATAAGTCGAAATTTTGAGAAACATAACTCAAAATTTCAAGTTATGGATACTTTTTTTTTTTTAGTGGTGGAAATGGGCCTCCAGAGGTTAACACTTAAATCAGGTGGTCATTGAAAGAGGCTTGGAACGGGTTATTTCAATCAATGTACTCACATGTAACCCCAGATATACGTGTGTGTCTACTTGTATTGCTTGCGTTGTGGGGACCAGAACCTTTTTTTTTCACAGTCATTCATATTTTGATAAAAAAAAAAAATAACTATAAAAAAAAGGCAAACACTCAATACTGTGTACATACTTTATTTTAAGGTGGAATAACTACTGTTCCATAACACACAGCAAATCCTAGACTCTGCAGCGAATGACTTCTACCATTCTCAAATGTAATCAGTTTCATTATAGTTGTGTTTATTTGTTTAATACCAGCGTTCCATAATTGCGCTCATATATAATTTGCTGTTCATGTTGTGTAGTAAAACATTTGTTCTCGACTGTAATCAATACTAAGGCGTGTTTGTAATATTTTTTGTGTGTGTTGAAATAGGGGAGTGGAGAGAAGATAGGAAAGCTGGAAGAAAGACTGGGGGAAAATATAAAAAATAACCTGATGGCAGATTCAAACTCAGGCCTCTGTGCTAGATTTACAACATATGGATTGCCTGTTCAACCCAGTGAGCTACACCAGTGTCCCACATGGTATTTTCTGATATCTACTGCTCATTAAACAACCTGATTTTTGCAGGTTTAAACATTTCCATACTAACAGCGACTTCCAACATTCAAAGATTGCAGTTTTTTGATATAGGACTGATATCACAGAGGTTCATATCATACAGACCTGTAGTTTCTATTGGAACATATACCATTGTTTCACAATGTTGTCGCTCACCTGATGTTACTTTCCATAGTTAGATCATCATTGCTCATAATCGAAAACCCTGTGAAACTATTTACTGGGTTTCTACATGCAGAATCTCACTGTTGGCCTCTACAGAGTCCCCAAACAATTGTGAAATTTTAAACATCATTACCAGCTGGACAGAAATGTTTTATCATAAGAATCTCTTTGTTTGTGATCATTGTATGCAGGTGATTTTGTCACATTTCTAGCTTTCTAACAACAATATGTATTTTTTCACTGTACAACTTCGACTAGAAGTGGAATAAGTACATTTTGTTTTAGGCCTGTCTCTTGCTAGCTAAGAGGCAGGAATTCGGTTTGCTATCATAGTAGATTGCAAATATACCTTGCTAACTAGCTAGCCAGCACTAGCTAACTAACAACTTCCTGGTCTCTCACTATGGTCATGTCAGGCTTATAAAAAACAAACATTGAAAAAATTTGATGCTTCAAAATGCTTGTCAACAACACAACAGGTATTGTTGCAGTGACTATGTCTATTTTTTTTTTATACAGTATGAAGACTATGGTGAACATTTGGTCTCATGCTAGAGTTAGCAAGTACTGGCTATGATTAGGTTAAAAAATAAGTCAACATGATTTTCTTTAACTGATTTATTTAACTGATGAACATGAATTCAATTCTTTAGGATAATGATTCCCAAAGTAAGGGTACTAAGGTACTGCAGGTGGGTCACAGAGATAACAGAAATTCCGTTTGAAATTTCCCAGCTACATTACATAATTCCAGATATCCGTTTTTCTTCACTTATCCTAATCAGGGTTGCGGGGTGGGGAGGCTGTAGCCTAGCTACTAGGCCACCCATCCAGTACCCCACTGGGAATCTGTAACAGAGATAACACAGAGAGATGGGCAACCATTTTACACACACTCACATCTATGGGCAATTTTAGATTCACCAATTAAACCCCAATTAAATTAACCCCACTAATTGCATGTCTTTGGACTGTGGGAGGAAGCCGGAGTACTCAGAGAAAACCCACGCAAACGCAGTTTATGTCCCGGTGGCAGGTGGGTCACAGGTTATAGCATGTTGTTTATGGTTTTTGAATAAAATGTTCAAGGAAGTGCATCACTATCGCTTGTATTTTGGTTAGAGTGAAGATTTAAGATTGCGTGGGCCCGATGAGATTTTCTGTTTTTCAAGTGGACTGCGGCGCTCTTGACTTTGGGAAGGCTGCTTTAGAAAAAGTTGAGAGAATCTGTCAGGAAAGTGTCCTATTTTATACATAGTAAAATAGGTTTTCCATCTTCTCCTTTGGTTTCACACACACAAAGATAACCTTTTACATCACGTTGTGTGATCAGAACTGAAAATCTGAAAAATTGTTGCTGTACATTGTTGGCAGATGCTGTACATACGTGACAAAATCCATATCCTCCACAATCATCTAATCTCATGTTCTTCTCTCCCTGGGTGTTGCTGCATTTGTATGGAGGTTTTAATCACAGATAAGGAACATTTTCACACTGTTAATCAGATCGTCCAGGCGATCTGCTCCCATGCAACATGCATACTTTGCCATGGTGTTTTCCTATGAGACATTTGCCTCAGATCTAATCCCCTTCAGCTCTCCACTCCATGTTCACTGAACTGATGGGAGGTGGAAGGCAGCTGTGGATGAGCTACAACTGAAAGATTATGATCATGTGACGCAATGTCAAAGAAAGGGGCTGAGGTCAAAGAAAGCCTGACAGCAAAACGTCCAAAGAAGCTTTGGTTTCCTTAAAAAGTCATGTCACAACACTGTAACCTTGCAGCAGCTGATTTAAATTCATTTGCTCATTTAAATTCAATCCAAAGGAAGTTTGCTTGTGTTTGCTCTTCTTTGTCCCTCTGCAGCCTGATTCATATTCATCCTCTTGAAGCAAAGTTGGGGAATCGGTGCTTTGCAAACAGGTGCAACTACAGGGACACAACACTGCATAAAATCAATAGTGCTGCTGTGCACCCTTTTAAAATGCTCAAAAATGATGCTGTAATTTGAGAATATATGTAGATTATCGAGAGAGTATTGATTAAAAGTTTTAAATGCCAATGAGAAAAAAATAGAATAATTTTGCTTTGTTTCAGAAAAAAAAATAGCCTTAATTATCCATTGATGTGCGAAAATGGCTCCTTCAGGGCACCGGTCCTCCATCTTGCCTGCAGTCATTAATTAGATCTAATCAACACCGCAGGGAAAAGTTACTGTCAAGACTAATTAGCTAAAATGGAGCTTCTGTAATGGGAAACAAATGAACAACAACAGTTAACTGTAGCAGCCTTCGCCATGCGGTATGACTCATTCAGTCTCAGTGGGAGAGATTTCCAGAGCAGCACTGCTCCGAATTATATTAGCACTTGATTACTGTTTTGAGGGAATGTGTGAGCATTTAGCGCGCTAATAGGTTGTGAAAGATAAAATGATGTTAAAGGGAGTTAGATTTGTAGGTATCCATCTTTGGGTAATTTTTCAGCCAATTTTGACAGATGTGTGTGTGCGTATACTCTCACGTACACACACAGTTTTTTTATTTATTTTATTGTAAGTGCTATGCCGGCTTCCTCTTCAACCCCAGGCCTCAGAGGTCATGAGAAATGTTAACTTAATCCTTTCTTCATCCCCACACTACTTCTGAGAGTCAAGGCAGGGAGTAAAAGAAGAAAAAATAGGAACCTTTGTTTCTCCCACAGCGATGGGAACAAAAGGGGTTGGGATTGGGAACATCGTACCCACACAACCACCTGCAATTAAGAGCTTAGACTTCGTCCTCTCGGCACAATAAAAAGAAAAAAAAAAAAACGCCTCAGCGGTCAAAGAGAGAAGAGGAAACGTCAAGATTAGGTGGGAAGAACTAAGAGAGCATTATAAACAACTTGTGAGAATGCTTGTGACAGAATATTACTTACACAATGTTGGATGACAGTCACCTTATACCCTGTGGAAGAGTAATTGTGGAAAATCTGCTAAATAGGGGTTATTGATGACAAAAAAAGCGCTCAAACAGCGTGGGTTAGAGGTTTGCACCACAGTCACACAAAACGTGAACAAGCCCCTGTTTGTGTGCCCATATGCTGGATCAAGTCGTTATTACGTGGACGTCAGCTGAGGAGGGAGAGGTGTTAAGTTGTCATGAGAAGCACAAGCACAGCGGTGATATTTAGAAAGTTTGAGCAGTTAATTTGTGGTAAAAATCTTTAAAAAAAAAGCTACAAAACCTCCCGACACAAACCAGAAAGTTGTCCCTGCCAAAGCATTTCAGGCATGTGAACTTTGCTGAAAATGCCAACTTCATTAGAACAAAATTGGGTCAAATGCACCGAGTGCAAATTAAAATCAACCAGAGGAGATGAGATGATTGTAATCAACATCTCTTCAATCAAGCAGGAGTGTGGGAATCATAGCGCCGTGTTTTACATTTACAGCTGAACTCCGAGGACCTTCTCTGGTAGTACAATAAGACTTGTGCCATTTATAAAAAAAAAAAAAAGCCAGTTTGAAATACGGCCGCACTCATGGACGTTTTGGAAAAAAAGAAAAAAAAAGCTTCACAACTTTGCAAACTTTTTAATTAGGACACACTTGTCTGAGTGCACAGTTTCAGCACTTCTCATCAAAAATAATTTCTGGTGAGGATTCAGCCACTTGCTAGGAAAAAAAATCAAATAAAACACACAAAAAAAGAGTAAATTTAGTGGTTTATGCAGAATCTGCTGCTCTGCAACGACTCTGCTGTACAGAAAGAGTTCGGCATCAAGCGGATGCCATTTATAGACACGCTCCTATCTCCACAGTCCATACTCATAGACTTTTACAGCTTCATTACTGGAGATAATTACAACACTCACCACTGCATCTTATATAATAAGGTCAGTTAGTCCTCCCCCACAGAGATATCCAATAACCAGCAGTGTTTACTGTACTTATCTGCAACCCTCATACTGAAAATTTTTATTTTTGCTGCTCTTACACTTCTTATTATATTGAACTCACTATTAATTAGCCAAGGCTTCAGGCATCCTGCACAGGAAGTAATGGAGAAAAAATAGCTGTAAAGCTTCATGTTGATTTCCAGCGGTGTTCCCCTACCCCTGTCTTTTGAATTAGAATTTGAATCTAAAGTTTATTTGATCAGCTGCATGGATTTTCATGGATTTTGTCATTTTATTTTGCTCATTTTGATCCCTTTAGAGATCATCTCTAAAAATAATTCCAAAGTGCAGTTGCAGAACTTGGCCTCCTTCCTTGTTATTGTGATTAAACAAACGTACACAGATGCTGATTGAGATCCTTATCAGTATGACTAATGAATGTAGTGTCATGGAGACCTGGCTGCAATGGCGAATTCAGTCGTGTACAACAAAGAACCATTGCGGACGATTTCTACGATATGCTAATTCAAAACCCGGCACTAGGTCTTCTCATATTACTGCCCCGGATTATAAATATCATGAGATTGTAGCGAACTATTTCTAAAGTTGGTTCATTGACTAGAGTAAAAGTTTGTCTTGTTTTTACTGGTGAGAGTTGCTCCACGTGGTTAATAAAGCGTCTTATTTATTGACATAAAATGTGAAACGTGTCCATATGGCTGCTTTTCTCTTGCTTCCAAGCGTTGACATTTTGACATTATGTACCGTGTCTCGGGGGCAGATCAACTTTACTGCACACGGAGACGACTTCTGATTGGATCTCATCTCTGCAGAACATTTTCATCTCATTTTTATTCGTTGGCGAAAGTGGCAATATATTTCATCATAGTTTTTGTGTTACTTTCTTTTTTCTTGTTTTCATCAGCAACAAATTAAAGGTTATTTCATCTGTTCCAGCGATTCGCTTTCTTCTGTTCCTCCAGTTTAACGTCATAACGAGGGAGGGGTTGACGTAGGATGGAACACGGGGCCAACACAGAGAGACAGACAACCACACACTCTCACAGTCACACAGCATGCACGTTTTTGGTCTGTGGGAGGAAGTCAGAGAGCACCCTGAGGTAACCCACACACACAGATATGTAAACTCCATAGAGAAAGGTCAGTGGGTTCAAACCCAGGACCTTTTTTCTGTGAGTCGACCGTGCTAACCACTGACCCCCTATCCCAACCTGCTTGTTCATTTAGATGTTGCAACTCACTCGATATCTGATTTTGTTTTTTCTCTCATTTGAAACTAAAACAAATAAATGATAATGGGTTATTCTTGTTTTTCGTTGCTTGTTGACTGAATGTGTAAAATTCCTTGAAAGATTTCATCACATATTCTAATTTGACCTAAAAAACTTACATTTCATAGAGAACGTTTAAATTTTTTGAAAGAATGAACTGGTTGGCCCGTGTACCAGCAGTCAGCTCACGTTCAAAAGGAGACTGACAGAAAATAACTGTGTATAACAGAATACACATGTTGCAGCTAATGTGTGTGTGTGTGTGTTTAAGTTATGCAACTCTGTCATCCAGCTGGTGTCAACATGTGCACTCTTTACAAGCCTATCGGAGGTTTTTTCTTTAAGGAGCCTGCTTTAAGGGTGGCACTGCATGGCGCCTCGTCCTGGATCATTTGCGAACCCACACCCCAGCCATGCTGGTAGCCCCCCGGAGCAGCCGAAGTCCTGTGGTGGGTGGCAGCACTAGTCTCAGCAGAGGCTGTAGGATGTAGGCCAAGCCGTGCGTGTAATCCCTCACTCAGAGTTGGAACGCACCGTCAGCGAGGGAAAATAAATATGGAAGGGTGAAGCGTTGGATAGGGGATGCACTGAGAAGACAGCCAGCAATTAAGATTACAATTTTGTTTCGTGATTTTGAGGACTTTGATTTGATTATAGGTCTGATTTAAGATGCACTAAAACACTGAAATAACTGGGAAACCATAAAAATTAAGTGTCTTCAAGAGCTGGTGCTGAATTTAAATTCATTCGCTCCTGTCACAGCGTTGTATGGACCTGGACACGTATTAACAGTGCTTACGTTCTGCCTTTCACTGGCCCTCGCTTTAGGTCACTCTCTCCTAATTTGGATCAATTATCCCATTTCCTCTCACAGAAACAGTGTTTCTCTTTACGCATAATGCGCTGGCTATTTGACAGCGCTGGGTCACGTGCCCGCTTTTTCATCATCTCTGTGCACTCCTGTCTGGGTGACTGAATGCTTCCTTTCTCTACTGTCTGAGACTCATTTGAAATTCAAATATTGCCTCATTGCTAAGCCTCAATAATATTGACTTTCAGTTACTCTCCAGAGGTTCTGGGTATATTTTTAGGCCGGGGATTGTGCTTACACTATGTATGCAGGCATCAGGAGATTTGGCACAGCGGTGGTTGGTTTTCAACAGCTCAGGCGAAATGCCAGCCAAACCTGACTGAAATTTAACATTTACCTGTTGTTATAATTAATGGAGAAACTTTTTCTTATGGGACTGCTCTGTAAATATGCAAACCTGACATCTACAGACTAAAAAAATGCCAATTATTAGTTTTCTATTTTGAAATTCAGTCTGAAAGAGCAACTTCAGAAAAGTTTAGAAGCGCATTTGACTTGTTGATCAGTCTCGGCGTGAGCAGTCTGCCTACATACAGTGAAGTGACACAGCAGCTCTATCAGTGGTCCACTAGATGGAGCACTGCATCACAGATCTTTCTTATCAAGTTTGATCCTTAAAGGCAAGCATGAGGGCAGGGAAGTAAAATCCTGCGTTCCAGCAAACAAGCATTTCACCTCTAAATAAAATCAAATACAGTTTCTAGTAAAATTGTAACATTTTCAACATATACATAGTATCATTTCTAGGTTTTTCTCTCCCTCCTTTTTTACTAAAAAATTTCTTTATCTGTACATGTCTGCCAATAAATCAATTTACACCGAGCAAACAGCTTTGTACAGCCCGATCCGGCGGGGAGGTGTGGGAAGCCAGATTGGGCGCCCCCCTTCCAGTTCTCCTCTCTGCTCTCTCCTCTCTTGTCCCCTTTGTCTTACTTGTCTCTATCACCTTTTCAATCCCTTTGAAGAAGTGAGGCTCCATAAATGTTAAAGAGGTAAATATTATTTCTCAGTTGCAGTGATTAGATCGAAGAAAATAAACTGTAGTAAACAAATGACTCTCCGGGGCCTGATCAACCCTGGCAGGGCCTCCTTGGATGAGGGTGTCTAGTGATAACGGCCGAAACACCCGATGAATCCAAGGTCCACTACTGACGATGTGTCCCAAATTTGAATATGATAATCTAGATCAGATCTCTAATCCCTAAACCTAACCAAGGAAAAAAATTGCAGATTAGCTCAAGTAAAAGACCGAAAGTTGAGGCACACAACGATGTGTGCCGCTGGTAAAGTTTGCTGCCTTTCCTCATAACAGCCATCCCTCGAGATTTTCGCCATTTAAAGCAATGCAGTATCAGGGATTGTAACATCTAGTCCTTTACTGAATCAGGTGCACCTTGCTATAGTACTGGGTTGGACACCATCTTTATCCTTCAGAAATGTATTAATTCTTCATGGCACATTCTCAGAGAGTTTGGTTCACGTTGACATGATAGCATCACACAGTTGCTGCGGACTTGTTGGCCGCACATCCATGATGAGGATCTCCTGTTCCTCCACAACCCAAAGGCGCTTTATTGGATTGTGAACTCATTATGTTCAAGAATCCAGTTTAAGATGACATGGTGTAATCAGAAGAAGAGTGCACTGTGGTTATAAAGGGATGGACATGGCCAACAACAATATTTAGGAAGGCTGTGGTGTTTAAATAATGCTCAGTTGATACTAAGCAGCTCAAAGTGTGCAAAGTAATTATCCCCCACACCATTACACCACCTTGTTGATACAAGGCAGGATGGATCCATGCTTTCACCTTGTACCAAATTTTACACGCATGAAAAATTGCGACTCATCAGATGTTGTCCAGTCTTGCATTGTCCTCTTTTGTTGAGCATTTCTAAACCTTGGTTTCCTGTCCTTAGCCAACAGGAAGGTTTTCTGCTGCTTTAGTGTGTTTTCAGAGTTGCATACCTTGGTTATAATGAGCGGTTATTTAGTTTAGTTTTGCCTTCTTATCAGCTCAAAGCAGCCTGGCCTTTCTCCTCTGAGCTCTGACATCAACGAGGCATTTTTACCCAGTAGATCAGCAGATACTGAATACTTAGACCAACCCATCAGGCACTTTCAGAGTCACTTAAATCACTTTCTTCCCCATTCAGATGCTCAGTTTTAACTTCAGCAGGTCATCTTTACCACATCTATATGTCCAGTGAAGTTGATGCCGTATGACTGGGCTGAATAGATTGAGTGAACAGTACCTAACAAAGTGGCAGATGAGTACATTTAGGCTTACCCTATTGCACTGCTATCTACTTACAGAGGCCAGAGTTCAGCAACTGGTTCCAAAGTTCATGCCTCCTGTTTAAAGCCTAATAAATCATTACAAATCACCATTCTAATCAATTTATGTGCTGCACTTTAAAAAGTGACCCGAACTCTTAAGCACTAATAAGAAAAATATAGATGAAAAGACCTTGATGTTTTTGTAAAAAACCCCAAAATTTGATTTTTTTTCTCTTGATAAGGACCAAGATGATGTCATAGATGCACTGACACCAATCAAAATAAAGAGTTTTTTTTGTCCCAGCACTGTGAATCAAATCTGATAAGAACACACACACACACACACACACACACACACACACACACACACACACACTGAGGTGTTATTATATTCATCTACTAGTATGATGTAGGATTATTAAGAATAACTGAGGAAAATCATTATGAAAAATCATGACCAAAATATATATATTTTAAAAAGAATGGAATACAATACCCTTTTACTAATTTTATAAAGGAGTGATAGTACAAACTCACACAGTAGATGCAGAGATATCTTCAAAGAAAGATCATAAAACACTGAATGCATTACAAGTTGGAAAGAAAAATTTGTTATCTGTCACATTCTCACTAGTTATCACTTCAATTTACCAGAGGCATCGTATCAGGTCATTACAATCAAAAGTCAAAGTACAAACTGTCTTTTATTGACTGCAGTAAAGGTGGTGTAGAAGTAATCAAGTAACAATGCTGCAATTACCTCTTAGTAATATTTGGAGGTTAGTAAGATAAATTGCAAAACTATTTAATTGCTGTTCATGTTATGAAACTATAGCAGCCAGTTAGGTCAAATAAAGACTTGAAACAGGGAGTAGCTTTGTCAAAGTTAACAAAGCTAGTGCTAATGAGTGCCTTGTAAAATATAAATTACTAAGATTATATATACATGCTTTGTTGTAAATTACAATTTAGCAGCAAATTTACAACACTGGCACCGCAGTTGGTAGATTATTACCACAGTTAAACACAACAGCAGCGAGCAGGGCTTAAAGTGTGAGGAGTTTTTGAGCTGACGCACATACCGCTAACATTTGGCCTTTGCAGCTGCTACTGCTCACATTTTTATGTGAATCCTGTAGCTTCAACCCCAGCTGTATTTTGGGCCAAGGAGTGTGCAGTGAATATGGAAATGTCACTGATACTGACACTGACTGGTGAACAAGATCTAAAATATGATCTGTGTTATTTCATCATCTGTGTCTTTCGGTTTGGATTTACCCGCTTCATTGTTAAATGGAAGTGGCATCTCTTGGTGACTGAGAGGAACTCTAGAGGTATACAGAGAGTATTCAGTATTCATGTAGTGAGCTGTGCAGCTCCGAGTGCAGCTTTACCGCTCAAGAATGCAGCTATAGTGCCCCATTGTCCATGGACACAAGCTTAATGACAACTAAGGACAATACCCGCGGTGTTTTGTCCTCTATCTCGTCTGCTCTCCCTAAGAATGCATCTTAAACCTCATCAACATTGTGCTAACAGTGCTATTATGTTTGAAAATCCATTCATATTTATCATTTTTTATAATATTTATTGCATGAAAATGTTTTCTTGGTGGAGTAAGTTATGCCGGTTATTCATGTTGTCAAAAAAAATCATTTAGAAACTAACTTGGTCTCCCCTAGCAGACTGGGGACTTGTGACAGCCTCACATGTACAGTAAAAACTAAACTACAGTTTAAAACTACAGTCACCAGCCATAAAACACACATGTAGTTTACTGCAGCAGGTACGTTCACATTAGGCAGATGTCATACAATAAAACTATCACAAGTGACTGAAAACAAGTAACATAAAGATCTGAAGCAACTCTGAACAGGTTGGATGAAAAAATGTTAAAAGTTACGCAAGGGTAACGGATAAAATGCAGGAAATAGACAAACGAGAGAGTGCTAAGACAACAGAACGTGTTTGATAATTATTCTGGGTAAACCATTTAACTTATTAGCTAAACATTACTGATGAAAGCTCGATTTGTTTCGCTAATGCTATGGCTAGCAGTTAAACGTTTAGCTAGCAGTTTTGGACGAACAATTGAAACAATACAAGCTAAACTGTTAAAGGTGAACATGAAACAACAATGAATGGTAAAAACATAAAAATAAAAAGTCTAAATAAAGCTTAAAATATGTTTAAATGAACACATTTTACCTCGAGAAGTCTTGTGAGGTGGTTTTTGGGCTTGGGTCCATCTGACAGGGTTGTGGGGCTACAGATGGTGATAGTTTTGGAAACACTCTTGATAAAGGTAACATTATTTTCATCTCTAAAGCTCATAAAAACATACATCCAGTTTGTTTTTAATGTTATCCCACAAATCAGTTGATGGAGACCTAAAATAGACGGATTATATTTTTAGTCAACAATAGTTAACAGTGACAAAAACTCATTCTGGTGGGTTGCATGCAGCCTATGCAAGTTTTTTTTTAATACTCATAAACCTAATGTTGTTTGAAAATATAAATAAAGTTAATAAAGTTTTACAGTTCTGAAACTTTGCTGACACTAACATTGTCCTCAAACTGTCCTAAATAGAAAGTTTGGGGTCCTCTATGAGGCCACACTAAGAATGCATTGTTAAATAGACCATCATTTTCATGCTAGGCACAAACTGTGTGACAATGAAAAGATTGAGCAGCAGAAAGGGGCACCCATTCAAACAACTCCCTCCTTTCTTTTCCCCCTGCAGAACAGTGCAACAGTGTTTAACTGTGCCAGATTCGCAGAGGGGAGTTGCCCTCCTGTCATTTATCAGCGTATCCTTGAGGTCGTGCAGCTATCGGCCTACATTTGACACCGTCTTTAAATGGCCACATCAGCAGACAGATAATCAGTGAGATAAAGAACAGCATCTTCCATGCCAGCTCAAGGAGGGGTGGATGTGTATAAATTGAGGCCTTTGGGGAATCACAATCTCACGGTCTGCTGTAGCGCTTCATCATCAGCTGCCTTCAACCCGACGAGCCTGCAGCCATGTCCTTTAATGGAACCTGGAAGATCGACCGCAGTGAGAACTATGTCAAGTTCATGGAGCAAATGGGTGAGTGTGTGTGAGAGCACTTGACAGTGTTTAGTTCACTGTCAAGCCATGCACTTAAACTCTGTTTTTTCTGAGCCTGGCCGTGTGAATTTATGAGGATAATGTGTGTAACTGTGTTTCCATAGAGTTCAGTATGGTTGTGCAGGTGTTGCACAGAGCAGTGAGATGTTAAGTTTTAATGTAGTTGTTGTAACAGCATTCATCTTAGGACTGATTACAACACTAATCATTATCATGTGGCTATAAAATCACCTCAAGGGGTTAATGACCAATAACTATTCATTCAACAATCCAGTTTCATATTTCTATGCTTTTTGTGTTTTACAAGGTGTTAATCTTGTGAAACGCAAGGTGGCAGAGCACGACAACCTGAAGATCACCATCGAGCAGAACGGGGACAAGTTTCACGTCAAAGAGTCCAGCACTTTACGCACCAAAGAGGTTGACTTCACTCTGGGCGTTCCGTTCGACTACACCCTGGCTGATGGCACTGAAGTCTCAGTGAGTGCGCTAAAGAGAAACATTACTGAAGCACTGGCACTTGGTCAAGGTGCTGTTCCATAATTGCACAAAGGCAACCAGAAATGGTTTGTTTTAGGCAAATCTAGCTTGTTTTTAAGAATGATGGATTCTCTGCTAATGGAAATAGTGGAAACCAGCTGCAGTTAAAAGCAAAGGAACGGTTTCCAGTGAATAATTCACTCTGCGGTGAATTAAAAGTCGCTTTTATGCAAATGTAAAACAGTAAAGGAGAGTGTTAAAGAGTGCTTTGACTGTATATTTTTAACCAGGGTGCATGGGAGATGGAGGGGGACATGATGAAAGGCAAATTCACCAGGAAAGACAACAACAAGGTCCTGACCACTACTAGAACTCTGGTGGGCGGAGAGCTCGTGCAGGTCAGTAGGTCCAAAGGTGTCGATCCCGAATTCAGTCCCAATAAATAAACGTCTCCACAAACCATTGACACTTTTTGTCTTTGCAGAGCTACAACTATGAAGGGGTGGATGCCAAGAGGATTTTCAAGAAGCAGTAACCTGGATATTGAAGTTCAAATTTTATTTTTTATATAAATCACACAGCCCAGTGAACTGTATCTGAAGTTATTGTTGGCATTTAGCTTATTTTACAAGAAGAATTATGGTCACCATGTTCATGAAACACTGAAATGGTCACACAGCGCAGTTAAATTTGAATCCCTTTTCCTATGAAAGGAGAAAACAAACACTAAACAGCAACCTGGCAGTGGATTTCTATCTGTAGCAGTAGCTAAACATTCAAATGGGTTTAGTTTTATTTGTCTTGGAGGTGTTCGGGATTTTCCACACATCATAGTTTCAACAAATTTCACAGGACTCATTCATTGGTATGGTGTAGGTTATCCACAGTAATTGCTGTTTTCAGGTAAAGCTCCACAGCAACATGAAATACATGAAATGCTATTGTGTGTGTTCAAACAGGGGAAAAAAATCAAATTGCACTAATGGTTCTCATGTATCAGATTGTCCTCTACAATAAAGCATGTTTATTATGTCACTTGAGTTTAGTGTTGGTGTTGTTAAATGACTGAATTGCATGTGAATAAAGTCCGATACATATAATCAGTCTAGATTGTCTTAACAGATGTGATAAAAGTCTTTAATTTTAGTCATATTGCTGCCATGACACAAGCACAAAGCTCATGCCTCTACGATATCATTTTTTACGAGCATCAAAAGTTCTTCATCAGGGATTTAAGTGAAATACCACGTTACCATTTCAGACTGCTTTCCAGTCACTCTTATAGCGCATGATTGGAGTGTGACCTTCTGCTGTCATGTGGCGGCCCTTATGTGCTATGTGGAGAACTAATGGTTCATCACATGGTGGTTTTCTAGAAAGTGAACAATGATTTTCATTCAGGGACAAAAAGCTCATGGCTGTTTTTAGCCACGAAGGGTGTAAAGAGTAAGAGCATGTATGTAATGAGGCTGTCTGACCACAAGAGGGAAACCTGTGCCTCCTTTAATTTTACTGCTCCACTGTAGATACAGCAGCACAATACGAATTCTAGGACCTGCCAGCTTCAGAAAATGCTAGATAAAAATGTTTTTTTTATGGGTTTTTAAATTATTTGTACAAAAACCCAAGAAATGGCAAAGATAATTATTTGATCATTCTCGGCATGTGTGCAGTATTGAACAAGAGGGGTATAAAAAAAGCAAAAAAAAAATGGCAAGCCTAAAAGAAACTGTTTACAGAAGATGAAAAGTATCATCAGATTTTGAACCACTATACAGTTTGGAAATCTCATTGGTAACTGCTCCATTTTACAGTATGACAATGATCCTAAACACACTCCTAAAGCAGTAAATGCAAACCTAGAAAGAAAAACACAATGACACACTTTCAGTCATGCATTGGCCTCCCCAGAGCCTGGACCTGAACATTATTGAAGCAGTGTGGGATCATTTTACAGAGTGTGCAGCACAAGGCAGCCAACATCCAAAGAAGCGCTTTGAATGTCCTTCAAGATGCCTGAAGTATTCCTCAAGATAACTTAAAGAAATTACAAGAAAGCTTGACAAAGTACAAACTCTGTTTTTGTTTCTATAAATCTCAGCACCCATTCCCATTTTCATAGTAAAATATAACAAATGGTGGCTCAGGACTTTTGCACTCTGCAGAGACAGTGCCTGATGGACAGGTTCGGTAAGTCTTCACGCCTGCGTAGTTTAACTTTTGTGATGTTCATCATGTGCAATTTAAGCAAAATTAAGCAACAGGTTTCCAGTATTTAGAACTTCACACTGCTCAAAGTGCTTGAGTTTTCCAGTCTTTGGCAGAGCAGGCATCAACATGACACAGATTTCCTTACATGGGCATCTTGGCTAATAATTATCCTACTGAAACCCAAACTCTTGTTTTGAGACCTGATAAGTATAGAAACTAAACTGCTTTTGAACAGGGAGTCATCAGATGTTACATGCTTAAAAAGAAGAACTCCTATGAGTTACAATAGCTTTATTTTACGGAGCCCCACAGGGGACATGGGAGAAAAAAAATTAAGACGGAATTTTGCAGGATCTCGCAAAAGTTTTGCGAGATCTCGCAAAACAAACTCGGGATCTCGCAAAAGTTTTGCGAGATCTCGCAAAAGTTGAATTCCAACAATGGCGGCACTACTTAGTTGTAATATTACTCTTTCTGGGTCACAAAATACACTTTTAAGATATTTTGAGGCGTGAATGTAGTTGTGTAAACGTCAGATATCTGCTCGGTTTACAAGATATCACATATTTGCAAAAGTGCTCCGATGTTTTCGGATATTGTATGAAACTTTTGCGAGATCCCGAGTTAGTTTTGCGAGATCTCGCAAAAGTCCATCTTAATTTTTTTTTCTCCCATGTCCCCTGCGGGGCTCCGTATTATTTGCATTGCAAAGCAAAGCAATAAATGTTTTATTGGGCTGAATGAAGTATATGAAAAGCCAAACCATAATACCAACAGTACATCATCATGGTCTCAGGACTCTGTACTGTATAGTTCTGAGGTTTGTATATAGTACTTTGGTTTGAGGACGTGGTAGGTGATGTCTTTAGATATAAACCATAAGTCCAAATAAAGTAAAACCAATAAAGTGTTAAAGTCTTATTGGCTCTACAATGATAGACTGAGAAAGAAAGAGTCTAACATCGATCGATGGCAACTTCCCACTGAGTCCTGAGTGGCACCCTTTTTCACGGAGGTAAAAGCCCTCCACGAACAAGGCTAATCTGGCAGGGGCTGGGCTGCTTTGAACACCAGTTTTCCGCTGAACCCTCCTTAGGGAGGAAAGTCCCCGGAGACCTGTCAGATGCTGGAGGGCTGAACAGATTTCAGTGCAGGGAAAAAGTGGGCCGCCAGGGCTTCTTTTCTCTGTCAAGACGTGCAGTCCACACTCATTTTATGTTTTTGACGTTTAAATCAGCAACATTATGGGATGCATCTCCATCACTGATTAGCCTGATACAAGACTTCCATGCAATGGATAGGATCACCTTATAAAGTGTAAAGTTCAGATTTTACAGCTGTGGCAGTATTACAAGTTAAAATATTTTTTGACCTGTATTAGCAAATGAAGGCTTTCATTTTGTCCTATTGCTATGTATACACACACATAGAGAGAGAGAGGATTATTTTTACCATAACAAAGATGTGTACTCTTTATCTGCCACTGGTTATGTGTGAATCATAAATGCTTTGTAATATCTGTACCACTAGGTAGCACTGTGGAGCTCTTTATTGTCTGAGAAGAAGGTCCTCAGCTGCTCTATGATGTCATCCTAAGCCAAGTTACCATATGAAACACACCCTGTTTACACAGACGCACACACCCACGTGCACGCACACACAAAGCCCCACTACATAATTATTGGATCTCAACTCAAATTATTGGAATAATATCACTGGTACTTATCTGGCATCCAGTAGAGTTAGAGTGAAATCAGTGGGAAACAGGAAAGTCGTGGGAGAGTTAGCCTTTAGTGTTTTGATTGCTGTGAGACTGTGGGCGCAAGGGGCCCACCCGAGGGAGGTGGAAGCTGTGGATGAGAGGGGAGGAGGAGGAGGTGGGGAAGGAAAAATAATAGGAGGACAAGAAGAAGTGTGTGTGTGTGTGTGTGTGTGTGTGTGTGTGTGTGTGTGTGTGTGTGTGTGTGTGTGTGAAGAAGAGGAGAAAGAAAGGACAACACAGGGAGAAGCCACTCCTCGCCCAGCTCAGCCCCTCTACCGCAGTGAAATCAAATTCACTGACTCACTCTGAAGTCGTCAGCTCATGTGAAAGAATAACGATCACAAAGACACTGACGGCGTGCTGGTGAGCGTCGGGGCTATTAGTTGGCCAATGCTTCCAAGAAGACACGGCCCAGCTTTAGCCAATCACTGTTTGGACAGTGACTCTGCAGGCCTTTGTAGAGACGCATGCAGACTGCTGGATGATGAGTCAGTAGACAGTCAGCACAGAATACTTTATCTCAGACTCCTCAGATTCCAGTCTTACTATAAACAATTCATGCCAGCGTACATGCTCAGATGTGACTTCAGTTCAGTTTTATTTATACTGCGCCAAATCACAAAATCACCTCAAGGTGCTTTATATTGTAAGGTAGATCCTATAATAATAAAAACAGAGAAAACTTCAACAATCATATGACCCCCTATGAGCAAGCACTTTGGTGACAGTGGGAAGGAAAAACTCCCTTTTAACAGGAAGAAACCTCTGGCAGAACCAGGCTCAGGGAGGGGCGGGGCCATCTGCTTCGACCGGATGGGGAGACTTGTGCCAAACATGTTCATTTGAAAGCATTATTGTGTGAAAAGTATGATGATGATGATGATGATGATGGAGCTGAGACAGCTGGCCATTGGCTGGCCTTTATGAGATGAGACATTAATAGGAAATATATCATCAAGCCTTTATAATTTTTCATCCATAAATCAGAATTTCTATTAGTATTATTAGTATCATTATTAGTAGTATTAGTATCTCAAAATCTTGAGTTACTCAGAAGTCAGTTGAAATTTTGAAATAATTATTCGAACTTGCTAGTTAGCGCTGCCTTATGTAAATTTTTATTTTCATTTTATTTATTTTTATTTTGTTTTTACATTTCTATTTATTTTTCCATTCATTTTCAGTAGTCATAGTCATTAGCATAACACACACAATTATTGTCAATATGATTTAAAAAAAAAACATATATATAAAAAATAATTAGTAACAATAAAATCAACATCCTAGTATTATCAGCATGAGCGTGTTAGCATGTACTTATTAGCTGTAAGCTCAGTTGCTAGCATGTATGCTAACATGGCAGTGGAAGCTTTTTCGCTGTTTTCTGCGGTAGCTGATTGGCTTATTCTCTTTGTGTGTCTACAACTAATAAAAGGGGCACAAATAAAACCCATTAGAAACCAGCTAGGAAAGTATTAAATGTGTTAAACATCAGTTTTTAGCTGAATGTTTGTTAAGCCATGCTAGTGTTTGGTCTGTATTTTACAGGCACGATCCCAAAAACTAATTCAAGTATACAAAAACATACATATTCAGGTAATGTATTAAACCAAGGAGAAGATTTTTAATTTACCTGAATTTTGACTGTTCACTTCAGTGAAATAAAATAAAAACGCTTGTCAGCAAGTCCATTTGTCTGACATCCTGCAGCCAGAACAGCATGAGACAGAAACACCTCTTTAATGGGCTTGTCAAATGGAGTAACACCATTACAAAATGTTGCCGGTTGGGTGTATGCATGCATGCACCAAGATGATTACGTACCTTTGCACAAGCATTTTCGTCCTTCACTTTGCTCTGCACCGACACCCTGCGTGAACGCCACCGGCCACGGACGAGTGTGCGTCGTGTGAGAAGCTGTTGTGTGCCACCTGGTGTGACTGAGCTGACAGGAGAGTGGAGACAGTGAAGAGAGAAACTAAATTGGCTGTGGCCTCTGTCTCAGGAGTAGCCAGCCCCTGGGTTAGGCGGGCTATTCTTATAGAGGGCAGTGAGAGGTTTCCAGCTCTCCTGATACACAAACCACTTTATAGAATCCCACATCATGTTTTGATGGTCTACTGGGATTACGAGGGAGGTATTATCCAATGAAAAGTGTAAGAATGGAAGAGGAAATGGAACTATACGAAGGTGGATTTCTCTGTGGGTACAAGGCCACTTCTAAGAGGAGCCAAAATTACCAAATGCAGTCTTGAAATCTAAAAATATCCTATGATGTAAACCATGGCCTGTAATATAAAGGCCCAGGTAGTACCAGTTATTTACATAGTTATTAAAAGACTAAACATTGGCAAGTTCACAGGATACTGCGCTTCAGTGAGCCTGCTCAGATTGTTAGCACATAAGAGGAACCAGTTAGCTTAATGGTTATTAGGTTTGCTATAATTATCCTGTGACCAAAAAGCAAACAAACAAACAAAAAAATGTTGATTTCATGTTTTCTCATCAAATATACTCTTGTGCCATTTCATTAGGTATAATGTTCTACTGCTCATTAATGCTACTGTCTAATCAGCTAATCAGTGACTGATGTAGACATGGTTGAAACAACCTCCTGAAGTTCAAACCAAGTAGAATGAGGAAGAGAGGTGATTTGTTGATGCTAGACATGCTAGTCTGAATTTGAATCCAGGAACAGCAGATCTGCTGGGATTTTCGGACACTACCATCTGCTCACTTAGCAGTTTTCTGGGTGAAAATACCTCATTGATGAACATTCAGAACAACATTCAGAGAGTAGGTTCCACATTTGGTGTAAACATGAAAGCATGGATCTATTCTGTCTTGTATCAGGCTAGCGGTGCAATGGTTTGAGGGGCATTTCCCCTTAGTAACATCTGAGCATCATTGAAACACTACAGCCAGCCTGAGTATTGTTGTTGACCAGGTCTGCCCCTTTATAACCACAGCAAACCCATCTTCTGATGGTTCCTTCCAGCAGGATGACGCACTATGTCACAAAACTCGAATCATCTCAAACTTGTTTCTTGAACATGACACTCAAATGTCCTCCACAGTCACCAGATCTCAATCCAACAGAGCACCTTTGTGATGTGGAGGAACAAGAGATTCTCATCAAGGATGTGCAGCAACTGTGCGATGCTTTCATCCCCTTGGATGAATAAGGACAAAAATCTCTGAGGAATGTTTCCAGCACACTGATCGATCTGTGCCACCTCCATCTGTCCAACCCAGTACTAGCAAAGTGTACCTAATGAAGTGCCTTGTGATTCTAGGTCATTTCTAAGTATATATATCAGAGTTTTATCAGTGTCTTCACATTTCAGAAAACTTGCACACTCTGAACAAATAAGGTAATCATGACAGCACAGATAATGTCAATCTTTAATGGCAGATGGCCTGAAATGTCTTCATTTAACATTTTCATAAAAACGTCTCATTTTGATCATCTCCTTTTTTTTTGTTTCAAACAACCAAACCTCTGCAATTCACTGAAATACAGTTTCTCCTTACAGCGGCTAAAGTACATAAATATCAACAGTACTGTATGCAATAGGAAAAAGGAAAAAGAACACGCACACACACATGCCGTGAACATGCACTGAACACACAGCTACACACGCGGTATACTAAAACAAGTAAAGAAATGATTTGTCACTGACAAAAGGAGCGGGGGGGGGGGGGGAGTCGTCTTATTCGTTTTTTCAGGAACTTTTGTACGGTACCGCTGGCGAAACACAAAAGACCCATTCGTTCGAGGAGTATATCTTCTTCTTCTCTGGATTTCACAGTGAATGATGCAGGTAAAACAGTATTCACATGTTACATACAGTATGCTCCAATCAGACCGATACAAACGAAGGAAAAAGCTCTAGTAATTCTTACCAAATGAAAATACAATTAAACTTACAATAATACTTACAATGAATTATATGATGGGCGTTTTCTATGAACCTTAAAAAGACAACACCCATTAAAAAACACACATAACATTCACGCACGTTGTATAAATACTTGTTCTAATAAATCTGAGTGCCACACTTGGCTTAAAAATGTCTGTAAAAGCGAAAATAAAAACCAAAACAAAAAAAACCCTTCAGCTGATTTAATAGATATGATGCATATTATCATTAATTACAAACACTTGGCTACTGTATGATTCAACCAGTCCGATATAAGTGTACACAGAGGGGCTAAACATCACAGGGGACACTTGTCTCCTTACGGCGTTTGATTGTCACATCAGCGTGAAATGCGACTTGGCCTTCGGAGACTGGTTTCGTATTAGCGAATGAAGATTTTGGCGTCAAGATATCACAGAAATATGATCACTCGATGATATGTCATACAGCAAAGACGTTATTGCAAGATTACAAAAGATTGTTTTTATACATCTCACTCCAATCATTATTATGTAAATTCAAACTTTACAAAAGCAGGTTGAATCACAGCGGCTCCCTAAAAATAGACAAAAGACACAAATCGCTTAAAGTGAATATCCTTTCAGATGCAGAGTGGCTCTTTGGAGTGACACCAAAAGGGACATGCTGCAAAAATAATGTCATACTTCATAAGAAATCAGACTGAGGACTACAAAAGTAGTCAAAAATGGAATAACCACTAGCCTAGATAGCTCTCCAGTGTAAAAAAAGAAAAAAGAAAAAAAAGCTTTGGTCTTGTTTCTCTATACTGTGCTGCTGTCCTCCTGCTACACAGCGAAGGAGCGATTTCCTAATTATAGCAGAGCTCAGTTTGCCACGTATTGCCATCACGCTATACGTGACATTGGGGTCACGCTACCTTCCACCGGCGATGGCTTTTTCCTGTCAGTGCCTCTTTTCACACATCTGATTACCTCAAACAGCCAAACTACGAGCCGGATCAGGTGCGTTTTGTCACTCAACGTTAAAATCGCTTCAGACAAAAGACTTCTGTGTTTCGTTTCGCCTGGTAAAGACGCCACAGAGGGACAAAAAAACCCAAAAACAACACATATGAGCGAATCAAAATTCCTTTTGGAGCAGAGACAAGAGCAAACTGGCAGGACTGCTTTGGTATAGCAGGGCGACTTGTTGTTTTAAAATGGCACCGAACAGAAAGGGAACAAAAAAACGAAAAGGTATAAAACGTCCTCACAAGATTTAGCACAACATAAATCAACCCAAACAAAACCGTTTCAAACATCGTCTTGATTACAAAAATACCTTTTTGTATTTCTTTAAAATATCTAAAAATGTACAGCATTGTTTTTTCGTTGTTTTCTCTCTCACGCTCTATTTTTTTTGGGGTTTTTTTTTGCAAAGTCATGCGTCAACATGTAATTTCATAATCATAATAACATTAATATGAATGATATACAGAATAGTAATAATTATAGTCATATAATAACATTACTCAGTAGCACTTTAGCCACACTTCCGGGCGTCTGCAAAGTGGCTGCATAAAACAACGTTTGCACTCCTTTTAGGTGGCCGGCTTTACACCCGCACGTAGAGGATGCAGAGACCAGCTAGGCGGGCGATGCAGTCAGTCGGTAAACAAAGAGCGCGGACGCCTTTGTTGTGCATGCCTGGTACCTTTCACGGAGGTGTCAGAGGAGGTGTAGCCAAGCGCTGCCTGTAAATTTACGTAACAGTATAAAAAAGATTTGGAGGGACTTTCGGGGAGGGGGGGGGACTCGATGTGTGATGGAGGCTGGGGTCTAGTATGTCCTGAGGCCCATGAGGCTGCTGCTGCCTGAAAGAGAAAGACAGAACGACAGCGGGGTGAGGCTGAAGTTCGCAAATGTATAATGGGAACACCGGAGATTACGTGGAAACACTAACAGCCGTAAAAGTCACACAGATTTTTTTAAATCCCCACCCGATCCAGTGCCAAGACCACACCCACATTCATTGCACGCGCGCTCTATCTCGAGCTTAAATTCTGGTGTATTTGCTCAAAACATTTCGCAAATCTCAAACATGCACAGATGAAAGTCGACACGGTGTCAGTACAGTTTGGCGCTGCTTCCTTCATTCAAGTGGATGTCTTTGACTGATGCTGTCTCTCAAATTTGTATTTTTTATTTTTTAAAAAAGGACTTTCACACCTTTTCCTGCAAATCTACACTTTCAAAATCCCCCCTCTCCCCTGCAGGGGCCCGCTACACGGGCGACGAGGTGCGATCTACACCTTTTGTCCTCGCCTGTTGGGATCAACGGTTGTGACGTTCCGAGACGTAGAACTCACCGACGGTGCGCTGCTCCAGCAGCTGGAGTTAGGTCGGTCCTCCTGGTTTCTAATAGGACACGAGAGGCAATCGGCAACGCCCGTCACAGCCGGCCACGGCCACCATCACACATCAGGAACCTGAGCACACAAAAGGAGACAGTTTTGATGATGTTTCAGAGGAGTGAATTTTGGTTTTATTTCAACAAAAATGTATGATTTTTAAATGTTCTCAAGCTCTCTGATTACTGGTATGACAAAGTTCAGCTGCATTGAACACACTGGTATATGTTTGAAGGGCAACGCAGCAGCTTATTAGTGTCAGTTTTACAAAGTTACAAAGTTGTTAATCGCATGATTTTGTTACTTTCACTACACAAATTCTCTATTTATTTGCAAAAGAGAGAAAAAAGATAAACACAACTGTCTAACCTCATGGAGCGAAGACAAAAATGGCACAGAGGTCAACAACTTTCGAATGGTGGTGATTACATGGTGGACATTACTTAGAATTTGTTGCACAAAGGGGAAATCATTTCTGACAGTAAAGGGACCCATGCCCAGGAACAAGATCCATTCTTTCCGATTGCCTGTAAAGGCAACACAATATTACAGAGCAGGTATCAAAAGACCCCTGGATCCAGAGCGATAATTAAGCTGATTGTACAGTGTGGTGCAAAAGTCTTGAGCCTCCCATAATTTCTCTATATTTTACGTCTGAGGAACAAGACTTTCTAGTCATTTTTAAAGTGGTCTTGTGCAATAGTTCTCCAAGCTTTCTGAAAGTATTTCAAAGTTTTTCTTTGAACACTGGCTGCTGTTTCACTCATTTAGTCCAGTTCTTGACCATTTCGTTTATTTGCATATCCATGTAACACTGACCTATCAAACATAGAAAAGGCACAAAAATCAAGGGATGAACTAGAGTTTTGTCTACATAACTTGTTCTCGTTTATTTAAATAAATCTACAAAAATGTCAAAGATAATAATTTTGAAGGGTATAAAATAGTTATTTCTTCATTTTTCAGCATCTCAAACACACTTTTACAGAAACATACCTAGATGGAAAAACACACAATGACACAGTATCAGTCAAGGACTGGCCTCGAAGCAGTGTGGGATCATCGTGATAGGAAACAGGACAAAAGGTAGCCGACGTCTAAAGAAGAGCTTTGAATGTTCTTCAAGAAGCCTGGAGAACTATTCCTGAAGACTACTTAAAGAAATTTTTAAAAAGCTTTTCTAAGATGGTTCAGACTGTGTTGAAGAATAAAGGTGGTCATACCAATTATTGAATTTCAAGCTTGTCACTGTTTTTTCCTTACATACTGTATTTCCATGTATTTTTGCACGTATTTCCGCAAATTTCTGTGCCTGTTTTCAATTATCCTGGCAAAATATAAAGAAGCGGGGGGTGACTCAAGACTTATATATGTATATCAATCTGAAAGACTGATTTTAAACAAATACAGAGATATGCACTGGTTCAGACATAGTAAAGGAAATCTTGCCTATGTTATACTTCTATAGTGACTTCTGTGTAACATCCTTTCTGGCTGGTTTTCCTGTGTTGACGCTAAAATAACAACACAAAAAAAACCCCACTATCATATGTCTGCTCTACACATTAAATCAGTGATTTATGCCGGTATGTGTGCACATGAAAGGCTTAATGCTGTGTCATAACCTGGCACTTATGTGGAAATGTATCCTAGGCAATGTTGTGGAGTAACACGACAGTGATATAAGCAGCAGTGTAACTAATTTCTTTGTTACAGAGGAAAAATCAATAGCAGCTGAAAAAAAGTAGCGTATCTTGTTTCTTTAAAATCAGTAGCTCAAAAGAGACGAAACCAAGCAGCAGAAGACATCTTAAGTCAAGACTCGAGCCACATACAGAAGCCCATTGTCCAGCAGTTTTGTCAGGACGTGTATTACACAGTTTTATTTGTGAATTAATTTTGTAATATCAGTCCATTCAGAAGTCTTTCAAGCTCAAAGTTTTGCATTGTCACAGGATGTCTGCCTGACAGCCAGATCTTCCACAAACCCCCAACCTCCACACTTCAAAGAGAAAGGTCAACCATGCAAGCTCCCACACCAGATGGATCACCAAAAATAGGAATTTGAGTTTGGGGGGACTCGGTGGAACAATAAACAATTACTAATCCAAATATGACCTTAAGAGAAAGAAGGAGCTGGATAGACTGTTGCAGGGAAAGAAGAGAGGTGGCTTAGGAAGTGTTCCCTGTTCAGAGAACAGTGCGTTTTTGAAGGGGGATGGCTGGCCTAGCTAATGCCCCATTGCGTGTTCAATCAGGGATGAGGCAATCGATGCGTTATACAGCCGCTTGGCTAAACTGATGCGACGCATACTTCCAGAGCACCCTATTTGTTCTGGCTGAGACACCAAGGTTAAAGATTGGGTTGATCATTGAACATGTCTGTGCGGATTAGGGAAAGGTTTAGTGATTTGTCGGCTTAATGTGTTACATCCAATAACTCGGCCCGGGCGCATGATGTGAGATAAGTAAACAAGCAGTTCTGAGTGTGGGAGGTGACTCGGTTTCTCGTGAATGTGTGGGTTGTTTCCTTTTTTTCCAAAATTTTCAACCAGGTTTCGTGTCGCAAATGTTCCTCCCGGTGTTATCACTGATCACTGACACGGTGCTGCAAATGAAGAAGAGAGGACCTTTTTGTTCTTTCTTTTTATGTCTGTAAAATTTCTCTTTCAACATGTCTTTGTAAACTTTGGGTTTCAGATGAAAAAAACCTCCCAAAAATGTCCCTCGGATTCCTAATCTGCCTTTAAAGGGGTCAAATAAATCTACAGTTTACAAAATGAACTCAGGCTTGATGTCAGTTTTTGTGAAAAAATGATGAAAAAGCAACAGCAACAACAAAAAACTGTAAAATATATCTAATATCGAGCTAAAACTTCAAACACACCCCTGTGGTCCTTTAAGATCTCTACCTGCGCAGCGTGGCCATGAAAAAGATCGCCGTCTGAAACCCCTTTAATCCGGGGAAAAGCCTTTAGGCCCTGGCTGTGTTTCTCACATACCAGCAATAACTGCTGGAGCTGGGTGGTGATGAATGCAGCTGCTGACATGTATCCAGCTCCTACAAGCTGGTGCCACAGTGCAGCTACACTGTACTATACACTGTGTGTGTTTGTGTGTGTGTGTGTGTGTGTGCATCTGTCAGCAGGGGGTGGAAGAATAAAGTCCCACTTCCTTATTAGAAAGGGCCCCAGCTGGCCCTCAGCTCTCCTCCAGTGGGAGTTAGTGCAACATTGTGCAGGAACCATGGGTTTTGTCAGGCTATTGGCCAAAAAAGCTCCTGAAGGCAGGCAGCCAGGCTGCATACACACGCACATTTGTCTCTTTCAGGGTCACACACAGGCATGCATGATAGGGGTTTTACACCCCCCTACACTCCCTCACCATCTCTTGTCAGATGGAAAATCCGGATTACCTTTCCCTCCAGTTCACTGGGCATTAATGTCCACTATTAGGTTGTCTTTGGAACCTAAGACCAGAGCACGAATGTCAAATATAGTTCAGGTTCACAAACAGCCAGACGACTGACCAGACAAAGCCTCCTGGGGGGATCACAAGAACAAAAACTTAAAGCGTCTAATAAAAGCCAGTAGCTGCTTAAACTTGCATGAGGTGCTGTAAATAAAGTTGTTGTTTTGTTAAACAGCACTTTCCTAGAGAGGCAGGAAGCCAGATGATTGAGACAACTCATTACCAGTCACGCCTGAATGCTACCTCACTTCCAGCTGTTCACACATCCACATTCAGGCCTGCAGTTACGCTTCCTAAGTCGCATACTCAGACAGTGAGTGGTCTCCGTTCGTCGACAAGTAGCGACCGACCACAGGCCTCTCTGAACCGCAGAGCTGCGGGCTTTTGTGAGCGTGCATCGCTCAAGTTTACCCAGTTAGCTTTAGCAACAAATTCACAAATCTTGTCCTTTGTGCTGTTTTTTTTAAAGACAATATCAGACAGATTGCACAACAGTGGTGCAACACAGACGCCTTCTTTCCCTAACCTCTGTTCAAGTTTATTCTTGTAGTCATGCAGCTAAAAATATTTCACAAGTATTCTGCCCAGCAGATTACATTGCACAAATCAGTTATACCCTCATCACAGCCAGCTTCGACACATCGAGTGCAAGTCGACTGCATTTATTTGAAATGCGACGAAGGCCTAAAGACACTTGTATAGATTAACTGTTTGTTTGCTAAGATGCAAAATGTCAGGGGCAGCCTTCAGTAGTAAGGTTAACTCAACAAGGCAGACACTGAGCTACATAAGTGTCATTCAGTTTTACTATGGCAACATGGTTACTGGGGAGATGTGTTTTAGAGCATCAGTAATATCCCTGCAGCTCTACTTTGAACACAAGTAGCACATGTGTAACATAAGCTACTCTTAATAGATTTATTTATGAGACTGCTTTTGTCCACTGTAAAATCATCTCTTCTATCATTTTAATTAATACTGTAGCTTGCATTATGCTGCAATACACCTGTATATAATATATATTCTTGCTTCCCCACCTATCACATAGTTTAGGATTGTGTTTAGGAAAGCTTGTCTTTCTAGAAACCAGATTGAGGATCGAGGGAAAGAAACCTTTAGAGGTCCCACGTAAAAATTTGTGTTTAGTGATTCTAGGAGGATGTTAAAGTGTTTATTTAGAAGCATTCAGGCAATATTGTAAGCAATATAACTGGAGTGAAAGAAACAACAACAAATCCCCTTAAAGCCGAGGCAAGAAAATCAAGAAAGTATCGGCGTGAATAGATGCGAGTAAGCGTGAGCTGTCTTCTGTAATGTTGATGAACCAAAGCTTTTCTTTTGTTTGCATACCGTCGTGTGTGCTCGTCTGTCTGAAGCTTTATGTTTGAACATGTAGTAATGCTTCACACTGCATAATTTGTGTGCTCCTGCATCAGTCACCTGTAATTATAACAATATTCTGACTGGATGTCTCGGCTGCACTTTGCCCTCCACCGTGAGCCGGATGTGGGGTCGTTGTTGTTTCACTCAGGGCCTAATATCCACTGGGGCAGCCTGACCAGCCAAACGACTTCCTTCTGGTTTGATAGAGAAGTAATTATTTCCTCCAAGCCCCTCCCTCCTTCCTCTTTTGTACACCCCACCCACCCCCCACCCACCGCAGGCAGAGAAGGAGTCATAGAAACGTCCAAATTACTCAAATGGCTCGTTTTCCTCACACAGCATGTTTACATGTCAAGAAACGGACATGTAAGCTATGATGTAGGCTTCGAAGGAGGTGATGGAGGAGTAGCACCAATCAACAGCTTGATGAATGTTAGGCTCCACACTAGCACCTCCACCACCACCCACCCACTCCCTGCTGACTCCCTGTGGGGTTGGGGCAACATGTTTCTTCCTGTCCTGAGACTGAAGGGAGGGTACTGGTGACAGTGCGACTGGCGCCACACACGCACGCACACACACACAGAGTCAGAGCCAACAGAGATACACAGACTAGCAGGGGATTTGTTTTGCTTTGTGGTTTTGTTTTTCTGCAAGCACAACAGCGTTCAGTTTGTCTGAACCCCCGAGCAAAGCGCACGTGCTGCATTGCTCATGCGTGGTTATAGCTGACTCATGTACTTATCAAAGCACTTATTAGAAGCCAACGGCCCTGTGTACCGTCTGCCGCTCCACTAAAATTAAGTCATCTGTAATTTATTTGAAATAAAGATCCCACGCTAATCAGTTTCTAATAAAGATTCATAAAAACGGCCCTTCCAGCAGTACCCAGGTACCTCAGTGGTTCTGGGTGAATATTTCCCATTTACGACCTTTTGGATCACGTCCTCCGTCTCCCTCGGCCCCATCTTTTTTATGCTTCTCCACTGTGCACTTTGTCAGAATGCAGAAATGCCAAAAACAGGGTTTTAAATTAAAAAATGTATTTCATCCTGCCAGGGTTTGACAAAATGACAAACAGCACCTAATATCTGTGCTATATAACTAACAACATTACACAACAATATTCCGTGTTTATTATAGCAATGCAAGAGCGGGTGCATAATAATAAACTTTCCCTCACACACAAGTATAATAAATATCCGCTAGGCAGGTCTAATTTCCTCTGATCCTCCATAGAAAAACGACTGAGCACATGTAATCATATCTTAGAACTATTTCACTGCAGAAACCTGATGCTTGTCCTGAAATTGTAAAAAAATTGATCCTCATTAACTAAGGATGAAACACAAACAAAATCCAACTGTGTGGCTGCTTCAAAGACAGAGACCAGTTCAACTCAATTCAGTGTTATTTATATAGTGCCAAATCACAACATTTGCCTCAAGGTGCTTTATATTTTAAGGCAAAGATACTACTGATGCAGAGAAAACAGAGAACTCCAACAATCATATGACCACCTATGAACAAGCGCTTTGTGGGAACAGTGGGAAGGATAAACTCCTTTTTAACAGGAAGAAGCCTCCAGCAGAACCTGGCTCAGGGAGGTGCGGCCATCTGCAGTGACCAGTCGGGGATGAGGGGAGGAAAACAGGACAAAGACATGGTGTGGAAGAGAGCCAAAAATTAATAATAACTATTGATTAAATGCCGAGTGCTGTATAAACACATAGAGTGAAAAAAAGTGAGCGATGAAACACTCAGTGCATCGTGGGAAGCCCCCAGCAGCCTGTTGCATCATAACTAAGGATTCAGTTCTAGCCCTAACTATACACTTTATCAAAAAATAAAGTTTTAAGGTTAATTTTAAAAGTAGAGATGTCTGTCTCCAGAATCCATACTGGGAGCTGGTTCCACAGGAGCCTGACAGCCGTTGGCTCTGTCTCCCATTGTACTCTAAATACTCTAGGATAGCTTGTCCTGTTTCCCTCCCCCCACCCCAAACCGGTCGCTGCAGATGGCCGCCCCTCCCTGAGCCTGGTTCTGCTCAAGATTTCTTCCTGCTAAAAGAGAGTTTTTCATCTCCACTGTCACCAAAGCGCTTCCTCGTAGGGGTTGTCTGATTGTTGGGATTTCCTTTATATTATTGTAGGGGCTTTACTTTAAAGTTTTAAAGGATTCGTCTGTCAATGCATATTAAGGTTTTCAGAGCTTTATTCCCTCTGTGAATGGACAACTTTGAAATAGCTTAGAAAAAATAGCTTAGCAGCTTTGGTCGAGACAATTTCAGCACGTGACTTTACTTTTCAAATTAACGGTTTAAATCTTGTAAATTTTCTTCTGAACTTTGGCTGGAGTAGAGCTGATGTAAAAAGCAGCACAGAACAGAAATAGCCAGGTTAAATGTCTCAAAACTGTAGTGCGAGTAGTGAAAGAACTGAGTGACTTTCCCTGCAACTGTGTTGCCTTTCAAAGCAGCTAGCATTAGCATTTTAGTCATATTTGCAAACCTCTTCTCGGTCTGATTTATTAAACGTTGGCATTGGCACTCATTGTATATTCTGTTTGACTTGCTGCTTTTGATGCCTGAGATCAACCATAACATCAATGGGAAAAGTCGACCCTCTGTACCTTGTGACCAGAGTGGGGAAAATAATGGAGTTCCCCTTTAGATCGCACCTTTCATCTCCTATGATCATGTGTGAGGAGCGTGTGTGGTTTCATCGAACCACAGGCTGTACTTTTGTTAGCGATTAGTATATATGTTTTTGACGTCTACTAGAGGAAACGTGACTAATTAGCTGGTTAGTTTGGCAGTTAGCAGGATGGAGGTTTTGTGAGGTTTGAGGGCCAAAAGAGGTAAACACGCGTGAAGTAACACCCCGTGATATTCCTGACATGTGTTTAAGATAACTCTACTCCTGTTTATGCAAAGTGTCATAACATTTACAAAAGAGGTTTCACACCAGAGTATGTGCACTTCTTTGACGCAGCAGGGCAGGGAGCTATGTGTGCGTACGAGTGTGTGAGTGTGGGTTTGTGTGTGTGCATGTGTGTGCTGTTACTCACACATACTTCAGCAGAACTGCCTGGACTTCCATCCCTGAGGAGTTCCATCTGCAGGCGGGAGCCAACGAATCTAAACACACATAATCACATATTAACATAAAACTGTGGAGCCTAAAAGGTGAGCTCATGTTAACAGAAAGTAGATTGACCATCTCGCAACATCACACAGCAACGATCACTTTGCACGTGTCAGAATGTGTGCGTGAAGGGCGGCTCAGTCGTGGCCGCAGAGGAGACTGCTCGCCCTCTGTTTCTTTTGAGAGACAAGAGGGAGATCATAGTATTTAAAATTATACAAATACAGATCGTCTCAAAAGTGAGATCTGCAGGGAAGAGGCAGCGGGTCAGTCGGTGTGGGGTCGTTGGGGTCAGTCAACTGGCCTGACATGAATATACGACTCGATGTGTGCCATCTCAGGTAAGCAGATGCACACAAAAAAGATGCATTTAAATGAGTATTCGCAGTCTCTGTCGCTCTCTGCAAGCTGGTTCTGCCGAAGGTTTCTTCCTGTTAAAAGGGAGTTTTTCCTTCCCACTGTTGCCAAGTGCCTGCTCAAAGGGAGTCAGCCGATTGTTGTGGTTTTCTCTGTTTTATTGTGTTTACAATATAAAGTGCCTTGGAGTGACTGTTGTTGTGATTTGGCACTATATAAATAATACTGAATTGAATTGAATAAAAAAAAGTGATGCAGCTAAAAGTGGCTAATGCTGCCAGCTGGGAGCAGAAGCTACACTGCTGTAGCTCAAGATCAGTCTCAGTGAATGTGTGTGAAGTTTTTTTGTACTTTTGTTTGATGCCTCAGTTTTAAAACTGTTTGAATAGAGTATCTCCCTCTGTGTTTAAAAAGTATTACAATGGCTCGTTCTTACTCATAATATCCTACTCATTGTTATTTTCGTCTAGCGTCTTTACTGTTGTGGTTATTGATTATCTCCACTCATTACACTCATATTTCAGCTCTAATTTACTTGCAATTAAAACATTTGATTAATTGACATAAGTAGTTTTATTTATTTATTTTCAAAATCTCATTAAACATCACAATAATAAGATTAAAGAGAATTCTTTTGGCTAGATGTGATTTCTGATAGCCACATATTGTTTTTCCTTAAACAGCAGCCAGGGTAAGGCAGCAGAATTAGCAGTCTGATGGTTTGCATGTACAGAGTAGTCTGAGAGATGATGTCCCAGCCTGAATTATAGCCTCAGTTCGCCACTGAGTCTGACGTCCTCAGGGCGGGACCTCTTCCATTAATTTAATACACTTTGGCTTCGTTCCTACTACTCTGTTAGTGAGCAGAACACGTAGCATGATGCTCTAAAGGAGGACAACCTCAGCCAGAACATCCACAGTAAAACACTGACACTGTGTTCTTCCACTCGTCAGATCTCTTCCACTATATTGTACAAACGTGATTAACTTCGTGACATTTGATTTGGGTCTTTTGAAAAAAGTGCAGGACATATAGAATTTTCCCCATTTCATTTCTCTTTTTAAAAATCAAGCAGTAGCTAGCTACTTGCACTAGCCAGTGGTAACATTAAGGCAACCATGAAGGACTAGCATAGGAAATAGATTTGGACTGGAGTGACTGGATCCCGTTGGGCAAAGGGTAGAGAGCTCTGCAGTGATGGCACAGCTTTAGCCCTCATTGCTTAAATGGTTTGGAATAAACTGACTCACTAAAATCAAAAACATCTTTCTTGTCGTACTTATTATTTTTCCAGTTTTCCCGTTTAGCTCAGGGTCTGTATCTGCGGTAGTGATCACGGTATCACTAATGTGCACAAGTTTGACCGCTCTAAACATCAGTAACTATGAAAACATGGCAATATGTAGGCTGGTAATTAGTTAACTAATTATTTTGGTGTATTATTATTGTGGGCTTCACAGAAATGCACACTGCTGTCTGTCCCTCTGGTCCATTTAAAGGGCCAGTTTCTTCAAAATGACCAAAGCTGGCAGGCTTCAAAGAATACATACATCATTCCCATCCAGAGCACAGGCACTGTTTTACTGCTTCACCACGAGAAAATGGAAATATACTAACTATTATAACATAACATGAATTGATTTTCTCATCTGTCCTCGTTTTTTCAGTTATCAGCTGCCACTGGTGTGAATATACTCGATGCATGTGGAAAAATGCCAGCTAGGCAGATTCTTGCATTCATTTCAAATGCTGACATCATCTGAGCTTCAGCTAGTGTTTTTGCCCGGAGGCCTTTATACTTAAATAACCTTAGTATCTATATTATAAGTGGAAATGCTCAATTTTCCCTCGAGCAGAGAAAAGCAACACCACATGACTGTATAACACATTGAGTTTGAAACACTGCAAAGTGAGCAGTGAGAGCTTGCATTCAAAACCGTACATACTGTATGCGTGGCATTAAGACTGCATGAGGGCCTGCCTGCATCAAACGGTCTTCATGAGAAGAATTTCAAGAGATCGATAATGAACTTTAACATGAACTCACAGCAGAGCTGCGCAGATTAGAAGACCTCAATAAACTGGATCATGGCTGGTTGGAAAAGAAGGATTTGCTATAATTAATGAGGTAGATGGAGGTAAAATGATCCAAACCCTTTGTACAGCTGCAGATTTTAGTTGTGCAGATTAAGCAGCTGAATTTTCAGTGATTTACAAGAACTGGAAACTGTGTCCTGCGATGGTGGACCTTGTTGAATTCTTTATTGTATTCTACCTGGTGGTGCTATGGTTATCACTGTCACCTCATTGCAAGAAGGTGTCTGATTTGAAGCCAGCTGTGACCTCTCTGTGTGGAGTTTGCATGTACTTTCTGTGTGGGGGTTGTCACACAGTCCAAAGACTTACACAGTGGGTTAACTGGTGGTTCTAAATGATATGTGGATGTGAGGTCCTCAAAGTGTCTAAAAAAAAGTCCTGTATGAATGCTTGGATACCTTCAGACTCTTAGTCTAAAGTAAAAAGCAAAACAGGACAAATCAGTTTCAGTTTGAGGAATTTATTTTTTACTGATTTAAAAAAGTATCATTTGGAATTTGTGGACGAGTTATTTTTCCTGCTTGGACCTCCTAAAACTCAGCCCAAACCACAGGCTCCATTATGTGACATGCAGTTTGAGAGTGAGGTGAACAGCTAAGTTTACTTCGATTTCTGGAAGGTGCTGGGATCGGGTAACAGCTCCGCTGAGAAGGGTTGGTGAAAATGGACTGACAATTCAATTATTTATAAACTCACTAATTTCAGCACCAATGTAACAATTAAATTATACCAAAATTCTGCCTTCACTGTGCTACTGGTGCAGCAGATGAACATGACTGATCAGTATCAGCGGCAATAGTTATATATATGTTTGTACTTGAAAGTGTTTCAATAAAAGTCAACATGAAAACCTGCAGCCAAAGAAAATGTGTATTTAGATGCTTTTATAGAGAACCAGCTTGTTTACACTGATGAAACTGAGTGATGCTGGGTATACATTTCCTTGTCTGTAAGGAAAATAACTCCCCAGCCCCAAAAATAGATAGACATTTGATTTAAACATGACTGTGTTTAACAGTGACAATGGGTCATGTGTGCTCTGAGGTGCACCTGTGGGATGAAGCAGAGAGTGATAACAGGGCTGACGGCAGCAGGTCTTTGTGAGGTGGGCTAGGTGACTGAGGCGGCGGTGGCGGTGGGGGAGGGGAGGTGGGTTTACCTGAGCGTGGAGCGAGGAGGGGTAGGTGAAAGCGGGT
The DNA here is from genome assembly GCF_900408965.1 of Simochromis diagramma. Taxonomy (NCBI): domain Eukaryota; kingdom Metazoa; phylum Chordata; class Actinopteri; order Cichliformes; family Cichlidae; genus Simochromis; species Simochromis diagramma. The sequence continues at coordinate 472,117 of NW_024387416.1, read as the reverse complement.
GGAAGGGCCGGCGACAGCTCCGCCGGGTACAGCGGGTATGAGGCCCACACGTCTGGGCTGCTGGGATAGAGAGCAGGCACTGTGAGCTCATCTGTGGAAAGAAGAAGAGGAGGAGTGGAGTGAGGAGAGTGGCAAGTGGATGGGTGGGGTGGCTAGAGAGACAGGGTGGAGGTGGCGGTGATGGTGGTGATTGTGAAGGTGGGCGCTGGGGGAATGTCAGTTGTCTGAAGTCGCTTCCTCTTGTTTAAACCAGAGACTGGGAGACAGACAGAGATACTCAAAAAAAGGGTTTTTTTAGAGGTAGGAGTAAAACTTCTGAAATTTGAGTTCATTTAGATAAGTTTTAAAATAACTACCCAAATAAAACTAGCCCAAATGCCGTTCTACACAACAGACCTTCTTCACAGTGGGTACTTTGATGTAATATGGTTGGTAAATACTGTTACAATAATCGTAACTGCAATCACATTACATATATCTACAATATTGTATGTTAAAGGCTGCTGTTAAAGGCTACATAAAGCTTTTGTGTTTAAGCATCATTCAGGCATCGAATAACCTCAAAATACATGAGAATAATAGTTTACTTTTTTGTTCATGATCTAATTATGATGAGGTGGTGGTCAGGCTTTTCACAAAATGATTTTATTTTCTCTTTTTGATTAATACCTCCTGAAGAAACACAGGTGTTACTACTCACTGTAATTAAGGCTGCGTACATAAACAGAACAATGCCCTCATTACTGACATTAGTAACATCTGTGTTTATTTCATGTCAATACAGCCGAGAAAGATTTATTTTCTAAACTTGCAGCTTAACTACTGTCACGAGACAGAGACTGTCTACATAACTTTGAGTGTTTTTGTGGTTTGCTTCAGGCTGGAGTAAGAATGATCCATTCATTTTTCCGTAATAGAAAAAATGTTTCTCTCGTCAAAGCTAACGTTAGCTTTGAGGAAAGCTAAAAGCTAACAGCAATTAGCTGTTAGCTTTACTACCTACATGTCTAACCCAGCATTGCTTAAAATGCTCAAGGCTATCAGAGGCAGCTAGAAAACCCAATACTATCAGCCACCACTAAACTTCATTTACATGTTCCTACATACGAGTGTTTCCATATTATAGCAACGAGTCTGGTTCCAGTGATTGTAAAACACATCGTTAAGACGCTTGAGGCAAAAGGATAATTTACATGAGTTAAGAGGCTGCTCATCTCTGAAATATAGTTATGTTTTAGACAGAACTATGATCTAAATGATCCTCTTAACTCAAGCATCGTGAACAAGCAATTAGCTAGAAAAGCTAACAGCTAATAAATACTGCATTTATTAGCTATAGCTAATTGCTACAGCTAATATTAGCTGTTCATAATAAATACAGTATTTATTTGCTATAGCTAGTATTAGCTTGTTGCTGAACTTGATGAAGTTTCTGCTTTATCATCCCAAGCCAACAGTACCTATGAAAGCCTTGCTTAGCTTACAACATTATTGTGAACGTAGCCTTAGCTTCCCATATGGAAAAGAAACAGAAAAAACTTATAAAAGACTTGCATCAGATGTGGCCTACCTACTTGAATCATATAAGGCTTATATGATTTACTAATGAAAGTGGCCACTTTCATATATTTTTTAGTAAGTATCCAAAACATACAAGTTTCATTTATATAATTTTTCTGGGGATCTTATATCTGTTTTCACTCTTGTATGCTTTTTATACAAGTTTCACACAAGACAGATACAAACGTTATAAGATTTATATATATCTTTTCCATATGGGTTACACTGTTTGATTATGAAATTTTAACCCAGAAATTTTTAGCCTTAGTATTTAGAAAAATGTCTTTACTATAAATCATCATGTAAATATTTAAAATGCCTTTTACAGAACCAGTATGGTCTAAAGATGTTTCTTTTAACCAATGCAGTGAACTAACATTAGCTTCATTAGCTTCATATATAGATAGTTGGACCTGCCATCACTTTAGCCAGGAAAACTGATGTCCATCAGCCACTAATGTTATTATCTAGTCGCTTCTGAAATGCAGGACCTTTAGTTTCACAAATTAAAAATTTCAAGGGGAAATTTTATTAATTCAAAATGCACATGTATTATGCAAAAACCTTGACAGTATCTGAGAACGGTCATTGACACTACATGATTAGATTTCATACTTTAGGAGAGGTTGAGAGGAAACAATGTCAGACATCATGATTTACTTGCTAAATCAAGTGCAAAGTGACTGTGAAAAACGAGCATCGGTGCATGAGTTAGGAGACGGTGCTGAGTCATACAGAGCGGGTGAACATTTAAAAATGCAGGAAAAAAACACAGCAGCTCATTGGATAATTAGCAGATAATCTCGAGGAGCATTCCCTGTGCTCTCCATGTCTCCTGGTAACCATTTATCCAAGCATGATCACAAAGATGGCTGGTTTAAACATCTCTTATCAGGAAATGACAGCAATTTCTCTCCTAGTGATTACGTCATGGTTTCATTAATCGTTTCCTTCCATTTTCCTCCGGGGCCTCATGCACACACCCTTTCCCCGGCTATAAAAAAATAAAACGATCTAAGATAAAAGCAGCTTGGTCATACAGGAAGAATGTACTACCACAGCTGGCCTATGTTTAACTATCAATAGCTGATTCTTTCAAAATCCTTAACTCTTGGAAAAATATTTAACCACAAGAAAAAAGAAAAAAAAAAAGGTGGAAAGTCGCATTAGCAAATTATTATACACACATTGTACTTGAAGACCTTGAGTCCAAGTTATTAGAGTAAACGGTTAAAGCTGAAACATGCTCTGTTAATGAATCACTAGTCTAACATCATCAGTTAACACATCACAACGACAAACAGCATTACACACCCGCACAAAATTAACGTTTCACAGAGGGACAAATACGTAAATGTTTAATTTAGGGGCAAACAAAACAGCATTCAATGAAAGAGACCTGCAGCAGACTCAACAGTCTCCTTTTCATGCACATTTACAACAACAGCACAGAAAAGCACCTCGATTACAAAATAATATCCTAAAAGGAAACAGCTGTCCAGTCCAGTACAGCCAGAGGAAGTAGCAATGCAGACGGACAATATGTAAAAGTAAGACAAACTCAGCGACAGGCGGGTAAACAGTCGGCGTACTCACATGGGTCTCTGCTTATGAACTGTGGCCCGGGGCTCTGCTGGGAAGGAGGGGGGTTGGGAGTGCCAACCAGCTTGTTTTTGGCCATCTTGGTGTTGGCCTTGGCGAACTCCAGCCGCAGAGTCTGGGGAATCTCTGGGTCAAATCGTACCCCCTGAGATTAATGAGACAGATATGTTAGCGCAAATATTGTTTAGTGGAAAGCTTTTAGGACAGGTGAGTCAGAACTGAGGGAGCACACTGACAGGGGTAATGCATATGGACAAGTCTTTAAAAAGGAAATATGAAGCATTTTAGCTGTGAGATTGTATCCATGTCTTAGCACTGAAAGCAGGTGTCATGAGTCATTAATCCAGCGGTCCGCAACCCCCGGGCCACGGACCGGTCCATGAGTCGTTTGGTACCGCGTCGCAAAAGTTGAGTCTCCGGTGTGAAATTTATGGTTTTCAGGGTTTTTAGCGTTAACTCGGTTTCCCTGGGTGTTGTAGTTGTGTGTCTTATTTTGAAAGAAATATTTACACGTTACCATAGCGACCAGAGCGCATTAAGGGGCAGAGAGGAGGATGTTACTCTCAATGTTTTTGGCGTATTTCAGGAGGACGCTGCTAATAAAGTTACACAATTACACAGTGAATTCGCATTTATTATTATATTTATAAAATACCAAAGTTTTTGTCTTGGCAGTATAATTTTATTCTGTTGTATTTATTCACGACACCTTAAAGGCCGCTCCATGAAAATACTGTCTGACATTAAACTGGTCCGTGGCGCAGAAAAGATCGGGGACCGCTGCATTAATCAAAATCTGAGTTCTGCCATATCTGATATTCAGGGGTGCTTGAATTATGTTCTAATTATTATACGCAGTTGTGTTGAGGAATAATATTTCCTCAACACAACTGCGTATAATCAGATTTATTGTTGTGATTAAATCAAGTTCATTTTCACAGCTACTATAACTTCTACATGCATGTTGTTGAATAGTAGACAGGTTGTTGTGGCACAGACAAAATACTGGAACCATGGATATTTCAGTTCTTGCATTTGGTTTCAACTTATCTTAAATTTCGACCGTTTCCATATTTAAAATGTTTTTTTCCTCACATACTGCCCCCAGTCGAAATATAAGCGCAGACAAGCTGTTTATAACGTTCTTATCTGTCTTTTGCTTTCCTGGAAGGTTTAGTGAAGTGAAATTAGCGCATGATCAGCACATGATGACGCTTTATGATGTTAAAAATGCAACAGCTAATACCTTGGTTTGGCAACCGTGCATTAAAGAGGCTGACCAAATAAATAAGTCTGCTCATCAGTGAAGCGATGATGTTATAAATAATAGGGAGCGACTGACAGACGTGCCGCCCTGTCCCTTTAAGTAGTGACGAAGCAGACTAATTTAGCCCACAGCACTTATTAGATAACGCGTACAGTTTCCATTGCTGTACTTCCTGTCTTGTTATCTGTTGTTTAGCTTGATCTGGAATTGTCACTTTGTACAGTTTTCATCATCTCAATTTCACAGTACAATTTACTGCTGAAATCTTGGCGTGACGAGAGCGTTTTTATTTGTTTAGCCTTTGAAGCTGCTTATTCTGAGCGACACATGCAATGGGAAATCAGAACTTGATGACACAAACCTGGCTGGCGCTTGATGTCATTTACAACACAAGCAGACAAGCCACAAGGCCCTCACTCTGTTCCCCACTGAACTGCAGTGTAATTTAATACCATGACATCAAATACCCTGACATACGCCAGGCATCACTGCTTAGAGTGAGCCAAACATTATGGCGAATTCTTGAGATGCCACTGCTCACAACAGGCCAAAGGAAAAAGCTGCCCTGCCATCAGATCTTCATCAAACATCTCCACATATGGGGATTAAAAAAACAACAGGAATGTGGCATCGTCAAAGTTGCTATTCATTTACTCCGCTTGGACGCATTTTTACCAGGAACTATAAACGCCCTGAAATTAACCTCATTTGATTGCCTGTAAACGATACAGAAAAGCACGAAGGTCAGATCAGCGGAGGAGAAAAGCAGCCAGGAGTGCAAGTTCTCGGCAGCAAACGAGAACTTGCACTCATCCCTGCAGGCTCGGGCGAAGCAAGGCTGAAACAAGCGAGGGATGACTCTTCTCATGAAGGGGAGGGAATTAACTGGGATTGCCTCGGCTCAGCGCACTCGCGGCTTCTGCCAGTAGAGGCTGCAGAGGTGTAATAAGCTACATGGCAATAATGAGGCCCGAGCACACCTCTGCTTGAAATGTGTTGGAATATCTACCTCGAAATGTCTTTTTATAGCACCTTCTCCACGTAGAGCTTTGATTCTGACTGTTGGAGGTAATTCAGTTTTTTGTTTTCGAGGCTCACAGCTTGGAGGGAATATAAGAGAGCTACTATGATAGGAAACAAATCCCCAAATTCTCCCACAGTTTTCTGCGTCTTGCCCATATTTCAATATGCAGATGGATGTTTGCAGAATCTGGCTTATCTCCATATGACCCCCCGGGACGTAGCTTTCCCTGAAAAACAAGAGCAGCGTTGAATTCTCAGCCCCACTGAGCCCTTCTACGGAAACAGTCTCGCTGTTGTTGGCTCATAATAAGATGATAATTTTTATCCTTTGTTCAACTCTCTGCTCTACCTTTGACGAGCACCGATATCTCGACATCTGAGAAAGTTGACACACCGCTCGCGCTGTCACGGTCCCACTTAAGAGGAGGGCCGTTAAAGTGATCCGCTGCCTTGATAAAGACATCAACAAAAACTTAAGAGGCAATCGGAGGAGGGCGGTGCATGGTGAAGACAAAAACAACAATGGAAAAACAAAGGTGTAGGAGACAGGCGGCGTTCATTACCGTCTGTCTACACTTTGTTTCAAGAGAGTCGAATAAAAACCGCGTGAGAAGATGAGCTCTGTTTTGTGTTAGAGTCTGCCTCATCAAGGCTTTCTACTGAGCCACATTCTGAAATACGAGAGATTAAAATTAAACCCTAGATCAATATCTTCTATTTTTATGTGGAAGAACAGCTAATTTTCTTCTGACCTTGCAGGATCTCTCGCAGAGCTTAAAGTAAAAAAAAAAAAGACTTTATTTACTCAAACAGAAACATTCAGACACACGCTATTTTAGAGCAGCTGTGATATATTTGCCTTCGCTGCTTCACTTTTCAGCTTTTTCCTCGTGCGACAGAAAACGCTTTCCCCCCGCTTTCAAATACATTTGCACTAAGGGCAGTAAAAAAAAAAAAAAGATGAGATTTCACGAGAAACACTAGAGCTGAGCTGGAGCACAACGAGGGCATGACACTTACGTTCAAGGCATTCTTAGCAGCCTCCGCCTCTGATCGACTGTCAAAACTGACAAACCCCACTGGCTGGGGAGACAAGGAGACAGAACAAAAGAAAGAAACATGGTTTAAGGCAGAAAACTGAGTCGGCATTTCTGTCTGAGTGACAAAGACATGTTTTTATATATATATATATATTTTTTTTTACATCTTAGCATACCCCACCCCCTACCTCTCTGCCTCCCTCTCTCCTGTTTATAAAACCATTGCGACAGAGCGGGGAGGGGGAGGCGGAGGGCGATTGGAGGCTGGACGCACTTTCATTGTAGAGTTCATCATTCGGCTCCCCTTTGCCCAAATACGGGCAATGCAGGAGTGAGAACAAGCATGTAAGAGTTTAGTGTGAGACAGGCAGAGAAGGGAGTAAAAGCTGAAAAAGGAGAAGAAGATAGAAAGGGAGGGGGGGGGGGGATTTCAAGGGTTAAAGGTGAAAATGAAAGCAAGTGAGGCAACGGGTAGAAAAAGTTGGGTTTTTTTCTTAAAGACCTCCTCAAACAGGCCTGTCAGTGCAGCATTTTCTCATTCGCATCTGTTTCACCCACACTTGTTTTATATTCCAGCGACATCGCTTCAAAGCCAGTAGTAAAGGTGAGGAGAAATAAAACAGGAAAGAAAACCACACACTCACAGGGGTGTAGGTGCGGCTGCAGGATTTCTGACTGCAGATATGAACAGAAAATACATATTTTTGTCTTGTATGTGGATGGGGACGTTGGGAGAAGGTGGTGGTGGTGGAGGTGGTGGTGGGGGAGAGATTGCAGAAAACTCTAAACATGTTATTCCCATGGGGTCACACTGCTGCGTGTGATCTGGAAAAGCAGTCTAGGGTTATGGGAATTCTGAAGAAGTGCAGTGGAGGAGGAGGAGGAGGATGTGGAGGAAAAGAAAACCCCCGAAAAGTAACACAAAAAGAAAAGAAAGACTAAGTGAAGACGTCAGGAGGAGGAAGCGTAACAGGAATATAAATAGAAAGGCTCTGAGATCAGGCTTTTGCTATATATGGACATGGCTGGGAGTTCTTGGACTGGAAGAGAGAGACGGAGATCGATTGATTTGCGTGGCCATTGTCATTAACATTAACAGGGAGGAGAGCTGCTCCAAACAAACCCTGAGGAAATGGGGGGCAGCACTTTGTCTTAACATAAGCATCAGTTCACAGCAGTTCTCTCGCTGAAGATGCCACTTAGGCTGGAGAAACATCGCTCCGAGTCACAGTTTAATCACAAAGGTAAAACAGGTGGTAAATTCCATCATAGTCTAAAAGCCAAATATTCTCCCGGGGCTGAAAATTAAGCTAGTGCAGTTTCTCTAGTGACCACTTGAGGCTGCCAACAAAAGCGAGTCAATCCCCATAGACTCTCATGTTAAAATGTCCTACTAAACAGCATTAAATAGCATCTTACAGCAAGCTGTTCAAGTCTCGGTTCATAGTTTCTTCCTTCATAACAACTATATCATACATGATGTTTTTAATAATTGATCCGTCTCGATAGGGTAAGGCTGAAACTCAGGGGAGAGGCTGCTTTGACTGGCAGGTGTCCCAAAACAGGTAGCTGCAGCTTGGCTAACTTAGGTGGAACTATCTGACAAACAACACAGCCTGCTGTGAACAACACTATATGGACAAAAGTATCGAGCCACACCTTTTAATCTTTGAATTCGGCCACTTTCAGGCCCACTGCCACACGTGTATAAACCTTGACTGTAAGAAAATAACTGGCAACAAAACCACCAAACAAGTGAGAAGAACCGTTAATGCTAAATTAGACTTCAATCATAGATACATACATTAGAATGAGTTTTTCTGAATGCACGCAATAGCAGTGAAACAAAAAGAGAGAGTCTAAAGCTTTCCTTTGTACTTGGTTTCAGGAATAGTTTTAAGGTATTACACTCAGCAAGTTCAACCCAAATCGCTTTAAACCCTTCTAATGAGCATGTCATGTCTTTATGAGAAACAGTGTAAAGTGGCAACAAGTAAGCTGACATGAAGCTAAATTGCTCCACTCTGGACGTGGACACCTGCCAGCTGGGCTCATTTTCAGTCCCGCAACCCTGGAGGCAAAACTCAACCATCAGTGCTGCTCTTGTCAAAACGCTCACTTTGACACCTCGAAACTCTTTCCCCCGTCTCTCTTCCTCGTCCTCACACAGCCCACCAGACGACTCGCTGTAACTACAAGCACTACATCCGACTGCCAAAGGCAAGTTGGTGCAACACTTTTCCCCTCCTATCGTTCTCCCTCCCCCCGGAAACCTTTGTTATTTGTTATTTTCTTTTCTATTAAAGGCACTTCCTGCTAATCCTTCTTTCTCAACAAGCTAAACACACAAAGAGAGAAGAAAAAGATGCAAAGGTGTCGATGAGCAAGAAGTAATGTGGACAGTAACAGCGTGATCAGAGACTGACCGGCTTCATTCAGGAGTTTCTTTGAACACAACACAGATCCAAGACTTGTTAGCATACCTGTTTAGAAGTGAGCTTTATCAAGGAGCCTTCATAGCCCTGAAAAAAAAACAGAAAACAAAATGTCAGAAATACACATAACAAAGCAAAAATTCAACTTTAGTGGCTAAAAAGCTGCAAAACACGCAGACTGCTTACACTTACAAAACCTTTTTTGCTAAATTACTCAAAAATGTTGGCATGTTGGGGTCACGGAGGACTAAGCTTGGCAGTTTCACAGGTCACGGCGCTCTTATGAAGACCATATGGACTAGATTGTTGTGTCTTACCTGATTAAGCAAGATTTACTGCTTTCAACACTCGTGATGCAAACCATTTACTCAGAGCACATACCATGAACATTGCTTAAGTGAGCGATTAGATGCATTAATCACTTAAACAGCGCTGCTGCTGCTGCTGCACCGTTAAGGTGCGTTAGTCTTGGTCGATAGTTCAAAAAGCTTGCAACATCTACATGTATTCACCTGAACTAAACTCTGGGGGTCTGTGTGCTTGCAACAAAGTTGGGGCTTCTGAGGTGAAGCAAACAGCTTTGTTTTTGTTTCGCAGGCATTGAGCCATTTTTCCATGAGACATAAGCTTCCCATGGATCAAGATGTGATTGAACGTCGGCTTTAAGAACACAGACACTTGAACCTCGCGGGAGAGTTTCCATTGCCGTTTATTTCATCACCATTAATGGAGGTCCCATTGACTGCTGGAAAGTAAGCTGCTAAGAATAGCAGCAGGCCATCCATTTAAAACATACAAACATACCTTAAATGGTCTGAAGAGGAGATAGAGCTCCCGCGGTTTAATATCCAGTGGTAGCCCACTGACAAATAGTGTTCGGACCTGAGGAAGACACGAGAGAGAGAAAGATCATGTATTTTTCATTAACCTCCACCAGTTATAAATAGCTACATTGCCTTTCTGACAATAACAGATGAGGTTAGGAGGAAAAAGAACAATGAGCATGAGTTAAACAGTTACCGAGGCTGGCTTTACACTGAAAGATAAACTTTTTAAATCCAGATACGGGTGTCTTTCAGCTCTGCAAACACACTAAGACACACAGTGCGTGCTACAGTAAGAGCATTGTGTTCTCCTGTGTAATCTACAACCTGCTGTGTTTTATGGTAACCCTCCCTCGCAGCTCTAGCCTCTGTTTTACATTTGAACTTTTCAACTTGAAACTTGAGCTGGCATTGCTGGGGAATTATAATGTAAATGTTAGCTACAACAGACTAAATGGAAATGTAATTGTTGTGGTCCACAGCCCATAGTCAGAGAAGGTGCAAAACCCTCAGGGCGCAAAATAAGAATAACTACAAAAGTGCTTTCAGGGAAGGACGGGGTTCTTATGTTATTACATGCGATGATGATGAGGAGGAAATGAACGCAGCGTGATCGCTGGAGGTGTGCTGAAGGTAAAACTTTTTAAAGCTTTTCATTTCAAGTGTGGAATCTCTAGTGTTTTTTAGGGTTTTTTTTTAGAGGATACAAAGTGCATAAACCCCCTAAGTGTCAAACCTTAGATGATAAAAAATAGTTAGGTGACGTCAAAGAAAGAGATACCAGACATGCTCGAGTGGGGGTTAACTCACCTGCACAGAGACTAGCAATAAATCTGGAAATTGATTTGGAAACTAAAGGACTGCACTTTAACATGTTATGGGTATTCATTTTATTGGTTTGTTTAAACAGTGTTACACAATAAGTTTGGTACTGTTGTCAGATCTGTATAATATATGTAAAGCAAACCTAAGCAGCAAGTTAGCTTAGCTTAGCATTAAGACTAGAAACACAGAGTACAACCTACTATGTGTTTGTCTGCAGATTAGGTTATTAATACTTCTGAGAAGCCGCTATATTAATCTCGTTTCTTCTAAATGCTTTGCATGGCTTGACTCTTGTTCAGTTTGTAAGCATGCTAAAACATACCAACGAGTCCAATATTGATTTCCTTGCATTCCTTTCACAAGTTAAATGTTTAGTATGATAAGGTGAGCACCTCACCAAGGCCTCAGTCACACAGGCCTTTGCTCGCTGACAGAACATTTAACTAAACAATACTTCGTACAGATTTCCTTTCTTTGTCTTTCACTCTCACGCTGTTCAAACAAATCTCACACTAAATAAAAAGAGGCCTCGTAGGCCCTCCTTCATAAAAACATCTTTGTGTATAAAAGTTATATGTAACAAGTTTTCTCTGCACACATTCTGAAAATCGAGTCTCACAGGACAAACTGCTGTTTGGACAAACTGAACATTGGTCAATAAACAACACAGAGAACACAGGAAACATTGTGTCCCTTCAGTTATTATATGCACACACAGAGACCTCTGCAAAATCAACAGAAACCCTTCATGTATGTTCAGTTTTACCTCAGTCCAGTAATTAAAAACAGTGTCCCAACAGAAACATCTCTACTGCAAGATTCATGAATAATTAATACCATCCTGGTTTGGCAAAACAATAACAGGAGTTGCCTTAAGTTAATTAGTCAGGCTCGCTATACATATCAATTATCCCTGACATGGAAACAGTATTGATCGAATGGTTGGGTGACAGATGCATTTGTTCCACATTATTGTTCAAAATAATATTTCTAGTGACCCAGAAGGTGTGTAAAAGCACAAATCCTTCAGTTATGCAATCGGCAACCTGGCTACCAGATCTAAAAAACAGATGAATACAGCAGTAGCCCTGTAACACACATTAGCCCCAGCCGCAACATTTATGAAAAGCAGAGCAACACTATAGGATGCAGATGCTGGGATGCCCCACCACAGCCCGTGAATGCAGATCCCGTTACACTCTGGAAGCAGCAAAACAGTGAAAGTTCTGTTAGTTGCATGTAATTGTAGACACATCTGCCCTTAATGAAGGGTCAGTCCAGGAGATGTTACACATCTGTCTCCTATTAATGCAACAGCTGTACTTTTGCTTTTAACCTCCATCAAGCTTTACAAAACAACAAGCAAACAAGAGAAAGAACTCCCTATTCTAATAAAATGTTACAAAATTAACTGGCTCATACAGGGAATAATGGGTACTTTTAAAACTGTAAAACTGTTTAATTGATTGAATGACATCATCGGCCAATACTGGCCTGTTGTGAATGTATTGGTATAGGTTATTTTTCTAATATATATATATATATATAAAAAACACCCAGCACGCCCCTGCGGGCGGTTTATCCTTCAAGCTCGGGTCCTCTACCAGAGGCCTGGGAGCTTGAGGGTCCTGCGCAGTATCTTAGCTGTTCCCAGGACTGCGTTCTTCTGGACAGAGATCTCCGATGTTATTCCCGGGATCTGCTGGAGCCACTCGCCTAGCTTGGGAGTCACCGCACCTAGTGCTCCGATTACCACGGGGACCACCGTTACCTTCACCCTCCACATCCTCTCGAGCTCTTCTCTGAGCCCTTGGTATTTCTCCAGCTTCTCGTGTTCCTTTTTCCTGATATTGCTGTCATTCGGAACCGCTACATCGATCACTACGGCCGTCTTCTTCTGTTTGTCTACCACCACTATGTCCGGTTGGTTAGCCACCACCATTTTGTCCGTCTGTATCTGGAAGTCCCACAGGATCTTAGCTCGGTCATTCTCCACCACCCTTGGGGGCATCTCCCATTTTGACCTCGGGACTTCCAGGTTATACTCGGCACAGATGTTCCTGTACACTATGCCGGCCACTTGGTTGTGGCGTTCCATGTATGCCTTGCCTGCTAGCATCTTGCACCCTGCTGTTATGTGCTGGATTGTCTCTGGGGCATCTTTACACAGCCTGCACCTGGGGTCTTGCCTGGTGTGATAGACCCCAGCCTCTATGGATCTCTGTGCTGTCTTTCAGTCCAGCTTTGTCCAGCCACTGGTAGGATTTCTGGATATCAGCCACCTCCTCTATCTGCCGGTGGTACATACCGTGCAGGGGCCTGTCCTTCCATGATGGTTCCTCGTCTCCCTCCTCTTTCTTGGGTTTCTGCTGCCTGAGGTATTTACTGAGCACTCGGTCAGTTGGGGCCATCTTCCCAATGTATTTTTGGATGTTCCTTGTCTCATCCTGGACTGTGGTGCTGACACTCACCAGTCCCCGGCCCCCTTCCTTCCGCTTAGCGTACAGCCTCAGGGTGCTGGACTTGGGGTGAAACCCTCCATGCATGGTAAGGAGCTTTCTTGTCTTTATGTCAGTGGCTTCTGTCTCCTCCTTTGGCCAGCCTATTACCCCAGCAGGGTACCTGATCACGGGCAGGGCGTACGTGTTGATGGCCCGGATCTTGTTCTTACCATTCAGCTGACTCCTCAGGACTTGCCTGACCCTCTGCAGGTACTTGGTGGTTGCAGCCTTTCTAGCGGCCTCTTCATGGTTCCCATTTGCCTGCGGGATCCCCAGGTACTTGTAATATATATATATATATATATATATATATATATAGGTGTACCAGCATGCAATCTAAGAAAACAAATCAATCCTGACTCATACCTGGAACTTTCACCGAATCAAAGATCTTGGTTCAGGAAGACAAATGCTTCAGCGCACAGAAGACAATACAATCAAACAATGCAAACACACACCCCTGCAAACGTCACAACATCCCACAGCATGATAGTGTAATCTGATTCTGTACAGGGCCCAGTTTAGAATAAAACCGTAGCTATGCAATTACACAGAGTATATTCAAAGCTCCCAGATTCATTAGATAGTGGATTCACAACTCAGGGGACAAAGGAACTGCTGAACTCACACGGCACCTCATTCCCACATGTAACCTGATACGCAACAGTGAAGCCAAAGGCAGAGCAACACACAAACAAAGGAGCTTAGCAACTAGGAGAGCGAGAGCTGGCGAGTGCCAAACCACCCATCCATCCGGAAGAAGAAAAAAAAGAGAAAAATCTCACCTCAGCGACTTTCTCACCTTTGCTCTTATCTTATCTGAGCTGAGCTGAACCCTGCAGGGCCGTCACTGCGCTCTGTCTCTGGCAGTTCTGTTTAAGTAAACTCAATTGAAGGTCTCCTTATATGGAGTTACATGGGAACAAAGAGTCAGAAAAGGATGGTATCAATCAGACACAAGCAAGGTCAGTCTCTGACAGCTGTTGAGGCTGATAAAACTAATAATGCCGTAGTAAAAAAAAAAAGTGCTGTAAAAATAGAAACGGTGCTCAAGCTCTAAAAATCTAAAAAGAATAAGAAAAACTCTTTGAGATGAAGACAGATAAGTCAAAAGAAAGACACCAAAGCTTTCAGATTTGAAATCTCTATCAGGGACGGTGTTTGTTTTCTCTGTCAGCTTTGCCGTTACAGTGAGCATTACTCTGCACACGACCGCAAAAATAGATGCCAAATTCATCCCAAGTGAACGACGTCGGGCTTTCGCACCGACGCGGTTAAGACGACAGATTTATACGCCGCTCTTTTTAGGAGTTGTAATTTTACTCTAGGTGGAAAAAAGCCAAGAGTGAACGTCAGAATTGCACACGTTAAGAAAATCTTAGTCGTCTAACCCTTCCTTGCCAAGCTTCCTAAGATCTTATCTGTGATTTAAGTCCTGTCTTCAGCCATGATAATAGCCACTTAGGAGCTGGATGTGATGCACGAGTAAGACAAACACAATGACTCCTGTGCACACTCGGAACAAAAGGACATTCTTGGCTGTCTTGAACTTCATTCCTGAGACTTCCTGATGTCAGCTGTTATGATTTATGATCATTTTTTCCGGTGTGTCCAGCGTGGAGCTGGCTGCACACACGCTGGATACAGGATGATTCACAGGTAAATCTATCAGCTGCTCTCTTCTTCAGACATCTGCTGCTGATTATAATATCAGTCTATATTTATGCCTCTATCAGGTTGGCTTAAAAGAAATAAATAAATAAAGGGAGGGAGCTGTAAAGATGCTCCCACCAGGTAAAGTGAGACATCAAACTTTCATGATGCAGTAAACTAAAGCAAAGGTCAAGCCGGAGGTTGAGCAGATTGTGCAGATTTGTAAAAAAAAAAGCAAAGCCAAACCTTCGGCCGCTGTTTTATTGGGTCTGTTTTTATTGGTTCCCCGTGAGTCACATACCTATATTTCCATAGTGCTGAGTGGCCTGGTTTAAGCCTTTGAATCGCTGACCATTTATGGCGTGCTCAAACACTATCACGCAGGCAGGTTTCGATCAAAAACAGCAGTCCCTACCTACCACAAGCCAGCTGAGTACTTCGCAGCCGGCGTGCCAGTGCAGTTCCCTGGCAACGCCTTAGCGGTGCACAGCAGAGTGCAGAGCCCCAGGCCAAAAACATCAGATCCTATTAAGGCCACTTCTGCAGCAAGTCCTAGGGGATCTGTGCACCTCTAATCAGAGATCTTTGACTCAACAAGCACCGGGTGAGGTCATCACCCTATTGATATGCTATCATTGCCGTTGTTGCATCCTATGGATGGAGGGACGAGCCTGTGCTCATAATAAGACTCAAGTGCTGTGTTGAAGAGGAAATCTGTTTTGTTGTTGTTGTGGGTTCAATCATTATTTCACTATGATTTGAAAGTCTTTCAGCTGGCACTAGTATTTCAACATCAATCTATGACAAGTATCAAGGCAAGCTGGATCTCTGGGAGATGTCAGAAAACAGTAACACAATGAAATCACGATTTCCTAGATCATACGTCAACATCTGCATGTCCCTTATTGAAACAACAAAGATATACTGTATCTGTGTCTTTGTATATGAAACCCCTCAGCAGGACAGTGGCCCTAAGCACACCGCCCTCTGGGACAAGAAGAATTAGGACTCCTGCAACAGACAATAAGGTGCCTACATTTAGCTGATCTAAGCATCATTTAGTCCCTGCTGCTCAGTGAACGAGGATCTGGGAGAACTGGATGGTCGAGTCAGGTTATTCAGATTTATTATTTCTGTTAACAGTGCCATGCATTGGGTTAAGCCCCAAATAAATACTTTATATTTTGCTACTCTCAAAGAATTTTCACTTTGCTTATATTCCATAAAATAAAGATGGGCATCTCAAGAAAAGATCACTGCTCACCCGACCCCAAATTACTCTGAAATAACAATTTATTGGCGACTCGTGGCATCCTAGCTTGCGTTTGGCAGATCTTGCACTGGACTTCATTTTTGTTTATTTTCTGGTGGCGATCCACGCAGAACTCTGTAACAAACTCGGGGAGCGTTTGCATTTTTTCTACTGTTAGTCTAATCTCACACACAGTTTTACTCTACTAAGTAGTTAATAGTTAAACTGCTGTTGGAAAACAATGGAAATACACAGTTTAAGACATGAACTAGGTTCTTTTTTGATGATTTATGGAGTTTTCAAATATTAGAAAATCATAAAAATAATCAAACCTTTGCACACAAGTTTTTTGAATCAATAGTAATAATAAGAAGAATGTTTTCGTATGACTGAACCAACAAAAGGCCTCAGACGTACTTCCACCAAACAGCCACAATTTTATGCAGATTTAATCACCAAAGCCACATCTGACACCACAGCTGTTTCACAGCCATAACCGTGACTGAAGGCAACACCAGTCGAAATGTGTACAAATGAACGTCAAATTTTCTCCAGTGAAGACGCTGCAATTCAGCAGCCATTACGAAGAGGCCCGATTTGTCTAAGTGGACAACCCCGTAACGTATTAATGTGTCATTTCTATTCAGCTTACATTGTAGACTGTTAAATTTGTTACAGCAATTGCCTGAAATGCCTCATTATATCCGGCTGCACTATGTGGCTCTCTCACATATTTGCCCTGACTTTAATTGAGTGCTTTTTTGACCGCTCGTTCTGGCTGAAATGAGGGACGCGACCTTGGTGCAATGTGAGAAGATTACTATGTGTTTCGTTCTCCCTCCCTGCGCGTGTGCGCGTGCGCGCTCGACAGCCAAGTTAATAAACGGAGGTCCTTCGAGCCAGAAGTGGCAGGACACGGCTCTAACCTTGAGGAGAGGGTACAATAGCATAACGTAGCAAGTGTGCATGCAACAGTGAGGCGAGTACCTGCACATGAAATAATAAAAGAAGAAGGAGAAGAAGAGAAAAAAAAAAAGCTCAGAGGAAATGTTTCATTGCCCGTCCACCACGCAGCTTGCTTTCAAATCCACCCGAGTCCTTGTTCTCTGTGACCGAGCTAAAAAAAAAATCAAAGTGAACCCGTGAGCCCACGTGAGCTCAGGGCAGGTTGAGTTTTCTTGCATCAGATGAGCACGGCGTGATTAAAACCCAGCCCGACTGACAGACTCCCACACCCCCTGAACTGTCACTGCTCCGGCTTGACATCACTCTCCATCATCCTCACAAGTTTTTCCTCTTCATCTTCTATCAGGGAATGTGAGGAGTGAGCGACCGCAGGCCCGGGAGGTGTCAAACAACCATTAATGGATGACTCGGTTTTGCCTCTTAATCGCCAGGGTTCAACGGGTCAAGTTTCACATTTGGGGTCGGAGGTCGCAGATTAGCCCGGGGTTACTGTGCACGTCTGGGGTCAACTGTGAGACTGAGCACACTCCTAACGGCTTTGTTTTTCCTCTGTCTCTCTCTCTCTTACTCCCACAAGTGCTTTGGACGAGCAGTTCCTGCTCAGTAAGGGTCTGTAAATGTTCCAACAGGTTAACCTTTAAAAGACATTTAAAACAAACGGCCTAGGAAAAGCGAGCAGGCGCCCGTTTCAGTTTTTCCTTCTTTTGCTCTTTTCTTCCTCCCACCATAACACTTCCACTAGCTTTTAATCTAACTTAGAAAATAACCTCTTCTCTTGATCATGCACAGATGTCAACCCAACAAACGACCCATTCAAAGAGTTCATCAAAAGTCTTTCATACAAACGCCATTCTCTTCTTTCCCTTTGTTATCTGATGACACTCGCTGAATGGACTTTAAATTCCTAAGTGCTCATTAACGTGAACTAATCTCCGCATCAGCCTTTCCCGGACTTCCTTTGTTGTCGCCTACCCGACAGGGATACCTTAGACTGTTTAGTGTTGTGGTTGGTCGGGTGGGCAGAGGGTTAAAGCGTCTTGCGCAAGCGGAGGAACAAAAAACAACAGGAGGATACTCAGTCATCCTCGGCGTCACCATGAAGAAATCCTAGCCTGCTGCTAACAAGTCGTTTCCTTTATGCGTTGCAGCTGTTTCTTTTGGTTTGTCATTGATGGCACTAAGTGATCCCATATTTTCATCTGCAAATAATGACTGCTTTTTATCCATCCGTCCATCCATACAGCTTCAGCATTTTTGGTGCAATTCATTGTTTTGAGAATCAAAGGTCAAAAAAGGAAGGCATGATTGCAGAATATTACCCTATAATAAAAACCACAGCAGCTTTTCTTAAATCTTTCAGCTACTCTTTACAATTTTTTAAGCATTTGGACAACACAAAGGGTTTGGACGTGTCAGATATTGGCCACTAACACCGGTAAATGGTTTTAACCAACCAACAGAGAATGTTAAAGACTCATATAGGCTTTCTAAGACTGATACCAGTGATTTAAAATTATAATATAATAGATGATTTTTTTTCTTTCAGGTACATTAAACAAACAGATTTCCATATTATGTGTAGTTATTTATGAGTATTTACTAATTACTCACAAGTAGGGCAGTTGCAGAGCGCCCTGTAAAGGACAAACTATGCAACATCAGCACTCATAACATGGTTGAACTGTGTTTCTACTTTTTCTTTTTTCATCACTATTATAAATGTCAGTGCCAATATTACTGGCAAATAACTACTATCGGCCAATAATATTGGCCTGCCAATAATCAGTCAGGCTGTTGTACATGGCATCTTATTTTCCAAGATGGTCAAACCAACAGGGCCACGGTGTTATCAGCCAATGCAGATATTTAGCTGATATCTTGGGGATATCTAGTAAAAACACACAAAATCCCTAACATAATTAGTTTGCTAGCATACACAACAAAACAAATAATACATTTTAGAATCTAGAACTAGAAAAATACCATTATTAATTATTAGATAAGTCATTATGTATTATATTATATTATATTATATTATATTATATTACAATAAATTCTGAAGTCCTACAGTCAGCAGCTTTACTGTGACAAGAGAAAAAGCTAGTTTTCTTGTACATTTTGCTATGGGTAACATTTTCTCTAGTTTTTTCAGGTCTGACCTTGGATTGCTAATTCTTGCTGGTCAGCCAAAGGGCGGCTGGCATGCAGCTGCATAGTCAGACTGGCACGTTTCTCCCTGGCTAGATTGTGTCTTTAAGGCTCTTCCATGTCCATAAATGGTCCCTATGTTCAGAGATCTCTGCGTCAAGAGTCCATGGCCCTGAGAAGGGATAAGCAGTTTGTCTGGTGGGACTAAATTGGGTGCACGGGAGGGGGGGTAAAAAGAACGGAGAGCTATGAAAGTGCAGAAGAAGAGAGAAATTATAAACAGTTACTGGGGTGGAGGGAGGGAATGTGGGAGGAAATGAAAAGAGTACGATAAGGAGGTAGCAAGGAAAGAAAAAGGGTGGGACATAGAAAAGGACGGAGGGAAGGAAACAGAGGGGAAGGGAGATAAAACTGTAGAGAGGGAGCAGGAGAGAAGGAGGGGGGGCTGGTGGCTGGGCACAAAATAAAGAAAAAATGTAATGCGCTGGGCCACCATGTGCTGCCAGCCTTGGCATTGGTTGTACCAGTCTCTGGAACTCTAGTGAGGGTATCAAATGCCATTCTTGACATAATTTTCATCATCGGCAACCCCTCGCGGCCTGTGAAGGAAACAGACCACTGCCTTCAGGATAGAAAGGTTTCATCCCAGCATAAAGGTGATCACTCAGAACAACTTTGCATCGATTGGGAACGACCCTTCCTTTTAAACTGGATCAAAACCACTCCAGCAAAATGCGGCCTACTGCAGAAAAAGCACTGGACGGCCTCATCGTACGGCCCTAATTACTTTTGTTTCCCTTTAATTTATCGAACACCTGAGCTGAGACAATGTGGAGAGCATAAAAGGAGAGCGAAGGCAGGTGCAAAGAGACAAAGATGGGATACTGTATACAATAAGGCAGATAATTATAGCTCATGAGTAAGCAATATTAATCAGAGGTGACAGATGAAGTGCATAAACACAGTATTACCAAGCAGAACAAAATGGCTGGCGCTGTCTAGGAAAAAAGCGCACGCTTCCTTCCGCTGTGCAGCATGTGATTTATTTCAAAGCAAGTGACAGGTAAGTTTTTTAAAGAGGAGTAATATACATATAGAGGTATGTATAATTATCCACCTGGATACAGTTATTATCTCTGACTTTTGTCTTTTCCCCTCACATCTGTTTTTCAGGCTCTTTTGCCAGCCGGCTGCTCCTGACGCTGAGCCTTGTTGTTGTCTTTTCAAATACCTCTTGTCGTGCAGCTGACAAACGGCTAAGATAAGATGACAATTCCCTTGGCGCTTTTATAAATAAACGCCAAACTATCAGACGGGTAGATAGAGCAAGGTTTTACTGCTTGCCTGAGCCTGTATAGGGATTTTTTTATCGTGTATATGTCTATATATCTGTCTGACATAGGCTACTTCACAGACAATCCTTTGGATGTTTTTTCCCTATCATGGCCACTTTACCCTCTATACTCCCCTCTGGTCATGCTTCTTGTCATAGAGAGTTAATATATCCTTGTGCCCTTTTCATAGATACATGCGCATGTACAGACCACACACATGCCCACGCCACCGCGCTTACAGACTGGCACCGGCCTTCAGCCGCTTCACCGTGCTTCTCCAGCAGCGTAGCTCCCCACCTACATCTCTTCATGGAAAAGGTCACGGTGGCCACATGACCTGCTATTTGAAGAGGGCCTGTTAGATACCCAAAGCAGGCCAAGCACAATCCAATTACACCCCAGGGAGATACGCCACATTTGCTGAACTCCGCTTGAGTGATATTCGGTTTCTCTTCGGGCACTTGTAAAGATCCACTTAAATGTTTATGATCAGCTGGGAACAAGAATCAACAGATGTCTGACAAGTTTCATACTTCTGCTGCCTTTGGAGTGTTACATCCGGGGGAGAGACAGCTCCGCTTTCATGTAAACTACGATTTCGAGTAAGAGACTGTTTCACCTTGTGGAGGAACAAATAAAAAGAGGGATGTTCTGTGCTCAGTCATTTGTCAAAAGGCAAGAGGTTGGCTGGTGGACCTCCAAGTTTGGTGTGGGGAGATTCAACTTAAGTAAATACACTTTAGCTGGAGGGCAACTGACATCAAAGAGGTGAAAGGTCAATCTTCATTGGGTGAATCGGTCAGCTACAAAGCATTCCATGTAGTCATACATTCACCTTTTCTCTCTGCAGTGAACTGCCTACCAAGTGCTAGAAAATCCAGGCGAAAGATCCCCATCAGGTCCCGGAGCCAAAGGTTACGTGTAACAAAGAGAGGATTTTGTCTCATAAACTGTCTATAAGTCCAAACATGGTCCTTTCTCAGTAACAGAAGACCAGAAGACTTTATTCAGTTAATAGCCTTAATTACTAACAGATAATCAGTGTTGCAAATCACTAAAATGTGCTCATTGTGCTTACATGTGGTTTTCAAATAGGGTTGCACACAAATAACTGCCTCACTTCAGTAAATAACATGCCATTTGTCAGTATAAAGATTTTTTGCATTGCCTAAATGCTCAAAAATAGCAATTAATAAAGATTTAGTAACGTCTCCGGAAAATTTCACAGTCACTGGATTCCAACTTCTATTTATTTTCCCAGCAATCAGGTATCCGACTGATCAATAAATCAGCTAATCGTTTATAAACTGATGGGATTAATTTGAGGTGAACTGGGTTGTTTCTTCAGTGTGTCCCCTTTGTCATGGACCGTCTCCTTCCTGATAACACATCTGGAATTAATCACTTGAACTCGGGGTTTTCTGAGTACACTCCACATCGCTGCCGCCGCCGCGGTTAAGACTACAGAAAAAACACGCTAGGCCGATCTATTAAAAGCATCTTCGAGTCAAGCTTTGGAAAACCCGCTCCAGGTGTCTTGTCCATACAAGGTCTGGAAACCGGACCTCGTTCAACCTCTTATCTTTTGACATTCACCAATAAGGTGACGGCGTGTCACCTCGGCAGCATCGGCGAAGTGAAGTGCCACAGTACGCGAAAGCATCCAGAACACCTGATAATGTCGCTTATCAGAGCGGCTCATGAGATTAGATGCTGCCAGGCCCCCGAAACCTGCATACCTTGCCTGCAACAAGACCATGTTTGGTGAGCGGCGGTCCGCAGAAGATAAACATTAAGCATCGTCGAGCTTTCGTGTACACAGACGACGGCATGTGGGGTTGAGCAATGAAGCGGGGACGAGGAGCCGAGCTCGCTGCAGTGCTTTACCGGTGCGAATCAGTGATCCATTGAGTCACATACTACACTGCCCAAGAGGGGGGGCGGAGAGCTGCTGCTGCTCAGCATGTGAGAGTCATACCAGCAAGGCTGTTAAACTTTGGCTCTCTTGAGGTTATAGTTTATGGTTACCTCTGTGGTGCTGTTGCTGGCATTTTTATGCTTTCTGCATCAGGTGAAGGGACATTTGTGCAGACCAGACTTTCATGCAAACCCCCCCAAGACAAGTCAAACTAAGTCAAAGCGTGAATTAGTCTGAGTACATCCGCACGGGCCTGCAAAAAGCTTGAATATGTATCTGCGCGTGTGACAAACTCCCTGCTCCTCTGCATGCAACACACACCGTTCCACAAAAGATAAAGTGGTGCTGTCTGACCTTAACGTTAATTCACCCAAGTAAATGTAAGTCCCTGCCGGTCTGGATGGCTTCCAAACATTTCCAAAACCATTAGATCTCTCTGGCCATTAGTCTCCTTTTAAGGTCTCTGTCTGCCTGCCTTTTACACAACCTGCACCTCATCTCTGAGCTTATGGACATCACAGAATTTTTAATAGCTGGGTAGAAGTTTGAAGCCTTGTGTCTTTGGCGAACTACAGCTGCAGCTAACACAGCTTATTTCCTCGTAGACCTATCCTGCAGTTGAGATCTTTGAATAATCTGACGTCCTCATTTAACTGTTCAGTCTTACAAAAATGATCCGTAAGCGGCGTGACTGTAACCGAGTGTCACGAAAGCAAAAAGAAAAGAAGCAAATCCTCACATTTTGAAAGCTTTCGTGCTTTAATATGATCAGTCGCTCATGAGAATGAGCAACTAAACATTTCAGCTACAAAAAGGTTGTGTCGATAGTAACAGATCAAGTGTTTTTCTTGTGTTTTGCCCTATTTTGGTTTAATTATAGCTGTGTTGTGCTCAACTTAATTCAAAACAGGCAGGTGCTTAAGAAGGTGCTTTAGACAAAAAACTCAAGTATTTCTCTGGCGTCAGCTTCTGAAATGTGAGTATTTGCCACTTATGAGACTTTTAATTGGACATATTTGCAGTTTGTACAGTTAGATGGTCATACACAGACATCTTTTGGTGCTGAGTAGTCATCTTTCTTTTGTTGAATATGTTCATTTTACACGGAGTAGTTGTTTTTTATTAGATTCAATAACAAGAATACCCTCAGGGCCGTGTACTGGTTACAGAGCCCTGCTTGACTGACGGGTTGTTAGTAAAAGGAGAAGGTGACACAAGCTTTAAACTCAAACTCCCTAACCTCAAGAAATCAGCTCTTTGGTCTTTACCTCATCTGTGTGGTGCTACAGCAGTTCCCCCGCATCCATAGCAACCTCAACAGTGGACCAAATATGGTATTACATCAGGCTGGCTACATCTCACTATTCAGTTACAAAGTGTCTAACGCTACACTGAGACCTAATCAAATTGCTCCAAGAGAAATATCTGATATAATCTGATACACCTTCCTTACATCACTCGACTGCGGATGTGCAGAGCTCTGAAATAACAAGTCTGTCATTTGAAGAGAGATTCATCTGAGCCAAAGAAAATCGCCTCATGCAAGGAGAGCCGTTACAGGCTTATTTACCAAAGAGGAGATATTGTTGGGCCGGATTGTGCAATGTTTACAGAGGAGAAAGGGAAGAAATGAGGCTATTATCCTGCACGATAGAGAGGAAACATACTTTGAGAGCACGTTAAATGGATTTCCACCAAATGTTTTTCTTTCTTTTTTTTTTTTTGGGGGGGGGGTAAACAAAGCCATTCTGTTTGTGTTTAGATGTAATTAGAAGAGGCTATTCTTGCTCCACTGTAATGCAGTGGGCTCTCTGTTACAACCTGCTATTACCTACATGTTGCAGCGGCAGTTGTTTCAACTTCAATTGCTCCCTCAGCTTCAGTGAAAACTAATTCGCCCTGGCTCTGAATTCCCTTTACTACTGCTTTCCAGTGCTGTGTGAAGTCTGGCTTTATTGTACAGTAAGACACAGCTAGCAATGCCGTAGCACAGCCAGGAAAAACACAATCCTGACTTCAAAGTTATTCGAGACTTGCTAGTTAGTGATTCATCAGTGCTTCGTGCCCTTCCCTGTTCTTGCTGCTGTTTTTAAATTTAAAAAAAAATGACGGCTAACTTCAACAAGGCTACAATACAATTTAAAGAAAAGTAGAGGAGAAACGTAAAAGTGAAGACAGGTGAAGAATTCAGTGCAATAACAGCGCATTACCTGCAGGAAACCGGTGATAGATGCTGTTATGAGCGAACCATACAGTCGGTCTAATAATGTAAACAGCAACACTGGAAACTTTTATGAGGTAAAACCAGATTACGGCACAGAAAACAAACAAACCAGCATACGAGCTACACCTTAATGAATACAGGAGTGGAGGAAAAGAAGCAGTCGCTGTTAGCATGACTCGGTTTTTATTGAGGATGTCATTACGGGTCAAGGAGCCACCCACAGTATCACAGACAGACGCTCGAGCACCTCGGGCTCGCATACGTACCTCCTCCTCGTGGTTGGTGAATTCACTCGGCTCGTTTTCTTTCTCGGGTTTGTTGTTATTCATTCTGAGCGGGACTCTTTCTCACTTTCACTCGGACGGCTCTTCTTTTCTTTCCTTGTTTCCCCCTCCTCCTCTTCTCTCGCTCTCTCTGAATCTGCTTCGCGCTGCGCTTCTTCTCCAGGACCCACAAATTCAAAACCCCCTCCGACAGTCCGCGCGCGAGCCCGCTGTCCCCCTACTGACCCGAACTTCCCACTAATTTGGCCACATCAATGATGACGGATAAACCTCATTAATTTTTTTTATATATATATGTACATATATATAATTACAATAATTCGCTGCGGCTGATGTTGCTGTTGAGTTGGATATTCCTCGGCATTCTCTGGAAAGCCTTACTTTTCGTCTTTTTTTAATTAGTATTATTTTTCCAGAGCCTCTTGCTGTTGCTGTTCCCCAAATGAAATACAGTAATGTTCACCGGACCGCGCCGCGAGCAAACTTCTCTACCCATCTCCTGCGTGCGGCAGGGGAGGGGAGGAAGAAAGGGAGGCGGAGAGCGGAGGGGAGGGAGGGGTTTGGTGTTGGTTGGGTGGGATGCACCCTCTGCTCGGCTTTATCAAGATTTATCAAGTGCTGCAGGAGCTTCAGTGGAAAATCAGTACCAATCACCCTTTGGACCACATGAATGTTATATCTGTCACCACAGCACATATTCTTATATGTCCTGGTTTTATTCTTTGTTTTGTTTTTCATCAGCTGCTCTGGGCCTTTATTACACGTGCATGTTCTTATAGTGTGTGTTTCTTATATATTTACTCAATGTCAGAGGTGTCAAACTCATTTTACATTGTGGGCCACGTACAGCTAACTTTGATCTAAAGCTCCTCTTCCTGTCAGCCTATAGAAATTTAACCACACATTTAACCCCATTTTTGTTTTAATAATAAAAAAAAAAGAAATATGTGCAAAAAATAAAATCACACAAAAAGTTCTGTTAGCTGCGCAAGAAATGTGGTTATGTTTGTATTTATTTATTTATTTGTTTGTTTGTTTGTTTGTTTGTTTTTACTGTGAAAAAAACATAGGAACTTGAACCAGATTGGAGTCTTTGGTGGATCTGTTCTGGCCCCTGGGCTTTATGTTTGACACATCTGCTGTATGTTTAAGTTGTGATACTTTATATGAAACCAATTAAGCATAAAGCCAGGAGAAAGTAGAACTATTCCCTTCAAATGAATCTAAATTGAAAAACTGATTTTCCTCACATTGTGTATAAAGAATATTTTTTTCAAAAGTCTTTCAAAAAGAAAGTCTTTGTGTTTGGTAATGTCCAGACCTTTATTAGACCTCTTGAGAACATTCATATACAAAGTATGGACACAGTTAAAAACACAGTCAAAGTATCTGGGGAAATCACAGACTGTATATAAAAGATGGCATCAAACACCGTGACATCACACTTTGGTTCGTCGGCTTTTGTTATGAAGCATAATCCTCCACTGCAAAACATGAACAAGGTTTACAAAATAGTCTTAATTTATTATTCAACATGAATTGAAACGGGTGACTTAGCCTATAAACTCAGAGGTCAGAGCAGAAAGCTCTTTTCTGATAAACGTATGTATGACAGGAAGTCTTTTTGCAACTACAGCTATCACCACCTGGCTTCTTTCAATAGAAAGCAGATTTAAGGCACTTTCTGCACTGGCTTTATTTGTCAGAGACAGAAGCTACATTCATGTTTATGGGTGCAGCCACAGGTTGTAAGGGTTTAATCACATAGACACAGGTACTTGTTAATTAGTCCAAAAATAACATACAAAAGGCTGTACAATTAAGATAATCCACACTATCACTGGATAAATGTATAAAAAATGCTCCAAAGGCTCCAAACACTACAAACATGGACAAAAGGTCAAAAGGAGTTCATGGAGCCTGGCTGACACCTAGCAGCCTAGTCAACCACACACTTAACTTTAAAACAATGTAAACTGATCAAATGTATTTAAAAATTCAGTCTCTGCACAGTTGTTATGTAGGGAAAATATGTTGTTTTTAACCATGTGTTTAGTTTTGCAGTAAACTTGGGCCATTTGACTAGAAGTCTACAGGGACTGACTCACGTTTGAAATCAGCCTCAAGTGGACATTTGAGGAACTGCATGTTATGACTTTAAAATTTGACTTCAAGGTTGCTGTTGGGGATTAAATTCAGCTGAAATGATTCAGCACTCAGCAGTACTACTACATGCATGTTTATTGTTTTTCTCCCCCCCCACACACACATCTATACATGTGAGATGTTCTAGTCACTCACAGTGACCAACACTTTTAAGTCTCACTCACATTCGCACCTACAGGTGCTTTTAGGACTGCAAGATGAAAACTCCTCATATAAAAATGAATCACCAAGGCTCAAAGCCAAAACTTTATTGCAGCGGGGAAACAGCACAAATCAGCACACTGCTGTGCCACTGAAAGTATACACGAGGCATGTGAGATTGTGAGACAGTCTTTTATATGGGGTCTTTATATATTGGTACTCGACACATGAGCAGCCTTGTATAACCGTTAAACCCTGATCAGGAAGCAGATATTACTCGTAGTATATTTTTCAAATGCGTCTTCATGTTGCCATATAGTTTTATGCACCACAGTTTTAAAGTCACTGATTTTACTGTATATCTATAACCTGTTGACTTATTAACCAAGTTGCACTGCAAACATGGTGAGCATAAGATGACTTGTCACCCAGAAAGGCATGCCCACTCAGGAGTATTTCTCCCCTCTTGAAACGCAGAAGTCAGCAAAATTCATTGTCTGCAAAGCAGGAGTTACAGACAATTATCAACCTGACTGCTTAATAAATTTCACGTGGCTCTCAGTTCATCAGTTCAAGGCCTCGGAGGGCTTCTGCCGTTTCAGCCGAACGGTTCTTCTCAGAGTTATAGCCCGTCTCCGTGTGGATTTACAGTGAGCAGGTTGAAAACAAAAGAGGAACTGGAGATAACACCTGTAAAGTGCTCAAGATTGGGACGTGATTAGTTGCGTCACTTCACGGTGAGCTCACTTATAACCTCAGGGTGCAGGGGTAAAAAACAACAACAACAAAACAGCTAAACCCTGGAGGTGTGGGAATAATGTTGCGACAACAACAACAGGAGAAATACTAAAAGTTAAAATATTAAAAATGTCACTGGTGTTGCCTGCTTTTGTCTAGGGTGAGGGCTGCAGAACAGCCTTAAAAGCGGCGATCAGGTGACAAGGCAGCCTCGAATTGTTTTTACCGTTTCAAAACATTTATTTTGAGCAACTGCCTCACTTTGTATTCCGCCGTGAAAAGTTCAGGAGCTGACAGCAGCTCCGTCGTGGGGACTTTGACTATATGTTGCGTGACACTTATTGCACAGGACAGGAGCTCGCTTTTTTATGACAGCCTGCGCAGAAAAGAGAGAGAGTCTGTCTTTTTTTGCTGAACTTGCACCTCAAAGGCAACAAAAGAAGGAAAAAGCAGTCGTCGTGGATGGGTCGTACAGATTTCTGCTCTTTCCCCTCCCCGATCACGTCTGTATCAATTACGCCGCGTCTGAAGCGCGCGCGCCGAAGAAGGGACACGGCAGAGTCTTTTTATGCTGATGAGAAGCGGCTGATGGGAGAGGGAGGAGGGTCTCGGAGCCTTCGAAGCAGATAAAAATGGAAATGTTCCCCTTTGCTTCTCGACACCCCTGTATCAAAGCTTCCAGCCCGAGTCTGGGGAGCAAGGAGGGGGAGGAGAGGTAGGAAGGCGGAGGAGAGGATGGGATAGGAGTTGAGGCGGGGTGACGGAGAGAGCGGGGTGGGGGAGATGTCCCAGCTGTGTTTGACAGGTCTCAGGGCTGAGCTGTGTGGTCTGATGCTCGGAGAGGGAGGGTGCCCACCACCATAAAAGCACACACACACACACACACACACAAATATATATAAAGACAGACAGACACACTGGGGATGTGTGTGTGTGTGGGGGGGGGGGGGGGGGGGGTGAAAGAGGAGCCGGCAGGAGACAGACTGGTCACGGTGTCCTGGGTAACATGTCAGCAAGCTTTGACATGGTCCAGCCCAACATGAAGATATCTCTGTGTTATCTAAGGGGCTGCTGGGTTAGCAAAAAGCAACAATGTCAGGCAGGCTGCTCAGAGAAGCTTTGTTTCTTTAAGAGTTGATAAAAACAGAAATAGCGTGCATATTAATCTTGTTAAAGAGTCGGGGGAAGAAGGTTAGGAGTAATACTTGAAAGCTACAATCAATCGGGAGCCGGTAAAGTGGATCAGCATAAACATCATCTAACCCAGCTCTGTTTGAACCTGAAAAAAAAAAACAGGCACCTACTAATAACTCAGTTCTTACCTTATTATATTGGTTTGATATTTCACCACCTTCCCTGAAGTTCTTTTAAATGAGCCCTGCTGGGGAATTTCCTCAGAATCAGGTCTCAACAATGTCCGAAGACTTCTCGGCTCACATGTAAAACACAACAGGAGACTACTGAAAGCACTCGAGTTTGGTTTAGCTGTCTGTAGGAGAGGGCTTCAGGAATCAGACTTCACACAGATTTTGTGCTAGGGATCTGGCAACACAATGTGTGTCATTTGTGCCTTCCTATACATGCATCTCCACTGGGAAATGTCTGGGAAAGCTGAGGCCAGGGATACATGTGTGAAAACAGCTGGCGGCTCTTGTGGAAGTGAAAATGGAAAGGCATTTTTGTAGCACTTCCCCAGTCTTACCGACCACTTGAAAGCGCTTGACTACGCCTTTCAGTACAGCCCGTAATTGTTTCATTCTTATTTTATTATTCCAAACAAAAAGTAAGAAATTTGTTGCTGCACTGCTGCCAGATCATTAGCATGTAATAGCCCAATATGTAACTCTTATAACATAAAGTGTCATTTTTACACTCTTTTTTGTTAAACAGATCAAGAACACGAGCCTTTGCATAATAACTATTTGTCTTTAGAGATCAGTTACCTTTTCTCTGAGCCAGACCAGCTGTTTCTTTACTGTTTCCACACTTTATGCAAGGCTACAAGCTGAAACTGAAGCTTAAAATTTTTCCCAGTATCCTCCCATTGTTTCCCAATATGTCAAAGCACTGCATCAAGAACCAGAGAACTTTTCTGTAACAAGCTATTCAACAACCAAAAGCAGGAGTATTGAGACACAGATTATCTAGTACCTTCTTCTGGATCAGTGACTCATGGCTAAAATGCCAGCTTGATATTAAGCCCAAAACAAAAATCTATCATGACACATCGCCGATGTATTGACCAGCGGTGGATCCCTGAGGGAGGACTCCCGTGGATCTTGCAATCCGCTCAGTGAGCACTGCAGTCAGATGACTCAACAATGTCTTGCTTTGCCTGTAACTCTTCCACACCCTTTCTTTGCATTCCAGCAAACTCCTTGCAAATCAACAGTTAGTATCTTTATCCTGTATTACCAAAAGAAAAAAAAATCAGAGGATGAACAATGTTGCTAGATGTCAACTGTAAAAACTGTCTGTAAACCTAGTAGATCAGTGTTTGGCAGGGCAATGCACTTCACCCCTTTGAGTGATGTGGGATAAGTGGCTCTCATTGGGCTTGGAGCCAGGTCATTCCATTCCTTGGACTTACTGATACAGAGTGTTCCTCCCTTATTCTCGCTGCCCTTTGATCTTCCTCTAAGATCACTAATGAGCAATTTGTGGTCAGATTGACCCGCTCTAATTGGGCTAGAGAGGTTTGGTGCTTTGTTTCAGTTTGATCAGTCCTTTTCGCTCTAATTAATTACCCCCACCTCCGCGCCACAAAAAAGTCACACTAAGTGACAATACCAGTAATTTTTTTAAAGCTTCTTTTAATGGGCGAGCTTGTTCTCTTTCCTTTCTGTCCTTTCAAGTCGTTGTGCTCAGAGATCGCTGCCTTCAGAGACAACATTTTGCTGCAATAAAGCCTTCTCTATTTTTTACTAAGCCACTGAAGCCTTTTTTAAGCAGTGTCTTTTCAGCTATGCCTTTGCCTCTGGGCAGCCTCTGTGCACACTTATTAAATGTGCATACTGTGTTAGCTTGTAAAGTATGTTTTGATCAGTTTTCCCTGATAGCCAGAATCTGTAACTATTACGTCCATGTTGTACAGATCCTGTCACCCGCCATATCATGAAAGGAACATAAAACACAGAAGTCAGTATGGCTGACTACAAATCCAGAAAAAAATTAGAAGACAAACATTTCCTTAACAGTGTGGACAGAAGGAGGGGATGCCTGACTAAGTTCCTGGAAATCTACTAAGAATAGAAAAAAATAAAAAACATTTTGTGCTCTCTTTTCTACAATGAGATTCAGTTTTACTGTGGAGATACTGTAGCTTTTCTAAGAATTTAAGCCACGACGTATCATGGGAAACATTAT
Organism: Simochromis diagramma; assembly: GCF_900408965.1. NCBI lineage: Eukaryota > Metazoa > Chordata > Actinopteri > Cichliformes > Cichlidae > Simochromis > Simochromis diagramma. Next base: position 440,850 of record NW_024387416.1, on the reverse strand, counting down.
TTTAATCAGGGTGACCAATCGCCCTCTTTTCCCCGGACATGTCCACTTTTCACGTTCTGTCCGGGGCGTCGGGGGGGATTTTCGAGATTAATAAAAATGTCCGGGTTTTCCTGTATTCCGACAGAGGACCCATGTGTGAGGAATGCAGTATAAGGCTCAAATATTGGTGATAAACCAAATAATTGCACTGCCTAATAAGCTTTATTTAATTTAGCTGACTGGTAGAAAAAAACGTAAGCAACTTGCAGAAAACAATGATTACCGTTTCGTTTTGTTTCGAGAATCCGTGTTAGCTTTATTCACGGTTACATTAATTTTTCAACAGTATTAACAATATTGAAGTTGGACTGAACATAGCTTCATCATATATTGTTGTGCCACGTTTATCGCCTAAGATTAGACTTTAGGGTCAATGCGAACCACAAGTCTAGCCCATAAATGTGCCTAACCTGACTCATCAAAATACCTTTCTGTCTTTATGTAATGGACCTGCAGTTGTGTGAAGATAAAGCATCCTAAGCAAGAAGGCACAAACTTTTGTCAATAGACACTACCATAAACCTTAGTGGTTCGCTGGGCAGAGGACGGGTTAAGTAGAGAGCAAGGCATTGTGTCAATTCCCAACTGTTGACATAAGACAATGTAATGGACTCTGATGTTCCCTTTGAATGTTTTTGAGTGGTCCTAAAATGTCTTGGGACAGCTACTCTTCTGTTGTATAGTAGAAGTAATAAAAGGTTAAAATAAAACCAGGGCCCTAAAGCCTTTCTCATTCCTACTGCATTTAATCATTACTGAACAATGTGCAGGTTAAAAAAAAAGTAATTTGCTTTCTGCAGGTTGCTTTGACCAGCCGAATTACTTGGCACGTATGTTACATTGGCCTTTGCTTAAAGTGGATATAAATTATGTATGTATGGTCATTGTCATTTTTGCTCCATTTTGTTCTTGTTCTTTGATTCTTATTCTTGTGAAGTCACCATTTTAAGCTATCGTGATGATATATTTTTTTAATGAAATATTGATTTGCAGTGCAGAAAAAACATGTTCTTAAAAACTGTATTTTGAGTACAATATTTAAATCTATACAGGGGAACATCTGCGTTGAGGATGCTGAGCTTCATTCATTTATTTCACGCATTCTTGTCTTTTGTCCATTAAGTGCTTATTTCAGTGCCATATATGCACATATAAAATGGCAAAATGTAGAATTCATTTATGTAAATGGTAACATTACCATGCGAACAGGCCGGTGCTCAGGAGAGGCAAGGGCAATGGATGAGAGAAGGAGGGAGAACAGACAAATATTCTGTGGCAAATGGAAGCATTTAGTGCGACATTCACCTCAAAAGGTCCTGTCATCTTAATCTCAAGAACTGTCACCATTGGTGGGTAGAGTCAAAGACCTCGCCCAAGCTGGTAAACATGCTATGACTGAGTGCTTCCAGACCAAGAAGCATCACTTTTCTTGGCCTGCAATCAGAGGGTTTAACCTGGGACTTCATGATTCAGTTCTGAATCCTCTTGAAGTGTTGACCTATTTGTAAAAAACAGAAAACAAAACCCAGGAAACTTAATTAATAACCTGGAAATCTGCACCACTCGCTCATCCACCTCACAAGGTCTGGGGTCTAGAAAGCTTTATTCATCAAGATTGAGGTTGTAGGTTTTAAATAAACCTTCTAATTAGAATAATATAAAAAATAAAATAATAAAATTGCACTTATCAACACTGAAGCAGTATTTTTTGGATAGTCTGTATCACACAGTAAGCCTTAATATTAATCAGACGACATCATTAAATATCCAAAAATGCTCCAACAGCACAAACAAAGTGCAGAGGTCCAAATACGTGACTCATCGGTTCCAGTTTCGCATCGGGGTGTGAGAGTCCGTTCTCATTCCCAGTGTGTAACATACCGACAATTTGTCACATCCCGAGGCGTCTCATAGTAAGGTATCCTTCCGCGTCCTTATGAAACGCGCCAGATTGTGGATGGAATTCAATAGAATGACGCTCCTGGCAGTAACACAAGCCCTAACCCTAAATTTATCCCTAACCTTAACCACAACCTTAATCATATTAGATAGTGTTTTCCAAAGTGATTCATGATGAGAAAGTAAAATAAATGTACATGTCTAGATTAATTCCAAACTGTTCTCATGTTTCCGAAGATGTAACATACTGATAATTTGTCACAAGTGTCCATCACAGCCACTGTCTGTTCTTTTCGTACTTCTGTTTTCTGATGTTTGATGTTGTTTTCACACTTTTGCCATTTCTGGTAAACTTCATTGACACATTCCCTTCCCTGCTTTGGTCTACTTGTCAACCAATCAGCATTGGACTGATGCACCCACATGGAGCATGCTATTGGGATTTCAGAGGACTGCATGTAAGCACGTTTACATTGGTTGAAAAATCCTATGTGTAGCCTCTCAGCTAGCATGGGTAAGTTAGCCAGTAAACAATTAAGTATGCAGACTGACGCAGGTAAGTATACTCCAGTGGTACATTACATAGAACAAGGTTAACATTATTTCTTTAACTTGGCATGTCTATAATGAGGTACCACCAATGTTCCCTCTAAGCTGCGCGTGTGCGCAATTACGCACTGCTGGCACGGTCTCTGCGCACAGAAAATCTGCGTTGCGCACAAAATAGAAAAAATCTAATCTGAATTGAAATTAAAATGAATACTTTAACAATTCTGTTTTGCAGTATTAGTCAGTAAGTGACTGGCTGCTGCCGTATGGGATTAGAACGATGCCACCTTATCCCATAGTCCAGCCAATGATGCGATTCACATTCGTATATACGCAGCTAATCAACGTCGACAGGCTATGACAGCGTCCTTATGTGCCGACACCGCTGTTTTAGCTACAATGCCAAAAAAACCCCACCCTTTCCTATTGGTTGAAAATGTACCATGTCCACCAATCAAAAAATGATATGGCAACATGGCATTTAGTTGTTTAGGAAGTGGGAAGTTTTAGGAGTGACAGCGGTGTTTTGAGATGTGAGAGATTTGAGACGTTTAGCGCAAATCTTGTGTAGTTAGTGTGTAGTGTAATCAATAGTTTTGTTGTGTGTGTCAGAACAATGAGGCGACTGCTGAATGTTACAGGTGTTACAGCAGTGATACATCTCCTGTTGTCAGGCCTGCAGGTATCAGGCTGTTGTTCTCCTTTATCTCATAGTGGACAGAAATTATTTTTTGGAGTGGCACAAATAATTTGTGTGGCTTCAAATTTGATGCAGAACAGCTGATTGTTCTGTAAATAGTTTGAAATGTTTATTTTAAAAAACACCTTGGCTGCATTTTTAGGTTAAACAGCTGCAAAAAACTTTGTTGTTTGCATAACTTGGATACTTTTTTGAAGAAGTAACTATATAATTAAATTGCCCAACATTGGTGATTATATACTGTATTTTGCAGACACAGAGTTACAGGACTCTCTCCCAGACCACAGACTCATACTCATAATACAAGTCAGAGCTTTATATATATATATATATATATATATATATATATATATATATATTAGGGGTGCAACGATATTCGTATCGATATTGAACCGTTCGATACAGTGCTTTCGGTTCGGTACGCATATGTATCGAACAATACAACATTTGTAATTTATTTTATCAACTTTCCTTCTGACGATGCTGTCTGTGTTGAGCGCTCAGTGAATCTGCGTTCGACTACTCCGCCTAGGCTCGACAGTGCAGCCTAGGCGGAGTAGTCGAATGCAGATTCACTAAGCGCTCAACACAGATAGCATCGTCAGAAGGAAGAGCGCAGGGCAAGCTAGCAAGACAGAAGTTAAGCTCTCCTTGCAACATTCAGATCTGGCGTTTGGAATTATTTTGGTTTTCATGTGACGTATGACCCTGAAGGTAAGCGAGTCATGGACTAAAGTAAAACAGTATGTTGGATGTGCCATGCAATGCTCAATTACATGGGTGGGAACTAGTGTGTTAGCGCAGTTAGCTCGTTAACGTGTTTGCCATCTAGCCCCATGCACGGGGCGATCGGCGGTAGCTCGTTAACGGAGATTTGCCGTGTTGTGGCGTTAAGGTCATTTCAACGAGATCAACCTGAAAGCACTAGTGGGAACACAACGAATATGACTGCACATTTACGCCGACATCATCCTAGTGCAAAGACAAAAACAACAAGCATGCTACTAACTTTAGCCGAGTCATTTAGACAGCTGTTAGCACATGATTCTCCTTATGCTGCTGAGAATATAGCCCAGAAGAAGCGGATAGTATAGCTTTTATTTTGGAAAGAGACATTTCTCTGTAATAAACTCTCTTTTCCAAAGATGAGTGATTCCTCAATCAGATACAGGGCTTGCAATATCGCTAGCCCGACGTCCTTGGGCTAGCGATTTTTTCAGTCGGGCTACCAAAATCTATCTCTTCCCTGCCCGTCGGGCTATTGTAGGAAGGAAAAATATATGTCAATGCTTTTGCATTCTTTCAGAAATGTAGCTGGGTAATTATGTCATTGGCATCGGTGAGCCACTGTCAATATGTGACATATTGTAATTGCGTTTGAATTTGCGCTTGTTTTTTTGCTTTCACTTTGCAGTCGTGCGAACTGTGTATAGAGAGCGACAGCACTGATCTGTGAGTGATGATAATTTGTGCACCAATTCCTCTGACATCGTCTTATTAATCGTTAGCTTACTATGCAAACATGACAAGTGAAATCTCCCGCAGCAAGATTAAACATGTGAGAGGTTGATCGCGCAGAGAATCGCTGAGCTTATGTGAGTGCGTGTGTAAAAGCAGCAGGATATATATTTTAGTTCTGCTGAGCCAAATAAGACAGGTCAGGGTGAAGAAGTGACAGCCAAAGAAAAGCTTACCACAAAACGGAGAAGTTATGACAAATCAGACTATAAGGCAAAAAGAAAGTGCAGCTTTATGGTTTCATGGACAAAAGAATTTCTGTGGCTGCAATATGATGAGCTAAATAACCAGGGCTGCACATAAGTGGTCCGCAGGTGCGCATTCGCTGTCAAAATAAAAAACACGCACAAGGGTTAGGGTTAAATTTAAAAACTGTACTTTTGAGTTAAAATATATATTTATAATTTTAATAAATGACAAATTAAAAATGCATGAACATTTTTTTGTATCGAAAAAATCGAACCGTGACACCAAAGTATCGAACCGAACCGAACCGTGAATTTTGTGTATCGTTGCACCCCTAATATATATATATATATATATATATGTATAGTATGTATATATATATATATATATATATATATATATATATATATATACACACACATAAAGAAAGAAAGAAAGTTGTGTTTTTAGAATTGGAGTTCAAGTTATTTTTTACTTCCAAAAGTGTTAACATGCTACACAGGTCATGAACAATATATTTTTTTTTAAATTTTCATTGTAAGTGGGCTAAAGAAGTTAATTTATGTTAGACAAGTAGTCTAACATAAATGTAAATGCTGTAATTTGATTATTTTAATAAACCATGTAACTTGGATGGATTCGATGCTGGCGTGACCACAGTGCACACGTCTACTGTTGCTCACAGTGGTCCAAGGGACCGCTCAGGGAGTTTGTGTGTTCGCTCAGACACATGAAAAATTAGAGGGAACTTTGGTTACCACCACTACTACCATGACCTACCACTACTTTCATCCCACATATACTATTAAAACTAAGCTAACTTTGGCCATGTTAGCTTAGTTGGCCTGCTAGCTTATGAGAGCTTTAATAAAAGCTATTTTCTGCAGTGCCAATCATATAAAATAATTTTACAATCAGACATTTAGAAAAACATGCTTTCAAGCACATGCTGCATTGTCTGTAAATATCTTTATGTTTACTGCATTACTTGGATCTAAATGTCTCCCAAGTAAAAGCGTAGGTGTAAGCTAGCAAGCTGTGTGGTTGTAATGGCTTGCTGGGACTCTGAATGGAAGTGATCCATTTATCATTCCACCAGTGCTTTCCCTGCTGTAAAGTCAAAATGTTTGCCAAGCAAAAAAGTCTCTTGGCATTAGGTGTGCATACTGAAGTGACAGTCAATAATGGTTAACCAGCATCAAGCAACACCTGCCACTGGAAAGTGGCTCAATGAATACCAGCAACATACCACCCGAGAGCAGCAGGGAATGTGACATATGCCACTGAACCAGGAGTGGCATACCACTCCACACTTTTCAACAAGGGTGTCACTTGGTGTTTAGTCATAAAATAAAGTGCTGTATGTACTGAAACCGCGCAGCCACAGTAATTCAGATTTGACCAAAAGTGCTGCACTAACCGAGTGACGCTGTAAGCCACAGAGCCAGGCAGCTAACACGGCAAAAAGGCATGACATCCAGAGGTTGTGGGTCCCCTTGTGATGAAATTAATTATTTCTGTGGGACTGCAATGGAAATCACTGCGGCCTATAGGTCACATTTCACTTTTCGAAGGTGGACCGGACCTGGATGCAAAGGTCAGCTGTCAGAAAGCTTTTATGTCCTCCAAAAGCAACTGGTGGCCTGTTTGAACATGACGGACTACAGTGGATTAGACCAAGACTCTCTGACTGCAAGTGCTGCTGAAAGCACCATAATAGCTCATTAAAGAGCAAGAAAACACATTCTCTCACCCTTTTTTTCATACCAACAGTTACATGTTTCCAAACGGTGCTGGCTCACATTGTTTTCCAGCAGCCTGCTCAGTATCCAGCACTGTTTTCCCATCTAAGATCTCATACTTCTCTTTGTTTAAGATAAGACATTATGGAGTGTTCAAAGAATGCTGCATATTGTAGCTAAAGCCAAATAAAGACTTAAAAAAAGTGAATACCACTGCAATCTAGAGCAGCCTGCTTTAACAAACAAGTGGAAGCTAGATAATTCAGTTTCAGAACTGTACAGTAAGGGAGGGGTATAAATAACTGCTTCCAAATATAGCACAATATTTGAACTTCCCCTCACATTCCTGCTATGAGCTGCTATCACCATGGCCATTTTGCCTGCGTAAAGAACCCACTGCAGATTAAAGGCCACACCAGCCCCCCATGAGGTGTTTGTCACTCTCCACATCCGTGCAACTGTGCACAGCATCTGTCTTCCTTGTCACATTAAAGTAAACTGACCGCTTCAGCAACACCCCAAAATAAAAATGAGGGTAGTGGAAAAAAAAAAAAGAAAGCTGAAGAAGTGAGAACAGAAAAGAGCCTAGACGTGGCCCCGGCTGCACTCCGTTGTTGAAGTAATTAGCCCCCTGGTTGACGTGCACTCCTCGTGGGACTCCACCGTGACATGTTCAAATGAGTATTGGCAGTGTGCGACACCAGCTGTGGGCCTCCTGCAGGGAGCCGCTGTAGCATGCACTGAGCACGACACCAGCCCTTTAGACTCCGAAGAGCATGAGCAGTGGCCTTGAGCTTGTTTTACAGCTAAAGGAAGCAACTGTAAACTGTGACTTCTGAACTTTTTGTCAGGTGATTCAGGCGGTGATGCTCTACTGACTGCCCACCAAACACACACACACACACACATTCAAATCTGTGTCTGTGCTACAGATGGGCTCAGCAACTCTAAAAGGGGGCCTAGACACGATGAGGGGAGGGCAGCCAGGCATTAATCAGACCCATTCTGCAGCTGAAATTGAACCACACCCGCTCTGTGTGGAATTCCCACTCTACCCACCCACGGCACCAATTTGGTAACCCCTGGTGGGAGGACACATGACTGGCAACACCAACATATCCAAGAAAGGGGGCTGCCACACCCATCCTTATCTTTTCAAGGCCTCGCTTTTGCTCAGTGATCGCATTTATTAAATCATAAACGAGTCACAGCCAAATCACGCTTCATTTGAAAGGACTATATTTAACCACACACAAACTCGATCGTGTGAGTATTATTTCTAGAACACACACAAAAAAGATATTTTTAGTCGTGTTATTTAAGAACGCTGCTTTAATTGGATATTTTGCATCACCTGATGAAACAAAGGCTTCATAGCCAAGAGCTGCTCAACAGTTCCTCCTAGTGGTCGAATAATATTATAAAAAAAACCTGAGCTTGAAAGGAAACCTATTTGAATCTTTACTGCATTATTTATGCCATTTTATTGGAACATTTATAAATATAGATGAGACACATTAGCATAAGCAGACATGATACATTTGAGATTTCAGGTCCAAAGTAGATCATAAATAGTCACAATATTGATCTAAAAAGCGAAAGTGCACGTGATTGTTTTCGCTGGATCCGTGAAGACGGGCATGAAGAATCAGAATCAGACAGCGAAATGCTAAAGTGTAAGATAAGTACACATGAATTCAAGTGAAGTGCACGAGTGTAAGGTGTCTGTGTGTGGAGGTGCTTGGGACTGCAGGAGGTTTCAATCCTCTGGATCCTCATTAGTTTCTTACAGGCGTGCCGTTTCCTTTCACCGTTTTCTTCAGGTGGTGGTAGTTGGGCAGGATCTTCATGAGGAAGTCCAGCTGAAGAGTCTGAGGCTATGTGATTAAAAAATATATTAAAAATCATCCCAGGTTATTACAAATGTGCCTACAAGCCAGCAGAACCTGGAGCATCAGCGTGAGGCACTGACCTGTGGCTTTTCACTCTGCACACGCCTGATGCAGTTTGATCCGTAGACGACTGTGTTCTCCGGCACGACCTCGCACGTGTTGATTTGACAGCACGCGCCGACGATGCAGCCGCTGGTCAGGATCACGTTTCTCCCGAGATCAGCTGGGAATGAACATTACAAAAACACACGGTCAAAAATATGAAAACTGGGCTCACTGTAAAACCATATTTACATGTGAGTTTTAGTGGTTTTTGTAGATTTAAGTAAAGACGTGAACAAACAATGTGTCTTTGTGACAGGCTGCTAGTAACATAGTACCTAATGATGCGTTGTTGCAATCTTTGCTAGGTTTTCCATTATGTGTTGTGACACTGTCAAATACAAAGTTCATCTCTGAGCAAAGTGACTTTCTGCTTGAATGATTTATAGGCTGGTAGTGAGTGGCTTTAAAAGACAAACGAAAATGGTTAGGTACAAGGGCTGGACTGGAAATGGGTGAAAAGGCAGCCAGTGTCCAAAGAGAAATTTTAAAAGACCTTCAGAAAGCCTGGGGAATTATTGCTCAAGAGCACTTTAAAACATTGTAAGAAAGTCTGGATCCTTGGAAGCAAAATATCAAGAACTCAGGGTCAAGACTCGAGTTTTTTCTAATGTTAATGCAGTACTTACCCTTGGACTCAATCACATTGTTGTCTCCAATTTTCAAAGCTTGAGAGACTGTATCAGACTTGTCAAGGACTTCAACCAGTACATCAGGGGAATGAAACAACTGATATGTAATCAAAAGATATTGCATACTGACTTATATTGCTGTTTTCATACGTGCTTTCCCTTATTTTCTGTCATATATATTGTTACAGTTGTGAGTAAACATGGACAAATACTAAATACTAAAGTCAGCGTATGTACAAGTAATCCCTGTGACCACTGAACTCGTTTTCTACTCTGTACAATGTCATAGCGAATGGATAGCTCTAAAATAGTCATCTCAGGCACACAGCTCTAGCTGTGACCACAGAAGCTCCACCCACCAGCCATTCAATCCTTCTGTTTGATAGGGACAGCCAATCACAAGGAAGTTGTCCTTAATATGATGGTTCTCAAAATTTTTCCACAATGCCTGCTTCGGAAGCCAAAAGTTTGATTTTTTTTTAGGTTTTTTTTTTTTTTTTTGTTTTTTTACAATAAACAATAAAATAACAAAGATCCAAGATAAGTTTGAATGTGATGTGATGCAGTATGTTAAAAAACTAGCCAAAAATGCATACCAAGGATCCCAGCTGAGCACAATTACAAAGAAGCGATGACACAGTGATGAATAATCAGAGTTTCCCATATTTGAAATGTTTGTTATCTTAACTTCACTGTCTTCAAACATTCTCAAAACTATGTCAAAAAGAAAGTTGTTTATTTAACAGTTTGTGGGGCATAAACTGCAACTAAACATGGCACTACTTTATCCTAAACCTCTCGGGCGTGAGAGGAAAATCCCTGTTCAGCACAGGGGTGCGACTCGGCCAGTCAGCCAACAAAAATTGCCCCCTTTGGCACTGCTGGTAACTTTTCCGTCTTTAGCCTGAGGCGATGACGCTGTGTGAGTTGTGATCATTGGTTTCCTGTAAACCTGGTGGAGTTTTTAATCAGAGATTTAATCATTTACGAATGTGCTATGACTGAGTATTTTTCTACTAAATCATCGTCTTTCAAAGAATTGCCACAGTTTGACATATTCGAGTTATAAATTCATAAAACAATAAACAAAGAGAAATTGATTAAAACTGCTTATTGGCATGGTAACCTACATGTTTTTAAATTACCGGAAGCAAAACCGTTTTCACACGCTGTGCCAAAAAAAGAAAGAAAAAAAAACTGGCCTCCTATTTCTTAACTAACCCTTCATAAAACAGTTCATGTCACATTCAAATCATGTCCTCCAAATCAAACGAGTCTCTCACAAGGAGGCCTGCCCCACATGTTTGAAAACAGCTGGGTTGAGTGGATGAATTTAGAGGCAGCACAGTTACTTTTAGAATAGTTACTAGAACAGTTACTTTTTAGAATATAATAGGAGTGTGGAGTAGATAGAAATGAGCATTAAGTAATTGCACTGTACTGTATGTATATAGTATGTGATGAGCAAGTCAAAGCCTGTTAGTGCTCTCTGGTGGACAAACTCTATATGAACAACAATATTCCCAAATGAGAAAAAGCATTTAACTTATAAAGCAACAACAACAAAATTTAAACGAAAAAATAATAATAATACAAAAATCAGGATTGTATATATTTATTTAATAGGCTAATAATTATAGAGGGCCACGAGTGCCAAAATGAATCAAACAAATACATCATTAAATGTGTCATTAAATCATTAAAATTGGAAACAAACACAAATAATTAATTAAATGTATTATATTAATTGATATATGATTAATGATTCATGTATTTAACTAATTATTCATTTCAATTTTAATTAATTAACCACACATTTAATTAAATGATTCATTACGTATTTATTTAATTATTTTTGGCATCCGTGGGCCTACATAAATAATGGCTATTGTTACAGCAAAGGATACCACATCCAACTTCAAACACATTGTTAGTCCCGATTGTCATGGCCTTTGGCTCCACTCCCTCCGAGTCTGGCATTATATTCTCTGGATAACTATCAAGGGACATTAAAGGAATGAAAGTGTGCATGAAAATGATCACTCAGGAAAAAATAAATGTAAAAAAATAAAAATAAAAATAAAAGCGAGACTGTAAAGTCAGACATCACCTATGGGTTACCTGTTAATGATAAGCGCCTGCTCCTCTATTAGATTCCCCTCTCCGATGATTATAGGCCCTGCTTCTGCTATGATCCGCGCTTTTGGGTGGACCACTGTTCTAGCGCCTGTGAATGAAGAAGAACTGGATTTACATGGAGCTTAAAGCAGCAGCTGTAGATTTCTTTATTCTTTCTTTTTATTTTGAAGGTAGTAATGATATAAAGACTCACCGATAGTCACATCTCCTCTTATTTCGCTTTCAACACACACAACGGCTCCAGCAGCGATTTTAGCACTGCAGGAAAACACGCACAGACACACACAGATATACCGAGATCATCATTCAAATAAACGAGGACTACACGACAGCGAGAATAAGCAGCACATATAGATCATCGCCTGGCTGCTACAGTGTCAGCCAGTGCAATACACGGAGAATATGATTGAACATTTTAATTTCCTGACATCTGTCATTGCTTCAAAATACGCCACGCACGGTGCAGTGCAGGTTGGAAAGCAGTGGGGGTCTACCTTTTCTGTGCCATTAGTTGCTTAGCGTCGGACATCTTCAAGATGAAGAATGAATTGATCCACGGTCGATTATTTATCCTTCAACTGGGGAGCTCTTGGGTTGATTGCATCTGTCTGGCTGGAACATCGTTTCCCCCCCTCTGCTGGGACTCTTATATAAATGCTGCAAAGGACTCCAACGCTAAAAACGAGGTGCACGAAGTGCAGATTGCAACTTAAGCGACGCACAGTCTAAATTATCTGTGATTTCAAGCCCAGTTTAATGAGCACCAGAAGTTTGTTTGTGTTTTTACACACTCACGCTGACATAAAGATCGCCTCCTTTTTGCTGCACTGTCGGTGTGCCTCCTGCAGGGTGCAACAATCACCAACTTTTGGGAGCTGATGGAGCTGTACAGTGAGCCAGTGACATTAATGCCTTTAACTAACAGAGAGGAAACTCTGTGCTGACCTGTTTGTTCATTTAGTGTCAAATACTCTCACATTTTTGTGTCTACTGATTTCTCCCGGAGAGTGTAGGCTTCTTCGGAATAATCCAATTTCTGCCTTTGGATTGTCCGTTAAGTGGGATTTATATTTTGTAAAGTAAACCGGAGTTCACTAGGAATAAACCGGAAATTGAACAATGTGTTATTTTCAGATTAAAACGATCTACTTTGTCATGTTTAAAACAAGCTCAGTTTAATTTTCTAGTCATTACAAAGTGCATCTGATGTTTGTTGTGTCACCCTATTATTATTATTATTGCTATTATTATTATTATTATTATTATTATGAAAACTTGACTCGTCTTGTTAGTTTTCTTCGGGCTTCTTCAGTTCAAAAAATAGATTTGTTAGGAAATGTCATGTATTTAACCCCTTGTGGGTGTTGTGCCCTTTGGAGGTGGTCTTGAAGTCTGTGGACCCACTCTTAATCGTGTGAGTCGTCCAATGAATGTAATTAAAAAGGCTTGGGTCATCATTGTGCCCTATACCATTATGCGACCTAATGAGGTCATCTGAGGCAAGGTGTGAGTGGGGGTTGAAGGGATTTCAAGATGGCATTGTGGGTGGCTGACAGCTTGTGTCATAAGCCATGATCTCCGTTCGATGACGGTCCTTTACATAAATGGCCTCCTTTACCCCTTTTTCAAGACACGTCTTCTCAGTCGAAAATGTGAACGTTGACATCCTTGAAAGACTGACCTTTATACTTTAAGTACAGATGTATTGTTGTAAAGCAGATATGTTCAGCCAGAGGTTTCTTCCTCTTAAAAGGGAGTTTTTCCTTCCCACTGTTGCCTGTGGCTGCTGGGGTTTCTCTATTTTTTAGGCTCTTTACCACACATTGAGGTTGAACACACCCACATTCTAATGAATGCATCAGAGAGAAACTTGGGGTTCAGTATCTTTTCCGAGGATACTTTGACATGCCAGGGATCAAACCACCAACCTTCCAAGATGACCTGCTCTGTCTCCTGAACTAGAACCAGGACCACCCAACAAAGGACGTAGGAGAAGGAGCTTTCAGTGGGGAGGAAAAGAAGAAGACCTCAGAGGAGGCTCATGTATGTAGTAAAGGAGGACATGCAGACGGTTAGTGTGATAGAGGAGGATGCTAGGAATGATGGGGACTGCTAAATGGAGCAACTAAAGAAGATGAAGAAGAAGGTGGTCACTTCTGTATACAGATTAATTTAAAGTAAATAAAAACTCTTGTAACAACAAACAGCATGTTGACTGCTGTGGGTTTCCCTTCTTGAGCGGCGCTGAATAAGCGACATCATTTTCCGACCTTTATTTTGAAGTTAAGCAGCGGAAGTCCAGCTGGTTATTCCGTCATACTTGTCGGCTGTTGAGTTTTGAAGGAGAGCGAAGCGTGTCAAAGCGAGCTGCGAAGGGGGAGCGCGCAAGTCGGAGTACATTAATTAGACCGCAGCTCGTTTGAACACCGGCTTCCGTACACAATACAGCTTAAACACAACTTAAGTGTACCGTTAATATATACATAAAAAAAAAAAAAAAACAACCTTCCTGAAACAGCAGGTATATATTTTTTTATGCCCCTTCATTTCTCTCTTGTTCTTTCTCTAATGAGAGTGAAGAAGTGGGTCTAGCGGCGCGGCGGGGGAGCTGAATTTCACTCGTTCGCCTCAACTTTGTGGAAATATGTGAAGTGTGATAAATGCCACTGGAAAATGGAGCAGTCGGCTACTCTGGACATAGAGACTCTGAAGGTAAGCCCGTCACAGTGGAAAAAACACCTTTTTTTAGTCTTCGTTTTAATTGGAACCGCGCACGTGCACAGGTGGCATTAACCATAGCTTAAGGCGCATGTCCAGTTTGGCAGCATTAAAGGAGTTTCAGGCGTGTTCTGGCGGGCAGGAGGACACCTGTGGATGCCTGTGACATTTTTATCAACGTGGATGATGTTGTTCGTTTTAAATGCAGCAGCTCAAACTCGCGCAGAGTCCTCTCTGCAACAGGTGCGCCCTCCGGCTTCAAGTGTTCCTGTTAAAGAAAAAAACTCCCTGCTAATTAAAGATGAATGGAAAGTGTCTGCTTCTCTCTACAGGCAGTAGTGTGATTAATAACAACTGACCAGCGCTCAGGCACTTCAAGAAGCCTGTCTGCATGGACTCCTTCACACATCTCCCCCTGCTGCTCCTCCTCCCCCTCTTCCTTTGCACTACACCTCATATTGTATGCATCCTGCTCTTCAAGAATCACTGTAATGTGACAGCCTATGAATATTCTGCTGCTATGCTTTCTCATTATTATTCCAGCCTAGCAGTGGAGGCAGTAACCTCTGGGTACAGTATGTGCATCTTGTCAGTTCTGCAGCCCCCCCTCCAAAGAAAAAAAAAAAAGAAGCTACTCTGAAGTCCATCACCCGGTGGCTGGGTGACTCTTATCAGTCGAGAAACCCCTCCTGCCCCGCTCAGAGTCCGTCCTGCAACTTTTCCTTTCACCATTTCCTCCCCGTTTCCTGCGAACGCTGTGCTCCGTTGAATCCTCTGAATTGACACTGTGTTATCTAATTAAAACAGAGGCTTTGTTCGGGGTGCTTTGTGACAGTATTTCTGTTGATAACGCTGCGCTCAGTCTGGCACTTCACCCTACCCCTGCCCCCAGTGCGTTCCTCTGATGAATGCAAATGATGACTACGGGGTGCTGTCCAAAATGGCCCCGTTGGCTCTCGAAGGATTTGCCGGGGATTAGCAGGGAAAGCTAGTTTACTGTGGAGAAGTGTGTGCCTGTTTACATCAGCAGTTTGTCGACTGTCTCGCACACCATCACTACCACGTTCCAACCTCCCCAGAGCTGCTGGAGAGACTTCACACCAGCTCTCGACTGTAATTAACGATGCGAGGGTCAGAAGGTATCGTCGGCCACATGATAGGTGAGCCACGGCCGGCCTGCCCATGTTGCCACAGCGTCCTTGAGTAAGGCCCAAATTGCTCCCCGAGGCAGCTGCCGTTTGTGTGCGCAAGGAAAACACATTGTGAAAACACTCTGTAAGAACCCATCTACCTCTAAAAGGCTCTGTATAAGTGCAGGCAATTTGCCATTTGACGGAAGTGTCTTCAAAAGCAGGGTTGTGTGCTGCAGCAGAAAGGAAACTCGCCCCCAGCCCCCCACCTAAATGGCATCTTCAAACAGCCTGTGATGTGATGCTCACGCTTGGTGACTGTGAGTGCTCCGACTGAACAGCTGCGACCTTTTGTTGCGCTGGGCTTATTGGAGATCTTTGATCCCCGCTGGTCTCGTACTTACAGTAGAGTTACCTTGTTGCTTTGACTTTTTAAGGAAGCGTGCGCCCGTCCATCGATTTGCCTAGAAAGGGCAACCAAACCGCAGAAGATGAACCCACTGACAAACTATTGTATCTCCTGCAGAGATGAAGGAGACGCAAAAATTGGATTTCGCGTACAAGTGGAATGACTATTGACAGCAGCACCACCCTACCCACCCCTCACACCCAAGTGCTTGATTGTCACATCAACAAAATGTGAGAGAGTAACGTCAATGCGGCGAGCTTGGCTTTGAGGAGCGTAATTGGCTTTCCCGCTTACAGTCATGTATTCAGGGTCAAGTGTGCGACCCTTTTGATTGAACTTTCTGTCAAAATAAAAGCCCAAAGAACTGAAATAAATAGGTGCTTTAATACTGTGTGTCAGACTTGGAGCTAGATCGTGTCCATCTATTTTCCGTGCTGCTGCCTCAGCGATTGTGCAGCGCTCGCATGCGGGATGGACGCGTACGAGCTTTCCAGTCATTAGTGCGTCTCAAATGTTTTCTTACCTCCAGCTGAGGCAGCCCTGTGGGACTCCAGTGGCACCGCTGAGCGAGAGAGCGCTCGCCGATTTGCTGATTAACATTATCAAGCATTAATAACGTCTCATTTTCTTTCATTAGGGGCTTCTCAGCTGTATTTTGCTGGCTCTGCAGCATGTCGTGCATTTGATCAAAGCAGCGTGTAGAGTATCACCCTCTGTGCTAATTGCTGAAGATGAGGCACGCCAGCAGTGGGAAGGGACTGCTGGGTAATTGCTGGCTTTGGCTTTGGATCCAGCTTTAAGGTCTGTAGTGAAAGCAGGACCTGGTCCCACCCTCGAGGCGAAAAGTAAAGTGACAGATTCAGATCTCAGCACAAACTTAAATGGGATTGATGAAGAGGCATGTGCAAGGATAACTTTGGTTGTGCAACAAATCCACACGGATGTTTCCAGCACACTGTTTCATCTACAGAGATAGCAGCTTTTTGGCCTTTTGTACCTCAGAGAAGCTAGTTTCTGTGTAGGCGTTTACTTCCTATGAATAGAACCTGCATGTAAAACAGGTTGTAGATGGTAAACCATCTGAGAGGATTTCAGACCCACCTGTTCACGATAATTCGTTGACATTTGTCTTGAGTGCTGTAGAACATATTTCGATGATTTCAGCACTGATAGCTCTGTTAAATTACATACAAATACAAATCGGTACCTACAGATTTTAGCCGTCAGATTAAAATCATTCTCAGACCTGCAATTGTGAACACAAACGTATGGTTGTTGTCAGTGGTGTAAAGCTTAATTGTTTATTTTCAGAAGACTCTAAAGCTTTGAGTCTCATTTTGGTTAAACTACATGAATACTCAACAATGGTCAGATTATTTTTACTTTAAAGCAGTTCTTGTGACCTGTGCAAAATTTAAAAGGTCATTATTATTATTATTATTATTATTAATAATAATAATAAATCCTTTATTTAAATGGGATTGTGATCTCTTTTTTTAAGAATGACCTCTGTGCAACATATTATAACGACACATGCTTCATCACAAAGTTACACACGTACAAGAGTAGTTGTTGCTCGTGGGGGATCGATACAGCATATAGTGTTGTGACATGTTGCATGGTGATTATGTGTCGATACAGGGTGACCAAATTTAAAATATTTATTAAATAAATTAAAATCCTCTGGGAATAATACGAACTAGAGGGATCATCTCATGCACCACCATCCTGTTATAATGTTAGCTGAGCAAAATGACATTAAATTGGCTCAACCGAAAATCCATCCAACACTGGGTACACTTAGTTTGACAAAGCTGCCTAATTCAGACAAAGTTAATAGAGGAGTTGCACCAGTAAAAATAGGAAGGCATCATCGTTCATCTACATCTAAAAAGAAGAACCAGTGTCTGCCTGGTGATTGTATTGAATTTCAATTGTGACCGCTTTTGATGACAGGTCGCCTGATAGGAGACAGCTTGTCTGCAGGCAGTCACAGTCTGACTTGGACTGACTGCAGTCACTCTCAGATTGTCAAAGGGTTGCAAATAACTGTTGTCTAATTTACAAACAGATTGCCATCAGTCTGAAAGAGTCTTTGTCGATGGGCACAACCTGAGGGGACTCAGCTCGTTGCCAGCTGCTTGTACTCTGGTTATATTCCTGTAGAACAGGAAGGCTGATGAGGGCAAATGTCATAGTTAATTGTGAGTTTATGTATATGTGATGTTTGGTGCTTTATCACAGTTAATTGTTGTGTTATTAGAAAAAGACTGCATGTAATTGCCAGCTTGACCCCCAGTCAATCACAGACTGATATACGTGATAACAGGAATTGTATTTTTGATCTCATTTTTCAGCAAAAAAATAAAATACAATTAATAATAAAAAAAACAACAAACTTTATCTCAGTGGATACAGCATATATTGACAAAGATTACGTTTCAGCACATAATTTAGAGTGGAAAATTGTTATAAATCACAATATATGTCATTGTACTAAAAATCTGAGTAATATTGCATCGTGGGGTTTCTGGTGATTATGCTGTCTTATGGTTGCCAGTGATTAAAGTGTCAGCAGGTAAACAGGTGGTCTTTGTAGTACAGACTTTTAAACAAGTCGTAATTCCAACACAGAATCAAGAGGCTTTGAAGTGGATGTAGAAGCAGGCATATAAACTAGGGCTGGGTATCATCACTGATTTCTGGAATCGATTTGATTCCGATTCACAAGGTCCTGAATCGATTCGATCCACGATTTGATTCGATTCAATTCGATTCGATTTAAATCTGGGAAATTTTGCCTCAGACAGTCAGAAATATTATAATTCAGATCAGTACATTTACATATTTTTGTATCTATAAAAAGGAAGCTGACACTTTCGAGACTTTATCAAAGGTGTGAGCATCACAGCAGATGCCTTTGTGTCACAGTAGCTGAAGATAAAACACAGAAAAACATGAAGGTGGTTTTCCTGGCCTGGGATTTTATAAAAATATTCTGCAGTAGATCAAAAACGAAAGAAAACCATTAATCAAAATATGAACATTACCTCTGAAGTTACAGCGGTTTTATTAGAGACACAGTGTTTTGCATTTTGCATAATTTTAAAAAGTTTAAATTTGTTCAGAAGCCTGTTGAACGGCAGAAATTAGGTTTTCTTTTTGCAAGTAAGTAAAAGGAAAAAAAAAACATCGGCCGACAGCGCTGTAAACAACGGTAGACTTGTGCGTAACAAGCAAACTAATAATGCAGAAAACAGATTTCGGGATAGACGGGAAACTGTTCTTGAAGTACACTGAGAGAGAGAGAGAGAGAGAGAGAGAGCTGTGCATGAAGTGTGGTGGAAGCAAAACAGCAAAAGTCAGAGTGAATTCATGACGATGTTTATGTGAAGCTTAGTTTGGATCTTCTTTTGCTGCTGGTTCGGTCAATAATGTTTGGAGAGAGATCAAACTAACAGCTTTAGAATCAGCGTAAAAAGGGCGTAAACACAAAGCGCGGACCCGCCGACAGATCAGAATCTGCGAGCTGTCGGCTTTCAGCCCCGACCGTGTCCGTGCCGTCGGGTGAGAAAGGCGACATCTCACTGATTCTGATCCGTCGGAGGCTCCGCGCTTTGTGTTTACGTCTTTGTGCAGAAGCCGTGTAGCTGCTCTCATTTACTGTTTTAAATGTTTGGTGGTTGTCGAAATTTTGTGATGTTTCACCTGAGATTCTGGAATTTTGGGCAAAATACATTTATATAAAAAAATCGATTCAGGATTTTAATGAATCGATATCACGTTATCCAAGCCAGAATCGATTTTAATCGATGAATCGATTATTAAAACCCACCCCTAATATAAACTAGATTTAGAAAGAAAATACTTAGATGAATTGCCAAATGCACTTGAATGGCCATTAAGATATTTGGGTATGCCTAAAATGTAGACTTAAATCTTCAGTAGTTTTTGCTTAAACCCAACTGATATTAGCTATTAGCTAGATGTATCGGTATCAGTTTCTATAACAGCTCATAAATGAAAGTTTAGAAAAGTAAAGAAGAGATGGAGGAAACACCCTTCAACAATGGTATCAGTGTTGATGTTGCCTGCTTTTTCCACTAGAGGTCACTCTGCAATTTCTCTGTTGTCAACACTTGTTTGAAACAACACAAACACAACATCCGAGCAGAGTTGGGCAAGAGTAAACGAGTAATCCACAACTTGTTGGTACAATAAAACATTAAACTTTTTAGTTTTCTCTTACTAAGGACTCATAAATAACTGCACCTAACAAATGTCAGAGATTGGCTTTGTCAGAAAGAAAAAATATATTAAAAAAATTTCTAAACCACCAAATGTCAATGAGGGGCTTAAATGCCCCATTTCGGCTCTACTTTTACCTTCTTTCTAATTGCGCAACTTGTGATATTCTGGACCCATCATTAAAAAACTGAGAATTAGAGCAGTTCTATTTGTTATCAGTGTTTTCTTCTTAAAAGTCACTGTTGTTTCTTGCACTTTGATACAATTGGACATCTTCATCGGTCCAGGCGTGCGTGTTTGTGAGCGTCAGCTGTGACCAGCATGCTGAAATGACAAATTGACAAAGTGCCAGCCTCTATGCACTCCTCCATTAGCTCTATGAATAACCAAGCTTTAGGAGGCAAGAGTGGACCAGGGTAATATATGCATTAAAAACCCTTGCAAAGAAATCACAGGATCTGCTAGCATTGGGAACAGTGGGTTGCCATAGAAATTACAAGTGCTGAAGTTTCCCCTAGCAACAGTGGATTGAAAATAGACTAAAAGTGTCCAGCAGGGCCATGGCTGTAGGCTAAAAGATTGGTTGGAAATAGTTTTTTTTTTTTTTTTCTTGGAGTTATTAATGTTGATAGGTCCTCTTGGATACCAGTTGTGTAAAGATCTCATGATAATTTTGAGGGTTCAGTAGCTCAGGTCAGTTTTGTGTAAACATCTTCTAGTGTTGTGAAAAGTTGTGGCTGTGAAAATGACTTTCATGACTACACAGAGAGTTGATTTTATGCCTCTGTGTAAGCACCTCTCATAGTGTTCTTGTCCCTCAGCTGTATCGCTGGTTAAATTGGAATCACTGACATTTCTAGGCCAGCGATATGGGTCATTTGTATTTGCTGCTAAGTCGCAACATCCATTTGTGAGACATCTGCCAGCACCAGCAGATGTGACCCAAACTATTCATCCATGGAAACAATCACTTGAAGAGTGGATTAGGTTGTTTAACAGCAGAAAGCTTGTGGGAGTCTTCTTTTAGATGCCGTGTTTGCAGCGAGGTATGCTGTTATTTGCAGGTATTAGTATTTTCTTCAAGGCTTAGTTGTCCTATGTTTGAATGGCTTTTTTTTTTTTTTTTTTTAAAGGATCCATCACAGCAGTTAATGGTTATTTTAATTATTGAATGAGCTGTCAACATAGAAAAGGGGGGTTTATTGTACTACATAGAGTAACAATGGTGGATGCTGGGCTCAGTCTGAAGTATGACTTCAAACTGCTCTAAAGGTTGTTTTTTTTTCCCCAGAGCAAAATAATGGTGCCAACATGGAAGTGGCAGAAATTGCAGTTTCTCTTGGTCAGGCGTGTCAAACATAAGGCCTGGGAACAGAATTGGTTTGGCAAAGGCTACGTCCACACTAGCCCGGATAGATTTGAAAACGGCGTTTTCGTTGGAAAACGCTCCACGTCCCCACTAGCGTTTTCAGCCGTTTTCACAGAGTTGTGCGTCCACATTGAAATGGCCGAAAATGCTTACGTTCTAGTATTGCGTAAAACGCATTTCTGTCTGCCGTTTATTTACTTTCCGGCTCTTTGAAACGTCGCGGCAAAATGTTGAGCAAAAGCACCGAGTTTTTTAAATGGACTAACAATGAGGTGGAGTTGTTGCTGTGAGAGAACACAAAAGTACAAAGTTGCAAAAGCGAGTGAGAATTAAAGAATTTGAAGAAAAGCTATGTGGAGCATGTACAGACTGATATTAATCTTTAATAGGGCTGTCAAAATTGAGAGCAAACAAAACGGCTGCTGTATAATGCCCTCAGCTATCTTAGTTTAATTGGTCACATCACTGCATCATCGTTTTAGAAAGTCTCAGTTTTCTCAGTCCACACTGCGACGTGAAAGCACCGTTTTCAAATGTATGCATTTCGAGAGCATTTTGAAAACGCTGCATTTTCCATGAGCGAAAATGCCAATTTATGAATGAAACCATGTTAACTTCTGGCTGCAATAAACCAAAGCGGCGGCAGATTCAATTCAGTATTTCAATAATATTTATTCTCAATATGGGCTAGAGGGCTATCAAATAAAAAAATAAAACTTCTTCTTTTACATTTCAAAAGGGCTTTTGAGAAAGTTTTCTCAAGTCCTTAAATTAACAAAAGAAAGTAGTTTGAGTTTCCCCTTTCATTCTTTTTCATTAACAACATTTCACATGTAACCAAGCTCAGGAAACACTGACAGCAGCTCCTTTCTCTCTTTCTGTTTCCCTCACTTACTTCTTGGCACGTCTGCATCTCGTCTCGTCACAGACTTTTCTGTTTACGCACATGCGCACACAGACATTTTCAATGAAGTGACATGACTGGCTGATTAGCATCACGTGGATGAATTGCATTGGTGACCTAGGTTTGGGACTGTCTGTGGGTTTGTTGTGACTTACCAGTGTCAACTATCATAGTTAAAAATGGAGCATTCATTAAGTGTTGTAAACAAAAACTGATTAATATTGTAAACAGGCGATGGTTACTCACCAGTTTATTGCATCTTTCAGTAACCAGTGCATCCTCAGCTTATTGACACACTCCAGTAGAAGAAGGTGACTGCTCCTAACAGCATTCACTCCCTCCTCTCACTGAAACTTCTCGTACTCACTAGGAAGAGACTTACCTCCCACAGCAAACATTGAGAGTCAGACTGAGTCACTCACACAAGTGCAGTTAGGCTATTAAGTGTTGAGTGAAGCAGTGGAGACAGGCGAACTGTTGTGGACTTAATTTTGGATTTAACTACCAGTTTATTATCTGTTCTTTCTCTCTCTGCACGCTGTTTAAATGCCCCGCTGTGCCCCGTCCCTTGGCTTACAGGTGGGCCTGCAGTTTGTGCTGATTGAGTATTTGTTGTGGTTTAGGCAGGAATATTTTGCTAGCATTAGAAACATGTATTCTGGTAATGTCATTTGATATGCCACCAAGCACCTCCTTCATTCCCATAACATCAAATACCTCAATCCACTGGGCACTGAAATAAATGGCCATATTAGCCATGTAGTATAAAACCTATGTTCGCAGTCCTCTCCTAAATGCTCACACTGACCATTTTTTCCTATTCTTGGCTCTGCATGATGTCAGTGATAAAAGATATTCCGAATACGGTCATGCCCACAGCTCTGGCTGTGAGCACAAAAGCCCCACCCACCTGCTGCTGATGAAACCTTCTCTTTAAAAGGGGCATCCAGTGGGAAGAAAGTTGGCATGAAGGGGAGGGGAGAAGGGAAGGGAAAAAAACACTTTTTACACACAGAGGATAAACTGGGGAGCTGCACGAAGGCCTGGTATAAGATAAAGAAGGATAAGTGTGAGTCATGAAAACTCTCTAGTAGAGTTCAAGAATAAAAATATGGAGCAAGGAATGAGCAGTAGAGGTCCCATTTACGTGTGTGTGTATATATAAAATATTACAGAATAGTTATAGTGTATACATGATGTGATAGGTTGCCCCTCAGTGCAGGAAAGCTATAAGATTAATTCATGTTTTGTCCCCTTGGTCTTTTGAATATCACATTCTTCAATGAAGTCACGAGTTGGAGTTGTGGAGTAAAGAATCTGAAAAAAGAAAGAAAAATGCAGGCGTTTCCATGAACTCATCCGCAGCCCGAAGGTTGTCTATTTCTAGCACCAACCTTTTACCACCACTCCACACACTGCCTGATGATGCAATGCTGCACAGTTGTACAAAAACACCTTCAGTGTCTCTGCTTTTATAATGACTAAAATTCATCAACCGCTCACCCTTGTAAGAGATATTGATTTGTTGCAACAACACAATACCTTCACAGACTGCGACTCTCTGTCCTGACTGTTAAAACCGATATTGTGCAGCACGACTCCCTCTATAAGTAAGACGTCTGCTACCATATATATATATATATATATATATATATATATATATATATATATATATTCTGCTTCACCGTGCTCAGACCTTGGCAAAGTAGTTGAGTTCTTCTTGGGATAAGTCTTTACCCTGCTGAGAGTCTTTGCCCGTTCTGCCACAGTTAATGAAAGCCTGTCAGGGGGGGAAAAACACATACAAGCTAATGATGCCTGCCATAAGTGTCTTATGCTAATGGCATGCTGAGTGTGAATAAAGCATGTGGGGCATGGCTTTACTTGTGCATGCATTACACATCTGGGGGTCCCTCAGGGGGGAACTGTGCACAGGTGTGTCAGTTATGGATGTGTGTGTAATGGAATTAAAGCATTTCATACTGCTTTGATAAATTTATAGTTTCTGCTTTGTTGGTCTAAAAAAAAAAAAAGTAGAAAAGAACAAAATTGACATAATAAAACGGACGTTTTATCTTGGATTGTATGGGCTGGTATCTTGTCTTCATATATATCTATGTGAGTGAGTGGCATGGCAAACTTAGTATAAATTCAGGCCAGCTATAGCTGAGCAGAGCAGCTGAGAGTTCAGCCAACCTTGCACCCTGTGATCGAGAGTTTCACGCTGTCAGCCAGCGGTCACGATCTGCTGAAGAACAGCGACTGCTCGCCCTCATTCGGACAGCCGCACTTGACAGACATCATCTTCTCTGATCTCAGATCAGAGCTCCCATGTCGCAGCTTCTTCGTGGCTGGCAGGCACCTAGTTATTCAGGCAGAGTGGCGAGGCACTTTGATGGCGCAAAATCGACCCTTCGATCAAATTCCAGTTTATCCTGTTTTGATTGATGTGGAGTGGATGGAAAAACACAGAAATGAGCATCGTAATTTAAGCTGTGTTATGTGGATGGGGTGAAGTGGAGCACTAAATTCTCTGTCATGTTTTGTTATTTTGGGTTCAGCAGACTGCATAAAAAAAAAAATGAAAGAAAAGTGCTTTTTTATTTATTTTTTTTCAGTTGTTTTTAACGTTACACACTAACAGTGCCTCATTGGACATTGTTCCATCTCACAGTTAAGACCCCTAAATGCTGGCATATTGTAGAAAAAAGAAAAACAAATGTTAGTAAGAAATCAGCGTAAAGCTTTGAAATCATAGTGTGTAGAGGGCCATCACTGTCCACAAAGCCAAAAGCTTATTGAAGTGATTTTAAGATCTGCTGGTGCCTATTTGTACAGGACAGACAGAACAGAGCAAAATGAAGATCTGAAGGGACTCTAGCAGGGCTTTAACCCCCCTGAGCACATGTTCAGATCTTTTAAGATAACGATCTGTGATGACTGAGTGTAGACATACGGCATTGTTCAAAATTCTTTAGACGCCCTTGATTTCTTTATATTTTGCTTCCCTTTTAAAATTGGTCTTGAGCAATAGTCCTACAGGCTTTCTGACGGTCTTTCAAAGTTTTTCTGTGGACATTTGGACATTTCCACATCTGCAGAAAACAGTGGAGGCTCAGTGGTGTTGGAAACAAGCGCAGTGAGATTTTTGCTCCATTGTGTAAAAGTTTCTTGCCGAAGACAGTTCAGGCTGTGTTGAAGAATAAAGGTGACCTTACACGTTATTGACTTTCAGGCTTGTTAGAAATTGTTTTTACTGTATTTCGATGTATGTTCAATAAATGTCTGAAGGCTATTTACTATTTTCCCACCAAATACAAAGTGATGAGCAGTGGCTCAGGACACTTCAGTGTCTCCGCAGTGCTAAACATGCCTGTAGCTTAAGTTATCGCTTTGGCCTGGTTTGAATCTCCAAAAGGAGGCAGCTTTAATGATGTAGAGAGAAGAGCTCGCTTTTTTAGCCTTTTACTTATTAAAGATGGCCTGATCCGGCTTTCTTCTAGTTCCATAGTGATACCTCGACTGTGTGTATATGCTGATAACAGGAACTGAGCCGATACCAGTGTTAAATTAATAATGGGTGACCATAACTGAACAACAGAGACCGAGGATCATTGTTATATGTGTAAAGAAACATCAGACTCAACTTTAAAGATCCTTTCAAACTTTGTAACATAAAGTGTAAGAAAAAAATACATCCAAGAAATTTCCAGAATCTTTGGTTGATATCAACAAGATAAATACAATGGAAAAGCAATGTACTTGTGTTATGCATCTGATTTATTTGCATCGGACTGACTTTGAATATCACAGTGCCTGCTACTGTTTCATTGTCAAACAGCTACGGAGCTGACAGGAGACAGCTGAAGTGAAATATTATTTAATGGCATTGACAACTCGTTACTTTATCACAAGTATAATGAGAGCTTAAAGCAGCGTCCTTCTAACGTCTTGGACAAACTCTCTGAACAAAGTGAGAGTGAGTGAGAGAAAGAGAGAAAGCCACATCTGATCTTTTCACCCATGATGGCTCACTTTAACCACAGTTTGTTCTTACGTGAAACAGTTTTGCAAACATACAGACAGAAGCTGTTGGTGTAGCTACAGTGAAACACCTCCAACTCCAACAGAGAAGTGAACTGAGGGGACTGACACCGGATGATTGTCAGAGATTACCTTACAATATAAAGCGCCTTGAGGCGACTGTTGTTGTGATTTGGTGCTGTATAAATAAAACTGAATTGAATTGATATGGGCTCCATCTTTTTGGGTTTATATCAGGCCGATATCCAGTCCCAATATCGAGTCGGCACATCCCTATTACTTATGCTAATTTACCTTAGACTGTACATAAAAGATGGCTATCACCTTTTGACTTTCTGGCCACACGATTTGAAGCCTCAGAGTTGGTGCACTGGCTGGCACATTTTTGTTTTTGTAACCATAGGTGAGTGTTTGCAGATAGCTGCTGGGCACAGCTACCCATGCCCAACAAAATCCAGACGATTTAGCTTAAAAAAAAAAGATAATCTGTAATATTGATTTGAAGGTATAAATTCTTATCTTGTGTTGTCTTGAGGCTGGAGTTGACCCATGGTCACTGTCAAAACACACTTAATAGATGAATCATTCATCACAGTAATTGGTTGTAAAAGTCAGAGGGAGTTTCTAAGTTGCATACTGAACAGCACGGCTTCGTGCATTATGTTGGTCTGTGCCGATGTCACAAGTATTTTACTTTAGAAGCGTCACGCAACAGTCGAGGTTGTTAACAGTGTGTTTTCTCAAATGTTAATTTAGGTGGGCTGGATTTACAACGATGCAAAACGAGAACATCGCCGAGAAGCTGAAAATGGCACAATGACCATTTTCCTCTCGATTATCTCGTTCTCATAATCATTGGAAGTCAAATTAATTGGAAAAAAAAAAATAATTGAAAATAAAATAGTTTGGGCAGAACTCCTATACTTAAGTCGTGTGCTGACTGCCTGTGGCAACCGTCTCAGTGTGTTTCACATCTTGTGCTGGATGTAGCTCCATAAAGCCAGCCATGTGAAATATTTTCCACTGAAAGGTTGATGGGTAGTAACATTGTGAAGTTCTCAGCCCGAGGCGAATGCTGCACAGGTCATCTGCAGGAAGCCGTTGCTCTCAGTGACTTTCTTTTCCAAGTACTGGAATGACAAAATGTCAACAAGTAATTAGCAGTGAAAACAAAGCCGTGACACGTTATTAAGCCGGTACAAATGAAGTTTGATTTTTAAAGAACGTAAATACAAGAAGAAGAGAAAGGTCAAGGACCTTGTTTTCCAGAGTGTAGCTTACATTAATCACTATGATTAGCTCGTTAGTATCTAGTTTTGGCTGTAGATTTATGCTCATTGACTTGCAGTGTATGCTGTTTAAGAGCTTTTCCACTTCGGGGCCAGTTACTCCGACAACTGATGGCTTTTCTTCTGATCAATGAATGTTGACAGACGATCCCTCTTTCCTTCAGTGGGATGAAATGCACAACCTTTTAAGGCTTTGATTTGGTTTCTTATGTTTTTTTAAAAAAAAATAAAATTAAGTCACAAAATGACCTTGTCTTTTGGACACAGCTTGATTAATCACTGGGCTACTGTGCTTGTGTTTCCAGGTTTATGCACATTGCAAACAACCAATAAATAAATTGGCTATTTGCAATTTTCTCAGTAGAAATCTGTAACTGTGGTCTAAGATGTCGAGATATAAATTCTTAATCTAGTGGTAATACCCTAGCTGATATTCATGCCATGCTTTCATCTTTTGTTTTTTTGCGTAGTGGCACTACTTTAAAAAAAATTGTAAAATAACACAGCCGTGCCTCAGCATAGAGTCATTTTAGCGGCACTCGCAAGGTAATAACCACTTAGAATTTGGGATTGCTTCTGTGCGGAGTGAATATATCCTTGACAGCCGACTAACACACAGTTTTTTTTTGTTTGTTTTCCAGATTACCCAGGAGCAGTTTATTCTTGCATCCCAGTCCCTGCACCTCCAACGACCAGGCTGCGATGCCGTGTACCCGGTGGGTTTATACGGGTGGAGAAAAAGATGCCTTTATTTCTTCCTGCTACTGCTCCTGGTCACCATGATAGTTAACCTGGCGCTCACCGTCTGGATCATAAAGGTTATGAATTTCTCAGTGGTGAGTACAGCACGGCAAACACACACTTTGAGTTATCAGAAGGAAGCCTATGATCTCATCATTAAAGTCGGCATATGAATAGATTCTGACTGATGTTAATATTTGGTGATTTGAAAAGTTGATTTGGGCCAGTAATTATTTTTCTTGCAGGCACAAAAAACATAAACAGATTTTTTTAATAACATTTGTTACATGTATTTATTTGTGAATTCTTACTAAGATAACATGGCTGCTGTTTAAAAATGATCTTGTTTTATTGTCACAACAACTCGTGGATTACTGTGCCCAGATCAGCTGGTTCTTTCCAGTCCAATCCAGTTTATTTATAGAGCACTTTTTATTGAAAACACAAGTTTGACAAAGTATCATACAAAGGAGCAGTACACTCTCAAAAAGTCAATGAAACAAAAAAACCCTTACCAATAATATTAATAATAATAAATATAAGATAAGAAAACACCATTCTGATTTAAATACCAAGGAACAAAGATGAGTTTTAAGATGTGTTTTAAAGGGAGCATTTACCTTTTACCTTGATTTTTTTTAAATAACCATTGCAAACTATTTACAGAACAATCAGCTGTTCTGGATTCAATAAGATGCCACACAAATGATTTGTGCCACTTAGGGATGGGTATCGTTTAGATTTTATCCGATACCAGTGCCAAACCGGTACTTTTGAAACGGTGCCGGTGCTTAAACTGTGCTTAAAGAATGGAGAACACAAACTTTGTCCAAAAACCTCTCATGTTTAGCTGTTTTTTTTGTAAAAAGATAACAATGTTAGCCTTTTCTGTAGCTATAGGTTGTCTTAGAGAATTTACAGAATTTATCTGCGTGTCTTGCATAAAATGAAAGGCCAGTTTGAGAACAAGATTAGCCACTGTGGTTTTAATATACGGCTGCAGAAGGCCCAGGATCAAGAGAGGAGCAGTGCATTACAGCAGTGGTTTGGGGAAGCTGACATCATTATTTTTATGGACATGTTTACCATTTCTATGCAGATAACACCCAAATTTACAAAGCCATGGTTAAAAAAAATCAGTCCCAGCAGGAGACGGTAAAGAGAAAAAAGAATTCCACATGACAGAGAGGCTAAGGAAGACAGTAGCTGTGTCACGAAACGTAGGCCGCATCCTCCTGAGGCCGCATTTGTAGACCGATTATGTCACAGCGACGCGACAAAGGCTGTACCAATTCGTAGACTCCGGCCGACAAATGCTTCCTCCTTTTCCCCAGATTTGAAGGATGGGTCCGGTGTATCCTTCGTGGCCCAGCCAATTCCAGTTTCCAACAATGGCGGCTGCTACTAAGTTTTAATATTACTCTTTTATTCTTTCTGGGTCACAAAATAAACTTTTAAGATAGTTTCAGGCGAGAATGTAGCTGCGTAAACTTCAAATATCTGCTCGGTTTATCAAGACATCACATATTTGCAAAAGTGCTCCGACGTTTTCGGAGACGTCTGTTACCCACCAGATCGATAGCTAGCTGGGGGTTCAAGGGTCACTAGAACAGCGGACTCCCGTCTTCATCGTTTTCAGACCCCCAATGTCTTTCGCTGCTCAGGTTAAACATGATATGTAAGTCACTCAGATAACTTAAAAATGTTATTGTTTGGCTTTTTTCAGTGTTTTATTTGTTCCGGACTAAATCGGTTTGGTTGAGATCAAAGTTATTAGATTAGATTTGATTAAATAAAACTTGATTAATCCCTCGGGTGAGTTCCTCTGGTATTTTCACACAGCTGGATAAACATCAAACAGAAAACTGATTAAAAAGAAGTATGAGATGGTCAAGAATTTCGGCAGTGTCCTGTTATATTTTAGACAGCAAGGAGCAGACAGCTGAGTTTATTAAACTCCACCGAGACAGAGGTGACGCAAATCTGAAGGCTAGACCGTCCAATTTCACAGTCTTGCACTTCCGGCTTTTTCTTCGAAGGACCCGGCCTATGTAGACCGCTGCAGAGTCACGAAAGTGGACTACTTTTGTTTGTGGCGTTCCAAAAACATAATGCCTACAAGGAAGTTGATTAGCGCCCTCTGGTGGACAGACTAAGCAATGCCAGCACTCATAATATTGGTGGAATAGTGTTTCTCACCTTGCTTGTGTAATTTTTAAATGTTTATTTACCAGCTGATAAAAATCCCAGTAGATGTATATCAGCAAATGGATAATATTGGGCAATAATATCCGCCTGCTGCTATATCAGTCCCGCTCTAATCTGAAGTATGAAGAGCAGTATTTGAATAAGCCAGGGCTTGTCTGTGATTTGTGGACTCCTGTGGATAGAGGGAGCGGTCATGATTTTGGCTGCTTTGCTGCCCTCTGAATCCTAACAGGTGGCCATTATTGAGGGGAAAATGAATTCCCACATTATCTTGCAGAATAATGTCAGGGTGACTCGCCGTCAGCTGGAGCTGAGTAAAGTTTGCAGGAAAAATAAATCTCAGACTGAGTTTCATCAGACAAAAAAATAAACAGTATTGTGTTTGGGGTGGCCTGAGAGGAAATCTTATATCTGTATGTGCAGGAAGATATTTGAAACCAGCACTATAGATCGTATATTTATACATATATTCATAGGATCTCTAGTGCTGTCCTCAAACATGTAAAGAAAACTGCTCCTTAAAGCTGTCAGGCTCTCCTTCAGAGCTGTCAGATGTGCACAATTAAGCTCATTGTTGCAAGGAAGGTTTGTACTCTTATTAAATCCAGCATCACTGAAATGAAGTGTTGGTCTTAGCCCGTCCTCCTGTCCCTATCAGAGGTGTCGACCGCTAACTCAGTAGGAGAACCATAATGCTGTATCCAGAACAGCATTTGTGGTGTACGTCTTGTTCTCTCAGACACATTAACAGTCGTTGGAAGCTTTTATTGCACTTAGAGCAGGCTAACAAATTGTTGGCAGCACTGTCTTCGCTTTACCGTCTTTACCCTCTCTGATACACTCCAGTCTGTGCTGTGTTCCAACCCTCTCCTATGAAAAGCATTTATAGTAATAACATAATTATGTAAATCAGACAAATCAGCCAGTGTACAGCAGTTAGATTTGATTGAGACTGCTTTAGTGTCTAAACTAAACAAGTATTGACAGCAGGGTTACAAATATAGGGGATCAAATATATAACGGGCATCTCGTGCTGTGTACTGGATTCGTCTGGATTCTGTAGTATTAGGAAAAGCCTTGGCAGCAGAACGTGTTAATCTCAAGTAAAATCCAAACAGGCAGAAGCTGCGAGCTCCTCCCGTGACATTTTCAGGGACAATGCACACAATTTACCATTTTGTCAACAAATTCCCAATGGCAGCACCCCTCCCAACCCCCCAAGCCCCCTCGACTATTACAATCACTCCTCTGCTCCTTCTTCTGTCATCAATCTATGTCATGAGTGAAAGACCTTATCAGTGCTGTTGGTGTTGCTTCAGAAAATGCACTTCGCTGCTCCAGATCTCTCAGGACTCAGCAAGTTTCATTAAAAAAAAAAAGCATAACAGTAGCTTCTAAGAACCGCACCACGAGGGCATTGCTGTTACATTTTAAAGTTGCCACTGATTATCATTTATTAAAATAAGATGGTATTGGAGAACTTACGTTAAAAAAATAAGTCACTTTGAACACTTGGTGCACACAACAATGCTTGATTTAAAATAAAGCAAGATTTTCCACTCAGCAGCCATATTGACATCCTATCAAGGGAAAAAATCCTCAACATTAAGTTTCATTTTCTCCAGTACATAAAAACTGCATTACTGCATTTTGTTGCGGCAAAATGAGATTGTCAAGCACAACAACAAATTTCATTAAAACCTGCTATAAATGTTGCCAGAAAGAGTCAGTCTGCTATCAGTGAGTGATTGAATGGAGTCAAATTGGTAATATAATTGTAATAAATCATCAAAAATCTCATATCTGTTGTTGTCTACGTAGACAGAAATCCACAGAAATATAACCAGACTATAACCAGCTGGCAGTCAGCTGGGTCAAGTCCCCTGGGGTTGTGCTCACTGACAAAGACTCATTTAGCCTGACGGCAACATGTTGGTAATCTGTCTATAAATGAGACAGCAAACCTTCAACAATCTCTCTCAGAGCGATTGCAGTCAGTCCAAGTCAGACTGCAGCTGTTTGCAGAAAGGTTGCCTCCTATCAGGTGACCTGTGCAATCGCCCTGTCCTCAAAAGTGATCGTGAGTGTGCAACACCCTCATGTTCTGGGTAACCACTTAGTCTGCCACAGAATATGAAAAAATTCAAAACAGTCACCAGACAGCACCTGATTATTTTTTATTTTTTTTGGAGATGCAGGATGTTTCTCTCCTATTTCTACTCACGTGACCGAGCCATTAGCTTTGGCTGAATTAACTTTGTCAAGCTAAGTGTGTCTATTGCTGGATGGTAATTCAGTTGAGATAATTTAATGTAAGTTTTTTTTGGCTAACATTATCTCTGGATGGTCGTGCATCAGATGATCACTCATATTTGTAGTATTTCCAGAGAATTTTCATTTAATTTTTTGATTGGTATCCTTGTATTGATACAGTATCGTGGTAGTACAGTTCTTTTGTTTGTTTTATTGTGGTAACATGGTTTAACATGTAATATGTTGTGTAAATACAGTATAAGTAATTGCTCGATGATAATTCCATCATTAGAAAAGTAATAGACTGTCTTGCGTGTTCACTATGTTAATGCATTAGCAGGTATTCTGCTTGGCTAGAGATACACCACGGTGCTGCTATCATAACTCTGACAAACTAATCACACATTCAGTTGCTTCTGAATTTGACTCTCTATTCTGAATTTCAGTAAAAGTAGTTGTTCAGTATTTATAATCTCCAGGATGAACATTATTAGCTCAGTTCAAACAATGATGTTAAGCAGTATGATGTAAGGCCAACAGGGATTCATTGCAGGTCTAGCAATCAAGCTCTTAAGACTTTGAGTCAACTATTAATCTTAGGATTAATAATCCAGTGGGACGGGATAAACACTCACCATAAAGCTGCCCGGTAAATCAGAAGTCACAACCTGAATGTTTCCAGCAAGCTGAGTGTGTGAATATCTCTGCGGTTACATCACACGGGCAGCCTGATGATGCACACTGCTCAAAAGCATTGATTGTTAAAAATAAAGTTGCTCTGAAAATGCTTTTTTCCCCTCTAAATATGGGAAAATGGATTATGTGAGTCAATCCTTTTTGAAGTCACTGGTCTGAAAACCATGTGGGCTGTTTTCCCTTTTTATTTATTTATTAATTTTTTTCTGGGTGAAGCTATGTGCGTGTGCTATCTTGGATCCTCTGACTGGATCAAATAGGATGATAAAGCAGATATGTAGCATTAAAGAAACAACTCCAAAACTTCTGCCCGTCTGTCGAGGGCAGAGGGGGTAAAGCTCAGGTTGTTTTTGGCTCTACAGTTTCTCTTTTAACTGTGGCAGGAGTTCCTCCTCTGGAACATCACCCTGTGTTTCACTGATGCTGAGGGTCTCCTTTAGCCTTTGAACATTATCGAACTGAGGCTGTTTGTGACGCCCTCCTTTTTCTCCTACCTCCCATCTACTTATTTAAGTGACTGCAGCGTGTGCTGAATTCTTCACACCCACTATGCCGCCTCCTTCCAGCACAGCAGCAACTTCACAGTCTGACCTCCACACTGCCACACACACCTCCTAAACTCCCCTGACTTTGTTCTCCTGTCTGTCCCTGCTCTTTGCTCTCCTGTCTGTCCCTGCTCTTTGCTCTCATGCATGATGGCGCTCTCCCTGCTTTTCTCTGCCTCTGTAATTCACTCCATCCATTTGTGCCGCTAGCACTATGGACTCTTTCAACACATCCCTCAGGGCCAATCTGTTCATACACATCCCTACAAAGCTGCCCTCACACTTCAGTCTGCTCATTGTGGTGCAGCAAGGCATAACCTTGTTCAATTTCTACTGAATTATATACAGCCCAAAATCAGCCCCCGAGTAAATGTGAGGTGAAGTTGCGGGATCATGCTTCATTTCATACAGTATTTGGTATTTCTTTTTTTTTTAAAATTG
Source organism: Simochromis diagramma (assembly GCF_900408965.1). Classification (NCBI taxonomy): domain Eukaryota; kingdom Metazoa; phylum Chordata; class Actinopteri; order Cichliformes; family Cichlidae; genus Simochromis; species Simochromis diagramma. The sequence goes on along the minus strand of NW_024387416.1, from coordinate 406,457 downwards.
ATGTAGCTTCTGTTGAAACGGGATGGCAAAGAATCAATTTAAGTGCAAACCACTGGGCTGTTACCTGTGGAGAGAGGTAGGACTAGCTGTACAGCTAGATAGTTGAAAAATCAGTGTGACTTTTATTGGCGTGATCCCACCAATGATGTGCTGCTTTTCAGAAAGTTCAATCACACAGATGGCCAGACAACTTTTAAAGCTGAAAAGTTTAAATTTAACTTCTTACTGCAGGAAAATCCCAAGTGAAACAAATTCGTTATTAACGATCCCTATTTTGTTCATTCCAGCGTTAATTAACAGCTACGGTTACCCTATGGGCAGAAATCTGTGCCATCAGAAACTGAATTTGAATAAGTTAAATTTGAATTTGAATTGCTCAGATTGAATCTGAATTGTAACTTGAATAAATGCTTTTGAAAACTGAATTTGAATTAGTCTAATTTGAAATTGAATTTATGGTTTGAAAATGATCATCACTAAATTGAAATTGAATTTTATATTTTGAAAATGAATTGATTTGCTTTGAAACGGCATTTTATCCTTTAAAAATTCAGCTCTCGGATAATTTCAGTTTCACTTCTCACCATTCAGTTTCAGTTCTACAATTCAATTTCAGTTCCAAAATTCAGTTTTTTGGAACTTACATCCGGTTCCGGTTCAAGCGCAGATTAATAGAACTACGTTTTACTAGCGGACCCAAAGTGTTACCGACGGGAATCTACAGCATCTTGAGCTGAATTAAGACTTCAGAAGTCATTCGTCATGTCGAATGACCAGCGGATAAACTCTCAGGTTGGTAATAAATGTATTACATGTATAAGAACAAGCGTCATGTTAACAAATGATAGCCGTAAGGTAACTTTTATGCTTATTGTAGCCGCTAGCTAAAAACGCTAATTTAGCGTAGTTTGCCCTGAATTCAGCTTTGACAACAAATATGATCGACTGTTTCTAGTAGAATTCCAAAGTTGTCATCTTGTACCCTCTCAGAGCTCTGTATGCTTGCAGAGACCCCTACAGTAGGGAAACATGCAAAACGGTGTCCAAACCTTTGTATTTTAGCTTTATTTATGTCTTACACAGCATCCCAACTCTTTAGCTAACTTAATAACTTTAGCTAAAGTGAATAGTTAGTCTAATTCATTAGTTCAGCATTACTGGATCACCTCTGTTTGAAGTGATATAATATGATATACAACTATCACTGTGTTTAACTACCATAATAATTCTTAGGGTGCTGAGTGCATGCTTAATTAGATTTTTTTTTTTTTTTTAAAACATACTGCTCCATTACTATGTTTGACAGGCTGAAGTTGTCGGGTCACCTCCTAAATCGACCATTTTTTACAGGTGTTTTGTGCCAGAAATGGAGTGTCCACTGAAGACTGAAGATACTGAATCTCTACGCCTTGCCATTGATCCCTCTTGTGCCTTCATCTAGACAAGAGACAAACTTAACCACTCTCATATGCTCTGTACCCTACATTCACCTATCCCTGACAGTCGTAGCTTGGCTCATCTGAGGGATGAAATTATAAGAATGTGTTATTTTGCAAAGTTGCTCTCTAGGGTTCCTAAATAAAATATGATTGAGGTCTTTTGAATTTAATCCCTTCTTCTGAATATTATAGAACCTCTCCTGGTTTTAATGGACTTTGGATTTCCTTTACTTTCTGTCACACTCCCAACCCAAATAGATGCTGACAAGCTGCCACAGTAAAATGAAAGAGGGAAAGAAGTTGGAAGGACTACTACAAATAAACCTAATGCCTAACAATGTAAAATAAGAACAATAATAATAATAAAGACAAGATGAAGTAACAAGTTATAGTTTTTTGTTTATTCCAAATGATCATCCAGATGTCTGTGACATGTGATGACAAACACCATAATGGAAGGCCTTAGTCATCACATGGCTTAAACTCATATATTTTTGCATATGCTGAACAGGCAGTCAGACATGCTGTAACTGTGGGGTGGAAAACAGCATGAACACCATACGGCAGGGGTCTCAAACTCCAGTCCTCAAGGGCATGGAAAAGTTGCATGACACTGGCCCTTGAGGACTGGAGTTTGAGACCTGTCAAACCACACCTGTCATATGGAATATGACAGGTGTGGTTGAACTGCATGAAGACTGAAGTTTCTCTTCTCTTCTGGCAGGACAGGAATGTGGCCTTGTCCTGTGAGCCACTGTAAGGATGTACTTCGAGTAGAACTGGACTGTCACCAGCCTCAGGCTCTTCACCCTTTTCAAAGACAAAGCAGTCATTTAGATAAAATATTAGATATTGCTTACCTGTAAATGCACAAAGTAAATTTAGAAATGTAATTATTGTCAAGAGTGAACAAGCACTGATAGTGTAATCTACAGCTGTGGCCAAACGTTTAGAGAATGAGAAGTGTTGTTTGCTTATTTACAAAGTTTGCTGTTTCAGTGATAGTTGTATATCATATTATATCACTTCAAACAGAGATGATCCAGTAATGCTGCACTAATGAATTAGACTAACTATTCACTTTAGCTAAAGTTATTAAGTTAGCTAAAGAGTTGGGATGCTGTGTAAGACATAAATAAAGCTAAAATACAAAGGTTTGGACACCGTTTTGCATGTTTCCCTACTGTAGGGGTCTCTGCAAGCATACAGAGCTCTGAGAGGGTACAAGATGACAACTTTGGAATTCTACTAGAAACAGTCGATCATATTTGTTGTCAAAGCTGAATTCAGGGCAAACTACGCTAAATTAGCGTTTTTAGCTAGCGGCTACAATAAGCATAAAAGTTACCTTACGGCTATCATTTGTTAACATGACGCTTGTTCTTATACATGTAATACATTTATTACCAACCTGAGAGTTTATCCGCTGGTCATTCGACATGACGAATGACTTCTGAAGTCTTAGTTCAGCTCAAGATGCTGTAGATTCCCGTCGGTAACACTTTCGGTCCGCTAGTAAAACGTAGTTCTATTAATCTGCGCTTGAACCAGAACCGGATGTAAGTTCCAAAAAACTGAATTTTGGAACTGAAATTGAATCGTAGAACTGAAACTGAATGGTGAGAAGTGAAACTGAAATTATTCGAGAGCTGAATTTTTAAAGGATAAAATGCAGTTTCAAAGCAAATCAATTCATTTTCAAAATATAAAATTGAATTTCAATTTAGTGATGATCATTTTCAAACCATAAATTCAATTTCAAATTAGACTAATTCAAATTCAGTTTTCAAAAGCATTTATTCAAGTTACAATTCAGATTCAATCTGAGCAATTCAAATTCAAATTTAACTTATTCAAATTCAGTTTCTGATGGCACAGATTTCTGCCCATATTACCCAGACGTTGTGCTATTAATAATGAAAACTTAAACGTGAAATCCTGAACACGTGGAAAGGTAGTTAAGGCGGAACATATTTCTTTTGAGACTCAATTTAAAAAAAAAAATATTTTTCTATTTCCATAGCAGAACACAAACTAAGATGCACTGAACATATTTACAGTCCGGACAATCAGAGAGAAAAATTAATTAATAAATTTATTAAAAGTAAAGAAATTACTTATTGTTATATTTGTTTTAATTAAATAAATAAATGAACAATTTAAATAATTTTAAGTACTAGTATTGGGACAATAATGCAACACACAAAAAAATAAGCTGGTAATTGACAAAATCCTTTTTTATGTTAACACCATTTATTTCCAAATGTACAGTTTTACCAAAAAAAAAAAGAAAAAATGAGTAAAGCACATTGTTGCTTTTTTTAATCAAGATACCAAATCAGTTATTTTCTTGCATTCCTGAATAGAAGAATCAGCTTTAGTGGTTAAACTTGAACGTTGAACTAGTTTTAAGCAAATTTTTTGAGAGATTTCCCAAAATTTCTTGTTTTATATTAAAAACAAGAAATTTTGGGATATATATATATATATAATAGATATGTGTATAAGATATTTATTTGTTCATACCACATACTTTTTATTTTTTTTAATTTTATGAATGATGGATGTAGCCTCAATGACACATCCCATTGTGCAGCCAAATCATCAAAAAGTATCAAAGATGGTACAAAAAAATGAAGCCAGTGCAAAATGGCTTAAATCTAATCACCACCACGATAGTTGTGGCTACAGAAAGACTTCCTGTCCTATAGAAGTATATGAGAAAAACAGCTTTCCGTCTTGACCTCTGTGAACTCTTTCCTGCAGAGTTTATGGGCTCAGTCACACAGAGAAGTGCTTATGTAAAACTTGAAGGTGAGTAAGATAATGGATAATAGCTGGAACGGACCATCTCTGCAGAATATGGATGTCTTTAATGTCACGTGCCTCTCCTTTCTAATGGTTTTCCTGCTACTACATGCCAAGTGTCTGATTTGACTGTTAAATTCTAATACAGCGCGCTGCTTGAAATGTAAGTTGGTCCTTTTTCAAAGAGGAGTTGGCTGGCTCTTGCAGTTATTAATCATTAAACCGTGTGTGGCGAGGAGCAGCTTGAGCCGTTTTTGATAGCAGTTAAAGAAAGCTGGTGTGTAAGTGGCAGTGACTGTCAGGTCCCATATGGTTAAAAAAGCTCTGTTGACATTGTTCGCAGCCATTATTTTCCACAGCAGTGTCTTTAATTTTGTCCAATTTATCACACGTGCCCATTTATGTAAATGCAGTGGACAAAACATTAGCAGCAGCTTTGAATGTATCACAGTGCAGTACAACACTACCCACTTTGACCTTGGTAAGAAGAAAACCCCCAAAACTTGCATATTAATATACAATACTGAGCTAATACTATTTCATGCAAATCAGCAGGACCATAAATCTAATTTCTTTCTTATTTCCATGAGTCTTCTCAACATTCGCTTCCATAGCTGCCACATTAGTCTGTTCCTCCTCAGTTTGCCTCCCACTGCATGCAGCCTGTCACCCTGACAGTGCTGAGTGTCTGTGGCATTGTCACCTCGATGTCATGTCCTACTTCTTCCCTGTCACTCAGCCCCGCTGCCTGTCCACCGGCCTGTCTGCTACACAACAGCTTGAGCTCCGTCTAATGTACTTCACCGACGCCAGGATCCTTTTTTTTTCTTTTTTAAAAAACGTTTGGGAAGCTATAACCCTTTAAATCAAATCAGGAAAATGAACACAGCTTCTTACAGCATCACTGATGATCATGACTCTGTTTCAGGATGGAATGGGAAACCTCAAGCTGAACCAGGATGGGATTCGCATGGAGGGAATCAGCGAGTTTCTTTTGCCTCTGTATGTTAATGAGATTCAGTCCAGAAGGGTAAGTTGCTCCCTTTTCTCACCGGCTTCAAGTTGCTTGTTGATCAATACTCTGACTCTGATGCACTAGGAATAAGTACCATTGACTGAAACACATGTGAAAAGCTCTCAGGGAGAAAGATGTCTCTAAAGCTGCAGACAAGTTCATATTGATCTTTCACTGTTGAGGAAGTTATGATCAATTTATTATCAACAAAGGCCAACGTTCCTCCGAGCTCAGACTTTATGCATGCCTGGGTTTAAAAAAATAAAATAAAATAAAAGACGACCCCTTTCCTCTCTGTGTATTACTCCTTTCCTCTTCGGCTTCCCTCATTTCCCGTCGTCCTCAAACGGCGTATTATCAGGGCCTCCCATCGGCAGGAGGTGGGTAATAGGCTGCTTCTCAGCTCCTCTCAGGCCACATACAACCTACAGGAGATTACAGACGATTACAGGGGGGGACCAGAGTGTCCCTGCTGGATTTCCAATCAAGCCCACGCGATAAATTCCTCCCCCTGTGCACTTCCTCCCTCTCCTTTCTCCTCTTTGATGTTTAGTAGATTAACCAACACGGCTCCAGCCCAAAGTTGATCCAAATGTTCTTCTCCCACACAAATCACAGACGCTCAGTTGGATCATCCCCTTTTTCAGTGATTAGGCATGGTGCAGAAAGCAATTTCAAGCACTGTAGGCTAGGGTTCCAGTATAAATTTGATTTTTTTTTTTTCTGTTTTTTTTTTTTTTTTTTTTGAGGGACATGGATGGAGGAAGTGGCTCGATTATGGCTCCAATTTGCCACAGCAGATTGAGAAACAACTCCGAATTGCCCACTCGTGCTCTTTGATGTCCTAGTTGGAGCTAAATGTTGATTTAAATATAACGCTCTTGTGCCTTAGCGGTAGAAGGAAAAACCACCTCACGGCCGTAGCAGATGCCCAAAACTGAGTATTAGACAAAGCCAATATTTCACCGCTTAGTTCAATACCACCTGCAGACATTTTTACGGTCTTGTTTTACAGACAGCGCTGTGCAGGGCCCCTCTTATCTGCCGCACCAGAGATATTTGCAGGACAAAAGTCTCCATGGGTCACTCAATATTTCCTCACCTGAGGAAATATGTCAAGCACACACAGAGCAGGGATTATGGTTATGTTTACACAACAGTGCACGGTGCTTCTCTACAGTCAGATAACCAGCATTGATCAATAAGCCATTACCACAAATGGCAGTGAACTTGGTAGTGCATCAAAGGTTTCTTAAAATCAAATATAGCATGACCTTATTTATTTATTTATTTATTTATTTATTTTTTCAAGCTGCAGCTGCTAAACTCACAGTAAGCTGTAGTTTGATATGTTTTTTTTCCTTTTCACGAGTCAATCATTGCTTTAAATTTTAATCAGTAACTGAAGCTGTAATCTGCGGGTAACATATTGAAATACTCCCTCTGCTTATTTTGGCAGTAACTCTGATAGCTGGCAGCAAAGTAGATGCTGAGTAGCCCCTTAAAAAGGCAGAGCAGTGTCAGAGTAGCATGTTGCGAGGTGACAGCTGTTCTCTTTCAGTTTACATTGATTAACCGAGCAAAATCATGGGAAAAATGCAATCAGGTTGTTTTTGTTGTGTTTGTGAGGTGTCAGCAGGTTAGCATTTTGACCTGCTGACTCTTTTGCAGGTCGAAATGATTAAAAGAAAGTCACTGTGGATGATACGCTCTGTTTAAAGGCGTGTGTGTGTGTTGTTGTGGGTTTTTTTGTTTTTACTGTCATTCTGTATCATTGTTGCTGTTTGGCCCTACTTTCAAATTCAATTGAATTCTAATGAGTTGAGTTGAAGTTCAGTTTATTCCTGCACATTTAATTGCATCCACCTACCTGTCACCCAGGGGAGTGAGGCAGACAGGAGGGAAATAAGAAAGGAAGGAAGAAAGAAGCCACTGTTAATCATAAAACCAAAGTCTTGTCGGTTTTGTTTAAATCTTTATTTAACCATGAAGTGGAGCTCTTGAGATTTAAAATCTCTTTTGTGCGAGTCCGCTGGAGAGCGGGCTGCGCCAACCTAGTGTTTATTTAATGGTAGGTTTTTGGGGTTTTTTTGTTTTTGTTTTTTTTGTTTTTTTGCCTGTCCCGTTTGGCTCTTTTGCCATCAGAATTGTTGTCTAGGTTAATGCAGTTTACAATCTCTGTGTGACGCTGGTGGTAATGGGTGGATGACTGGATATGTAAAGCGCTTTGGGGTCCTTAGGGACTAGTAAAGCGCTATATAAATACGGGCCATTTACCATTTATTTTACCATAAATAGGCCACATTAATAAATCAGGGTAGTTACCCACAAAACAAAAGCTAAAGATTTAAGCAATGTTATAATAAATATATTAGTAAGAGTTTAAATTAGATTTTTAACACATTTTATTTCATTTTTCTTGTAGTATATAATTGTTATTTAACAGTACAGGGAGTGCAGAATTATTAGGCAAGTTGTATTTTTGAGGAATAATTTTATTATTGAACAACAACCATGTTCTCAATGAACCCAAAAAACTCATTAATATCAAAGTTGAATGTTTTTGGAAGTAGTTTTTAGTTTGTTTTAGTTTGTTTTAGGACACTCAAAAGCCTGCCATCCATGGATTCTGTCAGTGTTTTGATCTGTTCACCATCAACATTGCGTGCAGCAGCAACCACAGCCTCCCAGACACTGTTCAGAGAGGTGTACTGTTTTCCCTCCTTGTAAATTTCACATTTGATGATGGACCACAGGTTCTCAATGGGGTTCAGATCAGGTGAACAAGGAGGCCATGTCATTAGTTTTTTCTTTTATACCCTTTCTTGCCAGCCACGCTGTGGAGTACTTGGACGCGTGTGATGGAGCATTGTCCTGCATGAAAATCATGTTTTTCTTGAAGGATGCAGACTTCTTCCTGTACCACTGCTTGAAGAAGGTGTCTTCCAGAAACTGGCAGTAGGACTGGGAGTTGAGCTTGACTCCATCCTCAACCCGAAAAGGCCCCACAAGCTCATCTTTGATGATACCAGCCCAAACCAGTACTCCACCTCCACCTTGCTGGCGTCTGAGTCGGACTGGAGCTCTCTGCCCTTTACCAATCCAGCCACGGGCCCATCCATCTGGCCCATCAAGACTCACTCTCATTTCATCAGTCCATAAAACCTTAGAAAAACCAGATATTTCTTGGCCCAGTCTTGACGTTTCAGCTTGTGTGTCTTGTTCAGTGGTGGTCGTCTTTCAGCCTTTCTTACCTTGGCCATGTCTCTGAGTATTGCACACCTTGTGCTTTTGGGCACTCCAGTGATGTTGCAGCTCTGAAATATGGCCAAACTGGTGGCAAGTGGCATCTTGGCAGCTGCACGCTTGACTTTTCTCAGTTCATGGGCAGTTATTTGGCGCCTTGGTTTTTCCACACGCTTCTTGCGACCCTGTTGACTATTTTGAATGAAACGCTTGATTGTTCGATGATCACGCTTCAGAAGCTTTGCAATTTTGAGACCGCTGCATCCCTCTGCAAGATATCTCACTATTTTTGACTTTTCTGAGCCTGTCAAGTTCTTCTTTTGACCCATTTGCCAAAGGAAAGGACGTTGCCTAATAATTATGCACACCTGATATAGGGTGTTGATGTCATTAGACCACACCCCTTCTCATTACAGAGATGCACATCACCTAATATGCTTAATTGGTAGTAGGCTTTCGAGCCTATACAGCTTGGAGTAAGACAACATGCATGAAGAGGATGATGTGGACAAAATACTCATTTGCCTTACTAATTCTGCACTCCCTGTATTTATTGGTTACATGTAACAAGTTTTGTCTCACGCAGTGTACAGAATCACTGAATGTTTGGATTTCTGTGTGACTTTTGTAAACTTTTTCATATTGAGAGCTTAAAATCATGTATCATAACCATATGTATATCAGAGTTCTTGTTTTGATGAACCTACAGAAAAAGGCTCTTCAGTTTTATTTTGTGTGTGTGTGTCTTTTTAGTTTTTTTCACCCACAACTTTAGCGTTTTGAGTCGCTCTGTCAACCTCAGCAGCAGCATATGGCTGTTTGAGTAGAAACCTCTGATAAAATCACTGTTCACAACTTGTTAGGCACCAAACAGCAGGCAGAGTCGCCGGTCTGCTGCTGAACATTTTGCAGATAAAGAGCCTGATATATGACCGAACAGAGTTAAAAGGAAAGCGCCTAAAAGCATCAGTTCAAAGGAATGCTAATGATGGTCGGCATCTGCTGCTATATGTGAAAATAGTGTGTTAGTGTTAATGGGTTACTCATACTAACATCATGAGATGATCATATGTCTGCGTTCACAGCTTGTTGCACTTTACCAAGTGGTCAGAAAATTTATTATTGCTGCTTTCAGTTTTGATATTATTAGTAAGATTTTCCAGCCGTGTCTGTGTAACCTTATAGCCATGAAAATGTATTTGCTCCTTCCTGATTTTTTTGCTTTTATGTTTTTTGCATATTTCTCACATTTTTTTATGGTAACCTGAGTAAATAGCCACAGATGCAGTTGTTAAATGTTGATTAATTAAGAGAAAAAATAATTCAAATGTATTTGGCCCTGTGTGAAAAAGTAATTGCCCCCCCCCCCCCCCCCTTTGTTAAGTCATGAATTAACTGTGATAAACTGCATTTTTTTGGAAAGCTGAGTTCAGTTTTACGAGCCACGCATACAAGACCTGCTGAATCAAGAAATCGCTCAAACAGAACCTGTCTGACAAAGTGAAGAAGGTTTTAAAAAAGAAGCCAAAAATGCGATCTAAAGAAGTCTTTGGCATCTATCAGTCTGGAAAGTGTTATAAAGCCACTTCTAGGGCTACCGACGACTCACTGTGGAGGTCACAAAAGAACCCAGAACAACATACAAAGAGCTGCAGGCCTCACTTGTCTTACTTAAGGTCAGAGTTCATGATTGAACCAAAGAAAGAGACTGGGCATCCACGGGAGAGAACAAGGAGAAACCCACTGCTGACCAAAGGGAACTCAAGGGCTCGTCTCACATTTGCCAAAACCCGTCTTGATGATCTCAGAGACTTTTGGAAAATATTCTGCGGACTGACGAGACACAAGTTGAACTTTTTGTCCTTTTACATCTGCATAAAACTAACACAGCAATAAATAAAAAGAACACCAGCATTGAGATATGGTGGTGGTGGTAGTTTGCTTTGCTTTTTCAGGTCTTGCTGTAACTTATGCAGTGATGACTTTTTCTCTCTACCAGAAAATCCCGAAGGAGGATGTCCGGCCATCAGTTTGTGCCCTGATGCTCAAACACACTTGGGTTATGCAGCAGGACAATGATCCAAATCACACCAGGTTCACTTTTGAATGCCTCATAAAAGCAAATTTAAGCTTTTACTAGTCAAAGTCCAGAATCAAATCCAATTGAGGTGCTTTGGCTTGACCTTAAACAGGCCATTAATGTTGGAAAATCCAGTTTGGCCTAACTTAAAACAATTCTGCAAAGAGGAGTGGCCGAAATTCCTCCAGATTGAAAGACTCAATGACTATAATCACAAAGGCTGCCACGATGACACAACCAGTTATTAGGCTTAGGGGGCAATTACTTTTTCACACAGGGTTGAGTAGATTTCAATAATTTTGTTCCTTTTAATAAAAAATGCTTTGCCCATATTGTAGAAAATGCTCAATAACACACACGCCATCAAATGAGGGTCTATTATCTATATTCATTCTAAGTGTTACCATAATGTTGAGTTGAAGAGTTGAAATAGTAAGGACATAAATGAAGTGTAAAACGTTAGAGCCTAACACTCAGCTTGTTTTAATATGTGTGATAATGTTAGCCTCTTTTGCTGCAGTTCTCATATGTACCTGTGCTGAGTTGTCTGTCAAAACTGACAGGCAGATGGATGGAAGGAAGAGTTTCGATATTATTTTTTTCCTGCCCCGAAGGCTTCCTCACTGCCTGCATGTCTGTCCACCTATCTCAGCCCTCCCTCCTTCCCCGCCTCTCTGCCTTCACCTGTCAGCTTCTGCAGATAGCACATTACATGCAAACTTGAGCTGTTCCACCAAACACAGGCTCGTATGAGGACTGTGAAAACAATACCGCGAGATGACCTTAATATCAGACGTTTGGATTACAACAAAATTCAAGCATATGATTGCGAGACAATAGCTTAAATTACACCTGTGAAAGCCACAATACTGTTATAATTTCAGGCACGACAAATCAGTTTGGAACTCAACATTTTTACCCGTCTGAGTGCAACAGTGCAACAGCAATTTCAGGCTTTTTGAAATCCTCGTCACACTTGGAGTTTTACCTGCCAGAGGAACACTGCATTTATAATTTCAAGTGTTTGTGAAAGCAGACGTGTGAGCGGGCACTTCTTCCCCCTCCCGCTTTCATCGAGAGGAAACTTCTCACAGGGTAGATCAGTACTAATCACTATCAGTATTGCAAAGATGTTGGAATAAATAAGGGTTGGATAGCTGGTTAGTATAAACTTTTAAATGACACTGGGACTGCACAGATGAATATATGTCTATCTGAATATTTGAATATTTTGGTTGGGGCAAAGTTAAAGTTAGTTAACGTCAAGTTAAATGAAAGATTTTAGGCACGATGTTTCATCTCACCGTGGGATTGCATATCTTAAAGTCTCAGCAGATTTCTCTGCAAACAGAAAATGAATGCACAAAGGAGACGAGTCTTGAGTTTAGCAATTTATCTTTTGGAATTGCTCCTGTTTTGCACATGCATTAGGCTAATAATCTCTGCTGCCTTTAAGGACAAACTGTGGTCAAATTAGATTCAGTGAACAGCAGTGATATATTTTAGCAAAGTGGCCAGTCCACTCTAATTAGTCTTTTTGCTGGGTTTTTTTGTAATTTAATGATGTAATTCCAAGAACTTTCAATTACTGGCGATTAAGAGGCAAGTGTTTTTATTTATGATAAGAACTTTTTTTTCTTCTGCCAGCTCAAACATTTACAGAAAGAAAGAAATCAGCTGCTGGACTGGACATAACACAAGGCAGGAGGCCTGGGATGTACACCAACTACAAATTCTCCATTTATATAGTAAAGTAATTGTAGCTGAATTCTTTAACCCTCTCCAGCCACAGCTGCTTGCAACTGTAGAATTTTACCCCCATTAGGAACGACAGTACGGAGATCAAATCTGACAGTTGGGAGGCTCTAGATGTGGGAGCAGTCAGTCTTTATTTAAAGGTAATCTTCGCAAATCATGGAGCAGACATGGATTTTATCATAACACAACATTTCTGGGGTTTTTATAAATGATCTTGTAACTTTTTAACCACTAGATACAGATGGTACACTGTCGCTGATAAAAATGTAAATCAAATGAAAACTTGGTTGGAATTTGAAAACTGAACACTGTGGTACGAGTGCATCGCAGTGCCCAGATACAGTTAATCACATCTCTGCTGTTCAGACTGTTGGCTCTCGTTATCGTCTCCGGGGAGCCTGACTGATCTATAAATAGCCGCAGATGCAGGTGTATCTTTATTGGAGTGAAACTTCTCCTTCACTAAGCCTCACCTACTTGCATTTGATAAGCACGAGAGAGCTGATTGTAAGCACTATTTCTGAATTCAAGTCGGCAAAAGACGGCTTAAAGCCATCCACCTGTTAATCTCGAGCAGCTTAAACCGCAAACTGCAGCGTCGCCTCGGAAAGCTAGAACCGCTTTGATTTGCATTGCACTAAAATACAGGCAACTTTTAATATTGAATATGACTGCGGACATGTTTTTAAACAGCCTGCTGCAAGATTTCTTATTTAAATGAGGAAATTAAGGCATAATAAGCATTGCTTTTTCACGCCTGGCATTTTAAAAAAATTACATTTAGTTGTGCCGCTCAGTATGTAAATGAGCCTCCAGCACAACAATCGGTATAATTAAAATTTAAATGTGTCTATGCAAATAGATGGTTAGGCTTACAGTTAAACTCTGAACAGTGCTCTTTATCTGTGCTTTAAACCGTTTTCATTTTATACTCACTCGCTGAAAGTCAACAGCGTCAGACAGCACACAGTTGCTTTGTTTTGAAACTATTTCTTAGGAGCAGGGTGACGTGCTCTCGCTTTCTGCTCTGAACTTATTCATCATATGCGGGGAGGCATCCTCTGCCTTATACCAGTCATGGTAATTTTTCAGTCTGATGGGGCCCGGTACACCTACAACAACAGGCTCCGTTTACGTGCATTCACTCTGATCTGCGCTTGACCTTCCTCGGCAGACACAGTGACTTTAAAAGCCTTTTATGTGATCCCGGGGAGGTTTTAAGGAGAGCACGAGCGTCTCAGCCGTGCCCCCTCAGGATACTGTTAAACACCTATAAACTCTTTAAAGGGATACTTCAAATCAAGAAGTCAAATTTCTCCATGATGCCGCTGCGTCGTGGTGAAACTTGATGATGCACATTAACATCGGAAAGGAGCGAGCGGGGAATGAAAATGAACCAAATGACCTCTGCAAAATTGAGATAATTATTAAGGGAACGGCAGAATTATTTGCTCAAATACTAGACTGTGATTAAATGCTTGTAAATGTCACTTGTTTTAGTACAATTGTAGAGCTAGTGACATGACGTTTTTCCTGGGTCAGAATGAGCCTGTGGTTGACTAACACACTGCAGAACGATCAGAGTGCTGCAGTAAAGTAATAGTAAAATTCTCCATCAGCACCAGTTGGTGTTTTAAAGAAAGTAGCAGCTGGCTTACCTGACTAAACATAAAAACCCTTCTACAGGTACTAGTGTACCCCTAACATGTACGGAGGTAAATTCTCATATATTCAGGCCACTAAAATAGCAAAATAAAACACACTGATGGCAACAGACACTGGCAATGAGTGCCCATGCTGTTTGGTCTGTTTGCGCAGTTGGCATCCTGCAATGCTTAATTACATTAAAATTTAAAAATCAAAAAGAATAAATCAAAGCTAAATATAGTACTGTTTATATAGAGTAAAATATATTTAAATCCCTGTGTGATTACGGGACAATGCCAGCTTTCCATTGTCTGAAAAATAAGCGCACTCCTACACTCGTCAGCCAGACACAATCCACCTCCATTTAATAAAATGTGTAATAAAATATTGGTATTCAAGACTTAAGTAAACACCCATATGGTAAAAAAGGATTTCAGAAATCAACTGTCATTATGTTTGCATGTTTATGCCTTATGGTTTACCCATACCTGTGAATAACGAGCACCTGGCAAAAAAAAAGAGCTAAAATTACATGCTTGAAATGGACCCTGCAAAGCTCGCGTGTTGTTGTACTGTATGTTGTAGCTTTAGTCTGGTCTTAACACATCATATGATCGTATTAAGGATACCCCTTTTTATCGACATAGAAATAGAAGAAAGCGCCTGGAATTGACTGTTCAGCGGAGTCGCATGGATTACTTGCACATATATCTCAGCTCACATGCAAGCAGAATAGATCCACTTTTACAGAAAAGCTTTTCAGCACTGTGGCTAAAACATCGTTGGGATGCACCAGTTATTCATCTCTCTTTACCTTCTCCTGGTGACTAACTCGCATAGAAGTATCGCCCAACCAACCCTCTGCCACTAATTTACACTGAATGGTCTTGTTGGATAGATTGAATTGTGTTATGAAACTGTGCTGAGCTACATGTGTACAGGGGATCATTTTTAATATAAAAACAGCGTGTTTAAAAAGGAAACGACACACAGAGCTCTCAAAACAATTCCAAGTGAAGGGTAATTTCGCTCTGTGGCATGTGTAAAAGAGTAACTGCTTACTGCTAACTTTTCACCATAAGAGTTATACGGTGGCGCTAGGTCAGTGTTGCTACAGCTTCTTATACTGCCTGAAGATGTCCAGAAATCAATTAAGGTAGTCTTGACATACTGTCTGGGTTTGCAGCCCTAGAGCACAAGTTGTCATTATGTCACTGAGCTTCCAGCAACATCTGTTTTTACAGAATTCTTATTTATGTTGCTCTTATAAGTTTATAAAATATTTTGGTCAAGTACCAAGAGAAAGATCTCTAGCTGCTTTAGGACGTTTGACAGACCGATACAACACACAAGAAACATTGATATGTGCTTCACATTTTCGCAGACCCACATAACCCTCCCAGAGTATGTTGATGTTCAACCATATATACTTTGTGTGATAGCAAGTGTGTGATTGTAGCGGTCAGGTATTTAAAATCTAAAGTCCAGGTAGAAGTCTCCTAAATGTATTCATAAGATGATGTTACTGGGAAATGTAGACGTCTGAGGTAGACTGGGTGCATTTCAAAGCCTTTTCAAAATGCACGTGTCATCATTCAAGTGTCAACAAGCTATAAACTTGCAAAATGCAAAGCTGCCAGAAAACAGGACAGGTCCACAGCCGAAATGTCTGCAGCGATGAAAAGGATGCACCCACGCTCATCACACACACGTCCTCGGCTGCCCCGCAAACCCCTTCCTCCTCCTCTATCTCTTTCTTCACTTCATTACTCATCTTTCAATAATTCGGTTTTAATTTGTTCCATTTTAGCCTTAATGTTGTGTAATTCGGTGGTTATTATCCAGGAAAGATCCACTTGGGAAACCTTTTTACTGTAGACTACAATCTACTTCGAACCAGCATAATTACATTAATTCTGATTTCAACAAGACAAGGCAGTCTCTGATAGCTGCTGAGTGTGGGGATTTAAATAATTCCTGTTCAGTGATCTTACATATTTAATTTCTTCCTTCCTCTGTGGTTCTTTAACATTGAAAGAATAAGTTTAACAGTTTCCAACGCTGTTTATGAGATTTAAGCTTTTTAATGCAGCATTTTTTTTTCCTCTCTTCTCCGTCTCTCCCACTGTGTGTCTCTTCCTCCCCCCTCCATGCTTCCCCCTAGGACAGCTTGTTGGTCTTGCGGTCAGACAAGAACGTAACGCTGAATGCCAGAAACGAACAAGGCCTGCTAACTGGTCAGCTCACAGTGGGTGAGTTTCCACTTCCTCCTTTGTGTACCTCTACACTACTACTGCTGGTGCCATTTCCATCCTAAAACTATAAATTGCTGCTTGCCTCACCTGCAAGGAAACACCTGCTGTGGAATGACTGTCTGCAATGTAGCCTACAAGTAGTTTCAGTTTTTACAGTGCTGTGCAAAGGTCTTGAGCCACCCCTCATTTCATTATATGTTGCTGTTTGCCATTTTTGACTTTCTTGCCATTTTAAACTTGTGCAAACGTTGACCAGGCTTTTTAAAGGTTTTTAAAATATTTTCCTTGGAGATTGGCTGCTTTTTCACTTATTTTCTGTTTTCCAATTTAAAATTGTATATTCAAGCACTTTATCACCAGCAGGCTGTCGCAAAAAGGCTTTTCATCATGTGTATTTATGAAAATTATGATTATGAGAACACATTTTGACAAGCATAAAATTTTGTTTTGAAACCCTACCTTCAAAAACTATCTTTAGTAGAAGAACAGTATCTGAAAGTTATGTTCTTAACAAAAGGAAAAAACTCCTGACAGACACCTGAGAGACTGAGAGATTAGGCCACAGGTTCGACTCGAACCTTTGCTGCTCCATTTCATCCACAAGGCATATGGGCGCTTGCTCAACCAGTAACCTAAACGGGTGCCAAAGAAGCCATTCTTAAGGAAGCAAAACAAGGAGAAAAGGCTGAGTTCTGCCAAATTACAAAAGAACTGGAAAACAAACACGCGATTAGATTTTGATCCAACATGTAATACAATCTGGAAAGCTTCTGATTGGCAACTCAATTCATTTTTCAGCATGACAATGATCCAAAACACATTGCCAATGCAGTAAAAGAATACCTGGATAGAAATAAACACACAGTGGTATGCTGTCCGTCATGGATTGGCCTCCCCAGATCCTAGAGCTGCACATTATTGAAGCAGTTTGGGATCAACTCGACAGAGAACAGAACAAAAAGCAGCCAACATCCAAAGAAGCCTGGAAAACTGTTCCTGAAGACTATTTAAATGACAAGAAAGCTGCCTAACAGTTCAGGCTGTGTTGAAGAATCACATTTTTATACCAGATATTGACTTTCAAGCTTGTTAGAATTGTAGAATCTCTGTTTTTGACTTATGAATGTTTTTCTAGTAAAATATATGAAGAAATAAGATGCACTTCCAGACTTTTGCACAGCATTGTATTCCTCTCTCTTTGTACAACTTATTATTGAAAAAAACTGGTCTTGGATTAATCTGGCCATAGCTGTATAAATTACCAGATCAATACCATTTGTTGATGACTTCATTTAAGATTAGCACAACAATTTATCTTGAAGTTCTCTTTAATGCTTCTACATCTTATTCGAGTAGTTTTTTTTTCCAGACGCTAGCCTTTGATGCTCTTATTGAAAGAGCAATAGTTTCATCTCTTTATCATCAGGTTCAGCCATCAGTCAGACTAAATTACCAAAGTCATTTACATGATTAATCACCACTAGAAAGCAAATGACCTGCTTATTAACATTAATAGCTATTGATCTTAGCCAGCATAAGTAGAGAGTTGATGGTGATTTGACAAGACTGTTGATATGACACGTTTTGGTCACGCTTGACCTTCCTCTGAAAATTACGCCTGCTTTTGTGGGTACTGCGTTTCGTCTGAAATGAGATGAAACTCAGCGAGAATAATTAAATTCCCCAGCCGTCGCAGGGCATGGATTAATGGCAGAGAGAGGAGAAGAGAGCAAGAAAAGGAGACGAATTTTGTGCATGCACATCTGGAAAAACACCAAAGTCTGGAGAACAGGAATTAATATTCCTCACCAGCGGAACAGATTACTGATTTGTCTTCATTCATCAGAGAAGCATGGCTGATCCAGCTTTGTTAGGAGCCTTTCATTTGCAAAGCAAGCACTCCACAAAGTATTTCAGATTGCTAATAGTCTTACATGCACAAACATACTGTAGCTTCCCGGAGCAGATTTAAAAGACCAGAGTCGCATAAGTCAACCTTTATTTGACAGCGCTATTTTCAAAAAGTGAAAGTTGTTACCACTGCAGACTAATAAAACTTTTGAGGTGGAAATTTTTCTAATCATAACTAAAATGTATAGTTAGATCTAGAAACATTCATAAAATACTGGAAAATGCAGTAGAGGTAAATGAATACAAATAGGCTGAATTGTTCCTTTGCCGTTAAATTGAGTGCACTCAGCAACGTTTACCGAAGGTTTTCAATGGAAACTTGAGTATGTACGTCTCTCTTGCAGGTCCTGAGGCTGTGGAAGCCCAGTGTCAGAGGCTGGAGGTGCGAAGCAGAGACGGGGGCACACTTCTGTTCACTGCCGACGAGGAGGAGGTCATCATGGCAGCAGAAAAGTTCACAGTCACAGGTAAAACGGTGCTGGAGTCTCACTCAGTTGTCTTTGGATATCTTAAATAAACTGTGATCAGTGGTGTATTGTCTAAAACTAAAAGGGCAGATTTGAATCTTAAGTTTTTGTACTGTAGGTTTTCCCGGAGTATATTAGAAGTCCAGCACATTAATGAGTAAGGCATAAGTAAGACTTTAATCCACAATATGTCAACACAAGTAATATACACTATCTGGTGATTTCATTTGGTACACCCGTTTGGCTGCTTGTTTGTCAGTTATCTAATCAGCCATGGCAGCAATGCATTTGGGCATGCAGTCAGATGACTTTGAACGTGGCGTGATTGATCTACTAGGATTTTCCCTCTAAAACATCTCTAGAGTTTGCAAAGACGGGTCCAAAAAAACAGAAAATATCCCATGAGCAGCTGTTCTCTGGGTGCTTTGTTGATGCCAGAGGTCAGACTGCTTCATGCTAATTGGAAGGCAACAGAAACTCCAATAATCACTCGTTACAACCAAGGTATGCAGAAGAGCATCTCTGAATGCAAATATACAGCAGCAGAAGACCACACTGGGTGACACTCTCAGCTCCAAGCAGGAAACTGAGGCTACAGGTGACACAGGCTGACCAAAATTGGATATTGGTCACCTGGTTGGTGAGTCTTTTTCCTGCCACATTTTGATGTTAGGGTCAGAATTTGGTGTAAACAACATGAAAGCATGAACGAGTTGCCTCCAATGGTCTTCTGGTTTTACACATTTGCTTGGCAAGTAAAAAGGCAGCAGAGCTAATCACACAGCCAGTGCCGGGCTTAGCTGTTCTAAGGATTTTAATGATTGAAAGACTGCAGCAGGAGGTTTATGTGGACAATAAGTGCCCATTGCCTGCAGTCTGTTCACTTGTTTTTTCTTCTCTTTTAAATGGTGATATAATGTAATTGAATCATGCCAGTCACTGAAAAATATGGATTTAGTTTCTATGTTTAAATCGTTACCAAAAAAGTATTTTGTGGAACATAATATAAAGCTGCACTGAACACGATCTGGGATTTGTTTTATCCGCAGGCTCGGAAGGAGCCGTGTTCGGACATTCAGTGGAGACTCCCCTGATCCAGGCGAGGGCTTCTGAAGACCTGAAGTAAGTTCATATTCAGTGACTTTACTGAAATTCATTAAAGCTTAATGTCATCCGTTCATGTCCTGTTAAATTAAAATTAAGATCTTTAAATAATGATGATAGATGTTCTGTGGCATTTCAAAGTCAATGACTGTGCTTAAAAAAAACACATGTGGCAGGAGCCATTATTCACCAATATCATTATCTCGAGCACTCTCTTGTACTCAAGCGTCTCCTGGTCGCCTTGTTATGATACAAATGTAAAAGAAGATTTGACCAGTTTTACAGCCGAGGGTTGAGCTAATTTGTTAGTTATTCTCTGGCAGGCAGGATTTGATTAAAGCACTAAGAGAGCTCGGAGAGAAGGGGGTAAGGTTGAGCTACGTGTTGGAGTCCTATACTCCCTCGTGCATGTGATCCTCACTGCACTCTGCCTGAGGCTCTGAGCCCTGCGTCGGTCCATTAACGAGCTATAACGAGTGTGGTTTGTTGTCCACCTTACTGGTCCTGAAAGGAGGGCTGGGATCAAAGTTGGCAGAAAAAGCGGTGTTCTGGCAGCTAATTCCCCAGAGTGAGAGGAATACTGATGAGTTTCACTTTAAAGCGAGTGCGCACACACAGGACTCACACAGACACACACAGGCTCAGCTCAGGAGCGACCATCTGCAATGTGGTCAAAGTCTTAATGAGAGGAAACCGAACAGGAGACGGTCGACACACAGAAACGGCAACATGACTTAAGCTGGGCTCTGATTTTCTTCTGTTTAAAAGCATATTCGATCAAAGATATTTAATTTATCAAAGGTTGATTCTGTTTGGGTTTAATTTAAAGATTTCCAAATTGAATTTCCTAAAATCCACGATGCCGTCTGACTGTGGACGACTGTCTTCCCTCACTGGTGAATTACTGAAGTATTTCCAAGCAAACAGATGTACAAACTGTACTGTGAGGACTAAATAAAGACTCCTTTTATATAAACCTAATTTTCTTTCCAAATGTCTTATGAAAGATTTTTATTTTTTTATTTTTTTATGTTGAGTCAAACGGTTTTCTTAAAAAAGCGAAATGAAGGAAACATAATCCTGTGAGTTATTTATGACATCACTTGAAGCCTAATAACATTCTGTCTGTTTACTGAATAAGTGGGTTGTGGGCAAAGCAACATTGCTGTTGACGCAAAATAAATATAAAAGTTAATTTATTTTATTTTATTTTATTATAATTCACAGAAATCTTCAGAGGATATCCTGGGGGACCTGCTTCCTCTTTAGTTATTGCAAGCTATTAAAATAATCATTAAACAAGCTTTTTAATCAGATTTTTTCAAATTTAAATCTACAACCAAATGTATTTTTACCTGCAAATTAGCAAAATCACAATTTTTATCTCTTAGTTGCAGTCATGAAAAAAAAAATGCAGGACTCTTTTCTTGTGAAAAACTTAAGCAGACCCTTAATGCTTCCATGGTAGTTAAGAAGTCACAGCAAGGTAATTCTAATCAAATATACTTGCTTAATTGATCATCAGCAAGTGTGAGCACCTCAATGAAAGCAAAGGTTTTGGCATTTTGCTGGTCTGGAGCATTTAACTGTGCGTTAACACAATGCCACTATCTTCTCAGGAGTGGAAGTGCCAGCAAATTCACACCAAGTTCAAACTATGCTCAGAGAAACTACCGAAAACCCAAGAGCTTTACTCAGACTGTACAGGCCTCAGTTATCATGTTAAATGATAAAGATCATGACAGTAAAATAAGAAAAACAATAACAAGCATGGCTTGTGAAGAGAAAGAATATATCAGTATGGGCTATGTTTTAAAGTGGCATCTGAACACAAGACTTCTTCAGAGAGATGAGACCAAAGTGATGTTTGGTTATAACGTGCAGCACCAAATTTGGAGAAAACGTAACACTTCATACCAGCTGTAAAGCACGGTGGTGGATGGGATGAAGACTTGGGTTTGTTTTGCAGCCACAGGCACTGGATATCTTGCACTGGCTGAGTCGACCATGAACCCCTCTGAGTACCAAAGTGTTCTGAAGTCCAATGTGAGGACATCTGTCCAACAGATAAACTTTGACTGGACCCCTGCAACATCCTGATGCTTTTCTTTTTTAGCAGATTTGTCGCTGTGCTTTGGATCATTGTCCTATTGCATGACCCAATTTCAGCCAAAGTCCAGACTTCAACTGAAACTGAAATAATGTTGGGTAGCTGCATAAAGCTGTGCATAAATGAAAGCCCGTAAACATCAATGAACTGAAGCAACATTGTAAAGAAGAGATGCGTAAAATTCATCCACAAGAATGTGAGAAGTGGATGTATAGATGCTGAAAACGATTACTTAAACTTATTGCTGCCAAACTTGGTTCTGCAACCAAGTGATTCATGGGGTGTTCTCAGTTTTTCAGAGATTCCTGTGAAAACTTTCTTGTCCACATGAGTGTAAATGACCAAGATTCAGATTAAAGAGTAAATTCAGTAAATTCATTTTAAATTCAGTATGTCAGTGGTTACATTTTTTAAATACTAAACTAGGCTTTACAGTAGAAATTGGATGAAGTGGAACGTTTAATATTTTGTCCACAAAAAAATAAAATTGTAATCTTAACCTTGAATTAGTGATTTAGAAACTACTTTCCTTTGTCCATTAGATGTGTTTTTTTCCAGCAATGAGCGGTTAAAGCAGCCATGTTTTGAGTCTGTGAAAGCGTGACTGTTTCCTAAAATAACCCAACTCTCATACCGTGCCAGCAAAACTCCATCCCCACAATCGCAAAGCAGAGACTTTTCATGATATAGCCAAAAAGTAAACTGTGAGCTGGAACAGCCTTGATTACACACGTAGATCTAATAAAGTAGTCAGTAAGGTGACATCATCTTCAGAAAACACTGTCACTAAAGTAAAATATATACTTAGAGTTTTACTTTAATGCCCAATATAGCTCATTCAACAATCTGATTATTTATCCAAAGAAAACATTTTTTCCCACATCTCCAGTATTTCTTTTAAAAGTGGCATTTGCCTTGTTCAGCATTGTTTATGTATGCAGCTCTGGGCCTTTCCGTAAATGCTAATGAGGCTCTTCCCTCCCGCCACCTCGCTGAAATCATGACAAGTTAAGCCCTCCTTGCAAATCGTGTGTCACCTGTGCAGTAAGCCCCTCCGGATGATAAGGACACAGCTTGGCTTGCGTCCACGTCACCTTTCTTTCCCCGTTTAAAGAAACATCACTCTCTTTGTGATGCGTTTTATTTCCCTGAAAGCCAGCGGTAATCTGGGAGATGAACAGAGCAGAGTCAAATCAAAGAAAGCCACATGAGAACTTCTTCCTCTTTGAAGCACCTGTTCTTCTCCTGGAGTTTACCCGTGTACGCTGGCACTCAAGTCTGTCTTTGTTTGTTATGATCATTGCCTTTTGTGATTTAATTTCTTATTATGTGTGACTTTTACTGGTGGACAAGTGCAAATGACTTAGCCAGAGTGGCTTCCAGCATCTTTTGCGTTGGCAGCCTATTTAAGCGTGAGACAACTGAGATGTACAAGTTTAAACTGGAATGAGAGAACTGGAAATCTGAATTTGTAAATCTATAATATGTATATTTGTTGATGTAGATGCAGACCTAGCAGGAGAACTACATCTTTCCAAACTACAATCAAGAGCAGGAATAAAATTAGACATAGTTTCACATACTGGAAAGATTGTGCTTACTTTTCTTCATCTGCTTTTTCTTAATTTGTTTTATTGGCTGGTTGCCTTGTGAGAGTTCTTAGTCTATGTGAGAATATCACCTGATAGACTTTTGTGACACAGCTTCAAGTGAATTTGTGGGGACAATCTGAAAGCCTTTCGTGCTTGGGACTCTGTCCTGCTGGGGAATTTCAATGCTCACATGCTAAACAACTGTGTGACCGTTGGAAGGAACAGCCTCACAAAATAATAGTGTTTTTGTATTTGTTTTGCTTTCATGGTAATGACTTTTTAGTGCACTTGGCAACAGGACATCCTAAGTCAGAACTTTTTGATTTTATAATCATATCATCAGACCTTATGTGTTGGACACTAAGGTAAAGAGTGGAGCAAAGCTTTCAACTAATCAAAACCAGGTGGTGAGAGGGTGCTCACCTATCAGAGGCCCTGATCTACAAGATCTTCAGTTCCCACCTCCAGCAGAGCTTTGACAGCACTCTGAGGGAGACTGAGTGGACCAGACCAGGCACCAGACCACCAGTGGTTGGTGCCTGTTGTGGTGGTAACCCCAAACCAGACATTGGACACCAGAGGGCAGCTGTCAAGTTGAAGAAGTAGTCCTATTGAGCTTGATTTCACAGGCAGCCGACAAGTCAGGCCAACAGGCCAAGTGGGTTGCAACCACAGCAATAGCTGAAGTCAAAATTTGGATGTTGGAGGAGTTCGGTAAGCAAGACTTTCGGTCGTCCTTAAGGCAATTCTTGGAAACAGGAAGCAGGAATATCACACTGTGTAATCCTGACTCTATACTGTGCACAGTCAGGATGCAGTACCGCCTGACTGCAGCTGAGGATATTTTAAGTCCCACTGATATCCCTTATGTAGCAGGAGCAGAATTTGGGGGTGGTGGGTTGACTTGCTCATCATTGTCGTGTTAAAAAGCTGGGTTTTGTAAGGCTGTTTTGGTTAACACACTTGTGCAGTATCATGTGGAAGTTGGGGACAGAGCCAATGGTTTGGGAGACTAGGGTGTTGGTCCCATCTTATATGCCAAGCTGCTGGGGAAGAGAGTCCTTTTTTTTTTTTTTTTTAAATCAAAGTTACGATTCAAGAGGGGCAATGTGGTTTTGATTCTGGTCGTGGAACACTGGACGAGCTTTTTAATCGTCTCGAGGTTACCTAATATGCACAGAAGTTTGCCCAATGAGTCTACGTGTGTTTTGTGGACTTAAGATTTGGCATTTGACCGAGTCCCTCAGGACTTCCTGTATGCAAAGGCTGTCTCTTACCCCCTCCCAAATGAGTTTTGTCTTTCAGGAAGGGGTAAGAGACCTTGATAAGCAGAATGAGCATTATATTAAAGATGAAAAACACAGACCAGGGGTGTTAAACTCACTCTTGTTTATGGGTAATGTATAAACAAAGCTGCATAATAACCTGACTTTCTTGAACTACAGGTATATTGTAAAAACAGTGAACAAACAATTTATAAAGTTGTGATGAACATCTGAGATTCTCACTAATAATAATTGTAGTAATATTTAGCAATATTGATTACCACATGTGCACTGCATAGTTCACCGAATCTGCAAAAGCAAAAAACCTTGACAGGTAACGTTGAACAACAGAAGTATTTCACTTTTTATGATTCAAACAACTTGTTGAAACTGATTTTCTGAGACCGACTATTTTCTTCACAGTAACACTGACATCACCTCATGTCAGATATTAATGACTTCACTGCAATTTCCACACTTTCCACCGCACTCTAGGGGGCTGAATTGGTCCATTTGGTGGGATGGTTCTAGCCCCCGGTCCTCATGTTTGATGAAAACAGAAAAAGTCATTCTGAAGTAATTTCAGCCACAAATATCAAAAGACAAAATTAAATTCTTAATTTCTGAATACTTTGACAACACTGCTCTCTGCATAAGAATCTAACTAATTACTTAATCACGCTATTGTTTATGCTTTAGTCTCCTGTGTAATGAATGCTGTGACAGCAATGTGCAAGGTTTACAACTGAGTAGAGTGTTTGGTCCTCTGCTTCGTCACCTGCTAACTAAAAGGTATGCTTGCGTGCTGCGACTTGTGGATAATTGCACTTGTGCTGACAAAGAAGAGAACTCTTGATGTTAGGTCTGTAAAACGAGGGGAGTGCAGTTATGAAGCGGATCTGGTCCTGCTGGAGAGGTGCCAGTTTGTCATCTCTTGCTCTCAGCTCACAGCTTCATTACCTTTAGACATAGTTGTTTTCAGACTCCGATCAGCTCCCTCGCCCCACAGTAATTTCTTTAGTTCAGTTCCACTCGTAAAATGCGCCCCCGAGACAGAGTTTGAGACAAAACGAGAGAGATAATTGCTGTAAACTTCGCTCCGACTCTCTACCTAACTGCCCTCTTAGCTTGATGATAAGGAGCAGCTTGCTTGTAGCCCACAATTATAGGCTTAAATATTAAAATGTTTCTGTCAATTACATAATGACATAATTTCACATCTCATTCTGAAGGATGGTGCTCTGATTCCTAATGCGAATGTCCCAAATCCATCAGGAGAGGCAAAGGAAGCTGTGTGATACTGCTGTGATATTATCCTGGTGTAGCTGCGATACTTCTGTCATCTAGTTTGCATACACTTAGGGAGACTTCATCTATTCTTTTTGACATCTCTTGACAACAGATGGTAGATTCACTTCTAATCAATGTGACACAAAGTCTCCAGGTCTCAATTGTATCAAGAACGAACATACTCAGTTTTTTGGGGGTTTTTTTGCTGGCTATAAACTGCTGCTTGAACCCACACAGGAATCTGCAGTGAGACAAGTCTGACATTAAGCAGCAAAGGCAGGACAGACAGGATTTGAAGGCTCTCTGGGTTCTTACAGTGCAGACATCACATGATGAATCAGGCCCAGAATCAGAGAGCTGAAAAATTGTTTTTCATTTCGTTTTCTCTGTAACTTTCTGCTACTAGAGCTCTCCTCTGCAATGCGGCCAGCTGCACGTCTGTCTACAGTTTATCTAAGCAGCTCTGAGGACAGTCCGTGCTCTAGCCGTGTCCACACATGACTGACATGTTCATTAAAGAGATAAAAACTCTTCTTGTTCCCACTTAGCTCTGGTCAGACTCTACTACTGCTACCAGTTAGGGAGCACAGAGTTACTACAGAAGTGTGCACATGTTCTTTTCCTCTTATTTTGACTGCAGCAGTGAAATATTGTTTCTTGGTTATTGCAATGGTCTTGTAGACCAGATGAAGAATGTTTGGACTGCTGATAACATTACTTACAGATATATTGGAAATAATTGGTGTAAACCTTGTTAGGGATACTGATTCACTGTTGTACTTGCTTCTCCATGTGTCTTCATAAGTAAAGACATGGACAAGTGTGTGGAGCTTTTGGGATATCTATTATCGTACCCCCTTCCTAAAGGTCCAGACTCCATCAAATCTCAGCATACGGTTAGGTCCTTAAGTATTTGGACAGCTACACAATTGGCCTCTGTACACCACCACATTGTATTTAAAGTCAAACAGACAATATGTAACTGAAGTGCAGACTCTCAGCTTTTATGTTATTTATAACAAAAGTACTCCATTAGCTGTGGCTCAAATGTAATTGGACATCATTTTAAATGTAAGGATTGTTGAGATGCTTTGCCAGGCTTTTAATGAGAACACCTTCACTTCGTGCATGTTTGTGCGTCTCTACTTTTGGCCGTTGAAGAACATCCCATTTGTTTTCTTTGAGAAGTTCTTGGGTTGCTTTCGCATTACGCTTTGGGTGATGTGCAGATTATTTTGGCTGAATCTGAGCAGAGAGTAGAGCCGTGTACACTTCACAGTTCATCCTCCTGTCAGCAGTCACATCATCAATAAACACTCGTGACCTGGTTTCACTGGCAGCCTTACATGCCCATACATTAACTTTGCCTCTGGATCAAAGTTAATGTATGGGCAGTTTCTCTCCTTCTCTATACTTTTCTCTGTCTATCATTCTGGTACAAGTAAACCTTGGCTTTGTCTCTCAAAAGATTTTCTTCAGGCATGTGCAGGCTCTTTTAGATGTTTTCTGGTGAAATGTAAATGCCCTTCTCATCGTTTAGTGCAACGAGCTGGTTTGCACCTTGTTGTAAACGCCTTGTAATTGTGTTGAGTTGAAGCTGTCTGCAGTTTACATATTTCGATTGGTCTGAAAGATTTCTGATACTACAGCGTCTGACCTGTGTCATATTTTCTGTGTATTTGAACAGTTTGAGCCATTTCAAAGTATTTGTTCCATCCTCTTTGTCTCCCCTATGGGAGATTACTAAAGGGCGGGTTGATAAGACAGGAAATGTTTGCTCATGAGCAGTCGGTGGATGACGTGTCCATAATATCACATTTCTGGGGTTGGTGGTGGCGTCGACCACTGGTGATTGGCAGAGATGGTGTCTCTTCATGACTCATGTTTGGTTTAAGTTTGGGTGGGTTCTATATTTTACTCGCCTGACAGGAGATTGTGACCTGAGGAACAATTAGGTTGATTTTATTTTTGTACTGCAAAAACCATTCATGTCCTGCCTCTTTTGTTGTGCCATTTTAGATTGCATCTGAAAGAGTTCACTGGGAGTTCAAGTAATGTCTGTGCATGCATGGCTTTTACCTTAAAGATGAGAGTTCTAATAGTGTATCTAAAGGGGCCCTTTTAAATGTTTCTGATCAGCTGCTAATATGAAGCTTTCCATGCTGATGAATATGTGTCCTTCCATTGTGGCATAGTTTAAATTCTGTCCATGTTTTATATTTTTCATACTCCATCCTAGGTTTTTGTGGCCACAAGCCTGAATATAGCTTTCATATTTATGGTGGAGAAAACAGTAGCATATTACCTTTTTTTCATTCTGCACCCATCACATTACTGTTTAGTGGTATGCTGTAGTAGTTTTGGAAAGTTTTTCTTTTGCTGTGTAATGTTTGAGATAGTTTTTGGGTACTGCCACACATTCACCACAGCCAGTTATTGAACTTGTGCTAAAAGGGAAACTGATAAAGCTGGTAGTATATAAAGCCCAGTGGATCCCTGTAAGTGATAGTGACATATAAAAATAAATTAGTCTTTCACCCCCCAAGCAAACATGCTAGATATGCACTATTTAAACAAATCTCTTTCTCTTTGGTATCACCTTTTTGGTCATCAGCACATCCTACAGCTATTTTCCTCCAAAGCTCTGTGATACGGTGACCTTTATGTGGACGTAAAGGTCAGCTTGAATACACCACAAAAGGTTGGTCAGGTTTCCCAGAGAGCGGGAGAGCCTGTCATAAACAGCCTTTACGACTGCAAATACCAGATAAGTTATCACTTGTGACGGCTTTACGTTTCAAAGCCCTGAAATATGGTGGATGCGTCAACCTCTTTTAACTGACGCCCTCATCAGTCAGCCTAATGATCGTAACGTTTTGGGGAATTGTGACATTTTAAGAAAAACTCATTTAATGTTTTATCACATTTTCCCATTCTTCTGCAAAGGCAGAAGACAGTTTACCAACTTTGTAAAAAAAAAAAATGTTGAACTAATTTAAAAAATGTTTGATGAAAAGCTGGGTCTCTGTATTTTTACCTAAGTCTTTCAAAATGTGGTTACAATCTGTGACACGGTAGAGAAATTTAACTGCTGATTTGGTAAATTTGAGAAGCAGAACACAAACAACTCAGTCAAAAACGTTAAATGCAGACTGTACGCACTCACTGACCTTGCTTCTAGTACTGGGTTAGAGCCCCATTGTAGACTTCAGAACTGCCTCAATTCTTTGTGGCACAGATTCAAGAAGGTTCTGGATCATTCCCCAAAGATTTTGGTCCATATTGACACGATAGCATCACGCAGTTGAAGAAAAGGTGCTGTTTTTTTTTTTTTTTTTTTACAATCTAAGCATAGTGAACTCATTTTCGTGTTCAAGAAACCAGTTTGAGATGATTTGAGCTTTGTGACATGGTGCGCTATCCTACTGGAAGCAGGCATCAGAAGATGGTACACTGCAGTCATAAAGGGGGATGGACATGGTCAGCAACAATACTCAGGTAGTCTGTGGTGTTTAGACTTTGGTCAGTTGGTACTGAGGAGCTCAGAGTTTGCCAAGGAATTATCCCCAACACCATTACACCACCAGCCTGAATCACTGATTCAAGGGGCACTAACTCCACTGGGGTGGCTCTAGCTCAGGAGGTAGCGCAGATCACCTGGTAATCGGAAGGTTGATGGTTCAATTTGTCTGCATGCCAAATATCCTTGGGCAAGATACTAACCCCAAGTTGCTCTTCGATGCATCGATTAGAGTATGAATGAGTATAGGTGTTATATAGAAAGAGCTTAGAAGAAAAGTGCTTGTGTGGAGAGCGCTGATCAGAAATGCAGCCAAGAGGCCCATGGTGACTCTGGACGAGCTGCAGAGATCTACAGCTCAGGTGGGGGAATCTGTCCATAGGACAACTATTAGTCGTGCACTGCACAAAGTTGACCTTTATGGAAGAGTGGCAAGAAGAAAGCCATTGTTAACAGAAAACCATAAGAAGTGTCGTTTGCAGTTTGCCACAAGCCATGTGGGGGACACAGCAAACATGTGGAAGAAGGTGCTCTGGTCAGATGAGACCAAAATGGAACTTTTTGGCCAAAATGCAAAACGCTATGTGTGGCAGAAAACTGCAGATCACTCTGAACACACCATCCCCACTATCAAATATGGTGGTGGCAGCATCGTGCTCTGGGGGTGCTTCTCTTCAGCAGGGACAGGGAAGCTGGTCAGAGTTGATGGGAAGATGGATGGAGCCAAATACAGAGCAATCTTGGAAGAAAACCTCTTGGAGTCTGCAAAAGACTTGAGACTGGGGCGGAGGTTCACCTTCCAGCAGAACAACGACCCTAAACATGAAGCCAGGGCAACAATCACCTTTCTTCCCCATTCTAGTGCTCAGTTTGAATTTCAGCAGGTACTCTACATCATGTCTACATGCCTGAATGCTTTGGCTTGCTGCCATGTGACTTGCTGATTAATTATTTGCATTAACAAGCAGCTGAACAGGTCTACCTAACAAATTGGCCAGCGAGTGTGTAGTGTGCTAGATTTAGCTTAAAGGCCATTTTCATCTGCACCCCCTGAGCGACAACTTCTAGTGATTCACAGCTTACTAAGAAAAACAGATAACTACTGTGGTAAATTAGAACCTGGCATTTAAAAGCACAAACACAATAAAACAGTTCACAAAAAAGCATAAAATTCAACAAAATAACAAAACTAGAAGACAAAACAAACCCCCCCACGCACAAAAAAACAACCATCAGAAAAACAATGGTCCTTTCTATCATCAGCAAAGCAAAAAAAAAAAGGAAATTAAACATTTTATCAATGCCAGAAAATTCAAACCATGAGTGCTGATGCTGGCCCAAATGTTAGTGTCGCGCAACTCAATCAACCTTTTAACATGTGGAACTTATTAAACTCACACACGGCTCTTTTCCATTCACTATATTTAATACAGTTATCAGGGATATTGGATTTAAATGAATCTAATGTTACACATGTAATGCATGTATGTCGTTAGTGATTGCTGGGTTTATTTATTTATTTATTACACCAGTCAGTCTCAGGCAGAGTGAAGTGTGACTTCACGCTGCTGCGTTAGCCTCACAAAGGCCATACATGATAATGGAAGGAGTCTGAGACGGTTATAAAACCGAAGAGACATTTTTAACTTAATTCATTTAATGCTTTTTTTTCTTCTGGACTGTGCCTGAAACAAGCACTCATGGAAATTGAGCACTTTGTCTTTTGGCAGAAGCGCCTGCTCTGCTGTGTGCGTGTGTGTGTGTGCGCTCAGTGGGTGATGACAGAACTGCTTTGAATGGAGTGAAAATATCACAGGCTCATGCATTACATATCACAGATTTCTTACGGCACGGCTCAGTGGACGGTGTTTTAAATGGATCTTTTAATGACTGCCCTGTCCATAGAGAATCAGCAGACTCTTAACAAATAATTATTGGGGGGTTTGAGAGGACAGATGGGATTTTGAGTGCTGCCACTGGAGATGAATGAGGTTTTTTTGTCGTTTTGGGTTTGTTTGTTTTTACACAATAAAAAATTTGAAATTAGTACTTAAAATTACATTCTTGCCTTTTTTCTGTAATAAGCCGTTATTTGCATTCACAAAACCAACAACATGAAGGGTTTGAGATTAAAATTGAATTGGAAAACATAATATGCAAACAAACATGTCATAACACTGTATGCTGAAGCGTGGCGTATCTGCTCACTGAACAGCTTTCATGGCGAAAACAATAGATGGGTATTAAAAGAAAAGCCACTCTATCTTCTTTATTCCTTCACGTCTAGAGCACAAACAATCCCGGGTCAAAGGCACGTTTTCACAGATCCCCTTCAGACTGTATCTACTGACAGGCTTTTCAAATGCAGATGAAATTCGTTTGCTCGTCTTTCTTCGCACCCTTATTTCCACTAGTGCATAATCCAAAATATGTGTCACTTTCAGAGCGTATGGAGATTTAAGCGATTTAAAGGCAGCTCCTTAAAGTCTTCCATTTAAAATTCATTGAAAACAGATTTGAGAGAGATGTGCGCGTGGGGGGGCGGAATCAATTTGAAACGGTTATGAGTTATGAAAACAAATTCCACATTGATTGGCTCTCACACTTATCTTTCCCTGTGTAAACAAATAGTCCACAGGAGGAAAATGCAAATTGCATTAGCCTCAGCGTGGCTGAAGGTCAACATCAGCTGATACAATTATGGGCTGTTTAGGACAGCCATACTGCTTTGGAATAATGAAAGCAGCTATTTAAACATGAACAGCAGCTTTAATATTCCTCCGGTAGGGAAGCAGTTGGTACGGCAAACCCCAAGCTGCACTTACTCAGACAGAAATATCAGTGCGCTTTCTTTCCTTCTTTCTTGTTAAATTTGAGACATTTTGACTCAAATTTGAAATCCTTGGATTTGTTATGAAAACAAAGACGATTCGCGTCATTAATCTGGCCTAAACACGGAGAGATGTATAAAATATGAACTGAATAACAATCAGCGTAACCTTGAATGAATTTTGTATCCTTAGCTATTAAATCCAACTGAAAGGCAACGTTTTAATAATGCAAACATGCTGAAAGTATAAGCAGAATAAATCAATGAGCTCATCCGCTGCATCACTGAGCTGCTTCTTTTTTTTTGTCAGGCTCGAGTCTCCCACACGAACCCTGACCATGGAGGCTCCCAGAGGGGTGGAAGTGAGTGCCGCTGAAGGGTCGCTGAAGGTCAGCGGTCGCAAGGATCTACGGCTAGAGTCCACTGAAGGAGAGGTGAGGAGCATTTGTTTCTATATATGTATATCTATATATTTGTTTTAAATATTCTACCACAAGGCATGTGATATGAAACAATCAAATGTGACTGAGTAGTTTTAGCTTTAACACAGGAGGAAATAAGAGACTTTTTTTTATAGTCTTTCCATTTTCACAGACTTAATTTATGATTAAAGAAACAATGAAAGATCTTTAAGGAACTCACAAGTCTGGAGTTGATTCCAAGTGTTCAATTTATATTCATGAAAAATGCAAATGCAGTATTTATTCAAGTCAAGAACACCGCTGTCATGATACTCCTGATGTGATATTATTGCGATTTTAAACATTTTGCTATATGCTGAGTATCACATTAACATATATTGCGATTTATTCCCTTTTTTTCCAAACTTGGTCAGCATCTCTTTCTTTTACTTTGTAAAGTTCTCACATTTCTGTCATTTTATTGCAGCAAAATAGAACTGTGAAGCAGACAGACTGACCAACACGGTCATTAACACCCATCAAAATGTTGCATGCACCTGACAGACTGAGCTGTTTGTGCTACATTGTGTTACATTGTGTGCGACTGAATTCAAATGTGTGGGCTGCTGTACTATTAAAGGTATTTTAAGCAGCAGTAGCCAGTCATCGGTGAGATAATGAGCCACATATGAATCCACAGCATGTAATGTCCAGATGTCTCAAGTTAATGCAACCCTTTGCTGTACTCACATTTATGCCTAACCTCTCTGTAGAGCCTGGGTACAGCTGTATCCATCAAAAGGTGTCACACACCTGGGTTCCAGTGCCTTGAGATTGGGGAGGGGAAAATGCTTCTTTTTGTCCTCCACGTAGTTGCACAGCCAGGTGTCCTTGAGTTTCTTGAAAGGCACCTATAAATATTTTCTTAGCTCTGAATTGGGAGGTAGTTTTGTCAGTGGTCCCAGTGTTGGATGTTTTGTAGAGACAGCAGCCAGCAGTGAGGACAGAAAGTTTGCCAAAGTAAACTGTATGGTGGACCACCACGAAAACGTCCCTAATAATAAACCCAACCAGATACTATTTCACCTTCACAAACATGAACTTTTTCATGAAAGTAACAAAGGCAACACGAACAAAGCTAAAGCTATTCAGAGCTCAGAGCCAACCGCGAGCTAGGAGCCTCGGTATGAGCAAAGGATCAAGACTGTGATGAGGGGAAATTATGGAGACGAGTGAAAAAAAGAGAAAAGGGCTCATCTGGTGACTTTTTAAAAACACCCTAAAAGTGATGTAAGAACCTGACATTTGTTTTGTCGTGTAAATCTTTTGCTTTTGTTTGAGGTAAATATGTCAGGTAAAGGTGGATGTGCAGCAGCTCCCTCTTAATTAATTATTTGTAGCTGTCTCCAGTGTCAGAGCAGTTTTTCAGTTTCAGTGTGAGAGCACGTGCTGCAAAATCGAACAATGTATTTTGTTTTGAAGAATTTTATAATGTAGAAAATTAGATTTAGCAAAGATCACTATGAGCAGGTCACACATAGAGAATAACCGAAAATTTGCATCAGCCAAGCTAATGTTCATAGTACTCCCGTGTATTATATCCACCTCCTTTGTCCCTTCCTTTTTTGTAAATCCAAACATAAGTCCATACTTACTTCTTTTTTTCTACAATGCTGCCATCTGTTTTAAAAACTTCCTCCCGTATGCCGATGTCACTTGGGAAAAAAAACCACAAGATCACCATCTGTTGAACTGTTAAAGTAATTTCTTTTATTATTCTAGTGCTAAAAAGTTAGTATTGTCTTTGTAGATCATATAATAAAATATCAATATTTGATGGGTCTGTATCAATACAGTATTATCTCTCAAAATATTGCAGTACTCTGGCGTATCAGTACCCTCTGCCCTTGTTACCTGGATGATGGAAAGAGAGGGAAAGCAAGGACTAATTATCCAAAGCAAACATCATTACTTGTCAAATATGGAGGATGCATTGTGATTGCATGTACGGCTACCTGTGGAGCTAGGTCTGTAGTATTAATTAGCTCCGGCAAGGAGGTTATGTGGTTTGTTTATTTAGGCTGTTTGTTAGCCGGATGACTCAAAAAGTTGAAGATGATTTGCATGAAAACTTGGCCAGAGCCCGGGCTTGGCTCAACTTATTTATTTCAAATTTGTCATTTTACAAACTAGTCTAAATTCAGATATCCTTCTGGATCCAGGAACTCGTGCATGGTGCAGAGGAAATGATCAGCCTTGGCTGGGTTTTTGTAGTCTCTTGTTGTGAATGCTGATAAAAGAAGCAGGCTAAATTCTGGGCCGTGGCTCTACTTCCTGCTCAGATTCAGCCAAGTGCTGTAAAACGAACAGGACGGCTTTTTACGGTGCAAATGAACAGTGACCTCAAACATCCCAAAACAACCCAAGAGCTTCAGAAGGCAAAGGATATTTAATGCTCTTAAATCGATGAGTCACTTGCTTGATTTTTTTTAACCCAACCGAGCCAGCTGTTCACTTATCTGAGACAAAAACTGAGCCACGAACGCTGAGACAGAAGGCCGCTGCAGTAAAGGCCTGGCAGCGCATTTAGTGATGTCATTGCTTTCAGGCTGCAGGTGGTAACTGACTGCAAACAGTCTGCAACAAAGTCACAATGCAATCCTTATATTTATGAGTTTGTCCAGTTGCTTTGAGCCTGTGGATATGGTGGAAATGAAGTCGTTTTACTTTTCTGTTTTTCTTTTTAACATTTGAGCCTGGTGGTGGATGGAAACAGACCTCCAGAGTTCTAATAATGGTCGTTTAGAGAATTGTCAGTCACTAATTGGGAAATCTTGGCAGTCTGTTTAATAGTTGTTGAGCCATTTCAGTCTGAACCAAAGCAGCGACCCACCAACTGACACTCGGCTCCCTTGAGCCACTAGTGTGGCCAAAAAAACAAAAAAAGAGAGACCAATTTAATGTTCCAAGCCAAATCCACCTTCACTGCTGATCTAACTCATCAGATCAGGACTGCTGTATCTCACTCCACCTGCCACTGTATTTACTGATTGTGCCACAGTCATTTATCAGTTCCAGTTGGTACTATATCACTCCAGGACACCCCTGACAGTGTTATTTGAATGACTTCCAGCTTGTCTCCCACGTTGTGTCCTTCCAGATACTTTTAGATGCCAACGCCGTTCAGTTTGGAGGCCTCCCGCTCGGCACCTACACAGCGTCGCCCAGGCAAGCCTCGCAGGAGCAGACCGTGTACGAGGTGTGCGTTTGTCCCAGTGGCAAGATCTACCTCTCTCCTGCAGAGAGCAGCTCCACCTGCCAGGCCATGAGCAACATCTGCCTCTGGAGCTGACCTGGGAGCAGCGGCGGTTGAGCGGAGACAGTTAGAACATCTGCTCTGGAGCTGCAGAGAGCGGGATGGGTCTCTCCGATGGTACAAATGACAGAGTGGGACACTGAGATGGAGCTGGTAAGAGAGACTGCAGTCAGGTCAGCACAGAAGCATCCAGGTTGCTACCTGCAGTGCGTTGAAGGAGGTCAGGACTCTTCCACCAGAGGAAGTCGCGGCGGCTCTCTGAAATCAGGAATATCCCACACGGAGAGGAGAGCCTCCATCTCCTTATTAGATTCAGAGGACACGACTTGTATTTTTCTACTCCAGGTTGAGTGCTGGCAGGTAGTGACTGTTTTTATGATAAGGAAGAAGAGGAGAGGCGGGGATGGATGAAACACAGGTGCCTTCAGCTTTAAATGGCTTCATTCTAAAACTGTCTGTGCAGCTGGAGTCAGACATTAGCTGTAATGGTAGAAAGTGGAGTAAGCACAATGATTTTCCTCTAAAAATCCCATAGACTGAATATAAAAGATGGACATAATCACTGCAAAGCCGCTAACAGGTGTGTGAAGCCTTGAGTGTAGCTTTTTGATGGTCACATCTTTGTTAGATCTAACAAACTGAGCAACACTGCACAAACATACATGAAAAACTTGCTAACTACACGCATTACCCAGTTTGTCCTTTATGGTACCAATGGTGACGTTTGTTAAAGTAGCCCTGAAAATACTGATTGAGCCCAAAACATGACAGAAAGAGGTTTATTGTGTTCGACTGTATGATCATTGTCTCATACAGTCGAGCTTCTTTCGCAACAAGATGAGTCGCCCTCTGCTGGCCATTAAAAGAAATGCAGGTTTATCCACATTGCAAAGTTATTTCCATGTTTTATATGCAGTCTATGAAAAAATTTAGATTGTTTTTGTTTTTGAATGATCTCAATAGGTGTGTGTTTGTTTTCTACTCTGTCAGAGGCTGTGTATTAAACTTGTTTCTGTGTGGCACTCATCGTTCTTGACATTTAACTATTCCCCGAGGTTCAGGTGGACAGATTTCCAAAGACTTCGCTCTCTAAGATAACTGTGACATGACGTACTACAACTTTAGCTGGAAGACCGTCTCATTGAGAGTACCCGTTTGGAGCGTATATCACATATTATGTGATATTCATTGTGTTGAAAATGAAGTTTAGCTGAATCAAGGATAACTTAAACTATAAAGAATGAACATCATGTGATCAAAAGCTCCAGAACAGCAGGTCAGTGGACCTTGTGGTAAGTGTTTCTTTGACATTTGTTCAATGAGAGGGGAAAGTCCCCCGATTCTCGAGTAGTACAGCGCCACCAGTAGGGCAGAAGTTGAAAGTGCATTTAAGTCGTACTTCACAAAAAAATTAGGTGTGGTTGGATAACTTGCATCAAGCCCATTTCAAAGCACCCTATTAAGTCAGTTTCTGCCATACTGAATGTTGTTAAAGCATTTAATACACCGGGCACGTTTGTTATTTTCCCCAAGTCAGCACCAAAGAAGGCACAGACCATCTTCAGATTAAGCCTCACAAAAGCTGAAATTAGTGGCAAAGTTGACAAACAAGCAAAGCCGTGTACCGTCAAAGCTGCGATTAGTCTAAACTAAACTCCAGAAATGCACGTTGGGTGACTTAGTGAATCTAAATTTGCTGTAGATGTGAGTGTGGATGGTTGTGTCTCTCTGTGTGTTTGCCCTCTAAGACAAACTGGTGACCTGCTCAAAGCGTACCCCACCTTTCCTGCTATGACAGCTGGGATAGTCTCCAGCTTCCTGCGACCTTAAATTAAACAAGTGTTTAAGAACGTGAATGGATGGAAATGTATTTAATAGTCATCTCAAGGTATTTTATATAATGCATGCTGTACACCTTAACTGATATTCACTATCTTGTTTCTTTCTTTTTAGGTCTCGGGGCTCAGCTGGTACTCCAGTCTCCTCTTTCATACTGGTGGATGCTGTAGGTAATACTCAAGTACTACCACACTTACAAAACTCCAAACTAACCCTTTAAGTTGCCGTGCACGTGTCATCTGTGTGGCCGCTGCAGCTTTGTCCCACAAGGTGTGTGGTGCACGTTTAGCAATGACATGTGACAGACGTAAACCTAAATCATATTATTACATTTAATTTAAACATACCTGTTTATTTAAGGTCAGCAAATGATTTGCAGAGTGTATTTAGGTTCTCTTCTCTCATGTGAAATATCTCTGGCTGAAGAAAACGAAAAGCCAGAGAAAGACACAACATGTTATCCACCGGTACTTTCATAGCTGTGATCCTTTAGCTTCTCTGCAAGTATCAGAATTCTTTCTGAATACATTTCTGCTGTCTGTTGCATCGCAGCTCTTTAACATTTTAGCCACATTTTCTTGCAGAAGGTTTGTGCATTTTCCACTCTGCATGAGAGACTATAGGGGCTTGTGTTATAGGGTGATGTCATGGTGCAAAGCCTCTATAGATTGGACGAATTACACCCAGAAAAATGCATAACGGCGCTGCAGGTTGATACGCTCATTTTCCAAACCCCACCCGGTTAATCGGAGCCAGCCTAGAGTTTTATTCTTATAAATTGAGAGAAAAAAAGGGAAGATTTTGGAGTACTTACGATGACACATCCAGTGAAGGGGGGAGGAAAAAAACGCCCTGCTTTTCCAGCCTGTGGCCTGGAGAGGAATGAACAGCAGTCTGAAAAAGCAGCAGAAATGATTCAAACCTGCCTTTTAACAGACGCCGCTACCTCTCTTTTTCATAATTCTCTCTGCCCGTAATGTTCGTCGTGCACGGGAGCAGGAGCATTATAAAACCTTTTTTCTCTGCCACAGGCAGTCTGAACAGAAGAGGCAGAGGAGAGTGTTTAAGGAGCAGGGTTAAGAGCTGATATTATCGAGCCCGCTGCTGTACATTCACGGCTGGGTGCACTTCACACGTTTTCTGCCTCTAATTAGGTCCAAAGTTGCCATCAAGGAACCCGATTGGTGTCGCAGGAACTCTGTGGCTGCTGTATTTTAAAGTCTCGCTTTTCAAGAGGGGCTCTGCGGCAAGCAGGTAGTTAGACGATTCACACAATTAACACCGCAGGCCCCTTCAGAAGTCTCACCAAATCTCCAAACTAATAACTCGCTCCCCTCCACCTGTAAGAATACATAAACCCCGTATGAAGGGAGTAGGGTGACAGGTGAGAGGAAATCTGTTCACATTGGGGAGTTGAGTGTTTTCGCTCCCAGCTAAAGACGGCCTCTTTGCATTTGTGATCATGCTGAAGCATTCATTTGACTCAAACACGCACCATATGCTTAAGACCTCTGAGAGTATCCCTGCTTTGGATTCACACCTTCATATGCATATCAGTTAAGAAGCTCAGTGTGGGTATTTGTTTCTGATCCCAAAGGGAGGGAGAGGCTTGATTGTTTGGCGTGCCGAGCCAGAAAAAGTTCAGATTTTGTGCTTCTGTTCAGATCTGTCCAATTCATACACCTGTTCAGAGCTTTTGCTGATGAGATGCCATGTTGTTAAAATGCCAGCATTTTCTTCGTCTTCTTCGTGCACGTGGCTCTCTATTCACAGGTTGAACGCATCTTGCCAAGCTTTCTGTTTCACTCCTGTCTTTGAGTAAAATATTAAGCACACTCGTAGCACGATGCGATAGATTTGTAGAGCACTATACCTGCAGTCACCCACGTAACAAAATGACTCAAAATTGAGGCTGCAAAGAAAAGTCAGCAACACAAAACCGTGGTGTTTATTAGAGTGGGTGTGTATTAATGTTTCCAGTAGAGAAAGCATGTTTAATGATGGCAAATGTTGAAGCTGTTGTAGCTCCAGGTGCTACAAAGGAGGTGTGTGGTCCATGATTTTAACTCCATGTGCCATAAGGGTGAATTTATAAAATATAATTTGTCAGGATTTTTTTCAAGGCTGGAACACCATTTACTTCTGGCTTTTAATTCGCTTGATTTTGCTGCCATCTATTGGCTGATATAGGTCTCACATTTACAGCTCCCTGTTCAAAGCTGGATTACTGCCTGAACACAAAGGGCACATGTCCCGAGAGCCACTCCCACAGTTTACTGAGAGCTAATTATTTTTGATTTAGTTTATTGTAGACATATGCACTGATCACATATATTTAATTAAGTCCTGCTCTAAATGTTCATCAAGAGCTCCATCTTATGTGCACATTTTCCAAGTTTGACATTTACCTACGACCACGCACCAGCGCAGTTTTCAAGAAAAATATAAATTAGTCTTCAATCCAGATGTATGGTAATTGTTTTCATCCATTTTCTTTTACTTATCCTCATCAGGGTCATGGGCAGGCTGGAGCCTATCCCAGCTACCATAAGTGGGATACACCCTGGGCAGAAACGTGGATGTCAGTATTCTGATTTACCAAGATTTCTGCATCTCCTGGAATGGGCTCCATCCAATTTTGGCATTTTGACTCACTCAGGTTCAGGGATGAACTGATCATGTTGGTCAAAGCGTCAGGTGACTTCACAGCAAAACAAAAGTTTAAGGCTGATTATGACAAAAGTTCAAAGACTTGACCCCCCAAAACGTGACATAATGTTAAAGACATGAGCCAACAGGGTGAGTGGGTGCCCCATCACCATGGTGGTTAGCACTGTTGCCTCACAGCAAGGTCTTGGGTTTGAATCCACTGGCTGATGAGTTTGCATGCTCTCCCCGTGTCTGGGTTGGTCTCTCATGACACTTAAGACTTCCTCCCAAAGTTCAAAAGTATGCAGGTGTAGCCTACCTCTCACCTGACAGCAGCAACAGTCTTCCGCACAACTACAACCCTGTACGGGATAACTGGAAGAAGACTGCTTTGACTCTTTAGTTTTCTCTACTTATGAGTTTGAAAATGACATTTTGCTCTGATTTTGGTGTTCCACCGTTTTTCTTGTCTGTACCCGCTGTAAGGAAATCTTTTTAGCGAGATGTTTTTCTGTTTCATTTTCACCTGTTTGGATTGCAGATGGTGTGATTTGTGTAAACAATGCCCTTCTGTAGGGGGGAGCTGGAATAGCCCTAAATGTGATGTCAAGATCAAGACCTGATTCACACAGATCTGGTCCACTTCTACACTTTCAATCACATCTGTAACAGGACACCCCACTACAAGCTTTCTCTAGAAAGGTCCATCTATGCCCCATGAAGTTAGTTCATATCTTTAAAGAAAAAAAAGAAAAGGATGATGCAGGAATCCAGAGTATAAAGAAACTTTAATTGTTGGATTAAGAACAACCTTCACAATTTGAGGACTTATATAGGTTTAAAAAAAAAAAAAAAAAAAAAATGTGCAATGGCATTTCAACCCTTGAGGTTTTTCATTTAAGACACGTTTCAGGTAAAAATAAACTAGGAGCACTGAAACCGCATAATGCTTGTGTTATACAGCTGTATTAAGCTTATAGTAAATGTATAATAAGAATTATGGATGACCATAATGACTACAGATAATTTTGGAAAACCGGCTGACCACAGGCCTTAAATAATATATATAGAGCCTAAACATATGTTCAATTAAGCATTTCGACATAAACAAAACTTTAGGGATTCCTACTGCTTAACATGTTTAAAAGAAATTATGTAATACTGTATTTGATGACCAGTGTTACTTGCATCACTCAAAAATTGTCCACAGAACAACTTTTTAATTAACACTCAAATTTACTTATTTACTCAAACAGACTGGTGTGCTTAGCTGTAAGCCTGCTCTGCAGTCTTAGACTAATCCGCAGACTTTAAATAAACAAATATGTAAATTATATACTGTGTTTTTCTGAATACTAACATTTAAAATACATACCCAACCCTTCCATGTAATTGTCAGACTGAAAATTTTGGCAACATGAAGCTTTTGTTAACATCTGGATTTATCACCTTACAATAACACGATATTTTCAGACATAACTTACCAGGTAATTTTACATAAAGCTATTACATCAGGAGAACCTGTAGATACTGTTGATTAGTCTGTACTGGACAAGAAGTATTTATTGAAAACACAACATTCAGGCCAAGTAAGCAGCTGGGTCTTCATTCAGTAGTCCCCTCTGTGGTCGGGGATGGGTTTCTAAGGACGTACTGTCCTTTGGCTGTTCTCGTTATGCCTGCAATAAAAACAAAACTACATTTTAGGTATGAGTCACTTAAATTTAGCAGTTTAAACACATAATCGCATTATAATCCTGCTATTTATGTGTTGGATAATTAAATAGCTTGCTCCTTTATGCCAGGGAATAAAGTTTTGAACTATTCCTTTAAACTCTTGGCCCATTTTCACACATTAAGTCTCATCCTAGCAGGATGGTGTCCCCAGGTGTCCTTTTTCTTATGTAGCTTTCAGCAGGACACTTCCAGTAATCACACTGACACTCTCTCACTACTTAAAGTACTCGGTTTGGTTCAGGTGAGAGAGCTGCCCGGGTAGAGCGAGCAGGAGGCAGCACAGTCAGAGCTGTGAAGTCTGGTATGAAAGGACTCACCTCACGGTCTAATCTGGCAGGTCATCAGCTCTCAGGGCAGATCTGGAAATACCCAAGCCTGCAGGAATCCTGTCCGGATACCTGACAGCGAGCTTGTTGTGATTCAGCTCAAAGCCCTGACGAGTGAACACAATACTAGTTTAGTGGGTGGAGGAGTAACCTGGGCACGTGACAAAGTATTCACCAAAATCACAGAGCGACGCGTGACCGTGTGATAAGAGTTACACATCAACAACGCATTCACAGCATGATCCAGACAGTTTCAGAAGACTCAAACAAAAACTAGACAGAAACAAGTGTAGAAAAAAACTGACCTAAGGAGATTAGGAAAGGGGGCACACATAAAGATGAACCCCTAAAATGCAAAATTCAGGGCTTGAAGCAGGGCAGATTTCTGACCCTGGAGATTGATGCACTTCTTTGCCTGCAGTCTGAATTTTTATTCACTAATGTGGGCCTCTTTTTTTATTCATATTTAGTTGAATAGATAAATGACAAATTAAAACTCCTTTCATAAATTCAAGGGCTTTTGTAGCTTCGGTGTCTCAGGGAGTTAAAATTTAATGATACATTAAAGAATCTAAAGCGGCCCCGCTTCCTGGATTTCTGCCAGAGAGCCATCCTGCAAATTACAACAGCGACTGCCTCTCGGCAACTTCACAAACAGTACTACGGAATTACGACACAGTACCACAATAAAGGATGCACTTACATGAAAACGTCGGATTGCTTCATCACAGTGTTCTTGTTTTGTATAGTTAACAAAGGCACATCGTTTGGCAGTCAAAACCTTGACGCTATAGACGACCCCGACCCTGCAGGACAGGAGTGTGTAAAAAA
The DNA here is from genome assembly GCF_900408965.1 of Simochromis diagramma. NCBI lineage: Eukaryota > Metazoa > Chordata > Actinopteri > Cichliformes > Cichlidae > Simochromis > Simochromis diagramma. The sequence continues at coordinate 363,021 of NW_024387416.1, read as the reverse complement.
AACAAAGTTACCATAAAAAGTGTCTCACTACACTACAGCAATGCAGAGCTATTTACTTTTATTACATAACAAACCCTAGAACTCCACTACAGGCTCTTACTTGTTAAACAGGTTTGCAAGCATGGAGTCTGTTACTGGGAAATTCAGATTTCCCACCCAAACTGGAAACAGCTCCCTGTTGAAAGAAGACACCATTTAAAAAACAATATACGACCTATGCACAAGGTCTGTTTTGGGGATAGCTACACAATAATTTATAATATGCATAGTAAACAGTTTAAAAAAAAAAAAAAAAAAAAAGCCTAATGACTTTCTGCTCTAATGATTTCCTGGGATACACCGTCTAATTAAAGGTGAAAGAATACCAATAAAGTACCTTGTCTGTTGACTAATTAAATTTCGCAATTACAAAAACAGATCGAGAATCAGTTTTTTTAAATTTTTGTTTTTTTTATTAACCTTCCTGTCTCGCCACATATACCCACGCTGCTTCTGCTGCATGTAATCAATCCACCTGTTTACACTAGCTGTGGATGAAATGGTGGTTATGAAGTTTGTGAGGCTGTGCCATTTGAGGTCATTATTATCCAAGTGGAAACTAGTAAATCAGCAATAGTAACACAAAGGGCCATTTTTGAGCTAAAATATCAAACTCTGCTTCTGCTTTTTTTTTTTTTTTTTTTTTTAAGGCAAGCCAAGTAGGGCTGCCACAAACGATTATTTTGATAGTCGACTAGTCACAGATTATTTTTGCGATTAGTCGACTAATCAGATCGTGCATCCATTGGACGTAAAAGTACAGCTTATTGCACCAGCAGCATCTGCTCTTATATAACTATCATTAGCTTACAGCTTGAAGTGTTTAAGGTATGTGCTAACTAAAAATAAAGACAAGATGATAGTTTATTAAAGTTTAATGAATTTTGCAGATTGTCTCAGTGGAGTTTAATAAACTCCTTGCTATCTAAAATATAACAGGACACCGGAGTAAATTCTCGAGCATCTCACACTTCTGATAATCAGCTGTCTGCTTGACGTTTATTCAGCTGTGTAAAAACTATAACTTTAATCTCAGCCAAACCGATTTACTCAGGAACAAATAAAATACTAAAAAAAAAAGCCAAAGAATAACATTTTTAAGTTATCTAAGTGACTTATATATCATGTTTAACCTGAGTAGCGAAAGACGGCGGTGGGTTTGAAAACGATTTGCAGGGAGTCCGGTGTTCTCACGGGCTCTAGCGAGCCTTGCCCCCGGCTAGCTATCGAGCTAGTGCAGGGGTGTCAAACTCAAATACACAGTGGGCCAAAATTCAAAACTGGAACAAAGTCGCGGGCTAACATTAATATTTATTAAAATAAAAAATAAAAAAAATCTTCCTCCAGATATAGGAATGAATCTTTTCTTATGGACTCAAATAAGTTTTGCTGGAAAACTGAATATGGAACAAACAAAGCTTAATACTAAACAATATATATATTAGCTGTATAATACCAGTAGGCCAGCTCTAATAGTAATTTGGTATGGCTTCGCGGGCCAAATGTAATTAGGCTGCGGGCCAGAGTTTGACACCTATGAGCTGGTGGGTAACAGACGTCTCCGAAAACGTCGGAGCGCTTTTGAAAATATGTGGTGTCTTGTTAAACTGAGCAGATATTTGAGGTTTACACAGCTACATTCTCGTCTGAAAATATGTTAAACGTTTATTTTGTGACCCAGAAAGAATAATAAGAGTAATATTAAAACTAACTAGCTGCCGCCATTGTTGGAAACTGGGCTGCGCTGCGCTATGAATTCTGGGACACAGCTACTTCTTCTTCTTCGGGGTTTAACGGCAGCTGGCATCCTTGTACATGCAGTGCTGCCATCTTCTGTTTCAGTCCGTTATTACACTCTTAAATCCTACTACTTATTCCTGCGTCTTTTGTGATCTTACAAAGCTTCAAACGACGCGTCGACTATTAAATTAGTCGTCGACGATTTTGATAGTTGACTAATCGTGGCAGCCCTAAATCCAAGCTGAGTGAGTGGCGTGCTTACGGTGTTCACTCGCTTCATTAGTGGTGCCGCACGGGAAAAGTAAGCAGAGAAATTAAAGGGCTCCTGGTGTACAACCTCAATCCCACATTGTTACTTCTGCACAGTTATATTAGACTACATTTACTCCAAGAATTAATCTGTTGTGAAATCTAAACTAATGCATTTTGAGAACTTTAAGCCAAGAGTCCAGTCTGGATTTTTTTCCCCACCATCACTTCAAAAGATCCTTCATGAGAAACTTCAATGTCCACTATATACATTATCGTGTTAAAAATGCAACATCTCAACCTTCCACATAAGCACCCTGCGGTGAGAGTGAATCAGTACTCACGGTGGTGGTCGATTAACGCCGTTGCTGGCCTTCATGGGCTGAGTAAGAATAGGCTTTGATTGACTCTGAGCAGCAGATGTATTCTGGACGGCACCCAAAGGTTTGTTCATAAATGTTTTTTTCAGCGCATCCTTTGACTGAGCAGGACGCACAGCGGCAGCAGGTGCAGCGATTGTGTTGGCTGAAAGGATTGGAGACACTCCAGTGACATTTGCTACTTGAACAGGTGGGAGAGAGCCGTTCGGAAGAGCTCCTGCACACAAAGATCAGCAATTGAACTGGATAAAAATACACAGTTAAACACATTTAGTCAGTTTAAGCTTAATATACAAGTGATACTCTCTGTGGATAATACACAGGTGGGCTACAAGAACAAAAGACTTATTTCCACAACTGCGTGGAGTGAGAAACTCACCTGGTCGATCGTTTAACTTAGACAGCACTTCTAGTGCTTTTTTAACCGTCCCATGAATTATTAAAGCATTTGAGCTCTGCTCTCGAGTAAAACCGAACTCCTGAAGCAAAACAGAAACACACAGTAAGAAGCACATTCAAAAAAAAAAAAAAAAAAAAAAAAAGGCTCAGTCTTCATTTTCCCAACTTTCCCTCACAGCTGAAACCTCATCTCAACTATGAACATGTTAGCACTGTTTCTGGTTGGATTCAAGTACACAATGTAGTTACATGCATGTAGTGTGACTGCACCACTAAGCGCAGCTGCTACATACCATTAGCTGTGTTATCTGCACACGCATCAGCTCCTGCGCAGCTTCTGCACACGAACTGTCCAGTTTGAGAACTTCCGTGAAGGCCAGGGCAGCTTCCTCATACCTCTGAAACATTACGGACAGCAAGAACTTCAATTCAAAGTAAACCTGGGTTCAGATCAATTTGTTGCTTCACTAATTGGCCTAATTACTGTCAGAACACAGAGTCAGAAAAAGTCTAATGCTTCTTTCTCAATAGTATCTACTCGACTGTTTCAGTTGCTCTCTGTTACAGTTGAGGATCACCTCAATGTGTATGGGGTTGTTATAGCAACACGGCTGATGTCATCTGTATGTGAGGCGATAGTATACGGCTTTTTAACCGGACTATGTGGAGCCATTTCCCTCGTTGACAGGTTTCGGAACTGGCGCTCTCATGACTCATCAAGTGACGTGACTGACTGGCCAATCAGTGGCACGCGGTCTCTTCAGGTCACATTCTCAGATTGACTCAGCTCAGAGTAGGAAATTTTTAAAAAAAGTTCCTGGTTCCAGGTATTACTACGTAATGGAAAACCCTGAAAACTGAGTTGAACTGAGCCGAGCTGGTCTTAGGGGAAAATAATGTGAACCTGTGCAACAACTGCAGTGATGCTGCAAACAAGGCGACATTGTCAAAGTCACTGTAACCTGAACTGTAAACATTACAACCGCTGACGGGTCACATCCAGTATGTGCCGCTAAACATCCGATGCAGCTGCATCAACAAGTTAAGACTAAGCTAACTTCCCTGTGACCAGCACTCAAATGTATGTCCCTTTTTAATGTTGCTCATTGGTTGGAAAAATGTGTTGCTACTTTGGTTAAAGAGTGCTTTGTAGCAAAGGACACTGTTGCACAAGAGTCTGCTCTTAAAATCAGAAACACACAGCATATTAAACATGACATGTGAGGGTTGTTAAGATTAGATAAAAGCTTGATTTTTACCTTTAGACCAGCCAGAGCTCTTCCCTTCCTATACAGGCCTTTATCCCAACCTGGACATATGCCAAGCGACAACTCTGCATCCATTAACGCCTTCTCGTATTCTTGCAACTTCTCAAAACAGAAGGACCGATTTCCAAATAGCCTGCGACAGATGCAAAGATGGCATTAAAGCTAGTGGTGCAAGTGAAATCACTGCTGTTACTTAAAGTGAGATGAGCAGGCATGTTCTTACTTAAACTCTTTAGGGTTGTGCTTAATTGCATCTGTGAAATACTTCACAGCCATATTAAAGTCTCCAGCACTCGCATGCTTATTTCCAATGACTAGGGAAAAAAAGAAAATATCACGTGAAATCTCACTCATTCATTTCTCATTCGTTTTACGCATTCTTTAAAAGTCAAATCACCTCACTGAGAATTTATGTGAATGAATAATGACGAAACTTACCGGCAAGCTCTGTGCTTATTTTGACATGGTCTTCAAAGGAGGGAACGCTGGGAGCAGCAGAGTCCTGCGTAGACAGCAAGAACAGAGTTTCAACCTTTAACGTGCACCAAAAGACACAATACAGCAGGTTTTACAGCTTTGTGGTCATTCTCCAGCGTTTCCTTCATCACTGCTGTTTTATCTGAGATGTTTAACTAACAGATGTGCACACATTTCATTTCTCTGCGGTGAGTTTCACACACCCACACACTTTCGTTTTGACATCTTAGTGAGGACATCTAATTGACATAATGCTTACCTAACCCTTAGCCTAAACCTAACCATAACCTAAATGTAGCCCTGACGCTAAAACCACATTTTGAGTCTCAAAACTTCCTTCAAACCCGTGAGGAGAGGCACTTCTGTCCTCACATGTGACTGTTGGTCCACACAAATATAGTAAAATTCCAATTTTTGGTCCCAGCAAAGACGTCTAAACGGGTACAAACACACACGAGTAAGGAGGAGGAAAAGCGTAGTTTCCATCTCCTACTTAACTCACTCGTATAGAGGAAACACTGCATCAATCTGATCTGTATGCGAGCTTCTTCACCTTCTTTGCAACCTCCCGTTCTTCATGTGATTTTTCAGGGACTGTTTTGTATTCTTCTTTTTCTGGCATCTTCCTTTTCTCCTTCTTCTCCAGTTTGGGCTTCTGCTCCAGTTTATGCATGGCTATAAGAGCAGCTTTTCTCACAAAACTACTCGTCATATCAAGTTCCTTAAAAAGAAACGAGAAAAAAAAATGTAATTGATGAACAGAAAGTGATATAATTTACAGCCAAATCTTGTGCGATCATCTTTTCCTGTATTCAGTAAATTGGATTAAAAGAACAGTATCAGGTTAATGGCATTTTACACCATCAGGCATCAATCAGTGGTTCATTTTGAGAATGATATCCACTCTTAAAAGTGCTACCTCTGAGTCGCCTGAGTCGTTCTTGGAGTTGCCGTCTTCATCACTGGAAACGTCGCTACTGTCACTGCTGTCTGTATCTTTGGCTGAGGCCTGCGGTTTAACACTAGTATTGTTATTGGCTTTGTGTTCATCATTAACAGCTTCACCCTCCTCTGCATCATCTTTTCCCTGTAAAGCACAGAAGACAAGTTTGTGAAATAAGAGGACCGTTTCTTTTTTCGAAACGTGTTGCATAAAACAATCATCACCTCCTCGTTTTTTTCAGGGTTCAGCTTGTCCTTCTCCAGCTTCTCGAGACGTTTCCTTTCCTTCTGTTTCTGATCAACAAACACACGCAGTGAACATTACTCACACGAGCTGACATTTATTACCAATCACTTCATATTCAAGAAAGCAGGATTTACCCGTTTCTTAAGCCGCTTCTTCTCAGCTTTGTCTTTCATTTTTTTAGATTCTTCTAATAATCTGGCTTTTCTCTCAGCATCCTAAAGAAGCAGATTTGAATCATTTAGAGTCTGCAGCACAACTTCACATCAAAAAGAAAACGGTAAAACTAAACACTTACGCGCTCCTTTGTCTGAAATCTTAAATGGGACGGGCAAGAAGAATTACGGGCCGAAGAGTATACAGGCTGATATACAGCGCTGGATGACCTCAGGCGGTTTGCAGGGTATCCATGGAAATCATGACTCCAACTAACATAATCATCATTGCCTGGGTCGTCTAGATCGTCATCGTAGTCAATACCTGTAAGAACAACAACAAGTTTCATACAGTCACACAAATAAAGACCGACACACTCAAATGTGCACAGCAGTCATGTTGCACAATATCTCCTTACCAAGAAGGCCACATCTTATTATTCTTTGCATATGAGGACGTCCTTCAAACATCCCTAAAACAGTTCTCTAAACAGGAGGGAGAGAGACAAAGAGATTTGAAAAGTATTCACAAACAGTCACGTACAGTCCTCGCTCGCAGCCTCTCCAGCCTTGAATTCTTACCCACATTCCACCTACATCTGGATCCCAGTATGATAAGTGTGGAGTATTCCCACAGCTGCTGAAAAACTGCACCACTGCCAGTACTCAGCATGCCTCTGAGCTCCAGTAAGAATGCTGGCACTGAAAAGCACCATGTCCAAGAGTTTCACTTTCCTTTATCCAGAAGCTCTGAGTCACTGGATCAGCAGGCAAGCCCCTTTCTCTGGTCTTGCACTATAATAAATACACGTAAATGCAACAACAAAGCAGCCTGCATCTAATTTGGGGATGTGGAGCATATTCTCATAGTGAATACTATCGTTTATTTTAGTCAGACTTATAGAAGAATCACTATAAGAGCTGTAATGTTGAGCACAAATGCAAATAGAAGGTTGGTGTGATTAAACAAAGCTATAAAGTCTTTTCTCTCCACTTTAACAGCACCAATAAATTACAGTGGAGCAAAGTTTGTTTGGCACAAAAATAAATGTCAAGCGTTACATAATCAGCTGTGCAGTTATCTGATCCACTGGAGTTGTTTGTGGAGCAGCTTTTCGTGTTCAGTCAACTTTTGATGTGCTAATCTGTACATCTTGAGTTCCGTGGCAGAAAAAGGAAATCCACAGGCAGGTTATACACGTGGAAGGAAAAGGGGCAACAACATGCCACTTAATGAAGAAATGTCACTAACCCAACAGATACGAAGACGGCACTTTTCCTTAGAATAATCCACGGACTGGCTTAGCATTTGTTATGGAGTCAATATATTATATTCGGAGCAGAAATGTCCAATTAAGACCACTTTGCACGTACAATACGAGATTATTACGTCAAATATCCGCCTCACTGTCACGCAAAAAAGCAAAGCGTGGTTTGTAATTCCTTGTAGACTGATTAGTAATATTACTGTTTTCTAAACCATTTCACAGACATCCTGCTCACTGGTAAAACTGTGTTTAGATTTCCGTAAGGAGCAGCTGTGCACGTACAGCGTTTCTCTGAATACAGGATATGTACAGGAAGTGACACGGCGCAGTGTTTACATGTTTCCATTCAGCAAATTAGACTGTGCTGCTTTTACGGCCAACCTGCGAGGAACCCATTGATGATCTTAACACCTTACCCATCCGGTCCCCAGACCCATAAACTCCCCCCACGAAGTAAGAGCCAACACGCGGGGAGCTTTTCCACAAAGCGTAAGCTAACGCGCGCGTAAACTTTAAGGAAGAGAGCATACTTACGAACATATGAGGATCCGGAATCTCTGCAAAAGCAAACAAAAGAACAAAGAGCAATATAAATACAGTCGTTTCAATAGCCAGGCTTTGGCTCCTCTCTACACAAACATGACTCCTACAAGCGAGCTAGCTTCGTAGCCACGTTAGCCAACAACTTTTTAAAAGACACAAAAAGCGCTTTCTTACCCTCCTCTTCTCTATAAATCTCCATGTTTACTAATATAAGTCCTGTCACGGCTTTACACACTCTCACGACGCAGTTAATTTCACCCTAAGTTTCATTACTAATGCTAATGTTAGCAGCCTCTAACTTTTGCTGCCAACATACTGGCGCGCTCCCTCTCGATCACTTTCAACATCGCGTGAACGCACACGAACGCACGGGCGGGACTTGGCTTTTATTGAACGCATGCGCGCCGTCTTCCTGCCCCCTTCCCGGACACATGGATGACCATTTGTTGTTTATTTGTAAATGTAAATGTAGTGGGTCTGTTTCAGTCCTTGAACCTGCAGATGTGTCTGATAGCTCTGCAAAGCCTACTTTGGTATGGAATTTGGTAGGAATTAACAGCATTAGACTGTGTTGTAAATGTTATGTCATTATAACAATATAGCCAAGTACGCACCGTAGACACTGGATTGGCAAAAGCATTGGTTCGTCTGCCTTCACGCGCATATGAACTTCAGCGGCCATCTTTAGGTTTAATATGATGTAGATCCACAGCTTTTACAGCTTCCAGATCTCATGGAGAGGCTTTCCCCAAGATTCAGGAGTATGTTTATAGGATTTTTTTTTTAAAAAAAACATTCTTCCAAAAGTGCAAAGTAGGGTTTACATGAGAAGGTCTCCTGTTTTTTCATGCTAACAGTGTTCTCTGGTTGAGGTCAGGACATTGTGCAGGCCAGTCAAGTTTTTCCACACCAAACTCACTCACTGTCTTTATGGACTTTGCTTTGTCCACTGGTGTTCAGTCATGCTGGAACAGAAGGGTCCATCCTCAAACTGTTTCAACAAAGTTGGGGACGTCCAAGATGTCAGTATGCTGAAGCATTAAGAGTTCCTTTCACTGGAATGAAAAACAAACTCACGCCATAATCCCCCCCACCACAAAACTTTATTAGTCAGAAAGTATCGTTCTCCTGGCAACCAAATGCAGAGTCATCCATCCGATTGCCAGAAGAGGTCTGCAGTGTTATTTTTTCTTTAAAGAGAGGGAACACTTCCTGCCTCTTCTCATGGTTTTTCTTTAACAATTTAAAGTGCACAGCTGCTTAAGCCTTCTCTGAGGAGCAACAATGTTAGGCTACACATAATACATTGTCTGATATAAAGAAGCCCACCTCATCATCAGATATACACACTAAATACTGCCAGCACAGGGTTAGATAAAAATCTTAAACAGTTTATTTATTAATCAGTTTATTGTTACCATACACACCCGCACCCACCCAGACATTTCTGAATATTTTCCAATAGACAAAAACCTGCAGCTTTAAATAACTACAGGTTAAGCCATTAACAGAAGGAAAAATAATATCAGTATTTTTTTCCATTAAGAAAAAGAGTTTAGCAGGAAATGTTAAAATTGTCAAATGTAATGTTCTATGGTGTAATGCATGTGTAATTATGTTCATCACTCAAAGACACACTTCTGTCATGTTTTCTTTCCCAACAAGTGAGCTGCGCGTTCACTGCAGTTTTAGCTCCTTTATAAATCATGAAGCAGCGGTCTTCGATCATGTTATGAAAAAACTGTCTTTGCAAGAGTTAAAAAGTCAAAACCCTGAGTTACAAACTTTTAAAAGCTTATCCGTCCCCACTTTTCAAAGTGGCAGCGACAGAATGTCATGATGGCCAGGACTTATGTGCTGAAAGCAAGTATAACAAACGGCGATCGGTTTCCATCAGTGCTACTCCACAATCCTTCCATGGCGAACAGAAAAGGCAATGAGTCTGCGGTAGGCCGAGATGAGGAGGATGATGGCTCCTGCCACCATGCCGCAGATGAGGCTGAAGGTCCACCGAGGTCCCAGGTGGGTGTAGACATGGGAGACGAAGACCGGGCCGAGTGTCCGTGCCCCGCTGCCCGACGCCGTCAGCCAGCCCATGTACACACCCTGGTGAAACATTTGAGAAGTATATGGGCGCGTTCAAAATAATTTTAAAGCATCACACATGTTAGTATTTACCTGAGGTTTGGGTCCAAGGATTTTGGAATACAGTGTGTAGGACATCACATTGCAGGCTGGGTATCCCACTCCAATGAGGAAGTCCGCTGAGAAGAACTGAGCTATGTGTATAGCAGGAGTATACTGGCACCAGGTTTGTTCGATGGGACACCCCGTTGGCTCCACAGTACTGTTCGGGGCTAGCATGAGGTCATGCATCTGAGTCACAAAGGAGTTGTTTTTTATGTCTGTTTGTGAAAGAGGAGGGTAGAAATTAGTTTAAATCTAAACAGATGCTTGGAAAGATGTAACAACTACACACTGAGCTGTCAAGAGTCAAAATGGCAACAACTGGAAACTAATCTGACTACTTAATTCAACCGATCAATACCTGCCCACTGGATTTTAGGATAATGGTTTCCCCATGGAAGAAGAATAAAGAAGCCACAGAAAATAATGACCAAGCCGATTAACAACACAGGCCGATCTCCGAATCTGGAAGGAAATTAACGAAATTCAGGAAAGGCGATTCTTTTTTTGATGTAATTTATATGTGCAGTGAGAGGGGTGATACCTAAGAGCAGCCACTTTTACAACCAGAAACACCAAGATTGATACAAATCCGATGCAGCAGAGAATGATCCCGTTGTACAGCACAGCTTCTTCCCTTGTCCAGGCAAACATGTCCATAGATAGGGGCGTAGTAATTCTGAAGAAAAACACAGAATCACAACAGAGTACAAAAGAGGTTTTAAAGAGAGAGAAAGACTGCCTAGACTGGATATAAAAGACAGGCATAGCTCTGGCTGAGAACTGTCACCATGCTTGCGTTTTGAAACCAGGAAGCTTGTCAATCGCAGAGATAATGTATAAAATGAACTCCTTTATATTTTTCTGTTTTATCCTCAGTTACTTTGACACAAAGTGATCTGCTGTGATGCTTACACCTCTGATGAAGTCTCACATGTACTTGTAAATGATCATTATCACAATATTTCTGACTGAGTCAAAATGAAATCAAATCGGGACCTCATGAATCAAAATTGAATAACTAATAGAAATCAGTGGCGATACCCAGCCCTACTTGGAACCAGCTTTTATGTACCATCTGTGAGTCTGACGTCTTTGAAGAAATACATACGTCTCAAAGATAGCAAAGATGAACATGATGATGAAGAACAGGATGTTGGATGTCATGACAGCCACCTGATCGATGCTTTCAACAGTTTCTTCTGAAATATCAACTCTCTCTAGAAAACAAATGTATCTTCCATCAGAAACTGTAAAACATGACTCATTTATTTCCATATTCAAAATGTATGATTCCTTTAACATTAGCCATTCAGACTCTGTGCAGTACTGCTTTATGTCACTCTGTATGTTAAATGACTTAAAAATAAATAAATGTTTAAGTCCAAATAGTTTTCATTTTTTCTGTAAATTGACTTCAGCAAGTGGTCTTTCCTTGGCATACAGTAAATGCTAAAGAAAAATAGATACACCTTCTGATGTGTAGTTGATAGATTGAATGTGCCTTCCATCTTCATCAACGTGATGCTCTCTGATGGAAAGAATCAAACATTTTAGTTAAAGGGTATATCCACAGTATTTTTTTAGTCCATGTAAAATAACGTAATGAACAGTCAAATACTGAAATTTTCCAGAACTATCCTACTGAAGACCGATCCTTTTTTTTTTTTTCGAAAAAAAAAAAAAAAAAAAAATGGTTAAGGAAAAACAACTTCACACGTTAAAGACAAGTCAAAAATATTTCAGGATGCAGGAGTATCATTGTCAAAGTCTACGATCACCTATATGGAGGATTTAAAAGGTGCAAGCAACCACTTGAAGGCCAGACTAGACTTTGCCAGCAAACATCTAAAAAAAGCACAGCTCTGTAAAAAAATGTTTGTTCAGATAAACCCAAGATTAACTTTTATTAACTTGTATCAAAATGATGGGAAGAGAAAGGTATGGAGCAGGAGAGAAACAGCTCATGATCTGAAGCATACCACATCATCTGTCTAACATGGAGGGGCTAATATTATGGCATAGACACGTATGACTGTCAGTGGTGTTTTGTGACTGCTGATGGAAGCAACAGGGCTGCACTCTGTTTTTTAGGTTATGAAGAGAAACTTGGATCATCTTTTCAGTATGTTCAATAAAAATCAAAAGCACAAATAGTGCTTTAAGACAGAATTTGAAAGAATTGTGAACCTTCACATTTATACGGCATTTAAAAACATTAATTATACATAAACTGACAGATCAATAATACTCAACTCTCAAACAGTCCTCATTTAAATCTTTGACCCTGGTGACCACTAAAGTTCATTTAGGTAGTGCCTCAAAAAACAAAGAAAGAAAAAAGAAAGAAAAAAGAAAAAAGAAAAAGGCCCAGTTGAGGGATGAAGACAGATTTACTACAGTACAGAGATCAAGTTTATGGCAAAACTATAAACAAACAAGAAGTCACATCAAGAATTTGTTCAGTCACCTCAGCAGAATGACGACGAGCAGGATGTTGATGAGGCCGAACACTGCAGCCAGTAACGCTGGGGTGGTGTACATGTTGAGCTTCAGCGCTATGAAGTCCAGTGTGACACCTTCCTCTCCAATAAAGGACAGACATGCCTGCAGGGCTGACATGTACACAGAAAAATAAACAAACCTTAAAACTGATTTTTTCTTCAGCAAACTCACAGCTTTGCTCCCTGTTGTCAAACTTACCTGGCCCGAGGATGAAACCGAGGGCCTGGCAGGCACTCATGTTAGCCATGGCACCCGTCCTCTCGTTCAGTGATGTAGCTCCAGCAACATAGGACCTCACCACAGCTACGTTACCTGACATGGAAAGACTGAAACGTGTCATGGATCATCATAAAGGAAACAGATCAATTTGCTTACTAAGGAAATTATATCAAACTTTCAGGTCTATATTTAAATGATCACCTGCTCCGAAGCCCACAAAGACTCTGGACATGAGGATGTGATACTTGTTATAGGTCTTCGGCAGGTACGCGTAGGCATAGTAGATGTTGGCTGCCAAGTTAATGAAGATGGAACACACCAGTGGTTCCCTGCGTGGCCGATGATTGGACCACCAGCCAAAAATGGGTGAGGCCACCATCTGTCCGATGCTGTATGCTGCAACCACCCATCCCAGGAAGCTGGCATCAGTGCTGTCATCAGTCTGTAAGAAATGAATGCTCCACATTAAACCTCATAGGAAACCTAGTACAACATCAAACCCCACTGTTGATCAAAGCCACCACATATTAAACTGAATACATGTTTAGGCAATAATTCCACCGGCTTTGAAGCTGCATGAAGTGGAAGGAAAGTTCACTGGTAGAATAGAATAGAATTCAACTTTATTGTCATTGCACATGCACAGGTACAGGTCAACGAAATGCAGTTTGCATCCATCCAGAAGTGCTTTAGTGATATAGATATATTACAATATATATTAGCAATAATATAGATATGTGAGTATATTACAGAAATGGGTCTATTATGGAATGTTATAATGTACACGGTATGAAGTATGTTGTGAATATTCTATAACTATAAGTATGTACAGGCTGTAGTGAGTACAAGCTATGTACAGGATATGAACAGGATATAAATATGAAAAACTATACAGAATATGAAATAAATAACTTTACAGAATCTGAGATATACAGCTATACAGAAATGGGAACTATGCAAGTTGTAAACAGTTGTAGGATTAAAGATTATCGAATGTACAGAATGATTATTTACACAGAGCTATACAGTAGTGCAGTTAAGATAAGTGAGGGTGTAGATAGTTTCTACAGAGGCTATATAAAGTGCTAGTGGTTGTGAGTGGTGGTTCAGTCCATGTTATTATTGTGTGTTTGAGGGTACAGTTGTCCATTGTGGGTGTGTGTATGTTCAGTCCATGAGTTTAACGTGGGTCAGATGTCAGGAGGCAGAGTTCAGGAGTCTGACAGCTGTGGGGAAGAAGCTGTTCCGGTACCTGGTGGTCTTAGTCCGGAGGCTCCTGTAGCGCCTCCCAGAGGGCAGGAGGGTGAAGAGTCCATGTGATGGGTGACTGGGGTCTTTGATGATTTTCCCAGCCCTTTTCAGACACCGCTTCCTGTAGATGTCTTTTATGGCAGGAAGTGGTGCTCCGGCGATGCGCTGGGCAGTTTTCACGACCCTCTGCAACGCCTTCCGGTCCGAGGCAGAGCAGTTCCCGTACCAGACTGTTATACAGTTGGTCAGGATGCTGTCGATGGTGCAGCGATAGAAGTTCACCAGGATGTCTGAGGACAGGTGGTTCTTCCTCAGAGTCCTCAAGAAGAAGAGGCGCTGGTGAGCCTTCTTGACCAGCTTGGAGCAGTTGGTCGTCCAGGTGAGATCCTCGGAGATGTGGACTCCCAGGAACTTGAAGCTGCTCACACACTCCACAGCCATCCCCTTAATGTGGATGGGTGGATGTGGGTCAGCATTCCTCCTGTAGTCCACGATGAGCTCCTTGGTCTTCTCAGTGTTAAGCAGCAGGTTGTTTGTGTCGCACCACTCAGCCAGACGATCCACCTCCTCCCTGTAGGCGGCCTCATCGTTGTCACTGATGAGGCCAATCACCGTGGTGTCATCTGCAAACTTAATGATGGTGTTGGAACCATCAGCAGGTCTGCAGTCGTGGGTGAAGAGGGAGTAGAGGAAAGGGCTCATCACACAGCCTTGTGGTACACCGGTGTTCATTGTGATTGTAGATGAACAGTGGTTATCCAGCCGGACATGTTGGGGGCGGTTGGTCAGGAAGTCCAGTAACCATTTGCAGATGAGGGGAACTGATGCCCAGGTCTGTCAGTTTCCTGATGAGTTGTGAGGGGTGGATTGTATTGAATGCTGAACTGAAGTCTATAAACAGCATTCTGGCGTAGGTGTTGTTGTTGTCCAGGTGTGAGAGGACAGAGTGCATTGCGATGGAGACTGCATCCTCTGTGCTCCTGTTCTGGCGGTATGCGAATTGGTGGGGGTCCAGGGTGGGGGGGAGACAGGATTTGAAGTGTGCCACGACCAGTCGCTCTAAGCACTTAGTGATGATGGGGGTGAGTGCTACTGGGCGGTAATCATTGAGGCAAGATGGGTTGGAGTTTTTGGGTATTGGGACGATGGAGGTGGATTTGAAGCAGGCCGGTACCACAGCGTGGGCCAAGGACAGATTGAATATGTCTGTGAGCACTCCTGCAAGCTCCCCAGAACACGCTCTGAGAACACGCCCGGGGATGCCATCAGGGCCTGCAGCCTTGTGGACATTGATCCTGCTCAGCACCGCTCCTACATCGGTGGGGGAGAGAGTCAGAGGTTGGTGGTCTGGCGTCGTGTCTGCTTTGGTTGTGGTTGTGGGGTTCCCTCGCTCAAAACGAGCATAAAAGTTGTTGAGCTCGTTGAGGAAGGAGACATCAGAGGATGCGGGGGAGGGTTTGGTGGTCCTGTAGTCTGTAATGGTCTGGAGTCCTTGCCACATGTGTCGGGGGTTGGAGTTGGAGAAGTGTTCTTCTACCTTCTTTTTGTAATGGTGTTTGGCTTTTTTGATGCCCTTCTTTAGCCAGACCACCGTGTTCTGGCTAAAATGTCTCAGTGTAACAGTAAAATCAGAACATGCAGGGTCCTACACATTGTCTAACCATAAGGGGGGCTTATACACATTATTTCACCTCTTCATTGCATACAAGTGTATGTAGAAAGGTAACAACATTTCAGGTTTTCAAATATACTTGGAATCCAGTTTTAGGACACTGAAGTGACATACATGAACATATACTGCTGAAGCGTAGCTTCAAAAGCACAACATGTGGTGCAACTGAAGTATACTGCAACTTAAGCAAGACAGAAGTTGAATTAAACACAATGGAACAAGCAAAAAAACAAAAAAAAAAAAAAAAACATAGCAGAAGTTCAAGGAGATAAATGAACTCAGCGGCGGGCATGACAGGCTAACAGAAAACAGTGGATCATCCTATTAAAACACATCATGGGT
Source organism: Simochromis diagramma (assembly GCF_900408965.1). Lineage (NCBI taxonomy): Eukaryota > Metazoa > Chordata > Actinopteri > Cichliformes > Cichlidae > Simochromis > Simochromis diagramma. Next base: position 347,141 of record NW_024387416.1, on the reverse strand, counting down.
CATGTAACTGCAGTCTGTTCACGTATATAATGAACAGACTGCAGTTACATTCAAAGCAGTTTAAAGCACTTAATTAAAAATCCAAGCACCTTTGTAAACCTTGAAAACACTACATAAATTCAAGTATTCTCCAGCACCCGTATAGGAACCCTGCTTACAAGTGCTTAATCTTTCAGTCATTTGACCAGGGCAAAGAGCAGGGCACTATATCCTAAATTAAACCCCCAACAATCCTCTTTGCATCTTTCACTTCCTCTTTAAACACCCAAGACTGCATTTAAGTAGCAAAAACAAACCACGGAGCTTAGTTTGTATTATTGACATCAGTTGAATCAGGCAACAATCTTCAGCCCAAAAGACACGGTGTCATACTTACTTACCTTTTGCAAATAGGGCCAAAGTGATGTGATGACAATAGTGAAACCTGAGAGAGAGCACAGATCACATTAATGACACACAAGCTGTTGAAGATGCTCAACATGTTTTTAGGCTAGAAGTGACTGAAGTTATTTCATGTCTCTTCAAATGGCATCACAGGTCAGAAACCACAGTTTTTCTGTTTTTCCTGTAACAGTGCTGAGATCATTACTTTGAACGTGATAAAAGTGTTATATTCCCGTGTCCTCACCTACACTACTGAGGAACATAGTGAAGTACATGACTCTGATGGACCTCCACCGACTTCTGTAGTCATCATCCTGTGAGTCATCGCTGCTGACATGGAGTACAGGTTATCCATAAAGTTATCCATAAAGGATGACATACCAGCAAGACAATTTAACCTATATGAGTAATGTACGAGCCAGCAAGATATATGGCCAAGTGACAGGTCAGCGTCTCCTTTTTATAGGAGCGAGAACACAGTATGATGAAGAAAAACTGGGTTAAAGAATAAAGGTGAATAAAGCTGCTGCACCCACCATCTCTGACTGCAGTTGCGTGTTTTATTTAGCGACTGTAAATAAAGTCTACCTATGTTAAGTTGCTTTGTAGCTTAACTCTGTTGCTTACATACGGCAAAACAGACACAACGCAAGGCCAGTAAATCCAGTGCTTCTACAACCTGTTGGGTAACAGTGTATTCATACTCAAGCTTCCTCTCGTTGTTTTTATTTAGGGAGGCGGCTATCTGGACTTACCTGCTCCTCTCATCCCTGAGCAGCGGGGTGGTGTTGTCGGGTTCAGGTTGAGACATCTTTTAACAAAACACTAACTCTGCGATATTATGACTCCACCCGTGGACTTTGAAAAAGCAAGACAGTACTTTTAGGTCGCCATGTAGTCGAGGGTCAGTGAACGACACTTGCTAACTTTCACCTCTCCCATAAAGCTCCGAGTAGCTAGCTAGCTAACGTTAGGGACAAACATTTGGCCCCTTAAGTCATATGCACGAGTCTAACTGATACCGCAAACCATGATAAACGGTCGTTTTACCAAGAACAAAGCACAGTACGCCACATAAAAACACGCAAAGCTGGACTATGATATCAGTGACAGCTCTAACACGCAAGGAACCCATTATTTAAGCATCGGCTTCCGGTAAATTCTTTCAAAATAAGGCAAATTGAGTCCCAAATAAACTGTGTTCTGCCGGGTTTTTTCTTCAGTACGCTTATCATATCTTATCAAAAACTTAACATGAAATTATTTATATAAACATTAAACACTCTGAGGTGTCTTTCCTTTGTTGTTGCACAGGCTGCGCAGTGTTTTAGACGCTAATTTCGAATAACATCCGTGTTTACTCGACTGTTAGCGCGCACCTTAACGAACCGCGCTCACGCGAAAACTAGCAAACCACCCAAACACAGTCCGAGGGCCACTTGATTGGATCGGCGAGAAGGACGCCGTGCTGCGATTGGTGGATGCAGTTATAGTGCGGGGCTGATACAAAAGTTATTTAAAGGGCAACTAGTTCAGCTTTAATGTAGAAGAATCTGAGCACAATTATTGACTTTTATATGTGAAAAATTAGAGTAGAATAGAATAGAATAAAATGGTCCTTTATTGTAATTGTACATGTACAACAAAATTCTACAGGAATAAAATATAAATATCAAGACGGCATAAATAAATAACAAACAAGAGAAATATGTACAAAACAAGAGGAATATATACAAAACAATAGAAGGACACACATTAGTGAACAGGATGCAACATGCTTGAAAGTAGTGCAGAGGACTTGGTCTGAATATAGTTCATGTGTGAGTGACCTGAGTATTAAGGTAGATCAAGGGTTATGACAGATCACCTTTTAATCTACTCGTGACACTATTAAAGTATTAAATCACATGAGATTTCAAACTGCAGGAAAATCACTGGAGTTATAAGAGGCAGACAACTAGACACACCACGTGTATGCTATTGCTTTTTATTGTGGTTTAACCTGTCAAGGAAAAAAATGTAAAGAAAATTCTGCATCACACCTTGAAATAATAGCTTTCCTACTTTTGGTGATCCTATATTGGTGGCATGGTGGTTAGTGCTGCTGTCTCCCAGTAAGAAAGTCCTCGTTCAAATCCACCATCTGGCACAAATGGTTGTTTGTCTCTATGTGATAGAATGGTGAGCTGTCTGGGGTGTACCCTTCCTTGTAACCTATCACTTCAGGATTAGGCCCCAGCCCCCCTGCAACCAGGATAAAAATAGGAGGATGGCAGTTGTTGTAGATCCATTCACTTTTTATGGTAACCAGACTCTAGACTTTGTTGAACATTATGTAATATGAAGACAACATGTAGTATTTAAGTGACCAAGTAGTATTGGGCTAAAAGTTATTGAATAGTGTTGAAATAAAATGACAAAATTGTGAAGGATTAAAATATTCCAAGAGCTCAACTTACTTCATCTAAACATGTTTCAATCGCATTTTATGAACCTCTAAAAAGAATGGGTGTGTTTTTCTTATAATTTAAAGGTTTACTGAATTACATATAAAAACATAAACACAGAACAAGGCAGTTCAAATACACTGACATAGAGTACGGTGTGCAAAGAAATGTGTACAGTAAGTTATTGGGTGATATACATTTGCCAAATGTCTAGTGCACAGTCTCAAGATCAATACAGGTTATGTTTCCACTTTGTCTTTGGATTTGAACCCACATAAACTGTCCCAGTGGTCTTTCCTTGTCATTTTTATAGTTAAGCCTTATTAACATCCTCTCACATGCAGCAACAGTGTTCATCATCTGTCCAGAATGGGACTATGCTATATATTTTACAGAATTCAAGTGCAATAACTCAATTCTAACAGCCTATTGCAAAACCTTTGAACTCGTAGCTTATTAATTAAATAATGCTAAGCAAATTATTTAAATTAGTATAAAATAACCCTTATTTAGAACAGTGTTTTGAGTGTGTGCAGGACAAATGTTTTTAAAATTTTCTTGGTTTTAGTCAAAGGTGTCTTTTCTTCCTCACTACATCCACACACCTCCTCTGGTCTTTCTCTGTTTCTCCACAAGGACCTCCTGTTACACAGCTAAAGTCGTTGCATCGTCTGCTCTGCCACCTCCAGCTCAGCCTCCAGTCGTTTTGTCAGTGTCACTGTCTCCAACCCGTACATCACCTCGTTACCACCTTATATACAGTTGGGTGTCTGTTATTGTCATTTTTTAAATTTTTCTGTTTTTACTTTAGAGAATAAATACTGTACATCATGATGTGTCATCAAAACTGATTTAAATATCAATGATGAATGTCATTATCTTGCTAACAGAGTTAGCTTATGAAAACCTCCCCAGTGCCGATAAATATTACACCGCAGTAATTAAGTAATAAACAACAAAACAGTTTTTAACTACTGACGTCTGTTTTTAGTTTAAAAAAAAAATTTATATATATTTTTTTTTGCAAAAAATACATTTTTCGGACTAATTAACACAAACTTTCTCTTTTATAATTAGAGGACCATCTGGGGACTGATCAGAATCTTTTCCTGTAATTTTACACATTTGTTTCTTAAAATTTAACAGTCAGATTCAAACTGAAAGTTTTTTCCATTTACTATAGCAGTTTCTCTATCTCATGGAAAATCTAGTACATAATGCTGGAACTGCACTTCTTTTTCTCATATTGTGATAAGTTTCAGTCATCGGCGTAACTTTGTGCTGAACATTGGGGGTGTCAAGATCTCTGTCTAAATAAATAAATAAATATATCTGGGTAAATTTCCAGATGATTAAACATGCAACTAATTTGCTGGTAATAACCTGAAACGAGTAAAGAAAATCAACAGTCTATTTATGCAAGGTCATTTATAATTTTATTGTGGGGGTTATATTGGTTGGGTCTAATTATTGGGGGGGGGAGGGGTGTCATAACCCCCCTGGAAATTACGCCCCTAGTTTGAGTGGTCTATCATTGCCGATATCATTACAATACTGATACTTTTAGCTAATAAACACCAGCTTATGTAGGGGAGATCCGTGTGTCATAATAACTTATGAGATGAATGATCAATTTGCAAACTCTGATTTTTCATTTTAATCACCACTAAATCACTGTGAGTTTTATTTTCCACAATAATTAGACACACAACAAAACACACCTTTCAGCTTTTCATTAATTTTGAAACTGGGACTTTTATAAATAAAACAGACAAAACGTTCAGACATTTTTATTTTTTCTTTTCAAATAAATAAATAAATAAATAAATAAATATCTGACACAATTCAGAGGGCTACATATACCGAACAGAGGATAGAAACAAAGTATCAATCCTATCTCGCTGGTAGGCTTCTGACACCAATACCAGCTGCGATGGGCTCAGACGGGAGATGTTGTACTTACAGACGCACTGAAATCGCTACAATAAAATATTGTTTTCAGAGTTCCTCCCTCTCAGACGAAAATGAAAGTGAAAGCACTGACTAGAAAGCAGCACGCTATCGAGCTCGGGGAAGAAACTGCAGAAAAAGAAAAGACAAAGTGGACTCCTTGGGTTGTTGTTTTATCTCGTCCCACTGCGGTCAAGTGATTCCCTCACTATCTCACACTATGTGACAGCGATTTCTCAGTGGAGCTACAAAAACACGATGTGTAGGTCGACAATGATCACTTGTCTTGTTGTTTAGCAGCATGGTAATTGTCAACTAACCCTTGCCTCTTTCTGCCATCAACATCAAACTTTGGTTTCTTAAGCGTTGCTGGATTTGAGTTATGGTGAAGAAATTACAACGTCCCCTTACAATTTTCCGTCACCTCCCTTTTTACAGATCGACGACGGGTGCCAGGTTTGAGTCTCCTGACGCTGTTTATATCTTCCTGGACTGCTGCTCCCAGTAAGTCTCACACACATTCATTCTGCTATTTATCATCAATCTCACTGTTTCATTCTGCTTGTACCTTTAATGTTTCTGATTTCTTCACATTCAGCCACATGTTGTTATTACTTCTTTCGCTAAACCTCAAAACTTTGCTGATACCAAAAATTGACTTAGTTATAATAAGATTTATCTTTCTGTGTTTAACCATCTTTTCCACTCTGCCAGTGTAAAAGATAAATGATGTCAGTGTTATTTATCTTACAGCTTCAACCAACTTGGTGGTTACCACCACGTCTGCTGTCACTGGGACTCGTGGCCGGGAGGTCACATTGCCGTGCTGGCTCAGTCCACAGCAAAATGCAGAGGAGCTGGAGGTACGCTGGTACCGTACTAATCGCTTTGACAGCCCGGTAATGCACTACCAGTCAAAAAAGTTCAAATATCAAGAAGCTTCCTACGTTGGCCGAGTCTCATTTGGACTCAAGGATGCAGCGTCAGGCGGGCTGAATTCAGGCGATGTGAGCCTGAAGCTGCTGAACGTCACAACTGAGGATACAGGAGATTACATTTGTTTGGTCAGCAGCAACCAGGGTTATGACAGATCACCTGTTAATCTATTCGTGACAGGTGAGTGACGTAGGGGTGGAAATGTATATGATGTTTAAAGCTGTGCTCTAAACCATCGCATTAAAATGTTCTTCATCTTCCTCCTCGGACACTTTACCTAGCTTCGGGAAGTCCTCCTTTTCTATCAGTAGCGTGGGGAGAAGATGACAAGGTGAACGTGAGCTGTGAATCTGAAGGCTGGTATCCACAGCCTGTGCTGCGCTGGTCAGACAAGAAGCAGGATGTGAAACCTCAAAGTCTGGTGTACAGAAATCTGTCTTCTGGACTTTTTTTAGTCCACAGTTGGCTTCTTCTTTCCTCCACCTCTGAGCCTTACTGCTCAGTGGGTCTCTCTGATAAAGAGGTAAAGGAGGCCAAAGTGAGCCTGGGACCTCTTTGTAAGACTCTTGAACCTGGTAAAGAGACTTTTTGTGTGTGTGTAATAGTTATATTATGTTTATTTGTTTTTCATTGTAAATAAAGTAAAAGCTGAAATACAAGATTTCTTGCTTTTTGTTTAGAGTCCTCGCCAGGTGGGTGGGTGGCCTTTGCACTTCTTCTTGTAGCCACATTAGTGTTGGCTGCATTGGGAGTGATGTACTACAGAAAGAAAGGTACCGAATACATACACAATACATTTATATAATATCTTTAAATATATAACACTTTAAAGTTATCACTGTCATAAGAAAGTGTTCACTGTCTGAAATTAAATCCTGATATGTTTGTTTTGTGTTTCAGTGAGGAACGCCCAATTAGGAAGAGACCAAATGGATGGTAAGAAAGAGCACACGACAAGTTCAAATTAATGCTCTCAGTTATATAAATATGTGTCCGGGCGGAAAATGAATCCTGACATGAATATTTTGTGTTTCAGGGAACGGCTTAAGTGGTAAGAACGTCACACTGAACAAATCATTTTTCACATCAGCTGTGGTTTTGTTATATGTGTAATAACAGAATAAAAGAATGATGCATTTGCTTGAAGATGGGGCAAAGTCAGCCTCTGACACAACCTGGATCCTACTTCTCTCTGTGATTTGTTATCCCCATGCTGGTGTTGTGCTTACATCATCATCATAATGTCGGTCCAGGATCAATATCGCAAGTCTCCAATCATATTGTCTGAGCACTTCGTTAGTATTAGCCAAGAAGTTAGCTGATGCTTTAAAAAAAACTGTCACTAGGAAACCAACAGGAGTAGCCTAAATTTGGCTAACATCAAAGCTAACCTGATAATATATTTGTTATACTGAAAAAAATAATAAATAAAACACTCAAAATCATGTCTTTCAGAACAGAGTTTTATCTAAGCAAAGACAGTTTATTCTTTTCCCCCCACACAACAAAAACTGACATCACAACATTGTGATTGGTTGGTTGCAATCTTGATCCTGGACCTACAGTTTTATGATGATGCAGGAACAACACCAACATGGAGATATCACATACACCTCCTACATTGCAAAAGTTATAGGATTGCAGTATCCCACACTGACCCATCAGTATCACTGTGGAAAGCTACACAAGACATTCTTTAATCATTTGCACAGTGTTGACATGACAAAGAAATCTGATTCAAATGATTCTTTCATTAAAACGAAAAATATGGATAAACTATTTGTTGTATTTCTCTACAGAGACTGATAAACTTTTAGCAGGAGGTAAGACGTTACTAAAGCTGTCCTTGTTCTTAGAATCACGGTGACTCATGAAGGTTATGTCATTAGGACATAATATTATAAACACATGTATTCTCTATTTCCCCACAGAAGATGGACGTCTTTCAGAAGCTAGAAATCATTATGGTAATAACTTCATTCATTTTGTTGACAATCTCACATTTTCACAGTTTTTTCTCTTTCATGACTTTTGTCACTCTTTCTGATTCAATTTTCAACAGTAAATGTTAAACTTGAGGACAGAAACAACCCATACCTCATTGTTAAAGGCAACAAAGTGAGAGACACCCACCCAGATGATCTTCCTGGAAAGTCTTTTCCTGATGGAGACATGGTTACCTGTGTCACAGCTATCAAAGGAACATCTGGCTTCTCTTCTGGAAAACACTACTGGGAGGTTTCTATGAGGAGAATTAACACAGACATCAAACAGTCCTGGTGGGTAGGAGTTACAAGTGCAGCTGAAATCCCCAGTAATTCATCCACATCTTTTCCAAACACATCTAATGGTTTCTGGTTTCTGTCTTCGTCTCCCAAAAGAGCAAATAGTTTTCAGTTTAGCACACAACCTGAGATTTCAATACCTTTCCATTCAAGACCAGAGACGGTCGGTGTGTATTTGGATCGTGACAGTGGTGAGCTTTCATTTTATAATGTAGAAGAGAAAACACTAATTGGATCTTTCACGGCTACATTCAAAGGTGACATCTTTCCATTATTTAACCCTGGAAAATGTGACACATTACCTATGGTGGTAGTACACAGGGAAGTACAGAGTCAAACAGGTGATCAAGGAAACTGTGCAGAATCAGTTGAGAACAAGACTGAAACTTAATATTGTAAGTAAGGAAAACTGTACAAGCTGAAACATTTTCTTTGTTTTTATGTGAAAAGTATCGAATGACCTCACATTACTTTTATACTGACTTACTGAGACCTTTAAATCCATCAATTCTGTCTCATGTTCAGGTTATTTATACCGTTTAAAAATTTGGAGGTCATATTAACTCAAACTCCATGGCTGCAGCATCATTTTATGTAAATACAATTGAAACTATGAATTTCTTGCTTATGGTTAAAAAGTTAATTAATGTCTCTATTAAGTCTTAGGGCAGGCAAACAACTAAGAAAACCTTTATGCTTTTAACATATTTGATTCCAAGTGGAAGCAAAATGTGGTAAAGAACATGTGTGCTGCTGTGGAGGCTTTTCTTGATTTTATTCAAAGGTGTCTTTTCTTCCTCACTTCATCGACAAAATTCTCTTGGGTCTTTCTCTGTTCCTCTTACCTGGCAGTTCCATCTTAAAGCTCCTTTGTCCACTATATATGTAATGCAGACACTAAAGCAGTTATGCCAGGATGCCTTACTAAGGAGGATGGTTCTTTAGATACAAGGGGGAGCAAGAGAGTCCGAAACCCAGGGCACAATGATAATGCAGGTCCGATCAAAAACTGTTTATTCCCAGGCCAGGGAGCACTAATTAAAAAGAAAACGAAAACATTTTTTTTCTTAAAGTAAACAATAAAATGTTATCGATATACTAAAATCCCCCGGGAATAAACAAACCCTCTCTGCATGCACTAAAATCCCACCCGGTTCCGCGATGTAACGTCTGACAACCCAGGACGAATGTTTGATAGGTGTTCATGAGCTGGACAGACAGTCCTCTTGCGGAGCGGGGTCCACACCAGTCTTGTCCCAGGCCTGACGGGGAGGAGCTTCTATCCCCCTCTATCTTGTCCCTTCACTGGGTCCATCACGCATTCTGCACTGGCGTCCGTCGCTCTATACCACCGTGGCTCCCCTCACGTCATCACCCTGTAAATAAACAAATAGGGGCCAGAACAGTCGTCCCGGAAGCGGACCTGGCTTATAGCCATGGCAACCCTCTCCCAAACCGACTGCACCTGGTGAACGACAGTGGAGACACTACTCACCAATGCAGGCAGAGGTATACCTCTGCCCTGCTGCCGATCACACACATTGTCTCCCACTGTTGCCGTTCCTGCTGTCGGGACTGGGCCGCCACGTAAAACTGATTTAAATATCAATGATGAATGTCATTATTTTGCTAACAGAGTCACACATAGCCTGCTCAGGCTTCGGGAACTCTCCCTGTTGATATCACCCCCTGTGTAAACTCTGCCACAGTCAATAAAAAAGTTAAACTTTTAAACTGTCTGATTTGAGTTTGCTTCAAAGTCTGTTTCACATTGTCTTCTTTTCAGCATCTGGCAGTATTTGCATTTTCTGTAAGTATTTCTATCTTATATTCATTTCTGCTTCTACCCCAACTGTATTTTAGATGCAAAATATATATTCCCAGACAGCACCAATCAAATATTCTACTAATATCCCAGCTGTAATTTGAGACTCACCAAACCAAAGGTGCAAATAAATGGCACTAAACTGCGAACAATCACAGCTAATTTATAAAACACTGCCTGGAATCAGTGCTGCATGTCACCTGTGACAGGTTGAAAGATCATTTACATCAGAAAGCCTCGAAGGCTGGGCAGAGTAATTAAAACATGGGTGTCAAACATAAGGCCCAGGGCCAGAATCGGCCAGGCAAAGACTCCAATCTACCTCATTGGATGACTTTAAACTTTTTACTTTTAAATGTATTTTAATAAATCTCACAGTCTTTTGAGCTGATAAAAGTAATTAAGTAATAAACAACAAAACTGTTTTTTTTAACAACTTTCTGCAGAAATGTCTGTTTTTGGGTTTTGTTTATTTATTTATATTAATTAACACAAACGTATAATTAGAGGACAGTCTGTGGAGCGAGCTACCAGAATCTTTTCCTGTAATTTTACACATTTATTTCTTAAAATTTAAGACCAAAGAGTCAAACTCAAAGATTTTTCATTTATTTCAGCAGCATTTCTGTCTCATGGAAAATCTAGTACATACGGTTGGAACCGCATTCCTTTTTCTTATATTACGATGTGCTTCAGTGGTCTATCATTGCCGATACCAATAACGATACTGATACGTTTAGCTAATGAACACCAGTTTATGTATGGGAGATCCGTGTGTTATAATAACTTATGAGATGAATCATCAATTTTCAAACTCCGAACACATTCAAACGACTACAAATTTTTTTTATTTTTCGACAACAATTATTTAACACAACAAAACACACCTTTCAGCTAATTCCTTGATTTCGAAACTGAGACTTTTGGAGACCTGGAATCTAAATGTCTGTCTCTGAAACACTGTCCGTGAACTTCTGCTGTTTAAATGTGCTATAGGCTATAAATAAAACAGACAAAACGTTCAGACATTTTGACTTTTTAATAAAAAAAAAGAAACAACAAAGAAAAGCCCAACATTTATTTGACAAAATTCAGAGGGCTACATACCGAACAGAGGATAGAAACAATGTATGGATCCTATATCGCTGGTTTTGCAAGACCTGTCAGCAGTCTGGAGTTGCTTCACACTGAAAGCATTTGGAGCCTCGCTACATGCTGCCAAACCGGCATTTAATCTCCGAGCAACCTATCCCAGAAATGTGAAGCAAGTGTGCAAGTTCATCTCTGAATGTTTTTAAAGCATTCCTACATTAAGCTTTACAGCCGATATATGCAGCTCAGAGGTCTGTGCGTTGTCATTATTAAATCTGACCGTTCAATGGATAGACTCAAGTCTTTCTTTGGAAAAATCAGTGTTGGAGACGAAACCGTTTCCTGTTTTAAAAACAGGAACTATGAAAAATAAGTTTTTTATACTTGTGTTAAGCTGTGTGTAGAAATTACACAAAATTCAGTCTCAGGTTAAATGTGATAGAAACAGCTTCCATCTTGATAAAGTATGAGTGTCATGAAGCCATGTTTGCATTTATTTGCACTGCTTTCCAGTCTGGGTGTCAATTTATGTTCAGCTTTAAGTATAAAAGGGTCCATTCTACAAAGTGTTGTTATTGTTTTTTAAGTTGTTGAATATAAACATTATTTTTGTGCTGATACTGCACTTCTTTTTTTTTTCCAGAGCCAAAGAGTTTTTTAAATATGCATAGAATTGCATTTTGAATTACTTTTTGAATATTTCTTAAAATACTTAAGTTCTACCAAAAGTTGAAATAAAAAGAACAGTATTGGTGAACTTTAAATGTTTTGGGTGCAATGTATTTTTGCATACGGGTATAATAGAATAGCTTTGGAGTTTTGTTTTTTTAAAACTTGAGTATGTACTTATACAAAATGCAACAAGACATAAAAAACTGTTTTATTGATTATAAAATACACTATATCAGATTCATATCAGTATCGGCAGATATCCAAATTTATGATATCGGTATCGCACATAAAAAGTGGTATGAGCCACTTTAGTCTGTACGTAGCTACATCTGTATGAGGGCACAGAGCTGCACACCATCGACCCAGTCTGCGGCTCTTTTTCAAAGTCTGCAGTCATTCGTAGCGATGCATGAAACAAAATCACGTGGCCGATACAAACTACGGTGACCGTTAAGTTACATACGGGCAACCTACGTTGAGCGTGTCACGTGAAACAAACGCAAACGGAGAGTAGCGTTACACTGAAGTCGAAAACATTTTAGATTCACATTAAGTCTTTTTAAAAAAAATCATAGCGATTGTAATCATCACTGTATGTGTGGCGATGTTCGCGCAAAGTTTCGCTGAGATTGGCCCAAACGGGAGACGTTGTACTTACAGACATCCTGAGATCGATATAATAAAAGTTGTTTCAGAGTTCAAATCCTCGTCTCTCCGCCCTCTCCGATGAAAATGAAAGTGAAAGTAAGAGTAATGCAAGCAGCAAGCTATCGAGGTCAGCGGAGAAACTGCAGAGAAAGAAAGGACTACCCGGACTGCTGGATTTCACGTTTTCTCGTCCCTCCCTTTAAGCTGCACATCTCTGACTGTGTGACAGAGATTTCTCGGTGGAGCTACAGAAACACGATGGGTAGGTCGATACTGATCACTTGTTTTGTCGTTTAGCAGCATGCTAATCGTGAACTAGCCCTCGGCCCTTTTTTTCTGCCGTCAACATTAAACGCTTGTTTTCTTAAGCGTTACTAGATTTGAGTTATGGGGAGGGAATTACAACGTCTCCTTACAATTTTCCGTCACCTCCCTTTTTACAGATCGACGGGTGACAGGTCTGTGTCTCCTGATGCTGTTTATATCTTCCTGCACTGCTGCTCCCAGTAAGTCTCTGATTAGTAGCACACAAACACACACACACACACACACAATCTCAGTGTCTGATTCTGCTCATACCTTTAATGTTTCTGATTTTTTCAAGTTTAGCCACATGTTATTGTTACTTCTCTTGCTAAACCTGGAAACTTGATTGACTTCGTTATAATAAGATTTATCTTTCTGTGTTTAACCATCTTTTCCACTCTGCCAGTGTAAAAGATAAATGATGCCAGCGTTATTTATCTTACAGCTTCAACCAACTTTGTGGTTACCACCACGTCTCCTGTCACTGTGACTCGTGGCCATCAGGTCACATTGCCGTGCTGGCTCAGTCCACAGCAAAATGCAGAGGACCTGGAGGTACGCTGGTACCGTACTAATCGCTTTGACAGCCCGGTAATGCACTACCAGTCAAAAAAGTTCAAATATGAAGAACCTGCCTACGTTGGCCGAGTCTCATTTGGACTCAAGGATGCAGCGTCAGGCGGGCTGAAATCAGGCGATGTGAGCCTGAAGCTGCTGAACGTCACAACTGAGGATACAGGAGATTTTTTTTGTTATGTCAGCAGCAGCCAGGGTTATGACAGTGCACCTGTTAATCTATTCGTGACAGGTGAGTGACTTAGGGGTGGAAATGTATATGATGTTTAAAGCTTTGCTCTAAACCGTCGCATTAAAATGTTCTTCATCTTCCTCCTCGGACACTTTACCTAGCTTCGGGAAGTCCTCCTTTTCTATCAGTAGTGTGGGGAGAAGATGACAAGGTGAATGTGAGCTGTGAATCTGAAGGCTGGTATCCACAGCCTGTGCTGCGCTGGTCAGACAAGAAGCAGGATGTGGAACCTCAAAGTCTGGTGTACAGAAATCTGTCTTCTGGACTTTTTTTAGTCCACAGTTGGCTTCTTCTTTCCTCCACCTCTGAGCCTTCCTGCTCAGTGGGTCTCTCTGATAAAGAGGTAAAGGAGGCCAAAGTCAGCCTGGGAACTCTTCATAAGACTGTTGAACCTGGTAAAGAGACTTTTTGTGTGTGTGTGATAGTTATATTATGTTTATTTGTTTTTGATTGTAAATACAGTAAAAGCTGAAATACAAGATTTCTTGCTTTTTGTTTAGAGTCCTCGCCAGGTGGGTGGGTGGCCTTTGCACTGCTTCTTGTAGCTGCATTAGCGTTGGCTGCATTGGGAGTGATGTACTACAGAAAGAAAGGTACCGAATACATACACAATATATTTATATAATATCTTTAAATATATAACACTTTAAAGTTATCACTGTCATAAGAAAGTGTTCACTGTCTGAAATTAAATCCTGATATGTTTGTTTTGTGTTTCAGTGAGGAACGCCCAATTAGGAAGAGACCAAATGGATGGTAAGAAAGAGCACACGACAAGTTCAAATTAATGCTCTCAGTTATATAAATATGTGTCCGGGCGGAAAATGAATCCTGACATGAATATTTTGTGTTTCAGGGAACGGCTTAAGTGGTAAGAACGTCACACTGAACAAATCATTTTTCACATCAGCTGTGGTTTTGTTATATGTGTAATAACGGCATAAAAGAATGATGCATTTGCTCGAAGATGGAGCAAAGTCAGCCTCTGACACAACCTGGATCCTACTTTTCCACATGATTTGTTATCCCCATGCTGGTGTTGTGCTTACATCATCATCATAATATCGGTCCAGGATCAATATCGCAAGTCTCCAATCATATTGTCTGAGCACTTCGTTAGTATTAGCCAAGAAGTTAGCTGATGCTTTAAAAAAAACTGTCACTAGGAAACCAACAGGAGTAGCCTAAATTTGGCTAACATCAAAGCTAACCTGACAAGTTAGCTTTTTTATACTGAAAAAAATAATAAGTAAAACACTTAAAATACTTATCATGTCTTTCAGAAGAGAGTTTTATCTAAGCAAAGACAGTTTATTCTTTTCCCCCCACACAACAAAAATGGACATCACAACATTGTGATTGGTTGGTTGCAGTCTTGATCCTGGACCTACAGTTTTATGATGATGCAGGAACAACACCAACATGGAGATATCACATACACCTCCTACATTGCAAAAGTTATAGGATTGCAGTATCCCACACTGACCCATCAGTATCACTGTGGAAAGCTACACAAGACATTCTGTAATCATTTGCACAGTGTTGACATGACAAAGAAATCTGATTCAAATGATTCTTCCATTAAAAAAAATACTGATAAACTATTTGTTGTATTTCTCTACAGAGACTGAAAAACTTTTAGCAGAAGGTAAGACGTTACTAAAGCAGTCCTTGTTCTTAGAATCACTGTGACACATGAAGGTTATGTCATTAGGACATAATATAATAAACACATGTATTCTCCATTTCCCCACAGAAGATGAACGTCTTTCAGAAGCTAGAAATCATTATGGTAATAACTTCATTCATTTTGTTGACAATCTCACATTTTCACAGTTTTTTCTCTTTCATGACTTTTGTCACTCTTTCTGATTCAATTTTCAACAGTAAATGTTAAACTTGAGGACAGAAACAACCCATACCTCAAGGTTGCAGGCAACAAAGTGAGAGACACCCACCCAAAGGATCTTTCTGGAAAGTCTTTTCCTGATGGAGACATGGTTACCTGTGTCACAGCTATCAAAGGAACATCTGGCTTCTCTTCTGGAAAACACTACTGGGAGGTTTCTATGTGGAGAATTAACACAGAGATCAAACAGTCCTGGTGGGTAGGAGTTACAAGTGCAGCTGAAATCCCCAGTAATTCATCCACATCTTTTCCAAACACATCGAATGGTTTCTGGTTTCTGTCTTCATCTCCCAAAAGAGCAAATAGTTTTCAGTTTAGCACACAACCTGAGATTTCAATACCTTTCCATTCAAGACCAGAGACGGTCGGTGTGTATTTGGATCATGACAGTGGTGAGCTTTCATTTTATAATGTAGAAGAGAAAACACTAATTGGATCTTTCACGGCTACATTCAAAGGTGACATCTTTCCATTATTTAACCCTGGGAAAGGTGACACATCAGTTATGGAGGTAGTACACAGGGAAGTACAGAGTCAAACAGGTGATGAAGGAAACTGTGCAGAATCAGTTGAGAACAAGACTGAAACTTAATATTGTAAGTAAGGAAAACTGTACAAGCTGAAACATTTTCTTTGTTTTTATGGGAAAAGTAACGAATGACCTCACATTACTTTTATACTGACTTACTGAGACCTTTAAATCCATCAATTCTGTCTCATGTTCAGGTTATTTATACCGTTTAAAAATTTGGAGGTCATATTAACTCAAACTCCATGGCTGCAGCATCATTTTATGTAAATATAATTGAAACTATGAATTTCTTGCTCATGGTTAAAAAAGTTAAATAATATCTCTATTAAAATTTAGGCAGGCAAACAAGAAAGAAAACCTTTATACCTTTAACACATTCGATTCCAAGTGGAGGCAAAATACGATAAACAAAACACGTGCTGCTGTGGAGGTTTAATCATCAAATTTTCTAGCTGACATAAACCTGAATGAAGAGACATAAATGTGTGCAATTTATTTTTCATTTTTAATCTGAAATAATCATGAAGAGAAGTCCAAAAAGTCAATCAAACATTAAGCAAGTACGAATAAAATAAAGTTAAATGCAAGAATTAAGAGCAAGATTACAAAAATATATAAAAATGTGAGTCAAAAATAAAAAATAATGATCTGAAAGATAAAAGTAATAAATTCATGCACACTAATACAAAGAAAAATTAAATGAGGTGAGTAAACCAGATAACGTGAGCGTTATAGCTGGTTTGTAGTTCACATGCCTGTCAGATATTGTTGAGCCAGGTTACTTAGGCCCTGATAAATTGGCATAATATTTTACAATCAGGTGTAAAGTTTAGAGGAATGACCTTTGTACCTGTGTTACAGGCGCATTTATACACCTTTTTTTTGTAAACTAAAACAATGGTTGCTCTAAAATTCTATACACAGGTAATGGACTATTTCTGTTAGCAGTGTGTTACTGTGCTTCTGCCAGTGGTAAAGAGGGCAAACTTTCTTATCATCATCCTGGGAATAAAAGCTCCTTACCTTTGTGATATTCCCTAAATGATAAAATCCTGGAATGTGAGGTCACTGCCTTGCATCTCCAACTTGTGTGAAACAACAGTTAATGTGCGTAATGATGACGATAGTGCCATAAATTATGATTCTTGATAAGCTAACACAAATACCACAGGGTTAGCTTATCAACAACTGATCATTGATAGTTTATCACTGTTACAAACCAAAAATACGACAAAATAGTAAAATACTACCAAAAATATTAATACAAACAGAGAACAGTACACATCCAGCCATCAGTATCTGACAGTGTTTCAGTGATGCAAGGATTACTGTGGTTGTTGATAAAGCTGACCCTGTGGTAACACAGAGCACAATAATTGATCCTGGAGAATACCACAGATCTGTACATAGTAGTTAGTATCACTCAGTACCTTCTTCTTATACCCAAGTGTGTAGGATACTGTGATTGCAGCAGTGTCTGTGGCTTGGTTAGTTTTACAGTTGTTCTCAAACCCCTCTCGTCTTAATGTGGAACCAATGTTGGATGTTGCGTGTTTTACTTTGTATACGGAGTGTGTTTGTATGCCAATAACACCATCTTGTTTTATTTATACTGTGATTAGGACATGTGTTGCTTGTGCAGTAGCTATAAGATTTGTTAGCATCACATGACCATTTTTAAGTTTTTTTTGGTGTGGGGGTGAGGGTGTACTGATGTGTTACATCACTTTCCATTTTAAATTTTGTGATTGGTCACTACTGTAGTGGTCTTTGTATTGTTGTCAAATTTTGATGGTATGCATATGTAAATAGAATAGCCTTTCAAATACTCTGAATTAAGCATTACAGTAATTAGCATGCATTTTGAATACTAATCAGAAAGCAGTGTACCTGACAACATGCTGTTTGTGTACTGCAAAGCTCTGATATTTTTCGTTGTGTTTGTAAAACAATGTAAAAGATTGATGTGAATTTTGTTTGATAATGTTGACATTTTGCAGAACTGCCTTTTTTCTTTAAATAAACAAAATCGATACAGGATGAGAAAATTTGTCATTTCATTTTTCTTGTCTTCAGCTTACACAAACCAGTTTACGAAAACACAGCAAAATGTCATACACTTTAATAAGTACAGATAGTATTTACAGTATGTACACAATAACACAATACTTTGTAATCACTACTGCATACTTTGATAGATTAGTAAGTATTTACATTGTGAATAAGACCATATGTTGATTTTGAAATACAATTATTTTTTTTAAATTATGTTACGCAATAAATTCAGGCGTGCCTTGATACATACTAGTTTGACTATGATCATGGTACAGAGGTTGCAAAAAACACTTCACAGGTGCATCATGGTCCGAGATTTTGAAGAATACTTTAATACACTCTTCATGTGGGAGCCATGAGTTGGGAGAACAACGTCAGTCAGTATCAAACACAAACTATACAGTTTCATACATTTTTTTCACATGACATGTAGTCTAGTTATAAAGATCAGAACCACTGGTTTCTTCTTCCAAAGCTTTACACATTCAATGTTTGGTCTTCAGCCTTCAGTGGAAAGAAATGCTGGACCAAGGACTAACTGCTGTAGTCACAGACCTTTGTTGCTTGTTTCTTCTCTCTCTCCTTTACACTCACTTGCCACTGTTTTCTAGTAAAGCAAAATGACATAAAAAAATAATAATAAAATAATACAAAAAAAATCATTCGTTGTGTTTCAATGCATATTCACACAAAAGTACATTTTTGTACAACCGCTTGAAAAGACATTTTAAAAAAAGAGACACCGGGCATCCGCAACACCGAGTACACTCATCATCCTTAACTGGAGTAACCCATCTGTCTTCTTAGCTTACTCATTGTTATTACACTACTCCCATATGACCAGAGACGGGGAATGCAGCTATACTTCAGAGTACGGCACCCATGTAAAAAATAAAATAAAAATAAAGGGGAAAGAGAAACTGCGTCCCATCGTGATCTAGAGTTTTTCCTCTTCATTGTGATTGCTGGTGGTTTTTACATTATGATATCTGTCCTGTGCCGCGTCTGCGCTCGACCCTAGCAGACTGCAGCCGCGCTCTCCCTCCTCCCCTGCTTCTTCAGCAGCTGGATGCGGTTGTGGACGTAGAACTTGATCGCCCTCCAGTCTCGCTGGTTGCTCACCAACAGAGGGCAGAGTTCGAGGCATCGTTCGCAGTCCGCCTTCGCGGGGACGCGCAGTTCCATGAGGTTTCTCTTCAGGTGAGTCTCCACTGCTACACGCTCGGCTTCTGACCAGGGACGCTTCAGGACGCCGCGCTTCCCTGTGTGACCGAGGCAGAGGAGTGACACGGTTTAATGACTGAAGTATTAACACAGATGTTTGTGAGGTCACGCACTAATGATGACAGATTTTACCTGATTTAGGTGGAATGTTTCTTCTCTTATGGGCATTAGCTAAAGACGGGCTGACGACAGGTGATGGAACGGGCGCCTTTTTCTTCCGCGGAGGTCGGCCCGGTCCCTTCTTTTTCACCGTGACCTCTGTCTTCTCTTTAATTTCCTCTTTCACTTCCTCTGCCTCAGAATCTTCTGAGAAGGAATCTGCCGAGTTGCCAGACATGACTGCATGAAAAGAGATCAAACAAACAGAGGTTAGTTATCCAAACGTACTAGCAAAGCAAAACTGTTCAACCACACGGTTAATGTTACTTCAAATGTTAATAAATAAGTTCAAAGTTGTAAAATGTTCTTCTCAGACAAAATGATGAAGTTTTTTCTCGAGGGCTTAAAACGAGTCTTGGATTTGTAAACTTCCTCTCATGGGTGTGTTGCAGTTTAAACTGGAGACTACAGTATTTAAATGTTGCATGAAAATAACTCTGAATACATTTTAAAAATGAAATTTCAGTAACTACTTTGCATTTTTAGAACTACAATTTACATTATTCAAGTTTTTAAAATGAGCCAGCCAGCAGGTGTTTGGTTTAGCATAACATAGCATAATGACTGGCTAATCGTTTTCCCTGTTGATTTTATGCAAAGCAAAGCTAACCAGCAGCTGGCTGATGCTCATTTTTTTAAAGATGAGCCGGAGTTCCATTGATACTCTTATTTTATTCAATGAGCACACTACATTTCCCTGAGTCACTCAAACACACTCACAAATCTTTACCCTTATTTAAAAAACAACCTCCCCTCCCCTGCCAAGTTTCATATTAATCTCTAGTGCCATCTAGCTGCACTAGTTTGTTTTAAATCCATGAAAGCTGCACTCTTACGGTGAAATTAGGGTTCACTGAACTTTCTAAAAAAATTTAAAAAAAGAAAAGAAAAAAAAAAAGACATGTTGCAAGTCAGGAAAAACGCCCTGCTAGGATAATCCCAATCTTTCTGGAAATATTCTGTAGTCTATATTAGACTAATTTATACTCCTCAGACATTACTGTTCAGGCCACACGTGGCACTCATGTTTCTTTTCTCATTTAATCATTATTTGTAAAAACAGGACTAAACTATCCCATGGATATCACATTAACAAGCTGAACTGCTTTCACTGATATCTGTGCATAATAAAACCTACTGCTACCATCTTCTATTTTACTGGAAGTCATTCATGTGGCTGAAACGGTTTCCATTAAAGTGAACAACTATGACAGTGCTGAAAGTTTTAATAAGAGGACAGCAGACTGATCCATGGTATTGGCATCGTACTGATACTAGGATGATAGAATCAAAGTTTTGCTCCTATCTTATATGTTCAGTATGTAACCCTCTGAATTGTGTGGAAATGAAAACATTAAACAATAGAAGTTGACCCAAAGCGCTGCAGAGACATTCCAGGTCTCCAAAAAAAATACAATTTCAACATACATGAAAAGCTGAAAGGTGAGCTTTATCGTGTTAACTAATTATTGTGGAAAATTAGAAGACCATGATTTAGTGCTCATTAAAATGTGTTCGGAATTTGCAAACTGATGATGATTCATGTCATAATCATGAAACACTGATCTGCCATTCACAAGCTGCCTTTATAGAGTACAAGTATCAGTAATACTGGTACTGTATCGGATCGATACTAGAAGCTGTAGTATCGCATAAGGCTAGTTTTAATAGGGAGAAACAGAAATTCATGCATTAAATAGCCGTTGATGGGCAAACACTCCTCAAACACTCAATCATTTCTACTGAATAGAAAAAAAATTAAGTAAAAAAAAAAAAAAAAAAGTGTTTCCTTACCGTCCAACTCAAGGCAGATGTGCTGCAGGCTCATCCCTCTGAAAAGCACTCCCTCCCTCTCTCCATAGAGAACGACTCGACCCACACGACCCATCAGCGCTGGGTCTCGTATGATAGTGGAG
The DNA here is from genome assembly GCF_900408965.1 of Simochromis diagramma. Lineage (NCBI taxonomy): Eukaryota > Metazoa > Chordata > Actinopteri > Cichliformes > Cichlidae > Simochromis > Simochromis diagramma. The sequence continues at coordinate 325,993 of NW_024387416.1, read as the reverse complement.
CAGTTCTGGGTCACGTGGTACTCGTGCTCCAGGAAGTCCTCCAGCCGTTTGATGGCTCCTCCCTGCGTGTCACCCTCCTCCAGCAGTAGCAGCTGGGTAAGGATGGCAACCTGTCGCCGCACTCGTGTTGCCGTTAATGCTCCGGGGTTTTTAGCACCACTGGCTCGAGCCAGGTTTCTCAGGAGGTCTGTGCCACGGAGTGGGGTAGCAGGGGAGTGGTAGGGCCGGGAGAAGACGTAGGGGCTCTCTGGGTCCACCCCTACGTTGGGGCTGGTTCGAAGAAGCAGGTCGAGGCAGGATTCGCAGTGTGGCGGGAGAATTAGTGGCTGAATGCGCCCTCGCTTGCCTAAGACACCAGCCCGTGGGAGATGACACAAGACCTGGCGCTCAAAGGGGGACAGGAAAGCTTCCATGCCAGAAGGGGAGCTGTTGCTGGCGTTGGGCTGAGGGGTGATGCGGTTACGGTAGTCCTGGATAGTGAGCTTGGCCACCTCGCATTCTCGGTGGCGATTGTAGAGGATGAGCAGAGAGAGGCTGGAGTGGCAGAGCAGGCGCCAGGCCTCGGCAGAGTGAGGAGAACGAGTCAAAGAAAGGAAGGAGGAGTGCTGCTGACGACGGAGATACAGGACCAGGCAAGAAAGGGAGGAGAGTAGTGGAGACATGTGATGTCTGTGTGTGCTGGAAAGGGAAGAAAGAGAAACATGCTTTTAAATTAACAGTTGAATCTCAACCAACTTTCAAAAAACCTCAAACATAAAAACACAGATACAGCAGAGCAGAAAAAAGACAATAATTCACCGCACCTTACAATCTCTCCATTCTTCTCTTCAGGTGCATCGTCCTCCCCTTCCGCGCTCAGCTCCAGCTCTTCATCTGGATCGATGTCTGGGTCCGGTGTAGGAGGTGGAACTAACTCCTCTTGATTTCTTGGACTCTCCACTTCGACTTTTTGCTGCTCTTCCTGCTTTTCTTTCTTCATCCTCCGGCCCCTTCTGGGGGTAGACAGTGGCGGAGGTGACGGACTCTTTACCCGGGGCACCATCGGGGGTGCTGGGGGTTTTGTAGCGGGCAGTGGTAAGCTGGGTGCTTTCTTAGCAGCTGCAGGCTGAGCCGAAGCATTTGGTGAAAGCGAAAGGGAGAACGAGACGGCGCCTGTGCTCGAACGGGTGGCAGGTGATTCCCTCTCCCTGGGGAAGAGAGATGGGGGAGTTGGGTTGGAGGAGGACGACTGAGGGACTGCGAAGGAATGACTGTGAGTAGCAGAGGTGGAGGATGAAGAGGGGTGGGGTTGCGAGGCGCTGCCATTTGAAGAGCTGTGCGTGTGGAGGTGAGCCAGCTCCATGGCTGTTCTGACTTCCGGTTGGTTGGCGTGGTGCTTCTCCAGGTGGCGTGCCAGGGATCGGTAGTGCCGGCCGCAGTACGGGCAGTGCTGCCGCCGGCTCACCGTGGGACTACTAGAACTGCCGATGTTTATGTTGATGTTATTGTTTATGTTAGTGGTTGGGGGTGTCAGAGAACTGACTGCGGGCTGGGATCTAGGTGGGGGTGCAACAGGTGTCGGGCGGGAGAAGGAGGAGCAGGGGCGCCCAGGTCCTCTGGAAGAAGTGGGCGCATTATTCTTCTTCTTCGAATTGACCGCCGCAGGCAACTTGCGTTTCTTGCGGCGCCGAAGCATTCGACCCCTTATCTCTTCCATTTCCTCTTCTTCATCATCGTCGTCGTCGTCATCATCTTCCTCCTCTTCATCCTCCTCCCGGTCTGAGTCACTGGGTTCAGAGTGGGTGAGTGGGGAGGAAGAGGGCGATAATGACCACGAGGGGGTAAGGTAATCAGAAACAGAGAGCGATAGTGGGTGGGGGCCAGCCTCTTCCTCCTAAATGGACAGATTAAAAAAAATAAAAGATGTATTTTTTTTTTAGTTCACAGGCAAAAAACAAAAAGTCCTCATGTGTGTCTCTCAATCGTTTCAAACTTCATTCTGCCTGCAGTGCCCATTTGAAAGTCTCCTGGATCCTACTGAGGACACAGAGTCACGTTTATGAACGGGAAAATAATTCCCCACACAGCTACCATCTGTAGCTTTTAGCATTAGGGCTTAAAGCTTGATTATGCATTGGTGGACTGTCACCTCATAGCAACAGGGGTCTATGACACAGAACAATTGTAAGGAAAACTCTTGGAAGGCTCCATTCGCTGTTGAGCTTTTATCTTTTCATGCCAGAGACAAATACAGAATAACGCCAAACATGTCACGTTTCCATCAGTCGGTAACTCACCATTGCATTCTCGCCCCAGTCCGTTAGGCTGTAGTCCACTGTGATCTCCTCCCCTTTGGCGATGTCTCGGATCGCTATGACAACTAATCGCACCTGGGTTCCGCAGTGGACTTCTCGAATCCGGCAGTTTGGCGGAGGGTGGAAGAGCACGGGTCCTCGAACACCACTTCCCCCCTCCTCCCCCAACTCTGGCACACTAGAAAACATGACGTCAAACTTGATTTAAACATGTAGTTTACTGATACAATTCAACTTGATCACAACAACAATAACCTTCGATTCTGTCATCCTCATACACAAGTGGTCCACATAAAGGCTTCAACAAATCAAAACAATTCAACAAGTCTTAGCCATTATTCCAGTTAATCAACCGAAAGTGTTTTACAAGAAGGCCACAATAAAACCAGCCTGCATCAACATGAATATGGTATCTGCTGGGAGTGTGGTGCACTAATAAAATCAGTCACATGTTCATGCTAAAGCCAGTTTAGTTATTTTTTCTCTGCAGTTATATTTATACAGGTACACTGCTTGCTTCACAGGCCTGACCATGACTATCATTCAGTGGGAAATTTCAAAAAAAGCAAAACGCATGGATGCACATAAAAACTTACAAATCATCAACCTCGCAGTTTGTTTTTTTTGGTGTAAAATCACCATCTGAATGGCCTAACCAACTTAGCAATTTCCTTTCATATAATGAAACTTTCCTTTACAGTTGAACCAGAAAGTTGCAGCTCTCTGCTTCTTTTCCATTTCAGTGACTTTCTGAAGCCTCTGTACCCCTACGTGGCTCCACGTCTTTACATGTGTGTGGTTTCAAAATGACAATGAAAAGCACATATGAATGTTCTGAGGTCGATGAATGTACGAGCCTTGCTTTTTCGTCAGCGAAAAAACAAACTCAATTTAGCACCTCTCTTGAAACTTTCTGCCTACAGAATTAACTTTCCTTTTCTGTGACACTGCGCTAGCTTGCAGGTGTGGCTAGCTCCACACGAGTCTTTTTTCCCCCTCAAAGATCATCTGAGCAAAGTGGTGAGGGTCCTACTTACCAGAGCTGAGTGGGGTCAGGCAAGTAGTAGGGACTCCCTGGTGGAGGGAGGCGGTCTTCTGCACCCTCGGGGTACTGGCCATCACCTGGGACAGAGTAAACGTTTTAAAGAGGACCCATTATGCTTCTCCATATTCCTTTTCCCATATATACACAATGTTAAAATGGTGAATTCGTTTATTAAGCATGGCAAGTTTCAAAACTTCAGGTCTGCATGAGCTCAGAACGACCCTGAAGCTTGTTTTTTTTATGCTTGGCTCTGTATGCCGTTAAAGGCTATCCATAACAAGGTCCTCTCAGCTACATAGCTTTGGTTGTGGATACAGAATCCCCACCCACTTGCTGCTAAAAATCGAGGGACATCCAATCAGCAAGAAAAGAAAAAAGAAAGTAGCAGTAAATGGAGGTTGCCTTTAAAGTAAAAGAAAACAGATTGAAACAAGCTGTTATATACTGGGTCATCTCTAACAGAGTCCAAGAAAACAAATTTGAGTTGGTAATTAGCATAATAGCTCCACTTTAAATCTCACACTTGTTATCACTTCACAGCTTTGGAAAGTAACATTTTCTTTCTCTCACCTAGGTATCAGTGGACAAAAACACATCAACACCAGGTGGCAAACACATTGTGCGAGTCTTTACATTTACCGGGGCTGTAGCTGTGCTCTGACATGCTCTCCTCCTCTTCATCTTCTGTCACATATGCTCGGTCACACACCTTTACAGGTGTTCCCTTCCTTTTCCTCCCACACACACGGCTGTAGAAACAAAGTCAGGTCTTCATTTAGAAAACAAACAAACAAACAAAAAAAACCCAGCACACTCACATAAAGACTTTGTATAAACACGGGAATGGATCGCAGAGCAAACAAAGTGATCATGTGTACCTGCAGCAAAGCAATACAGGTGTATGCTCACGTGGATGACCTACTTAACTGGTCACGGTGGTAAAAAGTGGTAAGAAAATCATTTTAAACTTGTGACTTTAAATTTTTTTTTGGGATATATGATGAAGACTAGAGCAGGATCTAGAAACTTCAGTGTTGGGTTGATCTATTAAAAATGAATTCTGTGACTTTATGCATTTACTACACTGCACATCTACATCAGTGCACCACCTGCTAGTGGGAGAGCAAACAAGGAAAGAAGGAAGCTAACAGGAAACAGTCTGCTGCTGGTGCAGCCAACAGCATTTGTAACTTAACCACAAATTGTGGCTGAGCGAGCTGGCACGACTGATGTCAACACTTTCCCTGTCAGCACCTCTCTTTCTCTCGCGCTCTGACTCGCTGTCACTCTCGTTATGTTGATGCAACATCTGTGTGGAATTTTTTCTTTTATATTGCATTTACTGTAACTTAATATTTAGTTGTCAACTCAACTTCATGTTAATATATCTCAGCTCTACTCTACATATGTGTGTGTGAGAGAGCAGGTGCACTCACAGTGTCAGCAGGGAAAAGAGTAAACTAGTCTGACTTTAAGTGGCAAGAGGATGTGGTAAAATTGTTACGGCTGAGCTGAAATGAGACCAGTTCTAATAAATTAGGTTGATAATAAAAATAAAATGTGTGCTTTCGATAATTCTTTTACTAACAAATATTCAATTTTCTACATTTTGTTTTATAAAGTTAGGAATGCGGTGTTTAAGTCAAGCCTGATGTCATCACATACATTAAAATATCCCCAGTCTCCTCAATGAGGAATATATTGTACTAGCTCAACACTGGTACTGAATCAGTAGTCCGTCTCATCAAATGCCCAAAGTTTAGATATTGTGATCTAACAAATGCTTTAAAAACACAAATACATACAAGTATCACAGAAAATTGTACTAAACCCTACCAAACATATTTAAATTTGTTTGGCATGACTAGCATTGAATTTTGAGATTGACGTAGTTTAAAAAACAACAAAAACAACCAAACAAACTCTAATATAGTACAACACCATGATTGAACAGCTTAAAGAACCACCTCAGCTTGAAGGAATTGTGTTCTCCATGATTTTATCAGGAATTTTGGTCCAGCCTTCTTTACAGCGTCGCTTCAGTTCATTGTGGTTTGGAGGCATTTGTTTATGCTCAGGTCTCGCTTCAGTATTTCAGTTTTGTTGAGGTCTGGACTCTGACTGGGTCATCGCAGCACCTCAATTCTTTTGTTTTTCAGTCATTCTGTAGTAGATTTGCTGCTGTGATTGAGATCACTGTCCTGCTGCTCGACCCAGTTTCTGCCGAGCTTTAGCTGTCAGACAGATAGCCTCACATCTGACTAAAGAATACTTTGGTATACAGAGAGCTCATGGTTAACTCAATGACTACAAGCTGTTCAGTTATGTGGCTGCACAGAAAACCCAAATCATCACCCCTCCACCACTCTGCTGACAGCTGGTAAGAGGTCATGTGCACTTTGGTCTAAACTAGCCAAAGGATATTGCTCCAGAAGTCTTATGGTTTGCTCAGATGTAACTTTGTAAACATGTTCCTTTTAGAAAACAGACTTCCTCCTGGCAACCTTTTCCAACAAGCCATACTTATTCAGTTTTTTCTAATTGCTCACTGTCATGAACTTTAATATTTAACATGCTAACTGAGGCCTGTAGATCAAGGATGTCAAACGTTAAAGCCCAGGGCCAGAACTGACCAGACTCCAATCTGGCCCACTGGAACGCTTTAGAAAATGTGAAGGAGTGCTTAGATTTTGACCTTTTAGCTGTAATGTTTAATCTTTTTTCAGCTTTTCCTATTGATAAAGTCTCCACCGCCATCATCATTCATACTACACCAAGGTGGTTAAGTCATAGATAAACAACTAAATGACAGAAGTTCCTGTTTCTCCGCTATCTACTACAGATTAAATAAAACAGGTCTACTACTTCTATTTCAGTTATAGACGGGCTTTGGTTAAAAAGAAAAAAAATAATAATCAAACACTATGTTGTATAGATTCAAGACACCCGGGGCAGTGAGCTACCAGAACCTTTTCTGTCATTTTATACAATTATCATGCAGAGAGAGAAAAAAAAAAAAAGAGCCATTCTGTTGGTCTATATCTTTTGACTTATTTGAGCTACCCTGAAAAGTTCTGCTGTGCTCAAATGAGGACATCCTGGCCTTTCCAATGATATCTCATGTGTTCGGGTGGCCTCTTAACTTCAGATAGGCAGGACTTCCCAAAAAGAGTTAAACTATAAGATACTTGCATCCTCGGTTCTCAGGAGGCGTGGAAGGCGTAAAGGTGTACTTGTTTTTAACAGGACAACATATATGTTCAGTAACGTTTGTACTGACTGCTGTCTTTATAAATAACACTACTATATAATTAGTGATTTGCTAAAGAAATCTTTAATGTATTTCACAAACATTAGAAACTTATAACCTCTTATATCAACAGAGTTCACCTATGGAGAACCTGTTCACTTCCGATGAACCCAGTTACATTGACTCTCTGACTTCAATTCACCTACATGGTGAAAAAAATACAATTATTTACACACACAATAATATTTGCAGATGGATATAACACTGACTATATGTCTGAACGTTAATCAAAAACTATGAATGTTATTCTTTTTTATTATTATTTCTTTTCTTACAGGAAAGGTTACTTTGCCTTTAAAATGCTGGCAGCCTGGTAAAGTGTGTTGATTGTTTGGATAAAGACTAATCGATTGTGAAAGATAAACACAATTTGCAATCATTGGGAGTGTGACTACAGAAATTACCATGCACATTAGAAGTTTAAATACCCAGCTTGCTGTGGTGGTGGACCGTAACTATTATTTTGTGGCTGCTGCTAGTTTGTGTGAAATCAAAATGGCAATGCCCTTACACTGAAAACTAACAGATTTTTTAAAAATCACATCGTGAACATTAGATTACATTGTAGGTCTACAGCTTCAGAGGGCTCAACTCATTCTGCACAATTTTGCCAGCACCCTCAATGAAACAGGAAGTCCTGACGGTGGTAGTTGTCGCCCATTTAGAAATTATCTGACCCCTCTGGACTCTGCACCACCATCTGCTCAGCACTGATGTGAACATGTGCTGCAGATGGTGCCAAGAGTATTAAAACAAAAAACAACCCCCCCACACACACACGTAAAAAAGCATGGCGTCAAAGCTGCTGGAGACCAATTCCAAACTACTTCCCAGAGAATCTCTTGCATTATGTCCATATAAGTTTAATATAAGACAACATATAAGCTTCATAAGGACATATTTGTGTTTAAGTTATTGTTCTACAAACAAATAGATCATTGCATTCAACAGAAAAATAATCTCATGCAGTCTACTCAAATACTACTGGATTTACATCATGTGGCTCACTAATAAAAATGCAGAGAAGAGGTGATCACTGGAGAGGATTAACAAACCCTGATCTACTGCACAGCTATTGTGAGGCTTAACACTACACTTATTAATCAAAAATGGCCCCACCCCTTTAAGCAATCACGTCAGTCTGTAAAAAGGAAATGACCAAAAAAAAGAAAAAAAAAGAAGCATGATTAGCAAAACACTGCGTGCCTAATTCACTGAGCACGGTGACAGTTAAGTGTTTTTGGGGGCATTTTGGTCGCGGTCAGCAACTTTGTTTACTTACGCCACACAAGCCACGAGTCATGATCTACACCAGCTGAGCACTCGAGAAGTGCTGAGAGCTGAACGACATTGTCATTGAATAATACGTTCAGTCTAAGAAATCATATGACTGAGGTTACCGAGGAGAGGGAGAGATATAACTGACAGTCTGGGTTACACAGCTGACGGCTCCTGTTGAGGACATGCTAACATTAATGCTAAACCACGGCTAGCCCCGTTAGCTTCCAACGGCTAACGCTGGTACTTCTGTCCCGTCAAAATCTCAAAAAATAAAAGGATGGCGCTTAAATGCACAGCGGGTTGGATGGGGGAGAGATGCACCTTCGCCGGGCACACCAGCTGCAACCCGCAGATGAACGAAAATCACTTTCCATTCCCCGTTTTCTGCAATATTACGCTGAAATCATGCACGCGAAAAAAGGGCTTCTAATGGTAACTAAAGAGACGCGCACGGCGCGTGCGTCTACGGCGTTGCATTTTGCTCACAAATCTCCGCTGAGAAAAAAGGATCGCTCGCGGCCACAAACCGGAGGCTCGCCGGTCTCACTCACCCCCGTGGAGGCGGCGGTTTGCTTCCATCCCCGTCGCTGTCGAGGGTCGGTGGCTCCCGGTAGTCAAAAGGCGACCGAACATTCTCCGCCATTAGAACTGCCTTCCCTACCTCTCGCGCTCCGGTAGATTGCACAACGCGCATGTGCACAACATCCTTTGGGGTTCTATTGGTAAAATGGGGTGCACTCACCTCTATGAGCGAGAAGCTAGTTTAATTTTATTGACGCGTTATTTATGTATATGTTTACTTCATATGGCGACAGTTTAACTTTCAAAGACCTAAAACAGAAATAAAGACTAGCAGCAGACACGAGTGAAATACAACTAATATAACTATAACTGCTAAATACACGTATCCAAGTGCGTTTAAATTTCGTATACCTCACGATAACACAGAAGAGCATTTTAAAGTCTAGGCTGTTTTACAGCTTTAGTCATTACGTCTCAGATTACAGTCTTTCATACCCTCAATCCCAGTGAAAACCTCCTAAATGTTAGTGTATAATATACAGAATGATTATACGTTGATAAAATTGCCCTAACTTTTGAGCTGAAAAGCAAAATAAACATTTTTAATTACCATCTGCAAAATGGACTATCACAAAGATGAAAACAGGTTTTCTGAGTGCACGAAAAGCTGTTTTTTTTTTTAGAGATAAGGGGGGTTGGCTGGTGATGTTCTTGTTTGCTCAATGACAATACATATACATAACACATTTTTACAAAAATGAAAGACTTACTTGTTTCCCCTGCTAGTGAACGTTTAATATGTTTAATACGCCACTTAAATGATTACAATACTTTGAAACTCATTTTCTCACTCAAAAACTAACAATTTCAGAAAATTTCAAAAAACAGATATGAAACATAAAGTACACGTTACATAAGACTTTATTAACAATTTTATCTTTGGTTTGCATATATGGATGAATGAAGCAGGACAAAGAGGTCACGTATCATTTATCATTTTGTAGCAATCCTGAATGTTGCTGTATACATATTCACCATCATATAATGATAATATATGATTTAACTGCATGTTTTTCTCTTGTTTTGTTTTTTACACTCAGTTGTGTGGTTCTTTTTTTTTTTTTTTTACCATCGGTGCGCTGTGTGTGTGATCTGAAAACATTGGCTGTGAGCATTGATAAAACTGTTTTGATGTTTGGTGTTGTCAAGAGTCGGAGATTTTGTGAATGTATTTTTAACAACCGGCTTTTGCACTTTTGAGATAAAAAGGTGGAAGGTTTCAAGAAATGTAGCTTCGCAAATGTGAAAAATCATTACATGCAATTCCCTAAGTGAAAACGCAAAGTCATTTTCTTCCTGCTTTTTTTTTTTTGTTTCTCATGGAAACCAGTTATGGCTTCAGGATAAAAATGGTGGGTGGCATGGATCAGTTTACTTGTTGTGGAATATTTCTTCACGCTGCTTTAGCTCGGGATAAAATTGTGTCTGATAATCTTGAGAATCTGTGACCTGACCCCAAAAAAGACACAAAATGCTGCTGTGGCAAACTGATCATGGAAATCCTTTTATTCTGCATTGACTTTTTCCCTCAGTTTCTATTTCTTTTTGTGCTACAATATCCGAGAATTCAAATCTTTTTGAAAATGCATGCATTTTTGTGTTTGTATTCTTTTATGTCATGTAACAAAGTTTCTCAGCATTCCCTAAGCACCATCCCTACAGGTGTTGATGTCCTGTAATGAAATTCATCTTTAATGTAAGATTACTTGGCCTCAGTGAAAGTAAACACACAGTTTCTTTCTATGTTGAGTGATTTGTTGGTTACAAAGCAGGAAACAGTTTCGAATACAGTGTTGACTTTTTCAAACTTTTTTTTTTTAAAGAGAAAGGACCAAAGTATCATAAAATATATTAAACAATGATGGGAAAGAGTAACGTTGTACATTTTATGATAACTGCTTAATATATCAACAGATGTACAGTAAAATGACCTTTGACCTAATCTCAGCTGCAGCAGCATTACCTCTCTGTTATATACTCACGCTTAAGTATGCAACGTTTGTATGTAATAGCTTCATGGGTGCTATGCTGTGTGCATCACGACTTTCAGACATTGATTTTATTCAGAGAGAGGACACACTTGTCGACGAGCTTGTTACATTGTAGCATGTAGGTTGTGAGATGGTTGTGGCTTATATATCACATGGGAGAGGTCTTTGAACTCTTATGCTTTTTCTTCAATCATTCCCCCGACTTACACCACTACTGAACCTTCCTCTCTCTTACTTCACTAGACGTTACATGTCCTCAGGTTCATCCATGATCAGTAATTGCACTGCTCAAGCGATCTTCACAAGAACCTAAAACAACGTGCGACTGGTTTAAAAAGCAAAGAAAAAGTAAACACAAAATTGAAATGATTTACCAATTATTACATATTATGTGACAAGTCTAAATCATATTTTTATTATCAGAGGTGGACAATTCATTTTCCTAAGAGGCTATTTGAAAAACTGTGACCGCAGTGGAGGTCCGCACCAAGCTTATAAAAAGATGAAATTGAGCAGAATGGAGTTCATCTTACTGGTGCAGCCTTTCACAACAGTCCCAGTTTCTCACAGGAGGTCTTTGGAAAATTAAGTGTCCACCCCTCATCTATACTAATCGTTTATTTTCTTGGCACCAAAACAGCTAGGAGATAACTATCCCTTGAGGGCTGCGTCAGGAAGGGGGCATGTTTGGTGGGTATGACCTGCTGTTAGGTCAGTAGTTTTGCTTCTGTATGACACCAAAGTGGATTTTAAGCAAACAGACAAGCCAGTTGTCCAGGGACTTTTCAGTTTCTAAAAATGGGGGTTGTGTATAAAAATGATTGTAATTTCTAAAAAGGTCAAGCAGTATTTTCATTAAAGCCCTGAAGTTAAAGCTGAAAACTGCATTAAAATCCTCCGTAGTGGTTTGCAAAAAAAAAAAAATTAGACCGAAATGTGCAATTGTCTAAAAACCTAATCCTAAGTGCAGTTCATCATACTGTCTGCATGCCTCAGACTTGATGCCCTACCCATGTTTATTATAGATATTTCATCTTTTACAGTGTGGCTTGAATTAACTTGTATCCAATGCCACAGCGACACGCTTGACATCAGAGATCATAGGACACGACCCAGAAGACAAAGTAGAACCAATACCAACAAAAAACAAAGATTAAGATGAGCTTTTAATCTTCAATAAACATCCAGTTATTCATCACAGACATAAAAGAAAAGCATGGTCATCGGATATTCACCATACCGGCAAGTGTGGAAGTCACAGCTCATTCACTGCGTGAGCGTATACTGTGTCAGCGTATACTGTGTCAGGCATTTTAGACTACAGTGAAATCACTGCGTTTCAGAATGTTTGATAGTTTTGGTAACAGACAGACAGACAGTACGGCTCTACTGTAAAATATCCATCCGAGGGCAGGAGAGAAAAAAAAAAGTTTGAGAACCACTGGTCTAATAGTTCCAACTTGTGAACAGTGTAGCAGCAAATTCAAGTATAACAACAGGAGAGAACCTGGCGACCAAAGCAGCAAAACATGACACTTGATCATCACAGACTGTGCCAGCCCCATAAACATCCGATCGGCCAGCCTATACACGACAACATGAAATCTAATTTGGAATCGTTAGATGTGTTAGTAACGTGGTACATGAAGAAAAGCTGTTTAAATTAGTAAATGGCTACATATTTAGCTGCATGTCAGTCACAGTTTAACAGTCGTGTTTTTATGGTGTTAGTCTAGCAGTCAGATTTTGGAGTGTTAAGAACAGCAGGTAGTTAGTCATCAAAAGTAAATCTACTTAAATAAAATAAATTATACACAGCATACACAAAAAAGTCACTTTCAAACACTCTTAAATGCCACTGCACAAAGCAAACTGATGGTTACACAAGTGTAAAGTCTGCACACTCTTTTTTTTGTCCAAAGAACCGACAACTGTGGGAAACCAGAGGGCTCTTTAGCGCTTGCTGTGGAAATAGTAATGCCTAAGAAAAGCTGTTTACTTGGCTAAAGGAGCTTAGCTGGGATTTTATTTGAGTGTTCACAGAGTATATTCCACATCACCTTACAATTTTGAATTTGGAATACATCAAGGGGAAAGCTGGCTGCTGAATAAGCTCGTTCGTAGATGCCGATCGACTCTAACTAGGGAATTTAGGCCTCCTCTGCTCCTTCTCTCTCCGTGTGCAACACATGGAGAGTTTTCGCGGCATGATCAGACCAGTGGATCAGCTCCAGCAGCACTCGATAGGTCCAGAGTTTGAACCCGAAAACTCCCCCAGAGCCGTCGGTTTCCTACACAGAAGAGAGTAAGATAGAGCAATAGATGTCTCTCATTAGGAGTGAGCCCTTGCATTCAAAATCTGCTAAGAAACTGTTTTGGCCTAATAAACATATACACACTTGGTGAAACTCATTTGGATTGTTTACTAAATAACTAATTAAAATTAATGCCACCCTTTATATTTGACAATGACAATTTCACAAACAAGCACTTAAATCACACATCCAATGGCTACAAAGTACCATTAGCATACATCTGAAGTTATCAACAACCAGATGACTTCACATTAAATATTTGGTGCTTCAATTCAGTTTTATATAGTGCCAAATCACAACAGGAGTCACTTTAAGGTGGTTTATATTGTAAGGTAAAGACTTCAATAATCAGACGATCCCCTATGAGCATGCAGTTGGCAACCAAGGGAAGGAAAAACTCCCTTTTAACAGGAAGTAACCTCTAGCAGAACCAGTCTCAGGGAGGAGCGGCTATCTGCTGGGACCACATGGGACTGGATCTGCTGGATGTGAGGGGAGGAAGAAAGGACAGAGACACACTGTGCAAGAGAACCACAGTGAGTGGAAAAAAGTGAATAAAGAATAAACAGTGGATTATGGGAAGCTTGCAGCAGCAATGGAGGATTCAGGGTCACCTGATGCAGCCCTAACTATATCCTTCATCAAAAAGGAAAGTTTTAGGCCTAATTTTAAAAGTACAGAGGGTTTCTGTCTTCCTAATCCAAACTGGGAGCTGGTTCAACAGAAGAAGAGCCTGAAAGCTGAAGCCTCTGCCTCCCATTCTACTTTTAAATACTCTAGTAACACCAAGTAAGCCAGCAGTCTGGGAGAGAAGTGCTCTATTGGGGTGACCTACAGCCCTCTATTTTGTTCCCCACCAACTTGTGGGAGAAATATCCATCCGTTTAGTCTGTTGTCGATGTAAAAGGACAAATACAACCAGGGTTTTCTTGAACATTTCAGGGCCTGAACTAATGATTTGAACTGTTTGTAAACAGCGTTAGTCACATTCACACAAAAGCTGTAATTCATGTAATACAGGGTTTAGTCACAACCGTGCTGAGATTTTAGGTTTTCCATCTGATGAGAATGTAAAGTCAGAGCCTGGCTACTCTAAAATAAACTTCTTTTTTCGGGTTCTTAGTCAGATTTGCCGTTCACGATCCAAATATTGTGATGACTTTAAAATAAATGCATTTAAGCTCATAGATGTAGGTGTTGAAACTGAATTTTATCCACTTCAGGGGGTTTACTTGGTCAACCCGATGTCAAAGGGTTGAAATCAGTTACATGGAGAAAGCCAGGGACATAAAGACACATCATAATAAACCTTTACAGCATACTGCGCTGCATGCACGGTTTTAGTCTATATGATGCCACAAAGTTTCATTTTTAATCAGGGTTGTGTCGAACCATATCACATGCGATGATACCTGTATGAATTTTTACGTGATGTAAAATAAATCACTGCTGACTTCACTGCTATTCCGACACCATTTACATTTCCTAGAGTATAAATATAAATAAAGGAGACAAACCCGGGCATGTCTGACGCCGAGAGCTGTGCGTCAGCCTCCAGTGATGATGATTTAGTACCTAAAAAGGGAGCTACTGCAACAAGCCCAAACAAAACAGAAAACATCTGCTCCCACTGAAGGTGGAAATGACAAGCTTGGTTCACTACATGAGACAGAAACCACACTATTACTACCAAGCAATGAAGGAGGAGAGATGATCAGCTGGTGATGCGCCATCACAGAGCGATCAGATGACTCCACGAGCATCGCTGGAGCGCTCACTAGCTGCACTCGATGCGTCAGGAAGAGCAGACAGTGGATGGAAATTACTGATGCGGTTACACGGCGGTGAAGGAGGGATTTAAGCAGCTGGTTAAAAAGCTTGAGCTGAGATACAACATCACAGGCAAAGCATATATTTTCAGTGTTATTATGTGATGATACTGTGCTGCTCCTGCAGAGTTAGAGGGAGCAGAGGGTTCACACTGGATCTCAGTGTGAAGAAGTTATTTTATACATTAGTTAAAATTTCCGGGGAAAACTCTACCTAAGCTACTTCTGAGCTCACATTTTCCTGTCCTTCGTCACTGCTATTGCACTATAATGCAACTGCTGCTGGCACCTGTTTCCATAGATTCACACTTCACAATAAGGAAGTGTGTCAGCTCACTGGAAAAGGGTGGAAAATGCTGCTAGGCTGCGAGTATCAATAAAACATATTTTTCCCTAGATTGTCAGAAATCTCCCAAACATTCTTGAAATATTGTGATATATTTTGAGGCCGTATTGCCCACCGCCACTTTTAATGTGTTATGGGCTGTGGACAGTTGTGAGTGTCACCATAATAGAGGCCACAAGGACATGACTAACTACAAAACCCCCCAAACGGCACCTCATTTACCTCATTACACTGATTATCAGGGGTAACCTCCAGGTTGGTGCCGTCAGTCTCCACCAAACCTTTGGTGCTGTAGAGCAAGTGTTCCAGTCGGGCTCGCACGTTCTTCCTCATGGACTCGTACTCATCCTCCAGCTTGCCCCACTCCTCCTCTTCCTTCTGGATAACACGGTGGAGCAGCCCGAGGCACTGTCGCAGAGCAGAGTGCAGCAAGTGCACCTGCTCCTCCGTGCTGGGCTCCTCAGATTCTGGGGACGCGGACACGAGGCGCTTCCCATCTGGGGTGTAGCTGGACAGGAAGGTCTCTCTCTCCGTCTGAAAAGATAAATAAATATAAATTTGTCCCACTCCGATGCAAACAGGTCACTTACCTTGCACCCTTTAATCTTATTTTAGGATAAGTCTATTTCAGGGACCAAGAGATAACCATTGATTAAACTGATCAATCAAGAGCTTTTCTAAAAGGATGGATGGCAGCAGGGGGAAAAAAAAATCCAATACAATCTATCCATTAGGTTCCCCTTGGGAAATTGAGTGGTGGGGGTGGAGGGTATTTTTTAGTGTAATTACCCCCCTCCCTCCAGTATCTGCTCCAAAAACAAACTAGTCAGCGTTAAATCCTGCTGTGAAAGACAGACACAGTCCAAAAGCGACAGGTAGCAAGCTGCCTGGATACTGAAACACTACGGCTTTAAAGAAAGCTCCAAATAACTGGGAGGGGAGCGTCCCAGACAGAATGACCCGCATGAGCTAAGCAGAAAGGGTGGCTACTCTGATCACTCACGTATAGCCGGAGCAGACTGGTACACTCATGGTGCAGTAGCCGGGCAAGAGCCACCGCTTGTCCCGTCAGCGAGCGGCCAGCTATCGGCTGCTCCTCCTGCTCTGCCATTTGCTCTCAGCCGTGTTTATGTCAAAGGTGGGCTAGCAGCGAGCGGGGCGCAGACCGACCGACAGGAGCAGAAACAGTCCCCCTCCCCTCTGGCAGCGAAACTACGCTGTGTGGCTGTTTCTGAATACTTTTGCGGTCCGAACACGAGCCGGAGATCCACGCGGGGGGACAGCCAGTGGAGCCCGATTGTGCGGGTGCTCATTTGGCATGTACACCAACAAGAGGGGATGAAATTGGTTCCGCCAGCCACGGTGTGCGTGTGTGTGTGGTGGGGTGTACAGAAAACGTTACCATGCGGCCCACCCACCCTTCCACGCATAATAAAAACTCTGTTTATTGGAATAGCTTTCCCCCCCTTCTCTCCAGCAGCTGTAAACAACGATGGAAAACTACATAGGTTTATTGTATAAGTAAAAAAGAGAACAAGTTTATTTTTGTTCAATGCATTGTTTGTTTAGTTTTTATAGTTTTTATTAAAAGGCCAAGGCTAACAATAAATTTTGCAATGCGCTGGAGATGTGTGGGAAAGTATATCTCAATTAATGTTTAACGTGGACCCATTTCATTTTCCTTATTTTGTGTCTACACACAGCTTTGTGCAAAAAGTCTAGCGCTACCCTTCATTTCTTTATATTTTACTTCTTGTGATTTATTTTTGAAGTGGTCTTAAATAATAGTTCTTTAGGGTTTCTGTAGGTCTGTCAAAGTTTGTCTTTGGACATTAGCTGCTGTGTCCTTGTGCCTGACCATTTTCAGAGGAATGTTTTTTGCTTTTTCAACCATTTACACCGACCTATTAATCATTCAACCATATAAACGCACCTAACTCAAAGGGATGAACCAGTGTTGTGTCTACACCTGACAGAAAACTTAGCAGAGGACCAGTTTTAAATTGCAAAATTTCCCCTAATTTCTTTACTTTAAGTGACAAAAAATGCCAAAGATAACACAGTCTAGCAAGCATAAAATAGTATAAGGTGATTCCTAAAGACCTATTAGCTGAATATTTGTTATATATTGTGCATTGTGTCTGGATAAATTGAGGACAAAAGAAGAAATGGCAGACGAAAAGAAAACAGCAGATTAGCAGAATCTGAAAGTCATCTCCTTAAGAAATAGGAAAAAGTCTGGCAAATACCTGACACAGGACTGCTGATCCATCTACTGTTTAATGAAGGCTCACCAGAAATGCTCTCACTGAAATGGTGGCTGTAAAGACATTTTTTAAAGGAAGGGAAACATGAGAAAAGGATGAGGCACGTCAAAATACCCAAGGGCTGGACTGAAAATCAGTGACAACAGGTCTGATGGAGTTATAACACCAAAACTGACATTTTTGGTTTAAATCATCATCTGTAAGTACAGAAGTGGTCAGGCAAGTGGTAACGGTGTCCACAGCCATCTGTAATGAAATTATGAACACAGAAAGGTACCATCATGGACTAACACCTGGAAAACATCTGATTGGTAGCAGGTTGATTTTTCAGCATGGCAATGATCCTAAACATAGAACAAAAGGCAGTCAAAATTCAAACAAGAGCTTTGAATGTGCTTCAGGAAGCCTGGAAAACTATTCCTGAAGTCTGCTAAAAGAAACTAAAAGAAAGCTTGCCTAAGAGAGTTCAAGCTGTGTTAAAAAATAAAGGCGCTCGTACCAAAGGTGTAAGCCACCTGGATCACTTGCACCTTGCAGTGTATTTACTTTCATGGAGTCTTCTCTTTATGGTGGACTTGGATATCGATACACCTACCTCCTTGAGAGTGTTTACTTAGTTGGCTGTTGTGATGGGGTTTCTCTTCACCATGGAAATGATTCTGTGATCATCCGCCACTGTGGACATCCAGGTCTTTTTGTGTTGCTGAGTTCACTGCTGCTTGCTTGCTTGCCTGCTTGCTTTCTTAGGATGTTTTTGTTTAATTTTTCTGTTTTCACAGCTTAAGGATGTCTTGTTTTACTTGCACGGAGAGCTCCTTTGACTGCATGTTAGACAATCTTCGAAATGCAAACACTACACAGTCACCTCAGATCAAGTCCAGGCCTTTTATCTGCCTAATTGATAATGATATAATGAAGGATTTGCCCACACCTGCCCATTAAATAGCCTTTGAGTCAATGTCCACTTACTTTTGGTTCCTTTTGAAAGAGGGTGGCACATGTTAAGGAGCTGAAACTTCTAAACCCTTCATCCAATTCAAATGAAAGCTGACATTCTACACAATATGTCCATGTCCATCATAGAATTATAATTGGAATATGTTTCAGTAAACAGATAACAAAACAAAACAAAACTTGAGGCAGTGTCCAAATATATATTGACCTAGCTGTATATGCTGTATTACCATGCACATTTGGATATTTCAATAAATCGCTGCACCTATTTCCCATTTTCTTTCACTGTGACGGTGGTTGATGAACATATCAAACACAACCAGAGTTAAACAATGAAGTCAGGGTATGAAAATCCCTGGCTACAGACTGCACTACACACAGTATGATGTCAAAAAGAGTGGATATGCCTAACATCTAATATCTGAGACACACAGCTTTGGCTGTGAGCACAGAGGCCCCACCCACCTAGTATTGAAACCTTCTGTTTGTGAGGGATAGCCTATCAGGAGAACGTTGGCTTAAAGGGAGTGGGCCTTAAAAGGAAAGAATGCTAATTTCAGGCTCTAAGTTAACTGAGAGGTTGACCTAAGACCCAGTATAAGGAAATTATTTATTTTATTTCATTTTATTTTTCAAATGAAAATTCATGCAAAACTACTCTGACAGAGATCAGAAGAGAGCCAGAAATATGCAGAATAGAATAGAATAGCTCTTTATTGTCATTGTACATGTACAACAACATTGTGGGTACTCCACACAAACTGTACAGGACATATAAATACAACACGAATAAATAACAAACAAGAGTAATATATATAAAACAAGAGAAAGGCACACATTAAAACGACAAGTTGCAAAGTGCTTGAATACATTTGCTAATGAGCAAAACCCTTTAAAATATAGATATTCCTATTCCTATGACCACCTGGATGGATGATATAAAGATTTCTGACCTGTGTGACAGCTCATACCTCTGTTTTGAACTGATTTGTGCAAAAAACTACTACGATGCTCTACTCTGCTAGTCTCTAGGTATCAATGCATACGTAAAATTATTTGTTAAAACAGAAATGAAAATGAACAGAAATAAAATGTATTGCACAATGTGTCCACCAGGGGAAGCACTGGCAAGGAAGAAGCCATACCAAGGAGTGCCTTAAAGTGGGGAAGAAATTCTGACTTTGAGAATCTTTTAAATTAACAATCAATTCAACAGAAGTACATCTAATTGAGTCCAGAAGTGTCACAATTAGTGAAATGGCGACCACCTGACTACAGTTGATGTGTATTCACACTGTAAACCGTAAAGTTGCTATGTTGGTCATTTTAAACCACTTCAAAGTCACTTTAAATCTCAATTGTAAATTTTAGACTGTTATTAACCCCTTTACCCCAAAGTGTATATTTACTCCCCTTACCTCAGTCTCAAAGTGTATATATATTTATTCTTCTTACTCTTACTCTTGCTATATTTATTGTTGTTCTTTTGCAATGTATGGAAATGGAGCCTCATCATCTCGTCTCTCTACAGGGAGTGCAGAATTTTTAGGCAAGTTGTATTTTTGAGGAATAATTTTATTATTGAACAACAACCATGTTCTCAATGAACCCAAAAAACTCATTAATATCAAAGCTGAATGTTTTTGGAAGTAGTTTGTAGTTTGTTTTTAGTTTTAGCTATTTTAGGGGGATATCTGTGTGTGCAGGTGACTATTACTGTGCATAATTATTAGGCAACTTAACAAAAAACAAATATATACCCATTTCAATTATTTATTTTTAAACAGTGAAACCAATATAACATCTCCACATTCACAAATATACATTTCTGACATTCAAAAACAAAACAAAAACAAATCAGCGACCAACATAGCCACCTTTCTTTGCAAGGACACTCAAAAGCCTGCCATCCATGGATTCTGTCAGTGTTTTGATCTGTTCACCATCAACATTGCGTGCAGCAGCAACCACAGCCTCCCACACACTGTTCAGAGAGGTGTACTGTTTTCCCTCCTTGTAAATCTCACATTTGATGATGGACCACAGGTTCTCAATGGGGTTCAGATCAGGTGAACAAGGAGGCCATGTCATTAGTTTTTCTTCTTTTATACCCTTTCTTGCCAGCCACGCTGTGGAGTACTTGGACGCGTGTGATGGAGCATTGTCCTGCATGAAAATCATGTTTTTCTTGAAGGATGCAGACTTCTTCCTGTACCACTGCTTGAAGAAGGTGTCTTCCAGAAACTGGCAGTAGGACTGGGAGTTGAGCTTGACTCCATCCTCAACCCGAAAAGGCCCCACAAGCTCATCTTTGATGATACCAGCCCAAACCAGTACTCCACCTCCACCTTGCTGAGTCTGAGTCGGACTGGAGCTCTCTGCCCTTTACCAATCCAGCCACGGGCCCATCCATCTGGCCCATCAAGACTCACTCTCATTTCATCAGTCCATAAAACCTTAGAAAAACCAGTCTTGAGATATTTCTTGGCCCAGTCTTGACGTTTCAGCTTGTGTGTCTTGTTCAGTGGTGGTCGTCTTTCAGCCTTTCTTACCTTGGCCATGTCTCTGAGTATTGCACACCTTGTGCTTTTGGGCACTCCAGTGATGTTGCAGCTCTGAAATATGGCCAAACTGGTGGCAAGTGGCATGTTGGCAGCTGCACGCTTGACTTTTCTCAGTTCATGGGAAGTTATTTTGCGCCTTGGTTTTTCCACATGCTTCTTGCGACCCTGTTGACTATTTTGAATGAAATGCTTGATTGTTCGATGATCACGCTGCAGAAGCTTTGCAATTTTGAGACTGCTGCATCCCTCTGCAAGATATCTCACTATTTTTGACTTTTCTGAGCCTGTCAAGTCCTTCTTTTGACCCATTTTGCCAAAGGAAAGGACGTTGCCTAATAATTATGCACACCTGATATAGGGTGTTGATGTCATTAGACCACACCCCTTCTCATTACAGAGATGCACATCACCTAATATGCTTAATTGGTAGTAGGCTTTCGAGCCTATACAGCTTGGAGTAAGACAACATGCATGAAGAGGATGATGTGGACAAAATACTCATTTGCCTAATAATTCTGCACTCCCTGTATATACTGAACTGTATATAGCAGAGATGACAATAAAGTTTACTTTGACTTGACATGTAGTAAAAACATTTTGTCTCGGAGGTCCAGTCTCTGGTTCATCAGTATTCCTGCTACAATTCACTCCAAGCAACTCACAGAAGTCAAGAGATGGCTGCAAAAAGATTTCCAGTTCACTGGACATCCCACAGAGTTCAGTTAAATCCATCTTTAAGAAATGGAAGAAGTATAGCACTTAGTCTAAATCTGCATAGATCTGGCCATCACTCACAAACTGAATAAGAGAGGCCACCAATACACCTGTGACACACTGAAAGAGCTTCAGTGGATCTGATGGGAAAGAGTGTACATATTAGAACTGTCTGCCAGGATGGGAGAGTGACAAAGAGAAAACTGAAAAAAGCTTGCATGAAATCTTGCCTGGAATTCATTCAAAGGGATGTCGGAGACTCTGAAGTTAATTGGAAGAGGGTTCTTTGGTCAGATCCTGGAGGATACTCTATATCCACAGGAGAACTACGACTGGAGAGAAGATATATTTTCTAGCCTGGTTCTCAATCCAATCAGGAAGTTGTGGCTGCACTTCAAAAGTGTGCCCGATCCCTGAGCAACCTAGCAACACAGACTCTTAGCAAACTTTCCTATTTTTTGTATTTATACTATCTTTCTATATACAACTTGATTCTCACTTGCATTTTATTTCTTTAAAGACCAGGCGCATTAGAGCCCAACTGTCCAGAGGTTGAATTAGTGCTTTAAAGTGCCATATTTATATTATAATTTTGTCATGTAAATATCACAAAACAGTGCATTAAGATCACACTTCTGCAAAGACTGCCAGACAAGAGAGGCTAAGGAGAAGAAAGAAATGTGAAGTATATCACATCAATGACATGTGACACATAAAGACTTGAGAACAGATTTATTTTTAATAATTATTCTGAACACATTCTGAACTCATCTTGTATGTCTAATATTAGCAACATACAGAGGTTTATATGATTTGTATCATATTACAGTGGTCTGATAAAACCACACAAAAATTATCAAATTAATTTCAGAGGGAACATATTTTCCTAACATGATACTGCTGCCTGTGAAGAACGTGAAGATTTGGAAAAAGTTTATTTCCCAAGTGTGATGCTCCTGGTTTACTGAAATATAATGAAGCACAGAAAGCAACTTAAATCTTTTCTTTACAAACTGCAACATATGAGAAGGAAGAGGAGCAAGAGAAGAACAAACGTAGGTGGTTTTCAGAGTTGTTCACGCTAACTCTCTGTCACAGTGGCTGGGCCACTAGAACAGAAACATTTATACACTACAGCATCAGCTTACATTGTGGACCACATACAGTTCACTTTGATCTCAAATAACAAGATCAGGGAAACTCCACCAGTCTTTTTACTTTTTCTCTCTATTACTTAATTACTTTGGTGTAGAATGAATGGCAATGAGGGATATTTTTGTTATTAGGAACAGCTATTTACCTGATGAAAGAGCTAATAGTTACAAATCTAAGCACTCCTTCACATTTTCCAAAGCTACACCGGAGTCTTTCCCAGGCCGATTCTGGCCTTGTGTTTATAACCCACTGTCCTACTATGCCAACTCACGAGGACTGCAGTGAGACATATGTTAACAGATTTGAACTCAGTTACATCAGTACAAGGTGGAATCAAAATGTGCTGGCTTTGACATCAGCCTCATCAGATCCTTATGAAGTGCCGGGTCTCTTCCTGGGGTCCTGTCACTTTGACATCAGTCCCTGGAAGTCCTGTTCAGACCACTTGAACTGGTGCATTTATGTATCGAGATAGTGTTAAAATGAGAAAAAGATGAAGGTGGTGAGTGACGACTGTATTATTCAGGTCGTTTAAGCTGAATGTTTTCCCTCAGATGCCTCCAGATGATTTCTTTTTTTTCCCATGTAGGAAGAATTTATGGTGCACAACTCCATGAATGTCCAAACCCCATGCCTGAGACTCTCCAAATACAAATGGTCACAATGGGCCTTTCAAGGAGCGATCCAAGCTCAGTCTCACAGTGATTTGTAAGGTTTTGCCCTTAAAAGGACAAGCAACCAAACTGAAATCAGGTATGGTTGTTTTTTATAGTTTGAGGATTAATTGCACCTTGTAATTCTCATTAGTTCACCATTCAAAAGGACACACATCAACACAACAGGAATACTACAGGGAAATACAAATAAGCTGTGATCTTCTTGTGCATAACCAACAATCATTTGATCTCGAAATTACATGACAAACTCCAAAATTTATAAAATATTAGGTGGTCAAAAAGTATGTAATCCATTGTATTAATTTAAAAAAACAACAACTCCCTGATACAAAGTAGCTCTGTACTGAAAGTGACTGTATATAGATCACAAAGACAGCTTCTATTATTTTAAATATCCATCATGTATGCATTTCAAGTGTTTCAGTGTTTTATTGGAATAAAATGTGCGTTTCCTTCATAAACATAAAGTCGCCCTTCAGTTCATTTCGCCCTCTTTACAACTAGATCAAACTGTCTCCACCTACATCTGCACACTGTGACATCCGCTCTCCCTCCCTCTCCCAAACAGTGCCTTCATTTTCCTTCCTCCTCTCCGCGTTACCCCCCCACATCATTTCCCCTACATCCTGTCCGCCCCCTGCCACCACCACCCTTTCCCACAGATCACCCTCTCCGCAAATTTGCGCATCCGCGTCCCCCTCCCTCCCCCAGTGCACGGCCTGCTGGGGAGCCACAGATGCTGTGGAGGCCAGGGTGGTGACGGAGCTCAGGGTGAGGAGCGTGCTCTGGGGTTCCACACAAGCCACGGATGTGACTGCACTAACTGGAAGAGTGGAGAGCTGGATGAGCTGAGGGTAGCTGGTGCTGGAGAAGTGCATCAAGGTTGGGCCCTGCTGCTGATGTGAAACTTGCACCATGCGGGGCAGTTGGAGAAACTGTCCTTGAGATTCATCCTGTTCAGACTGTGGAGCAACTGGGAGCACCACCTGCTGCAGTGGAGTGAGCCCACCGCTTGCCACTTCCTGGCTCTCCTGACTCTTTTGGTCCTTGTGGCTCTGCTGGCTAACAGACGGCTGCACAGGCTTAGTGAGTAGTGGAGTTGTCTCGAAGACCGGGGTGGTAGTGCTTATTACTGAGCAGCTCTCCTGGCTGACAGAAGGCTGCTCAGGCTGGATGACTGCTGGAAGAGTCTCGAGGACTGGGGTGGGTGTGCTTATTACTTCTCCTCCGTTGGCTGCTAAAGCTTCTGCTATGAGCACCTCAGGGTGGGTCTTGGCTTTATGGGCAACAACAGAGTCCTTTTTCTCAAACTTTTTTCCACAAATGGAGCAAGAGAACTGGTAGGAGGCTTCTGCGTCATGCTTCTTCATGTGCCAGTTCAAGGAGGCCTTCTGACGGCAGGTGAAGCCGCAGATTTCACACCTGCCACAAGATGGAGACAAAAAACAGCTTAAGGTCTGAATGCACACTGAGATCAAGCCTCACTTAAGACACTGTTGCTTTAGTTTTAGTTGGTTTTTTTCCTGAATCAGTGAAAGAAGTTTTATGTATTTTAATTAAAATTAGAGTAGAATAAATTCCAGTACATTCCCTCACTGACCAAATGTTGCAGAGTGAATAGGAAAAATATTTCAGACCTTCCACTGGAAAGATGTCAAATTTAAGTATAAACAAGTATTGTTGGAACAGGGTTGGAGAACCTTTATGGAAATGTGTGCAAGACCTCGATTTCTCTTGCAGAGAATGAGCGAGAAGAAAAGTTTGTTGTACTTCTGAATTTCTGAAAAGATTTCTTTTTGGAGAATTAAGTTAAACAGGTCATTTATTTGCTGGGATGTGGACTATTGTGTGGAACAGGAAGAGCAGTTCATTTTTTTAAAGGCATGGATTTTATTACAATTAAAAAAAAATCAGCATTTAAGATCAACATTTTGTATCAGCAAAATATGTAAAAACAAGAAATGTCACAATCATAATGTTTGATTGTTACTGTCATTGATACACTGCCTTATAAAGAGTTCTTCCTTTTGGGAATGACTCAGCAAAAAACCAAGACAGAGTTAAGCAACTTTAGTAACACAGGTCTACACATTTCTTTTGTTCATTTGGCCATATGATTAAACAAAATGTATTTTACGTTTAAGTAATTGAACCATACTTGAAAAATTAAAAATTGTTCTAATATATTCCTATATTTGTATTTGATTTTTTGTTTGTTTGTTTTTGGGTGGGAGGCCAAAATCTCCTTGATGGATGCATAACATTTTTAATATGCGAGATAAACCCTAATTTATACAAACCTGACCTATGACCTTTAAGGTAAAAATCATGTGTGAAATTGACCAACATATCGATACTCGTGTTTATAGCAACCGATAAAAGACAATTAAAGAAGTAGAGATTAGACAAGAAAAAACACCTTCAACCATGCTGTGAGTGATGTTGCGTAGTTTCACCACCTGAGGCCACTCTACACCTTCCCTTATATCTTACTAAGGACTCTCAAATAACTGACAATAACAAATGTTACGAAAATCTGTTTATATCTTGTGTCTGAAAAAATATCAGCCAGTACAATGTAGTTTTAAATCACCAAACATTGATACCCTTCTTAAAACGTCTACATCAGTTGGGCTCTAATGTGTAACGTTACAAAATAAGAAACTAAATAAAGTATAATTTTCCTAGAATTTTATTTACCACACTGTACCAGTAAACTTTGCACTCTGTTCCCTGCTGAGAAAAGAAAAAGGTTTTCAGGGAGCCTTAGGGAGAAATTAAAATCCTTTTGAGTGACGTTTAAATAAATGAATACTGTATCACTAAGATGATCAGCTGAAAAAAAGCTATCGCACTAATGATTAAATCATTATCTAATAAGAAACAATAATAATCCAACCTCTCCCATCAGCTGATACATTGTTTGTAAAGAGGAGTTGAAACGTTTTCATTCAACTGAAACGAGTCAGCGGTATATTCTGCATGTGTAATACAAACACTTGTGTGACGTGTTTATACTAGCGAGTGCTATGACATAGATGGCTTTAAGCAAAACTGAATTCTGTTTTGATTAAAGCCATCTAAACACTTGATGTCACTTGATGTCATTTGTCTGCCAAAAATTCTTGTAGCTAATTTTAAGACATGTGATCCCACAGTGGGGTTATACAAGATTTTTATTGAAAAAGACGTGCTTCCTTCTTTTGTTACTGGAACTTATGTCGGACACTCAGACGTGACTGTTTGTTTTTCATTTCATTTCTTCCTTGTTTACTTGTGTAACATTATCAGATGTATAAACTCACTGTATTGGCTTCTCTCCTGTGTGGATCATCCTGTGCACAGCCAGATTATGGGAGCTCTTGAAGGCCCGAGCACAATACTCACAGATGTAGTCCCTCTGATCTGAGAGAAACACGTGAAGAAGACAAGAACACTAAGTATGGAAAAAAAAAAAGAATATAATTGAGTTTTAAATGAAACATCTTTTTGCTTTGTGGGTACATCTTTTTCCTAGTCTAATGAAAATTGTTACCAGCATTGAGTATAAACATCTTTGTATCACCTGTGTGATGTTTAGCGTGGCGCAGCAGCTGCTTCTGCAGGCGAAACAAGCGCCCACATGAGGGGTGATCACACACGTACTTCTTTTTTAACAAGTGCTGGTACTTTATATGATGCTGAAATCGAGAGATGAGGAGAAATGAAACTGGTTAAAAGGCAAACATCACAGAGTAATCGATCCATTTCAGTTCCCCTGGTGACAGCAGACCTGTAGATAGCGTGGGTGGGCCAAAACAGTACCGCAGCCCTCTATTTCACAGCGGACATACTGCACCGGTGGCTTTTTCCTGTGAAGATGGGAAAAAAGAAATGTATAATCAATAAGGCTTTAAAGAAAATCCCGTCCTGTCTGGCGGCTTTTGCAATCAGAATTATGATCTAAATGCACTGTGGTGCCAAACATATTTTGCTTTTGCAAACACAGCTATACAGAATCTCTGTAGGCTCTGCTTGTTCATGTGAAACTTTTGTCTGTTTACTTATTCATTTTATATTTGTGTTACTTCAGTTATTACTTTATATGTTGTATAGTATGATGATGTATGAGGCAGGACAGGCAGGAAAAATTATTTTTTTACAACGAAGGGGGAGGGGGGTATGATGAAGAAAAAAACAAACACACAGCACCTGTAACACACAAATTAGAAAATACACAGATATATAAATCAACAATCCTCTTACAGTGTGTGTGTGAGAGACAGAGCGAGAGAGTGTAGGAATGCCTGTGTCTTTGTCATAAATGTACTTGATAATGGGGGAGGGAAGCCACAACAATGCACCCCAGGACCCACAAGCAGACAGAGGTGGAACCAGCACAACCGCACCATCTGCAGCCCCCAAGAGTTTGAATGGGGCCACTGCAGCAGGCCCACTCACCAGCCTATGGGTAATGCACCTGCCCCCCTAGGTATGTATGTGTGTGGTGGTATGTTATGAACTGTAATGACTAGAGTAATTAAAAAGGACGCTCTTTTAAAAAAAATAACAACATCAACAAAAAAAAGCACTAGGGAGTTATTACGAACACTTTACCTTCGTTTTGGCTGCCGAGGGGATCTATCATCTCGTTTACCTCGTCTACAGTGAAAAAAGGAAGAAGAGAGACTTAGATTCAAAACAGATTTCAGATTTGGCTTTAAATGAATTCAGATTTCTATGATAAAAATCAGTAATGCGTTTTACTGTTAACAATCCCACTCTTGAGGTGTTTAACTTTCACGAACATGAGAACTAGAGAGACGAAACCAAAACCTACAACATGACTCGCTGTGGAAAGAATGCTTTCCACTGCCATGGTCACTGAAACTACGTCAGTGAGCTTTCTTCAACCCCTTAACATCTACATCAGTTATGAGTTAGTTATATTAGTCATGTCAGTTTATTTCGATAACACAATTAAAACAAACTCAGCTGACCAAAGTGTATAATAAATTCAAAATATAAACTACACACAGTCACTAAATCAACAATAAAATACACAATCTATATGCTATATTGTCAATTAATCTCAACTAATCCCTCTTTTAGTCAGCCTCAATAACAATGCACATTTCTAAACAAAAAACAACAACAACAACAAAATAAAACAACCTGTGTGTCTGATATGATTTGAATGTTTAGATTGAAATCCATCCGACCCTTGAAACTCAGATTGGTTTAAAATCCAATCCAGAATATTAAGCCAAATGTGAAACACACTTAAAACGGGTTACTGCCCCAAACAACTGAAGCAAAATTGGCTACAGCTCATTACCCTATAAGCTATTAAATAAGCAAAACTGAGAATAATTCTATAAAAGCTGTACAATCTAAAAATCTAAACCAAACTGTCCGACACTCAAATTCGTAATGTCGGATGACCCCCAGACCCCTACTCAGTGTGTAGTTCTACTGCTGGGACTTTCTTTAACTCAAAATTTCTTAAAAGCTAAAGAGTCTTCATTTCAGATCACACAGTCTCACACAAAAAGGCAAAAATAAAGCAAAAATAAAGCAAACGAACTAAAAAGCGTGTTCACACTCATATCTCGGCTAACTGATGTGACAGAAATCAGGGTGTTTTATTTGTCTTTATTGGCCTTTTGATAAGTAAAAAATGCTATATCTTAGTAAGTGAACCACAGCTGATAAATTCTTGTAATTTTTCCTTTACTTTCTTTTTTTTTTCTTGGGACCAAAACAAGGTGCCAAAAATTCTCACATGGGCAAAACCCCCCCTCTATTATCTTTCGGTTTACTATCATCTCCTACTTACTTCCTGACTGGCTCAGGATCAGTGCCAGTGACTCCATCTTGACCCTGAGCTACATTCCTGGTGGTTTCTTCCTTTTTAATGCCACAATCTTCTTCCTCCTTCTCTGACTCTTCTTTCTTGAATTCATTGTGTTGTAACGGTACTATTTGGGTGATTCTGGTGTTCCCTCAGGTGTACTCGGAAATGTTTCCAGTGAAGTGTTTTCTGTCATGGTTGATGTGGCTATATGTTGTATGGCCTGAGTTGGTGTTACTGACGTAGTTGTCACAGATGCTGCAGATTGGTAAATTCTTGTGTAAACTGATCAGTACTGCTACCCCTCCTTGGTTGCTTGTCTTGTTACAGATGTGGGTGACACATTGTGGATGCTGTGGCCAGTGGTTGAAGAGTTGTGCTTCACTTCTATATGATGGTGTGTAGGTTGGTTTGGGACACTGTTGGCATTCTTTTGTTGATTTTAAAGTGGAAGTTTCTGTTTGCAGTGTTGTTGTTTCATCGCCTGTACTTTGTTGTGATGCTGTGTTTCCTGATAAAGCTTTTTGATTTGATGTGATTGGAAACGATGTTGTGGTTAGGTTCGATGGTACAGTGCTATTTGTTGGTGTTGTGAATCCTGTTTCTGTGTATGATGTTGCCTGCCTTGTTGTGGTGATGCTTTCCTTTGTAGATGCTGTAGGCTCAGTTGTTGTTGCTGTAATAGACACTGTCGTTTGTGTTGATGTAAGGGCTGTTGTAGATGCATGTATATCAGTTGTGAGTGGACCAGACTGTTTGGGAGTTGTAATGGCCACTGTGTCTGCAGATCCTGCAGTTTGGGTTTTCACCCCTGTTGTACTAGAACCAGATGCACTGTTTGTTGGTGTTGTGTGTCGGGTTGTTCTTGAGCCATAGGTTTGATTGCCACCTGTGGATGGCTCTGTTGTAGATGATGCTGACGTTGACATTGGTGAAGCCGCTGATTTGACTGTCTCTGATGGTCTATCTCCTGCTGAAGTTTCTGACTGTGTTGCCGGAGTTAAGATTGTTGATAAATCCTGTGATTTTGCAAGCGAAGTTGTTGTAGTTTGCGTTTTTGTGTTGGTCACTGATTCACCATATGATGGTGTGGAACCTTTACCATCTGTTGATCCAGCAGACTGATTTGAAGTTGTATACCATTCATTTGTTTTTGATGGGGCCATTTCTGATGTGCTAGATCCTGTTAGAATAGCCGTACTTTTTGGTGATTCTGGTGTTCCCTCAGGTGTACTCTGAAATGTTTCCAGTGAAGTTTTTTCTGTCATGGTTGATTGTGCTATATGTTGTATGGCCTGAGTTGGTGTTACTGACGTAGTTGTCACAGATGCTGCAGATTTGGTAAATTCTTGTGTAAACTGATCAGTACTGCTACCTTCCTCCTTGGTTGCTTGTCTTGTTACAGATGTGGGTGACACATTTGTGGATGCTGTGGCCAGTGGTTGAAGAGTTGTGCCTTCACTTCTATATGATGGTGTGTAGGTTGGTTTTGGGACATCTGTTGGCATTTCTTTTGTTGATTTTAAAGTGGAAGTTTCTGTTTGCATGTTTGTTGTTTCATCGCCTGTACTTTGTTGTGATGCTGTGTTTCCTGATAAAGCTTTTTGATTTGATGTGATTGGAAACGATGTTGTGGTTAGGTTCGATGATACAGTGCTATTTGTTGGTGTTGTGAATCCTGTTTCTGTGTATGATGTTGCCTGCCTTGTTGTGGTGATGCTTTCCTTTGTAGATGCTGTAGGCTCAGTTGTTGTTGCTGTAATAGACACTGTCGTTTGTGTTGATGTAAGGGCTGTTGTAGATGCATGTATATCAGTTGTGAGTGGACCAGACTGTTTGGGAGTTGTAATGGCCTCTGTGTCCACAGATCCTGCAGTTTGGATTTTCACCCCTGTTGTACTAGAACCATATGCACTGTTTGTTGGTGTTGTGTGTCGGGTCGTTCTTGAGCCATAGGTTTGATTGCCACCTGTGGATGGCTCTGTTGTAGATGATGCTGACATTGACATTGGTGAAGCCGCTGATTTGACTGTCTCTGATGGTCTAGCTCCTGCTGGAGTTTCTGACTGTGTTGCCGGAGTTAAGATTGTTGATAGAATTTCGTGTTCTGATACTGCTTGGCCTACGTTTGCATTTGGTGATTGGCTGATTTGGGTACGTTCATGACTATCAGTCAAGTGTGTAACGTTACCATGGCTTATATTTTGAATTTCATTTTTTGATGTTGTAAGTTTATGCTTATTTGGTTCTGATGTTCTGTTTTCTGCTTGGATTTCCTCTGTTCTATTTAAGCTGGTTTTCGGAGTGGTTGTTGGAGTAAATGTATTTGCTTCTGTAGATGAAATCCTTGGTTTTGGTGTGGATGAATTATCACTTTTTAGCAGCTGTTCTTCATTTGCAAAAGCCTCATTTATCGATTTGTCCTGAATTACGTACAAAGCTGTGGAAGAGATGAAAACCAAACAGTTTTATATAAACTAATGTAGTATAACATGCTATAAGCAATAGCAAAATTTAAAACCTAAATCATTTTGCTGTGATGTGTACGGAAGAGGATTAGGGCCACTGGAAACAAAAAGAATTCTGAATTTAATCTCAGAATTCTGACTTTAATCTCAGAATTCTGACTTTTTTCTCAGAATTCTGAGATTAAAGTCAGAATTCTTTTTTTTATGAGGGCAAAATGATTTGCCCTCATGAACCCAAAAAAATAATTTTGAGTAAAGTGCAGCCAAAAAATATCAAATCAAATGTTTACTGACTTAAATAATTAGTCGTTAAGGAACATTTGCTTGGTATAATCTGAATATATACCAGTCAAGTAAACTTCACTTAACCAGATAGGTTTAAATCGTTAACATTTTACATCTATTTTCTTCCCTTAATACTTGGGGCAAAACGTAGAGTACAACCTGGAGAGGTCGCCAGCCTATACTGAGGTCTAACTCAGAGAGACAGACAATCATTCGCACTCACATCAAGTGGTTCACCAATTAACCCAACCCCACTAACTTACATTTTTACACAATATGTAAAAAAAGAAGAAAAAAAAAGAAAAAATAGATGAAAAATTTTACATGTACTCTAATGACTTTTGAGTGCATTGTCCTTTTAGCAAATTAATTAAACTCAAAATAAAAGTGAACAGGTGAGACAAGTCTGTAACCATAACTTTGCAAATGTATGTGATACATTTTTAAGGATTAAGGCTTTTGTCGGCCCATTATTATTCTAAAAGCCCCGGTGAAGACACTAGGACGTTTGTGATCATACTCCTGACATGAACTCTGAGGTGGTGACACAATTTTCCCCAGGATGTAATTTAGGTCACATTGTCACTCAAGTTTGGGTTCCACATGACAGTTTCACACAAGGAGATTATTGTGATGGAGAGCTTGGCTAAATTTGACTTTTTTTTTTTCTTTGTAAGTTTTTGAGTTTGCAATGTACTATCATATCAATAAAAATAAGTACATTCAAGTGCTATACAAGTGCAACACCAAAGAAAAACAACTTTTTACAGTCATCTATTCAACTAAAGCAGGGGTCGGCAACCCTGGGCACACATGCCACAGCTGGCACGCGAAGGGTTAACTGATGGCACGACCATAGCTGGACTGGTGATTTGTGGATGGTGAGGCCAGCTGGTGGATGAGGGAAAGGGGAGGCAAGAGGAGGAGAGACCCGAGGGAGTCACCGGTCCGAGTGTCAGGTGAACTGAACATCAGGTAAGAAGTTATGACCTGCAGTCTATCTGGGATCAGATATAAACAAGTTTAGGTGTGGTTTATTTTCGTTGTGCTGACTTTTTACACTCAGTTAGAATAACTCGTACTGCATACTAGCTAGCATGACGGAGTTTCTATACAGCTGGGAACTTTATTTTATTCATAAGGTTAGTACTAGTAGAGTTGTCAACCATCCCGTAAAAAACGTAATAGTCCCGTATTCAGAGAAAATATTACACGTTTCGTATTGAGCTGAGAAGGAACACAGTTTGTCCCGTATTTTAGCTAGGATGGAAAAAGACACAAAGCCGGATTTATTCTTTGTCTTTAAGCTGTCAGCTGCCTCTTCTGGGGGGGATATCTGGTGAGAGGGAAACATGAAGATGAAACCAGGAGATGTCCTTACTGAATCATCAGAACTGAACAGGTGATGGAGAAACAGGTTTACCTTTTAGGTGACATGAATGAGTTGAAGGGAAGTTACGAACTGTTTCTGTGAGACTAATAACACCAGGATCCTTTTCTAAGTAGCTGACAGCTGGTAACTGTGCAGGGGCGGGTCTAGCAAAGTTTTGCCAGGGGACCAGGTAGGACATTAACAGGGAAAGGGGGGCACAAAGAATACTTTTCTTTCTTATTCTCGTTTAAAATGTCTAGCCTTTATTAAATAATTATCTGAATCTTATAACTAAAGTTTTTATCTGACGTAAAATGCATAGAAATCATACATATACCAACAAGACTGTACATCACTGTCACAACAGCGTCTTTTTTCATTCAAAGTCTTTATGAATGAATGAAAGGCTTTATTGGCTTTAATCTGAGAGGGTGTATTAAAAAATAAATGGCCGGGCCAGCGGTGCACATCGCAAATTAGCTCACATAGACACATTAGTTGTGCCGCTTCTTAATGACGGTATGTTCAACTCAATTCAATTTTATTTATATAGCGCCAAATCATAACAAAAGTCGCCTCAAGGCGCTTCATAGATAAAGAGAAAAACCCAACAATTATATGACCCCCTACGAGCAAGCACTTAGGCGACAGTGGGAAGGAAAAACTCCCTTTTAACAGGAAGAAACCTCCGGCAAAACCAGGCTCAGGGAGGGGCGGGGCCATCTGCTGCGACCGGTTCGGGTGAGAGAAGGAAGACAGGATAAAAGATATGCTGTGGAAGAGAGACAGAGGTTTATAGCAGATATGATTCAATGCAGAGAGGTCTATTAACACATAGTAAGTGAGAAACGTGACTGGAAAGGAAAAACTCAATGCATCATGGGAATCCTCGGCAGCCTACGTCTATTGCAGCATAACTAAGGGAGGATTCAGGGTCACCTGGTCCAGCCCTAACTATATGCTTTAGCAAAAAGGAAAGTTTTAAGCCTAATCTTAAAAGTAGAGATAGTGTCTGTCTCCCGAATCCAAACTGGAAGCTGGTTCCACAGAAGAGGGGCCTGAAAACTGAAGGCTCTCCCTCCCATTCTACTTTTAAATACTCTGGGAACAACAAGTAGGCCTGCAGAGCGAGCGCGAATTGCTCTAATAGGGTGATATGGTACTACAAGGTCATTAAGATAAGATGGGGCCTGATTATTTAAGACCTTGTATGTGAGGAGCAGGATTTTGAATTCAATTCTGGATTTAACAGGAAGCCAATGAAGGGAAGCCAAAACAGGAGAAATATGCTCTCTCTTTCTAGTCCCTGTCAGTACTCTTACTGCAGCATTTTGGATTAGCTGAAGGCTTTTCAGCAAGTTTTTAGGACATCCTGATAATAATGAATTGCAGTAGTCCAGCCTGGAAGTAATAAATGCATGAACTAGTTTTTCAGCATCATTCTGGGACAGGATATTTCTAATTTTAGAGATGTTGTGCAAATGGAAGAAAGCAGTCTTACATATTTGTTTAATAAGTGCGTTGAAGGACATGTCCTGGTCAAAAATGACTCCAAGGATCCTCACGGTGTTACTGGAGGCCAAGGTAATGCCATCCAGAGTAAGAATCTGCTTAGATACCATATTTCTAAGATTTTCAGGGCCGAGTACAATAACCTCAGTTTTATCTGAATTAAGAAGCAGAAAGTTAGCGGCCATCCACGTCTTTATGTCTTTAAGACATTCCTGCAGTTTAACTAATTGGTGTGTGTCATCTGGCTTCATGTGTCATGGTCCAGGTGAGTGCGGGGTTTTTCCACTCTGCTGGGCTCCACCTTCAGGCAGAGACTCCAATCAGCTTTCACACCTGATTCCAATCAAGTCACCAGTATATAAGGCCAGCACTCACAACAGACCTCTGCCAGATCTACTGCTAACTCACGTTAGTGCTAGGCTGCCAAGCCCTTGTGAGAGCCTCTTAAAAATTGCATTTCTCCTCACCGTGTTTTCTTTGTCATAGGACCCACCTGGCCGTCACGCTGAACTACACACATCTCCGCCTGGATGCTGGTTGCTTCCTTATCATCATAAGACTCCACCTGCCTGCCTCCCTGCCAGGTCCCTTGCTCCAAGTATATTCTGGACCCTCTCTGGAGACTCCTTGCATGACACGTTCACCTGCAACGCGTAAGCCTTAACCACCACAGTCTAATCCTTCGGCTATGATTCACTAGACTGCCACTGACTGCCTGTCTTTTGTCATTATAGTGACTGTGTACCTCCACCCAAGCCGCTGCCCCTTTGTCCATTCCCAGGATCCGTCTATGAAATCTTGCACCTAGTCATAGCACTCAGTCAGAGTTTCATGTTCATAGTTTGGCCTCATAGTTCTCAGTTCATACCTTCCACAGCTCATAGCATTCAAAGTTTCCTGCTTTGTAATTTTACTAGGCACTGTAAATAAAGCACTGTGTTCACGCCTGTTTTGCCTCCCTCTGTGTCTGCATTTGAGTCCACACCCATAGCCTGGCCCTCTCGGCCGTAACATCATGAATAGATAGAGCTGGGTGTCATCTGCATAGCAGTGAAAATGTATGCTATGTCTTCTAATGATGCTGCCTATGGGAAGCATGTATAATGTAAACAGAATTGGTCCTAGCACTGAACCCTGTGGAACTCCATAATTAACCTCAGTGTGTGAAGAGGACTCTCCATTTACATGCACAAATTGGAGTCTATTAGATAGATATGATACAAACCACTGCAGCACAGTACCTGTAATACCTACAGCATGTTCTAATCGCTCTAATAGGATATTATGGTCGACAGTATCGAACGCTGCACTGAGGTCTAGCAGGACAAGCACAGAGATGAGTCCACTGTCAGAGGCCATAAGAAGATCATTTGTAACCTTCACTAAAGCTGTTTCTGTGCTGTGATGAGCTCTGAAACCTGACTGAAACTCTTCAAATAAACCATTCCTCTGCAGATGATCAGTTAGCTGTTTGACAACTACTCTTTCAAGGATTTTTGATATGAAAGGAAGGTTGGAGATTGGCCTATAATTAGCTAAGACTGCTGGGTCTAGAGATGGCTTATTGAGTAAAGGTTTAACTACAGCCAGCTTGAAGGCCTGTGGTACATAGCCGATCATTAGAGATAGGTTGATCGTATCAAAGAATTAATTAATGGCCTTCTTTGAGCAGTTTTGTAGGAATGGGGCCTAAAAGACACGTTGATGGTTTGGAGGAAGTAATTATTGAAGTTAACTCAGAAAGATCAATTAGAGAAAAAGAGTCTAACTTAACATCAATGGTACTAAGAGTAGCTGGAGATAATATTACATCTGTGGGATGATTATTGGTAATTTTTTCTCTAATGATAAAAATTTTATTTTTGAAGAAATTCATGAAGTCATTACTAGTTAACGTTAAAGGGATGGTTGGCTCAGTAGACCTCTGACTTTTTGTCAGCCTGGATACAGTGCTGAAGAGAAACCTGGGGTTGTTCTTATTTTCTTCAATCAGTGACAAATAGTAAGATGTTCTGGCTTTGCGGAGGGCTTTCTTATAAAGCAGCAAACTATTTCTCCAGGCTAAATGATGATCCTCTGAATTTGTGACACGCCATTTCCTCTCCAGCTTACGAGTCATCTGCTTTAGGCTACGTGTTTGAGAATTATACCACGGAGTCAGGTACTTCTGATTAGAGACCTTAATTCTCACAGGAGCTACAGTATCCAGAGTCGTACGTAGTGAGGAGGTAAAATTATTAACAAGATAATCGACCTCTGACATAATCGACCTCTGTCGTACGTGAGCTAACAACCCCAACTACCAGATTCATCTTGTAATTGGCTAAAAATAACTTAGCCTACCTGCGAGAGGGACGTGCTAGCTGGAAGTTTTTTCAAGTGATGTTGAAATTTCCACATTCCAACACTAAAAATGCGTCAGGAGCTGTACGCTCAGCACAGCGTCAGCACTGCGGAAATAAACGGATGCATCCGTAGACTCGAGGCAGAATTCACAATGTGTTTTCGGGACTTTCAGGTGTATGGACCAATGTTTGCTTTTCTAATCAAACCAGAAAGCTTTAATGAGCAGCTGGATTTGTCTCACATTAACAGGCTGAGAAAATGCCAGTTAATGCGACATTGAATTGCAGCTGATTGAACTGAAAACCTTGACTCTGTGGGGGTCAAAGTTTGCAGAACTATGAACGCAGCTGGAATCCACAGCTGTGCGTGTTCATGGAGCTTGTATTTTCACCTGCTGGACATCACTATCTCACAAGTTTAACTGTCTTCAGAACATTGCAGAGGCCTTATTGACAGTATTTGGTTCTACATATCTGTGTGAGCAGATTTTGTCTCACACGAAGAGTGTCCTCAGGTAGCCGTCTGAACACTGGACACTCGGAGACCTTTTTATCTGAGTGGGAGACCAGATATCACATTAACATGTGTATCTCTGTATTAACAAACATGCCATATTTGCCCAGTTTATTTTTCTTATTTTTCTTTATTGTTGTGAGGAGACCATAAATAGCATTTGCATTTTCTGTTGTACAGTTCATTTGCTGTTATGGAGTTCTTCTTATGGATAAAAAGTGTCTTTTTT